>NW_022630995.1:106221994-106932793 GCF_010015895.1 Lontra canadensis | reverse complement strand
AAGAAAAGAAAAGAAAAGAAAAGAAAAGAAAAGAAAAGAAAAGAAAAGAAAAGAAAAGAAAAGAAAAGAAAAGAAAAGAAAAGAAAAGAAAAGAAAAAGCAAACAGCCTAGTGGCAGGTGATCACTGTGCTCTAGGGCCCCAGAGACAGAAGTCACTCAGTTACTGAGCAAAGTCAGGATCACCCGAGAGCTGACAAACTGTATGTGTCATGGGTATTCGGAGTGAAGGCACAGTGACACCCTCAGGTGGTCGTCTGGCGGGGAGACAGGTGAGCAGGGTGCTGGGCAGAAGCAGCAGCAGGGTGGGTGCTGTGGAAGCGCAGAGGGGAGGGGGAGAAGGTGATGTCAGCAAGTGCAGAGACGAAGTGACAGGCTCTGGCTCTGAGGGGGTCTATGTGTGAGCCTCACAGGCGCTGAGGGCAGGCTAACAGGTGGGCGGACTGGAACTGGGTTTGAATGAGGGCGTTCTGAACAGCGGAAAGCCCCAGTCATTTGTGTACTTAGCTCACAACCTGGGCAGCAGGTGGATGTCATGGAAGCAGCTGGCTGGCTCTGGGGTGATCCAGATGGGCTAGAAAAGGGCTACGCTACTGAGCACATGCTTTGGCTGGCACTGGGCTACCTAGCTTAAGTCACCCTCACCACAAGCCTACCAGGCAGGACAGCTGTCCACGGCAGGAAACAGACTCAGAGATGGGCAGCTGCCAGATCGCCAGGGTGAGAAAGTGACACAGCAGAGTTTCCAGCCCAGGCCAGCTGATCCCAGAGTGGTCTACTGCCGACCTACCCCACGTCCATGATGCTGTACTGTCTGAAAAAAGCAAGCAGCAGTGGGTATGAAGGTTCTCATTTTCAAAAGAACATTGTGTATCTGTGTCTAAAATTTTAAGATATGTATCATGTTAAAATGATATTTTTGGCCCTGGACTTCCCTGATCACCCTCTGAAAACCCAAGTAAGTAGGAGACAAAGGCCTCCCACCACCGCTGCCACCCCCCACCCCCCACAGGCCAAGAGGCACTTCTCTCTCCCCGCACACCTCAGCAAAATCAAGCGGACAGAAAGTGACATAGGGGAGAAAATAGAATTTCCTTTCTCTAGAGAAAGTGGCTGCCATGCTGTGCACCACCACTCCCCCGCAGCTTGCTTTTTACCTTAAACCTGGTGAGGAGTTTCAAGGGGCCTACTGGGGGAGCTCTGAGACACAGTGACTAGTCCAGCCTGCCCGAGAAGGAAAGAGGAGGGCTCCAGGGCAGGCGAGGGCTATTCTTGGTGGCATGGGCCTCACCCCCACATGAGTGTGCCCAGGAAGAGGCAGCTGGGGTAAGAACAGGAAACCTCAGAAGGCAGAGTGCAAGACAAGTGCAGGCTGAGGAAGACGGCCGGGTCTGAGCTGGGGAACTAGGCAGCCACTTGGAGTAGACACAGCCACCAAACTCAAGGGAACCCCCAGACAGAGGGACTCGACAGGGAAGCTTCAAAAAGACCAAGATATCATCCCCTCCACCCTCTGCCTGGTCCCAAGGGCCCAGCCCCACGCACACTTCAGCTCCAGCAGGAAGTGGGCAGAGGAACATCTGGTGGGTGGGTGGGGGTGACAGGAGGAAGCAGGGGGCAAAGGCCTCACTATGCTTCCCTCTTCAGGGGCCCAAGGCAGATGGAGCTGGGTGAGGGAGAACATTGGAACCCAACATCATCAGGGTTGGAGTTTTGATCACCATCCAACTCATCTGGGCCTGGACTTGTGCCTCAGAATGAAAGTAGGACTATGATATCTGAGAGGGAACAACAAAGTCATGGAACTTTTGACCCACCTCAATTTCATTCCTGAGAAACCCCTCTGAAAAAGGTTTACACAGACACACCAAAAGAAAAAGTACTGGTTACAACGTACTAACTTGTGTGCTAACTTTGCAGGTACTGAGCAAGACCTGCTCTGTTTTCAGATTTTGGACTACAAGAGAAAACTCGAGAGAATGACTTGGGTAAGAGAGAGAGATGTGGAATAACTCACTGTATTTCTGCCAATGGGATGCTATCTTCAAAGAAGGATTTTCGGCATCTCAGAAGCGGCTCCTTAAGAGTAGTTTCCAAGCCAAAGCGTGTAGTGCTCTGTTCCAGATATCGGGGGAACGCCGTACCCCTACAGCCTCCCTCTGGCTATGGAAACTCAACAGCCACCACCATGAGTGGCCTGAAGCACTGCATCTCATGGTCTCAGATTTTCCTTCCTGGGAAAACTGGAGCAGTTTTTCCAAGGTGAGTCTTGGAAAACAATCTTGTCAATGACTGTGACAAGAAGCAACTGGAAGGTTCTGAAATGAGACTCACAGCAAGGCAGTGGTCAGGGGAAAGCCTCCAGGAGAAAGAATCTTCCTTATCCATCCCCAGGAAAGCCCCAGAGAAAAGCAGTACAGGCCAGAGCTCTTCTAATTCCCATTCCCCTTTGGGCTCAGAACAGCCATTGACTTTCCCTCTAGCCCGCTCCCCACTGGAGCCAGAGCAGGGTGAGCAAAAAGGAGGGCAGGGGAGGGCTGGGGCCCGGCCTGTGGGGAGAGGCCAGACTTCCCGTGTAACCCCTCTGAGCTTCAGTTTCCCCACCTCCAAAAGAACAGGTCATCGTTCTCTTGAAGTTTAACCCTAAAGATCCACAGAGACAGAAGTGAAAACGAAACCCCTTCAGGAAGAGCTACCTTTTCCTGTGCCGTCTTTAGGGCATATAAAGCTCCTCTGCAAGGTCTCACTTATTTGCTCAGACATCTTCTCAGCCCCAGCAGTGCAGGCAACACGCAGCCAGAACTGAGCGGAAAAGGGTGCAGGACCCCTGCCTGCAAGGTGTTTTCAGGCCCCCTAAAGCCAGCTGGATGCACCCTTGGCCCAGACAGCTAGTGGCTGGATTGGGGGGGCAGGGGGGACCACGGGCCCTGGCCAGTGACGGACGCTCTTCTTACTTGGAAAAGCGGAGGCTCCTCCTGGCCCTCGCTGACGCTGCAGGCAGCACCCCAACCTGCGACTGCTGGCGAAGGAGCATTCTGCCTCTCACCCCCACCCAAATGCTAAGGAACCAGCGTATGTGCTGGGCAAGATGGAGAAGGAAAGGCATCCCTCGTTTTCCCACCAAACAGGACAATCACATATTGACTCCCATTTTTATGCCAGAAATAAAGAATTATTTTCTTCCCCAACATCCCGACTTAGGGGCTGTGTTACTGTTTGTAACACTGTCCCACTATCAATCAGACATCACAGCCACATGTAACTAACTCTGCTCACTCTCGGGTAGGAAGATCTGTCCCCACTGCCCGCCAACAAGAGATCTGAGGCAACTTCACACCTCTCTAACTGAACGCCACAGGCCACAAAATTGCCACGGTTTAAGAGAATGCTTTCATCATTCGTTTGGTCATTCACTGTTTCAGAAGCAGTACTTTTTGAACACCAACTCTGTGCCAATGCTGTAGGTACTGGAGTGTAGCGGTAAACAAAAGTCTTTGCCCTCACAGAGCTGTTTTTTCTTTAGTGGCGTGCGAGAGCAATGCCCTTGCTGGTGTGGAAGTGCTCGATTCTATGAAAACACGTAGGAGAAAAACACAGGGAAGCAGGGAAAGAGGGCAGGGGCATGGGGTGACAGCAGTGACTTTAAATAGGCCAGGAAGGCCTGTGGCAGGAGGTGACATTTGATCAGAGATCAGAAAGTAAAGAAAAATGCCAAAGTGGACCTCTGGGGGACAGTATCCCAGGTAGGGGAGGAGCAAGGACAAAGGGCCCAGGAGGGGGATAGCGGTAGGGGGAGTTGAGATTTTGGACAAACAGAACTGTAGTCAGTGGGGGCAACAGCAGCAAGAAAGGGCAAGGTGGAAAGTGAGGTTAGTAATGGGACGACATCTATGGGATGGAGTGAGACAGTAAGCTCACTGAGCTCACTGGAAGGACTGGAGCAGAGAAGTGATGAGACTTTTTTTTTTTTAAAGTATAGTTGACATTAAATTTGATATTAGTTTCAGGAATACAACATAGGGATTCATCATTTATACACATTATAAAATGATCACCAAAAAAAGTCTAGTTACCATCTGTTATCACACAAAGTTATTACAATATTATTGACAGTATTCCCCAGGCTATACTTTTCATCCCTGTGACTTATAACTGCAAGTTGGTGTCTCTACTGCCCTTCTCCTATCTCACTCATTCCCCCACTCCTACCCTTCTAACCACTGATTTGTTCTATCTAGGATCTGTTTTACTTTCTTAGATTCCACATATACATCATACACCATTTGTCTTTCTCTCTCTGGCTTTTTTTTTCTTTTTTAAAGATTTTATTTATTTGACAGAGAGAGAGAGAGCACAAGCAAGGGGAGCTGGAGAGGGAAAGGAAGAAGCAAGCTCCCTGCCGAGCAGGGAGCCCGATGCAGGGCTCGAGCCCAAGACCCTGGGAACAAGACCTGAGCCAAAGGCAGAGGCTTAACCAACTGAACCACCCGGGCGTCTCTCTCTCTCTGACTTACTTCACTTAGCAGAATACTCTCTAGGTTCGTCCATGTCACAAACGGTTAAGATTTCATCCTTATTCACAGTTGAGTAACGTTCCATTATATAACACATACACCAAATCCTTATCCTTTCACCTGTCAGTGGACACTTAGGTTGCTTCCAGAATCTTGATACTGTAAATGCTGCTGCAATGAACATGCTGCGTATATCTTTTCTGTTTTCTTAGATAAATACCCAGCAGTGGAATTGCTACGTCATCTAGTATTTCCACTTTTAATTTTTTGTGGACGCTCCACACTGTCTCCACAGTGGCCGCACCAATCTACATTCCCACCAATGAGGCACAAAGGTTCCGTTTTCTCCACATCCTCACCAATATTTGTTACTTCTTGTTTCTTTGATACTAGCCACGCTATCTTATATTTTGAAAGGATCACTCTGGCTGCTTCGTGGAGATGTGCCTGGGGTAGGAGCAGGGGAACAAGCGTCGAGGCCGGGAAATAACTGAAGGCTTCTGCACGCAAGTAGGCAAGATGTGGAAGCAGCTACGATCAGGGCGTAACAGTGGAGGTGATGAGAAGAAATGAGATTCCCCATGTTTTCTCAAGGCAGAGTGGACTGAACGTGGTCTGAGAAGGAAAGAAGGAAGAGTGTCAAGAAAACCTAAGCAAGTGCAAGGAGGGAGTTGTCATTTACTACCATTTGGGAAGAACAGCTTTGAGGAGGGAATCAGGAGTGCTGTTTTGGATTTTCAGAAGCCACTGGACATTTAAGCGGAGATGCTAGGGAAGGTACCTGCTACACAAGTCTGGAGATAGTAAGGTCTCAATCAAAGATCTGAATTGGGAAGTCATCCGTGACAGATGGCGTTTGAAGCCCCAAGCTGGGATGAGACTGCCTAGGGCCTGAGTGAAGACAGAGAAGAGGTCTCAGAGCCATACCTCAGGCAAAGGAGTATGAGAAGGCATTGCCTGAGAGGCAGGGAAACTGGGAACGTGGGATATCTCGGAAGCCAAGTGAAGAAAGCATTTCTAGAAGGGGGAAATGATAAACCATACCTTAGTCCTTGCTTTACTGACAGGGTTTCTGAGTTCTCAAATGAAAAAGTGATGTGCTCCAGGACCTAGTATGGGTTCAGTAAGAAAGGACCAGGTTCAATCAAGTTCCTAGGCTGGTAATTAGAGAAAAAGTGAAGGATATAGTCTGTCTACAAAAATAAGAAGCAGATAAACAGTCTGATATAATGACAAGTAGATGGATTAGAAACTGCTTGACTGATGACACCCAAGGGCACATATAAGTGAATGAGTGTCAATCTCCAAGGAAATTTCCAGGGACATGTCACTGGGCTCTGTCCTTAGCCTACTCAACATACCAATGGCTTTTAGCAGTGATAACTAAAACGGACTGCAATCAGAATAATCCAAAAGGCTTGTGAAAATAAAGCATCCCAGTGTCCACTCCAGACCTACTGAATCAGAAAATCCCCAGACAGCACGGGTGGGGGTGGGGGGGGGGAGCAAGGAGCTAAAGGAAGGCATGAGTTAAAAGAAAGAATTGAGGGAGAAGCTTGATCCAAATGTACGGCTAAAACCAAGCTCAGCAGAATGGGGAATGTGCTGGGTAACAGCTGGGTCATGGAACCTTACATGTGATTCTGAAAAATCAGCCAGACGTGAGGTGGAAAGGGTACACTTAGCTGGATCTGAGACCAATTTGCGAGTGTCCGTGATCAACAGTGGGATCTTAAGCTACATGGACAATAGGCGAGAGGAGAAGGGGCAAAACCCAGCTATACTCACTCTGGCCCCAAAGCACCCTCTCAATGGTAGGGGTGAAAAAGGTGAGAGGAGTAAGACCAAGATGATAAAGGGACAAGTGCCCCACCCCCAAATTCCTAGAGAGAAGCAGACGTTTAGCCAGGAAAATCAAGAAACCAGGCCTCAACCCCAAATACCTTGAGGGCCAACATGCAGAAGGACTTGCTCTGTAGGATCCGATAGGGTTGATCTAAAATCCATAAATAAAAACTAGTAGGACAGGATTCTACTCTGGTAGAAGGAAGGTCTTTTAAACACTAAGAGGAACCCAAAGAGACAAAAGTGGTGAGTATTTTGCCACAGAAATTGCGAAACTTACATATGTCCCCAAATTAGCATTTATTATAATGTACTAGTTTATGTATATATACATACACACATACATATGCACACCCTTCCTACACTGTAAATTCCCTGTGGAATTACATCCCCAGAGTCCAGCACAAGCCCCGTCTTGTGCTATGTTCTCAATAAATGCTATTATGGCTGGACACTGCCAAACCTGTTATAGAGGTGATTCATGCTACAAATTGTTAATGTTCCTTCTAGAAGAGCAGGTCCTATGATTTCTGAAAAACCGCACATAAACCAGTTTCCCCTGGAGACATAGTCATCCTTTGCATCTGCACAGTCAATTCAGAATTTAGACGAAATGGGTTGTTTAATTGTTATGCCTAAAAGTCAATGGTAGATAGAGGCGCCTGGGTCACTCTGTGGGCTAATGTCTGCCTTCGGCTCACGTCATGATCCCAGGGTCCTGGGATGGAGCCCAACATCAGGCTCCCTGCTCGGTGGGGAGTCTGCGTCTCCCTCTCTCTCTACCTGATGCTCCCATTGCTCTCTCTGTCAAATAAATAAAGTCTTTTAAAAAAAAATGAGCCAATGATAGTATTAGCCCTAGGTTTAAGGCTCAGCCTGGTATTAAGCATATACAGGGTGGGGGGTAATAATTTTTGTCTTGAATGTTTCTGTATTCCACATAAAAACGTGTAAAGCTTTGTCCACTAAGGAAGTCTGATCCTTCCAGCTGTGACCCAGTTTGGAGATAATCCATCTCTAGGTGTTCCTTCAAGTAAATGTCACCACATCCCTACAGGGTGGTGGGGGCAGATTTACTGATTCACAGGCTGGAGTTAGCAGCCCAGGAGGACCATGCTGCCCACTGCCCTTGGCCAAACTCCAGTTCACCTCAGAATTTCACCCCCTCTGAGGCCGGGTCCAGCTGAGAAGTAGTTAACCCAAAGGACTTCGACAGAGTTGCCTTTGTAGTCAGTCACCAAGGGGATCAACGCAGATCGGGTTCCATGGCCCCACATTATGGGTGCCAGTCCTGCAGGGATGGGAGTAGTGCAGGGGCCTGCTCAGTGCCTACTCTCTGCTCAGTGTCCTGAGGTACCCCAGAAATAGGGGTGTGAAGGCCAAGGGGAAGGAGAGAGCCTGCAGACTGCCATGGGGAAGACTGCTGCCTTTCCCTGTCTCTCCTTCCTGCTGGCCTGCTGTCCCCCCCCCCCTTACCCCAGTGCGTTTCTTCACTGTGCGCCATCCAACCTCACTACCCCTTCTCTGGGACCCTGATTTACTGTTCACTCCTCTTCTTGAATTCACTTCTTGGAAAATACATTTCCCCAGAGTCTGTCTGTGTCAGGCAGGGTTCAAGATGCTGAGGACATGCCATGAAAGGTATGATGATGGGAAACAGGCAGCATGTCACATGGACCTGAGTGTGAGGAAGCAGGTCCAAAGTGGAGAGGAGGGTAGTCATGTAGGTTCCATGGAAAGGTCATTTGAACCAGACTTGGAGGAGAGGGAGCAAAACCTGGTGACAGCCAGGCAAAGAGCACTCAGAGCAGAAGGGAGACAAATGTCCCTTGAGACTCCTGAGGGGACAGTGGTTAGAGCAGGGCCGGTGAGGGCAGAGGCACAGATACCACTGAGGCAGGAGAAAAAAAAAAAAAAAAGTGTTGGGGCAAGGGCCCAAAGGGGGCTGTTATCAACTTTATGCTTCACAGGGAGCTATGGAAAATCAGCTGACTGGAGCAGAGGAGTGAAGTCATTGGACAGACATCTTAAAGATGTCCCAGTGCAAGTCCATTGCAGTTAGAGAGACTGGCAGCCAGTATCTAAGTGGCAGCATCCAAAGTTGCAGGAACAAGTCCTCAGCTAGTTAACTGCCTACTGTCAGGACCCCAGAGGCGCAGGAATTCTGCATGATTCACCGCTGTGTCCCATGGCGGGGGGCGGGGGGTTAGGGGGTGTGGAGATGTGGCCAATGTGCACCAAATTAGGTTCCTCCATGTCCTTTTACCCTCTGCTACCTCCACTTGGTCCCGGCCTACAGAGTTCTGCTCCACAGTAGCTGGGTAACTGGCCAAGTAACTTCAGCTCTCCAGTGAAACTTCCCATTTACTGGCAGTGGCCTTGACAAAGAGGGGTCTGCTGTTTCCCCCCAACACAGGGACCGCAGTACCCCCTTGCTCTGATATTTGTGTGACCCTTCCAGCTTTAGAATTTTGTGATTTTATCACAGAAGAGACCTTTGGGGCAACTGATGAAACAAGAAGGTAATTATATTTCACAAAGAGAAAAAAAAAAACCTTCAAAATTACCAATGGTCTGTTTATTGCTACAATAGACAATTAGTTCATTTAATGCCTTCCAACATCTTTTCAAATCAGATAGAAACGGACTCTTATTAAAGGAGGATTATAAAAAGCTGCGTTATCCATCATTAACCAATCAGAAGCCTCCTAAAAGTAACATTTCTGAGATTCCACCAATACATATCTATAAGCCAAAAAGGGGACTGATTCGCTTTTCCAAAAGATGACGAGTATTCAACATAAAAGTTTCTAGAGATCAAATTATGTCTGTTTGGGGAACTTATTTCCCTTTATCACTGCCCTGCTTCAGAATGTTGCAGGCAGGTGGCTGGTTTTTTGTAAAACACTTTACATTCTGTATGTAGGTATTTTGTAAATAAACAGAGGGTGGTTCACTTTCAAAATTCAGGATTTACTACTCTGAGTTTTATCTGATGCAATCTGAACATTTTTTTCTTGTAGAAATTCCTACTGGTATCTGAGAGGGTTTTTGTTTGTTAAACATTCTTACTTTTGCTCTCCTGGTACACAGAACATCTCACAGAAATTCTTGGCTTCAGGCCATGGTCAAGGTCAAAGGAAGAAATACCGAAGGGATAATAGACAGGTCTTCTGGAAAACTGAAGCTAAGCTCTCTGTCTGTGAGTTTTCACCCATCCACCCGCTCCCTCATTCCCTCAAGGTGGGAGATAAAATGCTGTCAAGGATTCCACTCCCAAAGAAGGAAGAAAAAAGCAGTTCTTGTTAATTTTTGAAGTCCAGCACCTGGTCTCAATAGAACTTGTCAAAAAACAATTAAAAGGTACAGAGGGGAAGTAAGGCAGAGAACTGGACACAGGGTGGGGGGGGGGGGTCATGAGCATGTTGTGTAGAGCATCAACTGTCCAGAACATTGTCTTCACCATAGTCTAGAATATGCTCCTCCATATTTCCAGACTATTTCCTAGGAAATACTGAGGAAATAATTCCTAGGAAAAACTATATTTGCTCATAAAGACATAAATATTATAATAATAAATACTGTATGTTGGATTTGCTCATAAATTCTGAACATTCCTGGATACTTTCAATCAGTAGACAAGTAGTCACATTCTTTAGTATTAACGTGAAGTTTGTCTGATTTTCAAACATAAATTATATCTAGCTTCTTTCATGCAACATGCTAATAGCTCATTATATAATGCTCACACGGAAAAGAAAAATAATCTTTATGGCCTGAGTAATCTTTTAAAGGGTTAAAAGAGAGAGAGAAAGAGAGAGAGAAGGCTGCAGGTGGTTTGGTGGTATTTATAAGCATTACTGAAATTCTTGTGCCAGAGTGAGGAAATGTTCCACAAAAATAGGTTACTTCCAGCTAACTGACACAACTTCAACAGACGATCTCTGTTATGCACATGTATTGTTACTTTTGTAATTATTTTGATATAATGACTGATTTAATCTTTATTCCTAAGGAGCCTTAGAACTATGACATTATCTTCCAAGAACATTTTCTTTCATGAAAGAACCATGTTTCTTTATAGTCTGCAGCTGTCAGAGGAAAAGGAGACAAAGTGTAGTACAATGTGCAACCTCTAGCAACCAAAATGGATGCATCAACTTACTTTTTCATTCCACGCCCACAGTCCAATTCCAAGAAATGCTATTCCCAAAAACTGAAAGAAAGAAAAAAAAGGGTGTTAAGTGTAAGGGTAAATGCTATGTTTTTACTAATACAAATACAAGTAAAGTTCTCAACCAACTCTTTTGTCACTTTACCAGGCTGAGAAATACTCTTGTCTAAAATGTGAGTGACAGCCTTTGACAGAAAAAGAAATACCATAATCACCTTGATTAAAATTAAGCGTGAAGAAGAACTGAGTAAAGAAAACATGGTATAGGAATCAACCTTAGAAAAGAAGGAAATCCTGTCATTTGCAACAACACGGATGAACCCGGAGGGCTTTATGCAAAGTAAAATAAGCCAGACAGAGGAGATACATACCACATGGTATCATTTACATGTGGAATCTAAATAAATAAATTGAACTCATAGAAACAAAGTAAAAACGTGGTTGCCAGGGGCAGGGGGGAAATACTGAAAGGTTAGCAAAAGGGTACAAGTTGTAAGATGAATAAGGTCGGAGGATGTAATGTAAACACCACGACTACAGTTGGTAACACTGTCTTGTAAAACTAACTTCCTCTAAAGAACGGAAATGATGTCACACACCGAAAGGTAACCTGTAAGGTCATGGGTGTGTTACCTCAAGGGTGGGGAACCCCTTCACAACATATATACCTATCGAATCACCACGATGTACTCTTTAAATATCTTATAATCTTATCTGTCAATTCTATCTCAATAAAGCTAGAAAAACAAAAAAAAAATTTAAGTTATTTAAAAAGAAGGGTTGGAATATGCAGGTGCTTCCAAGTCACTGATATTATGAAGGATAACAATTAGGTAGAACCTTGAGTAAAACCGAAGTTATTAATAATGTCTAAGGCTGCCTTTCAGTGTAGGAGAGGGGATAGTTCCTGCCCCTATAAATCCAAGCCCGGAGTTCACTAGAAAATAGAGTATGAGGGACACGAACAGAAAAAAGCCGGTGATCCTCTCTACACCATCATGCCACTGGGAATGGGCCAGGAAGAAGGCAGGCAGAGCACCACACTCTTTACAACTTCTTCCAGAGGTAACATGAATCTTACAAAGTCCAACATGACCCAAAGAAAAGTCCTGGATTCTTCCATTTTTCAGAAACTTAAATGACTTCTATCGTCCTTGAGAAGGGCTTCTACAGCTTGGCCTGGTCTCCCCTCAGTGCCGTAACTTCGTGTAGACCGAGGAGCACACGAACACTGCAGTGAAATAAAGGGGCACCCACCACAGAGCTGTCTCCTCTCCGCAACCACAACCCCACAGTGCTGCCCCTGAGCTGTGCTTGGGGCGGGGGGGGGGCAAGCAAGCAGTACCCAGGGGGACTCACTACTGTACTTAGTTGTCACTGTATTCTATCTGCTCAGGATACACATTTCCGTACGCGTTTTAACACGTCTGAAATCAGAACAGGTCTTAAAATCAATGGTATCTCAGTCTTTTCCCCTTGTCTTTACCTAAAATAATAGCAGGTCTTGTAATCAGGGTGTCCTATCTTTGATGACACATTGTACGGGGCTGTCCACCCCCCCCTCAGAGCCCAGTGGTCAGGACGGGGTGTAAATTGGCCATGAGCAAGGACACATCTTATTCCTCATCCTCATTACCAAGAGGAACTCGGAATTTCCTTCCCAAACACTGAAGTGAAAGGAGAGCAGGCAGGTTAACGAGCAGTTTCAATCTGACGGCAGCAGCGCACCCTGTTTATTTTACTAACATCTTGATTAAGTTAAATGTCAGGGAAGCTGTGCACTGAGAGGGCCGCATAGAGAAGACTGGAGTGCGGGTGGTTCTTCTTTGCCGTTCTGGGGAAATCTGAGAGCTGTCCACTTGGCGAGGTCTTCATTCGCAGCAGGGGGAGCTGACACGTTGTGCGCATCAGCTCATCAACCCGAGGGAGCCTGGGGGGAGGGGGACAGACACCAAGAGCAGAGGGGAGAGGTGGGACTGGGGAAAACAAAACAAAACAAAACAAAACAAAACAAAACAAGAGAGAAGGCTGACTGCCCTGAAAATCTGGTTGTGTTTTTAGAGGCAGAATTTCCCGAATCTCCTGCCAATTATCAGACTCTGTAGTGAACCACAGCCAACACCTTCGGAACCCCTAGATGCAGAAGCTGCAGCACGCCCTTGATTTGACAAAAACAGAAGACCCCTTTCTTCCTGCTCTTGCTCTCAGAGGTTTGGAAAGGGTTTAGAAAGAGTCGTTGTGAATGTCCCGACAGAAAACTATGGTTGGTCCCTCTATGGCCCCAGTCAAAGTGTCCCTTTATGTTTATGTTATGCAGACACAGCACCCCATCAGACCTCGGAATCACAGAGTGCTTGACTTCACACCTACTGATGTGAAACTCATCCCAGTGAAGAGCCTCGCCTTCTCAAAACAGAAGCTCTTCATGGACACTAGTCAACCACCTTCTCTGAGGCAGTAGTCCAACACCGTCCCCTCAGTCAGCTCTGTACCTCCCGGGGGGACAGGTTCCCATGGAAGGCTCCTGTCTAATCACTAACATTTATCTCTTATTACTGGACAGGCACTGTGCCCATTAGTGCTTTGTCTGCACTGTCTCTTAAGCTTTACCACAATTTTATTGGGAATAGGCACTGTCATTAACCCCATTTTAAGAAAGGGAAGAATGAAGCTTACAGGGTTTCAATCACTACTAAATGATGCAGCAGAGATGGAAACCAAGAGGAGACTGACATCAAACTACACATTCTTACCAGTCCCCAAAATTTCCCATTTGCCCCCATGGGGTAGAAAGTAGAGGCATTTAGATTAGAATTACACATGATAGGACGAGGACATCGTATATTCCTCCCCCCAGCAGGCAAAGTGGAATTGAAGAGGTAAGACAATGAGAACCTTGCCTTCACACAAGGACTGGTTGTAGAACAGAAATTCCCCTGTGCAGGTCAGACACAGAGTAACCTAGAAGAACAGAGAAATTCAATGGTGAGCCAACTTTGTCCTCTTTGTATGAAGCTCTCCTCTCTTCTGGGCACTTGGAAAACCCCTTTTCCTTCACAAATCATATAAACAGACTGGAAACCCGTGATTCTCCACCAAGAGGAGACGGGAAAAGAATCAGAATTTTAAAGAAGACTCACAGACAATTTCCTCTACAATCTGGCTCTAAGACTTCCTGCTTTAACTGTGACTCTCCAAACAAGGTTTAAGAATTTGAAGACAAAACACAGTGAAGTGAAGGAAAGCACTCGATACCTAAGCAAGCGGCCCGGGGCCAGGGCCTCAACTGCATACCTTTGCTGCTACATCACTAGCAAATGTCCTCCCAATTACTCTCAGCCCATATGTTTTGTTTTAAAATTGAGTTGTTCCAGCTTCAAGTAATTAAACAGGAAAGAGCCAAAAAAACAGAGACAGGCACGCAGCACTGGAGGCTGCTGAGTTTCCCCTTTCCCACCTCTAGAAGAAAAGCTGACCGTAAACCACCAAACTGACCTCATTCTGATACCTTGAGGCCAACTTCCAGGCGACCGGGGAAGAACACTTCTTAAAGTCAACTCATCATTCCTTTGAAAGAGGGGGAGCAGGGGTATAAAAAACCACAGCAGATCTGAGGCCTCTCCCCATGTAGCAGTATATGCAAACGTGCAGTACTAATATCTGACCACCCAATTTTTGGTGTTTTAAATGAGTAACAATAATTTTGCCAACATCTGTTCAATGCTAAGTAGGAACTAGGCACTGTGTTTTATACGAATTCACTAAGACAGCACTGCCTAATACAGGAGCCACTAGCTACCAAGCATTCCAAGCATGGCCAGTACACACCGAAATGTGCTAATATGTGTAAGACACACATTGGGTTTTATTTTGTATTTTTAAAAGATTTTATCTATTTATTCATGAGAGACAGAGAGAGAGAGAGGCAGAGGGAGAAGCAGGCTCCCCGCTGAGTAGGGAGCCTGATGAGGGACTTGATCCCAGGACCCTGGGATCATGACCTGAGCGGAAGGCTGACGCTTAACCATCTGAGCCACCCCCGTGTCCTATATTGGATTTTAAAGACTTAATTTAAACTAAAAGAATGGAAAATCCTCAATAGTTATTTTATTACTGATTATATGTTGAAATTGTAAACTTTGGCTATTTCGAATAAAATAGAATATATTACTAAAGTTACTTAATATTATCCCCATTTTATAGATAAGGAAGCTTTATCTCAGAAACTTTAAGTTGTGTTGCTCAGGAGATCTGAGTCCTCAGCCCAAACTCAAAACTGTTGTAGTACTTTCCTGAGACTCTTGTCCTAAGACTCAAAATCACCCCTTTAGTTTCCAGGCATTCAAGGCAAAGGGCTGTATTCCTAACTGAAATGGAGAACGGACTGGAATGGAGAATAGCCGTAAGCGGACACAGAAGGGCACGCTGACGGAAGCCTGCTGGGTACAACAGAACAAAAGCCAGCAGAGCGGACACTCAGGAAAAGCTAGAAAGGAAAATGGCCCCAGGATGTGAGCAGGGCAACTGGGCTTCTCTGCCAAGAGGGACACATCTGCCCCATTTTGGGGACTGTGAACAGAAGATCTCTTTCTCTATCTGTTGCTTCAATCCGAGCTGAGCCTCCAACACCTTGGAAGTAGAACAGTGTCCATTCTAATTAGTACAACAGACAACTTAAGAAGCCACTCATCCATCCAAATACCACTTTGCATATTTTCAGTTCTTACTTTGTGCTAGGTACTACTTTTCTCTTGTGATAAATACAGATACAACCCTTGTCCCCAGTGAGCATACACTCCTGTGAGAGAGAGATTTTAAGCAAATAAAGCATAAAAGACAAAACTGCTCTGGATGGAGCTATTAAGGAGAAGAAACTAAGGTCAATACAGACAAAAGAGGAAGACCTGACCCAGAGCGCAGTCCAGGAGGGTTTCCCTATGTCAGGGAGGTAGGAACTGGGGTCTGAAAGATGAGAATATGACTTGGCATGAATACATGAAGAGTATTTCAGAAAGTCAGAAGAGAATGTGCAAAGACCCCATGGTGAGAGGAACATAGCAAGTAAAAAGGTCTAAAAGGTGATTGGTGTGACTGGTGTGTGAAGAATGGGGGGAAAGTGGCAGGTTTGTCATTAGTGACGTGAGTATGGACCATGTCACACAGGGCCCCATAAGGCACATTAAGGAGTTCAGTCATTATGCTAAGAGTGACAGGAAGCCTTCTAAATGCTATCTGTGTGTAGTGGACTGGGATGGGGCAAGGACACAGGCCTTTATCAGATTGGGGCTACAGAAAAGATGAGAGAGGGTCCAAAATGGACACACAGGGACTGGAGGGAGGCAGCTTTAATCACCCAGACAATACCTGACTGTATCCAGGATGGAAATGTGAAGAAAAAGATGGAATTGAGACTATTTGGAAGTAAAACTGACATTTCCAGTAATGGCTTGATATGGTGAAGGGGGGGCAAGGGTGAAGGAGTGAGAGGGAAGTGTTAGGGTTAATTCCTGTTTTTGGTGTCTTCCACATGGAGACAGCAGCCCTTCAATATCTATCTTATGTCCTGACAGAAATAAATCTCAGGTGCCAATTTCTTAACTAGCCTAAGATCTAGCAGCATTTCTGGAGGACAGCTTTCTTTTACTGTATTTTGCCTGCTATCTGAATTCTCTTTTAAAGGAGCATATTTCAGCTTGTACACTTAAAAAAATAAGTTATTTAAAGTCTATATGCACATCTACCTCTCCCCACTTTTATTCGTAAAAGGAAGCAGTTATGTACAGGTGTACATGAAAGGTCACAGGCAACTCTGAAATAGACATTTTCAATCCTCTTTGCTTAAAAAAACAGCAATTACGTCAATGGCATCTGCCCAGCATCCCGTGAACAGACTCAAAATAACAATGCAGCAAGGTAAACACGACAGAGGAAAATCAAGATCAGGTCAATCTGTTCACCTAAATTAGAGCCTCAGACGTATTATCCAAAATAACAATGGAAGGAACTCTTCTTCCTTCGACATTCTGATCAAGTTTAAAAAAAAAAAACTTTAAGCTCTGCCTGAATAAACAGGAGAGATTCATTGAAAACATTTGGCACAGAAGAGAGGAAAGAGTATCTTTAGAAAAAAAAAAAAAAAAAGTATTTTCCTTAAACTACAACACAGGTATTTTTTTCACTAGATGTTTGCTGACACTTTTGTGTGACCAACACTTCAGTTCTCACAGGGATGAGGTGGGGGCAGGCAGGGGTGGGGGGACAAACAGTACACACAAGTGTGCCAAATATCTGTGCCCTAGAAAGACACCGTGTCTTTCTAGGGCGAGGGCTGATATTAGGAATAAAAAGCCTCTGGGCATAATTCCTGCTTTGTCAGAGGAGTCAGCCTGGGCTGGCACAAAATTCAATACCCAGAAAGTCAATCCCAATTTTGCCACTGGGTCCCCATGTCCCAGCTGGTGCACTCCAACTGTCCGGAATCCTCATGACAAGATGGCATGACCGATAAAGCTCAAACCTGTAAACAGGACATTCCCCATCTGAGGTGGGGTCACCCTCTCACGTCACTCTGCTCCCACAGCCTCCATGTGGTCTGAACACCTGAACACACATCGCCCGCTGAGCCCGGCTGCCAGGGCTCCAAGCCTGTGTGATCTCGGGAGAGGCTCCTCTTTCATTAACACATATCTGAGCCTCTCCTATGAGCCAGGCAGCGCTGGGGGTGGGGGGGGGTGGCGGCGGTTGGGATAAATCAGGAAACAAAACAGACCAAAGTGCCTGCTCTTATGGCGCTGACGTTCTAGCTGGGCTGGACTGAGAGGGAAAGGAGATACACAGAAACAGAAATGAGTAGATTATACAGAATTTGAAAAGGTAAGAAGCACGGTGGGGAAGGGAGAGCAGCACAAAGGGACTGAATGTGCCTCAAGGTGGAAGGAGTGGCTTCAATATTAAAATGCAGCAGCCAAGGCAAACCTCCATGAAGTAAGCTAGGCATAAGGAAAAAACACGAAGATGGGGAGTGGACTGGTAGATACGGGGCGGGGGGAAGATGGGGGATGTTGCAAAGCAGCAGCCCGGCAGGGCCCCATGGCAGACACAACAGGAGTCAGATGCGCTGAGGCTCTGAAGCCCCAGTGATGACTGGGATCTCTTCTGGGAGATAAAGCAGCACTGGAAGGGTTCCTGACTTCCTAGAGCCCCATGGAGACAACAAGGGCACCTAAGGAAACGCACCAAATGACCGTCGGGGTCCATGTGCTCATGTGTGACTGGGTGGCATGCCAGGAGCCTGTGACGCCCCCCGTGCGTCAGTACTCTGTGCATTAGCACCCTCCCCTTCCTCACGCGGTTCTCCGCCTGCCTCCTCTAAGTAGGAGAAAACCTCCTCATTCACAGTGATCTGAAGCCTCTCTCTTCTGAACTTCTGCACCCCCTGCCACTTGGACCCTTGCTGACATTCACCCACCAGGGGGGATCGTGAAGGGGTGACACAATCTGGGCTCAGACTGCGGAAGTGACTCGGGCTGTGTGACCCAGAGCACCTGGGCCCAGTCGAGGGGGAGGAAGCACTGCCCTCCGATTAATCGTCTCCTTCCCCTGATCTCGGCTGGGGGATCCCTCCCAGAACAGTGTATACAGGCATGCCTGTGCATTTAAAAGAAACTAATAAACTCTAGCCAGAATACTGAGATCATGTTTAGTTTAAGATCTTTTCTATTTATCTTAGCAATCTGACTCAGGAATTTGGGGTATGCACGGACCCAGATTTTAAATACCTACGAATTTTGAAATCCCACGTTAAAGTAAGTTTCTTTCCACTGGGGCTTCCTGATGCACTGTCCCTCTCCCTAACTTTAGCCTTCCTTGTTTTTGTGTTATCTCCTTTGTAAATGCGTTTTGGTTTCATTACGCCCTCTTATAGAGAGAGAATTCTTCTGCAAGAACGTGGGATATAAATTATAACCAAACTGAGGTTGGGGTAGCTTCTCAATCTACACCCTTCCTTTTTGAAAACCGGCCCCCCACCCACAAGGATGGGCCCCTGCATTCCTGTTTGTGAAGGAGAGCCACTCCCACTCCCCTCTCTAGACTGATGAGTTGACCAAGGAGGGACATGTGGCTCAGGAAGAGTCCTTCCAGCAAAGACTAGGCTGAGACAGGAGTCTCTCTTCCCCAGGAATCAGGTACTAGACACAGTGATTTTTGCCAGCCCCGGTCTCCCTGATGCTAGAACAGACCAGGGTGCAGTGGAGAAAGCACCAGATGGAGAAAGTAGGAGAGATGCCAAGAGCAACTTCCAATCCTGACCACTCTCTGCTCCTTATCCCCAGGATCCAAGGCTGCACTTCCTGATCCTGGGTTCCAAGCAGTGCCCTGGGTCCTTAGGATATGCCTCCCCGCCTCCCATCTTAGCTGAAGCTACTCTGGGGGCTTTCTGTTACTTACAACCAAGAGAGTCCTAAGACAATTTAAGAGACCATATTAATTTCCTTCGGGCTTAGTTCCTGTTAACAGTAAAGCGTGCAGAACGGGCATGAGCACAACGGTGCTCTGGGGACTAATGAAGACGTGGCAGAGGGTGGTTGGTGCTCCTTTCCAAATAACCCACTAGGATCTCCAGTGGTTCTGAACTACTCAGTAAAGCTGTGGTCACCGGTGGAAGAAGGAATACATCATTCAGCTGCATGACTCCATGAAAGAAAAGAGCGAGCTGCCCTCTGCTTGCTTGTTGAGTTCTGGAAGCAGGACAGTCAGAGCCCAAGAAATGGTTCCCAAAGCAAGAGCCTGGAGGAAGGGTAAGAGGGAGCAGGGAGGAGCCTCTTGCATGGTTCCTATGTTCGCGCCTCCCGTTTTCCCAGAAAGGGCACAAGGGCTCTCTGCCTCTGACCTTGTACCATACCAAGGTGTACCACACCTTGAAGACATGTCTGCAACCCAGGTGCAATCTTGCTCGGAAATTCCTTTGTTCAAGATTGGAACTTCGCTTCCTGGCAAGAACTAGTAACGTGAGCTGGGAAGGGAGAGAAAAGGGGAGGGCTCTGCGGGCAATAAAACCTATCCTCTTCTTGGAAATTCCGCAGGCAATGCAGGCACAGAGAAAGGAACGTGAGGGATTAAGCGATGCAAGTCTGGATGGAAAGAGGAAAGCTGCAAATTACAGCCCACTAATCTTTGTCTCGGCAAAAGCAAGGCTTACATTGCCTGGGCTCTTCCATCTGTAACCCCCGATTAGATCAAGCCAAGGCTAAGAACAGACCAGACAGAGGTTCTAAGGGCTGAGGAGAATGGAGGGATAACTCAAGTATTTCAAACCATAGGCATGAGAAGTTACATTATCTACAGACAAACATCAGCCTTGGCGGGAATCAGCTTCTGCTGTTGTATGAAAACAGCCAAGCTGGGGGCTCCAGCTAATGGCAGCCTTCAACGTCTAAGACTCTCAGATGTGTACCATGTAGTGCTGAGACATCTTCAGGTTTTAGAAAACATCTCGGGCAAGATTTAAAGGTTAAGGCAAATGAAACTTGAAACAGGATTACTCTTTTTTAAAGCACAAGTAGGATTACATGATTCAATTCATTTGCTAAGTCTCTCCAATATGCACTGGGCACTCTGGTAGATGCGGGGGATAGAAAGGTGAAAAATGTAACTGATGATCTTCTTTCCCAAGGAGCTAACTGGCAGGGAAGGTGGGGTGGGCAGAGTGGATAGGAAACAAACAAGGGAGACCACAGTAGGCTCAGGGAGTGGAGTCTTCCCAGACACACATTGCCATAGAAACACAGGGGCAGCCAGGGGATCCCCGGGGGTCAGAGGAAGCTTCCCAGGAAGGGACACTTGAACCGTGTTCTAGAGGAAAGAAGACAGGAAGACCGCCTCCAGCAGATGGTTTGGAGCCGGAAAGAGCATGTCCCTCAGAGCGGGCAAGTGCTTCTGGAGCTGGAGCAGAGATCATCAGCCCGGGCCCTGGCAAGCAGTGCTCCTCCACGTGTGGGTCCCACTCCAGCATCACCCAGGAACTTGCTAGAAATCCAATTCTCGGGTGGCCCCAGACCTACCACATCAGGAACTCTGGGGGTGCAGCCCAGTAAGCCTGTTCTAACAAGCCCTCCAGGTAACGGTGACACATGGTAAAGTCTGAGAACCTCTGGGCTAGAGGTTGCTAAGCAGGTGCCTAGTCCGTGCAGGTATTTGTGTCTTGGGGAAACCAATGCACCACCAAGCTAGGTGAAGCCAACCAAGGGTTTTAGTGAAAACAGTGACAGGATCAGACTGCATTTTAGAAAAATCATTCCAGTACACCATGGAGAATGAACCAAAGGGAGGTAAGACTGCAGGCAATGAGTGACTCGAGTTGGGAGGTTACTGCAGTAATCTTAGTAATGAGGACACCAGCCCCAAAGGCAGTGGCAGTGGCAAGAAGATGAAGACAGAAGAGATTAAGGGAAGACCCTATGGGGCATCGTGACAGCAAGCTTACAGTGTTAAGGCTAAGACCGTGTGGTTCCTTGAATCAGAATGCCTGGGTTTGAAACCTAAACATGTGACCCCAGGCAAGTCACTTACCCTCCCTAGTGCTCAATGTCCAGATCTAGAAAAGGGAGATATTCATATCCATGAAAACAAGCCTCATGGGAACAGGGGGTTTTATCTGTTTAGTTCATTCTGCATCCCCCCAAACTTAGCACAATGTATGCTTCACAGCAAATCTTAAATGTCTGTCAAATGAATTAGGGAACTGTTTGCGGGAGGCAGGGAAGAGAAGAGAATCTAAGAAAACGTCCAGGTTCTTCACTTTAAGCAACTGGACAGGCCGCAGCATCAAGTCTGGAGTTAGGAATACTGGTAAGGGAGCAAGACCAAGGTTAGAGCTCACTTTCAAGCACTCAAGTGAAAATGTCCAGGCACAGACACGTGAGGACCGAGAGGCTGGTCAGCAAGGTCGTTCCCGAGGCAAACTTAGGTTAGATTTGGACGACGAACCTCTCAGTTCTCTGTTTCTTCCTCTATAAAATCCAGAGATTCACAGTATCCATCTGTTGGGTCACTGGGAAGACAGAATGAGATACGCACCCAAGGTGCTGTGCAAAGTGCCTAGCACACAAAACATGCTCGCTAAATGTTCTTGTGGTTATTGCTGAGGCCACATAAAGACTTTGTGCAGAAGACAGCCAACACAGTGTCCTAGAGAACACTGAGATTTATGGGGAGGTACACAGAAGGGAACTTGAAGGAGAGACTGCAAAGGAGGAGACAGAAGGGTGGTGAGAATTACAAAAGGGACGTGTCACCAAAGCCCACAGAAGGAAAATCCATCACCTCTACTTATATGTGAAGTCTGGCAGAGAAAGGGGCCGAAAACAGCAGAGACTGCTCATGCTCATTCAAATGGAAAATGAAACTTAGAGCAACAAGAAAACATTACAGAAAGTAACTTCCCTTCTTTCAAACTAGTTTCCTGACTCTGGACACCACTGGCACCATCACCAGACAATCCCAGTGCCTGGTGTGGCTGGGCAAGACCCAAGATTGGTTGGGAGGTATGGCACCAACCAAAAAAGGAACTTGGGACTGGCCTGGGGTCACCTCTATAGCAGCCGGTAACATCCTTCACCTTGCATAGGAGTCCAAAGGGAAACAGTTATGCAATGTGCTTCCAAGACCAACAGACTGGGTGTGAGGTGCCAACCACGATGTTAACTAGCTGTGTGAATCTGGCCAAGTAACCGAACAACAGTTTCCTGGAGCGTAAAGTGAGAAGACTACTCTCCGCCCCAGCTCCCCAGGACTGTGGTGATCCAATACAAAAGAAGACATTTTGAAAAGGCTAAGCTATGTAGATACTTGATGTGATTAAAATATCACATTTTATCCATCTGTTAAAACAACAGGGTGAGTCGCAGCACACTGTAGCCTCTGGCCATGTCATCTGGCCCACACACAGCCCTTAAGAATCCGTGCACACTAATCGTTCATGGAAAATACCAGAGTATTTTGTGTTAGGAGCTCATTTCCTCAAGTTTTTGCTCTTCTTATGGGGGAGGAATTGATTGGAATTACAAGTGAGTCGTTTGTTTCAGACTGCCTTCGAGGAAATTTGTATAGCAGACAGGCTTGGAAGACAGACCGTGTTTCCTTCCAGAGATCCTGCAAAGGATCAGGCAGGCTTACCGCCAAGTATACAAGTTTTGGGTTCCCTAAATTCGGGGACCTGTAACACGGCTCGTTCTGTATAGAGTGATCAAAACTGGCCTTCTCCGCATCACCCTCTGGAAACTGGAGCTCAAGAAAAGAGTATGAAAAATATTGCTACTCTGGCTATGAATAAGGTGTGATTGATAATGTCCTAGGTCTCGGACTCTGGAGTCTGGTGCCTCTGTCAGCAGCCATGACAGTGGGGCAAGGTAACATGTTAGCTGGCAGGTAGGGCAAAATCTCAGACCTCTCACAGTTCTTGACATTCGGTGTTCTTGTTTTACAGAAGAGGAGCTGGTGTTTCCCTCTCACCCAACAGACTGGTTTCTAGCACCCATGTCTTGCTCTGCTCTGCCCTACTGGAAGTCAGTTCCGAGAAGGCAGAGGTGAGGATACTTTTTTTTTCTCCTACTTAACTTAATGCAAAATACTCTCTGTGTCCACATTATCTATAGGTTTTAAAATTTTGTATTTTCTTCTGTCTTGCCAATATAATCCACTTTCTTTTCTAAGAAACATAATGACGTCTATTCATTTTCTGGGGGAAAAGTGACTGTTACTAAACAGATGTCTTTAGTCAATGCAGAATTCTTTCATTTAAGTATTCCCATTTGACTATAATTACTGCACTCCTAAGAAATAACTGCGTATTTCAGGTAAATTTTGGTTAATGCTGAACCTTATTGGAAATACTTGTTAAAGAACACCAGGAGAACGTGACTGCAGTTCTTATGACATTATATAGATTGAGCAGAATAATAGTGCCTAACCTGTCTGTCCCCAGGGTGTGCGGAAGCACGAGCGCGCACACACACACACACACACACATACACACACACTCTCTCTCTCTCTCTCTCCCCATTTATGCAAAGTCACTAGAAGAGACCATATTCAGAGTACACAACTCCTCGTTAGAATTCAGAATGTTTCCTTAAAAATCTTATTGATAACATTTGTAACATAGGTATTTAAGAAATAATCTTTGAGGACATCAAGTTCATGTTAAAATGAAAACTGAATTTTCTCCCAGTGGGCCTTTTGAAATGCTAAAATTTGAGAAACATGCTTCATCCTAGAAATGTCATGTGGCCTTCTGAATAGCTATCAGAGAAGTCGCAATTCTGACCAAATCGAGCAAGAACATTTTTACATCTCCACACTCGTGCTTAAAATCCCCTTAATATTTTTACTGGGTTGATGTCATCTTTTTGATGCTTTATATTCAATCAAAACCTAAAACATCTTGAGAGATGGATGCGGGATACATGGAGCACACCCAGGAGATCCAAATCCATTGATTATCATGTGAAAGAAGGCCTAGAGGCAATTAGTCCTTTGTTGTGGATGACAAATAAACCTCCACATATAAATGTTCTATACACAGAGGCATCTTTGATCAGTCTTACTGGCTCAATGACTCACAAAGGATGGGGAGGGGGGAATGCCTGAAAACAAAAGGGCAGACTGAAGGCACCATTTAGTTATTTATTCTGTATGTTCAGCTCAGTTTTTCCTCTTTCCAACTTTTCATGACACTATAAAAAGAAACGGAACGGATTCTTTTCAACCGAGAACATCAGCACTGCATACTAAGAAGAAAAGTATTGGCTTAACACAGAACCCATATAAACCCCTAAATATCAACCTGTTCTCCCTAGTTAGGTATTTTTAACAAGGGAAATGGGTTTTGACAAATCACTCTTTTATGTAAGAGTTTATTACACAAACTCTTGGAAATTAATTTACATACAAGACAGGCGGCAGCCAAACCATTCACAGCTTCAGGACGGAAGGCGGGTTCTTGACAGGCACTGCCTTGGAAGTGACCCATGTATGTGCTCTCTGGAATTTTCCTCTTCTATTACAATTGTCTGGAAGCGTCTCAAGATGAACAACAGGGTGAGTGATTTATGAATAAGCTGCGCCTATCTCCTCTGGTTTGAAGATCCCCACCACTTTCTGTTCTCTGAACAAAGGTGCATATTAAAATGATCTGAAGGCATAAAACAATGTCCTCAAGATCAACGTGCTTCTAAAATTATTAATTCAGATGAGTGTAAAAATCAGTACAGAAACAGGAATGGTATCTTTAAAGACCAGGGCCACTGATATCAAGCTAAAAGGGAGAGTATAAAGGCACTGAAATACAGCCAAAGGAGCATGGCCTGTGGCCACAAACCACGGTTCAACTCTGGGCTGCAGCATCTATCAGATGTGACCCTAGACAGGCTGACAGGCTCTCAATTTTCTTACCTGTAAATGGAGGCAGTAACAGCATCCGCACAGGAGGGACGTGAGAACTAATGAATTAAGGCCTGTGTTTTGTACACAGCATGCGCTCAATAAACACACTATTACTATAATAACAAATGTCAGGAAAAAGTCTTTAAGCATCCTATAGGCTTGCTCTTCAGACAACAAAAGGTAATTACCATATCATCTGTGCATTATTCAATTCATCCCGCAGATTTTTATCAGAACCAAAACAGTATGGGAAGAAAGATTATGAAGAGGATTCTAAATCACCCTCCCCCCACCCAACTTTGCAAGGAACTTCTTTTCATTCTCCATATGAGATTTCAGTGAAGCTGTTTCACCAGAGAGGGTCACCAGAGGAAAGTAAACCACTGACAGCATATATGAGGTTCACATTCATTTAGAGGTACCATAATGCTTATGGAAAATCAGCTGGCTGGAAGCCCACGGTTTGCCCTTGAGCCTCAGCCAGCAGGGAAGTTTCATCCATGTGATTAGTGAATGAGGAGACCCTGGGTGATTAATTAGTGCTCCGTGCCAATCTTATCAGATGGGCGTTTAGCCAGCCGCACAGAATCAGCCACCTGATTTTAACTTCCTCCTCTCAGAACGGACTTCCACCTGAACATGACTCTGAAGCACTTTAAATATTGGAGGAAGTTTTTCTCCAAATCTCCTTTAAGACAAATCCTGGTTCCTTGGACATACATTTGAGCTCTGCAAAATAGCAGACTGGATGGGAGAGAGCCTAAATAAGAAAGCATGTCTGCAAATTCTCTGAGCACCGAATTAAGCTGAACTCACTTCATAAATCCCCAGAAGTGTTTGATGCTCAAAAGAGAAAAAAAAAATGCCTATGCATGAACAGATTTTCTATAGAAACCCAAAGGTCCATCAGTCTCTTTAAAAAGAAAGTCATTATAAAGACCGTGCATTAGTAACTTTAACTGGATTTTATTATGCTGTCATCAGTGTGTTTCCTTAACGTCTAATGAAGCAAGCAGTGATGAGTAATTTGTTAAGTCTGGAATGTATTTTATCCATGTATTGTCCCAAGACTGACGTTGCTGTGTCTAGATTTGTTCATTCACATTACTGCAAAGATAGTTCTTTGGTATCTTTACTATTTCAGTCAAGCTTCCAAAATAAGATTTAAAAGAGAAAGATAACTTTCTTAAATTGAATCTGTTCCTTTAAAGAGATCGATTTTTGGGTAAATAATTTGTGTAAACATAAAATGGGTCCTGCATGTCTCTAAATCCCATCCTTAGTCAGGATCTCCAAACTGGGCTCCGGGTGTGAGAGAGGGGGTTTAGTTAAGATACCAACATTCTTTCTTGGCCTATGTAGTATTTTTTTTTCCTTGAAGAAGAAAGGCTCCACATGAGCAATACCGTGTACGATTCCCCCTCACACCCAGGGTCTACAGAGCAGCGAACACACATGGAAGCCCATCTCCAACTGTCTGGTAGGATAAAATCGAGGTCTCCTGGGCTAAAATCATCCTGGGTTCCACGGTGCAAAAGCTCAAGGGTTCCAGATCCAGGCTGAGCTTCAGCAGGAAGGCGGCGGTTGCCCGTCTTGGCTCAGAGCTGAAAGAAGGCTCTGAGATCCAGTCATGTCAGGAAAAGGGAAATGGAGACTCTCTATTTAGAAGCTGGAATCACAAACCCAACCTGATAGCGCTCTTTTCCACATACACAAGGAATCTGAGGCAGCCCAACCGATGAAATTGCCAATCTAGGCAGCAGTCATGGCAAGAAGCTCCCCACCCCCCACATCACCCCTCCACACGCACTGATTTTATGGCTTTCAAAGGTCAGTGTAAGGGGAGCGTAGCAGCCAAGACACTACATGATTTCTTAACAAACCCCTCAGAGGGCTTCAGTGGGGGAAGGGGGTAAGACCCCCTCCCCCACCTGCACAGGCTGATAAATGACCACAGGGACCAAGCCCAATGGCACTTGCCATCTAGTCACAGAAATAAGTTATAAATCAATAATTAACATAAAAGCCAATTTGCAGTAAATGCCATCAATGAGACAGAAAAATGCTTAGTTCAGAGAAGGTCACAGGATGCCAAGATGAGGGAAGATTTCACAGGAGGGTATAGGTCTTGAGGGAAGGATAGAATTTCAAGAAATGGAGGGAAAGAGCCTTTCTAGATTAGTGTCTTTCAACCAGATCTGAAAACCTGCTGACAGCAGTTTAATGGGTCAAGACCAGAATTTCCTTCTTCAGTGAAACAGAAGAGGATGTGTTTCATGAGGTAAGATGAAGGACTGCTTCATGAAACTCACCTCGTATGTAAAATATGTGTCCCAGTGCCTGGGTGGCTCAGTTAGTTAAGTGTCAGCCTTCGGCTCAGATCATGATCTCAGAGTCCTGGGACCGAGCCCTACGTCAGCCTCCCTGCTCAGCGGGGAACCTGCTTCTCCCTCGGCCTGCCTCTCCTCCTGCTTATGCTCTCTCCCTGATAAATAATTAAAATCTTTAAAAAATAAAGTAAAACGTATGTCATACTGAGGGTCTTGGTCAAAACATTTGAAAACCATTAATTTTATGGAAAAGAAAGAGGTAAGTTGTCTATTTGTCTGGAAAGGAACAACTCAGTTATTAGGTTATTTCAGTCCAGACCATGGAGGGTCTAGAAGGAGGTATCCAAGAATCTGGATTTGGGAGTATCTGGCTGGCTCAGTCAGTAAAAGCATGCAACTCTTGATCTCGGGATCGTGAGTTCAAGCACCATGCTGGGTGTGGAGTCTACTCACAATTTTACAAAAAATTAAAATTCTGGATTTTATACGGTAGAGACAGAGGTCCTTACAAGTTTTTAGCCTCTGACTTTTTTATTTTTAGTTTTATTGACACCTACTGTGCTTAGCATCCCACACATGATCTCACTTAATTGTAACAACCACCCTTTGAAGTGGGGATTATTATTTCCACGAGAGAAGGAAGTGAGAATCAGACAGATTATATAACTGGCCCATAAAATGAAGCCAGGTCTTTTGACTTCAAAGCTCATAATGTTTAAAAAGAAACAAAACAAAATTTTGAAATGATCAGAGCTGAGCTTTAGGAATATTAATCTTGCACCTTCAGACAGCTAAACTGAAGAGACTCTAGACAGAGGGGTTTCTTTTGATCACTAAGTTTCAGAATTTAAGAGCAATTTAAAGGCACTCCAAGTCCTAGGCAAAAATCACACCAGAACCAACAGTTAAAACTGCTCTTTCTTAATGATCCCAAAAAGATTTGAGTGAAGGTTCTTATTTCTCAACAGCTACATTAGTATCCCTTTTACTTCATTCTGTAGCAATGAAGTTAATGACTGTTATCACTTGCAAAATGCTTTGAAGAAAAAAATGAAAATAGGTGCACTTGCTGAAGTCTGCCTAAAGCAGAAATGCTAACATAAAAGGAATAACCCACTGCTTTCTTCAGACACTCCCCCTCCAGGCCTCCCATTCCCACACCCAGACGCTCTGTCTGATCCTACTTACCTCCAGGAGACACTGTGAGGACTAATGGTGTGATCTGTGAAGAGCCCAGAGCTCCCAGAGAAAGCAAGCCTGGAGAAAGCTCAGATAGCTCAGATATTATCCCTGAGGGGCTGAGAACATGCCAACAGTACACTTCCTAATATAAAAATGAAAAAGAAACAACGGGAAAATAGAATAATGGTGTGCCTAATTTAAAGGAAAAAAAATAAGAACTTGCGAGTGGCTGCATCTGATGAACAGAAGATGGAAGATAGAAACTAGGGAGTAATGGAAGAGAGAAATTCTCTCCCTTTCTGCTAAAAGCACACGAAAATCAAAAGAAGCTCCTCCGCATAGCCAGAATGACCCAACCACCTAACACTCATAGGAACCAGGAGGGTAAAAGTGCAACTTTAGACGGAGAAACGTGTGCTGAGCACAGGATTCCTCTCTGTACACACTGAACCACCTAGTCTGGGCTCCTCAACGGACCCATGAAGACTCTTTAAAATAAAATACTCGGCAGACTCTGAATGTTGACATATGGTTATTAAAATAGTCTTTAAACGTGCACAAACAGAAAACCGGTATGAAATCCCAAAGACATTTACAAATCAACTACCAACACGATCAAACCAATGGAACTCAGACTAACCACAATAATTAAATGTAACAGATGATGTTTTTTTGCTGCCACGCAAACACTGATTTGGCATCCAGCCTGGTTCTATATTTAATCTGTTTTGGTATTTTGACTTTCATAAATGTTTACACAGAGAACATTTGTTTACGTAAGTATGTGCTACCAAACAGCAAAAAACCTAGAGGCCAGATCGGGATGATCAGACTTCATACTTAACCCAAAGTCAGCCAATCGTGATGAGGTATCACATGAGAACTCTACAAAGCTCTCTGAATAGCTTCAGAGGTCATACTGCAGGAGCCCTGAAATCTGCATTTTCCCCAGCTTCATGGAGGTATCATTAACAG
Source organism: Lontra canadensis (assembly GCF_010015895.1). Classification (NCBI taxonomy): domain Eukaryota; kingdom Metazoa; phylum Chordata; class Mammalia; order Carnivora; family Mustelidae; genus Lontra; species Lontra canadensis. The sequence continues at coordinate 106,903,334 of NW_022630995.1, read as the reverse complement.
ATAAAAACTATATATACTTAATGTGTACAGTGTGACGTTTTCAATATACCATACATTGAAATGACTACCACGATCAAGCTAATTAACATATCACGCTGCAGGCTTAGCATTGTGGGTGCATTCAGACGATTTCGGATCCACTCGTAGCAAATTTCAAGTATGCCATAAAGTATTATTAAGTCACCATGCTGTATATTTGATCCCCAGGACTCATTCGTCCTGCATAACTGAACCTTTGTACCCTTTGAACAACATCTCCCCATTCTCCTCATCCCCTTCATACCTCTAGCCCCTGGCAACCGCCATTCTACTCTCTGCTTTTAGGAGTTCAACTTTTCTTAGGTTCTGTGTATAAATGAGATCATGCATTAAATCGGTGACTAATCCAATCACTGCTCAATGAGAAACAGACTTTTCCTCATTGTGCATTTTTACCAGCCATGCTTACTCCCAATGAGCTACCAGGCAAAGTATAGAAACTGAGCTTAAAAGCTGTAAGTGACCTGGCCCGGAGTGGGCACCCAGGCATCCAACTCCAGAACCCCAAGCCGCCCCTGCATTACAGCTGGGAGATCTGCCAGCAATATCCTTGCCACTTCACGCCTCCTCAGAACTTAGGACTTCAGCAACCAGTTCAATCCAAAACCTACGTATCCTGCTTGGTCGGCTGAGAGATCTTACTCCATCAGAAAAACCTAGATCTGTAATAATTCAGAACACTTTGGCTCTGAGACCAAGAACTACTGTGACCTTCAGAAGAATCACAGTTAAAGATTATGATTTTCAGTATGTTCCAGCGAAGAGAGCCACCCTGGCCTCGGAACACAAAACCCGGCTTTGGTCAGAAGGCCAGACCAACGTCTGTTCAGCCTCTACCCTACACCATGAGTTCCTCAAGGTGAGAATCATACCTCACGTGCGGTGGCTGACTGGCAGAATTGCCAAAAGGCTACGCGGGCCTCAGGCACGGCCCCCTCCACGGCTCTTCACCCAGCCAACTCCTCACTCATTAGGCAACATGATGCATGCGTGCTGCCCGGAGGCGACAAGGCCACTGGGACCAAGGCAGAAGACAGTTCCCAGGCAGACAGGGCTCACGAGCCCAAGAATGAAAGTCCCCCCCACCACCCCCTGATGCCGAGAGACAGTGATCAGAGATACTCCATTCTGGTCACCAGCTAAGGCCAGGAACTAAAGGTGCCTTCAGTCTAGGAGGAATTCTCATCACCCTGTGCAGCAGACAATGCTATCCCCTTCAAACAAATGAGGAAACAGGCTCAGGGGCAACACAGCTCCCGGAAGCAGGCTGAGGCCAGAGCCTCCTGGACCCGCAGCAGTTTCCACCCTGCCAGAGGGACTCTCCACTCCATCGGTGCTCAGGCTATAGAAGCGGGGAACAGGGAGACAGGATGGGTCCTGGACTGGGGAAGAAAGGGATGGGTGCTCCTTGGAGGAAGGGGTACTTAGAATCAACAAAGATTTTACAGACCATCGGATCTTTTCATTTACAGATTAAACTAGAGAGATAGATTTACATGGGATTACGCAGCATTCAGATTTTACCTAGAATTACTAAACCCTTACTGTGTACCAGAAATGGTCCTAGTACCTTAAAACATATTATCTAATTTAATCCTCACCACAATCCCATTAGGCAGGTCCCCCATTTCACAGGCGAGGAAGCCAAGGCATAAAGAGATATGCAGCTGACCAAAAGTCTTTTGGCAGCCAAACTCTGTGCTCCCCACAAACTCCTTGCTGTCCTCCTCCCCTGCCCAGTGAGCTCCTCAACAAGTCAACGTTCAGGTCTCCAGTTCTATCTCTCCCTCTTAGGAGAGAAGGTGGGGCAAGAACCCCACATGGAGGTCTGCAACAAGCCTAGCTGTGGCTTCTGCAGTCTGCTGTCCTGGTTTCGCTCCATTTTCTCGGAGGCCCTGCTGGCCATGGAGAGAGGTCTAGGCTTACCTTCTCCTGTGCACTTAGCTTGGGTTGGCTGGATTCCAGCAGACAGCAAGACTAAGGGGACCGTGTAGCCACCGATAAGGGGTTCAGCTCAATGCCCTGAAATCGTGTCTCTGTTTGGCACAATCTTTTCTAAAGCAGCAGCAGCAATGGGGGAAACGTGCTTATGGGAAGGCTCAGTTTCTTCACACTCTTGAAGGGGGCCACATCTGGACCCAGCAGAGGAAACCAACTGTTCCCCAAGATCACAGACCTCAAGGTGTGAAAGGAAAGATGTAGAAAGGGCTCTGGAGTCAATTATTGGTTATGTAGTTGCTCCCTATTCAAAACAAAGACTTGGGACACTTTGCTTCTCCAAGTCCAACTACGGAGGAGGACTGACTGCTCTCCACACTTAACCACCAATCCATCTGGCTTGGGATGAAGAAATCCGTGCACCTCATCTGGTTGAGAGGCCTCACCAGTTCACTGCATTTGTGCTTTCGTCTGCCAGAGCCCTCCCCTCACGAGATGGGGAGGGGACCGAGGACCACTCAGCTGACCGGAAGCCAAATGTGGGCTATTCCTGACATCTAACGTTCACCCTCCATGTGATCGCTACAACCTACAGCTCCAAACCAGCATGAAAACACCAGCTTCGAGCCACTGTGGGAACACAATCAGTTTTTCCCCCATGTTGCTCGGCACGCACAAATTACCATTCAATGAAATATTCGCTTTTACTGAATGCATGACATAGGAACTCCTTCAAAAATAGTATTTTATGTTATACTTTGTATCGATTCATGTTGAAACATTTATCAACATGTCTTATGACTGCCTTTGCAGGAATTTATTCAAATTTATTCCATTTTGTTGTTTTGTGCCAGTTTTTACTGATAAATTTCTTTTGGCTGTATGTACGATAATAGAATTCATTCAAATTTGATTATTACAGTTTGCTTTTCCATTACCATTATTCACCAAAATACTATACAGGTATGTGCTTTTTTTTTTTTTTAAGCTCTGCACATGTGATATAGAACTCTTACTTGTTCATAAATGTATTCTCATGTACCCATGAGTTTTTTAAATTATCTGTATGACTTAATAGCTGAGAAGCAGCTGTAGAATATTATTGCTTAATCTGCATGTCAGGATTTCCTACCGGATACTAGTGTACTGTTTTTGCATAAACAAAATTCTCTCCCCGCCCCAAGAAAACTTTAAGTCCCTTTCAATACATTTATGACTGAAGTATTTATATCGTCCTCATCAAATAACTACTTGTAAAAATTGTAATCTCTCTTCTAAACCTCTGCTTTATGCTGCCTTGGAAATAGCAGAGTCAATGGGTCCAGGAACCATGTGCCTTCTCCTAAATTACAGCCTGGACTGAATCCTAAACTCCTCAACCCATCTCATGTTCCCACCATCGCAAATGACAAGACCAAGGAACATCCAATTTCCATCCACTCTTTTGCCATCACTCCCCTCTTCCCCAAACCATGCACATGTCAATATGACAGACTTGGAATAAGATCACAAAGTTCCTCTGGGATTGGAGAAGGGGTAACAGTTTACTACGGGGCATTCATCCCTGAATATTATGTTCCCTTCAATATTTTTTTTCCTGGTATTTTTTTGTATTTTGTAGTACCTCAGTATTTGTATTTATAAACTTCAGTGGGTGGCGGGGAGGAATATTGGGTAAAAACTCATGTAATTCATTCTAACAAAATTTTAACGTACAGCCTATGGTGGGGCCCTTCAGTGATCCCCACTTCCCGGTATTCATATGCTTGTGCAGTCCCCTCCTACAGTATTATACTGGGGCTGGCTATGTGACCAGAAGGACTCAACAGGAGTGACAGAATGCCACTTCTCACACTAGCTTATAAAAGTTTCCGGCTTCTATCCTGACAGCTCTCTAGTGTGAGTGTTCTCAGACCAATATGGCATTTTGTAAGTGGCCCTATGGAGAGGCTCCTATGGCAAGAACTGAAGCCTCATACCAACACCCACATGATCAAGTTTAAAAGCAGACCCTCTGGCCCCGTATTTCCAAATGACTACAGCCTCAACTCACAGTTTGACCTCAACTTCACGAGAGGACTACCCAAGCTAGGCCACTCTCAGATTCCAGACTGTCAAAGCACATGAGATAATAAAACTTTGTTGCTTTAAGCTGCTAAGCTTTGGGGTAATTTGTTACATAGCTGTAGGTAACTAATACACACAGGCTTTCATATTCTTACATGAGCTTCTTACAGTTACTCAAGTTTCTATTATATACATGAATTAGTTTTCAGAAACAGAAGAAAAATCTTAAAAAGTAATGTTTTAAGAGTCTTCATCTTGTTAAAGATGATATATAAGGGGGTGGCTGGGTGGCTCAGTGGGTTAAAGCCTCTGCCTTCGGCTCAGGTCATGATCTCCAGGGCTCTGGGATCGAGCCCCGCATCGGGCTCTCTGCTCAGCAGGGAGCCTGCTTCCTCCTCTCTCTCTCTGCCTGCCTCTCTGCCTACTTGTGATCTCTGTCAAATAACTAAATAAAAATCTTAAAAAAAAAAAAAAAATGACATGTAAGTGTGACTTCCCAGCCCAAGATGAAATGGGCTGACTAACATGGAGAGACCCCGAGGTCTTGCAGCCTTATCCCTGGGCTGAGAAACATCCAGCAATGGCTGAAGATGCCACACGGCTGGTCTGAACATAATAATGGGAAGCTCAAAGAGATTCCTTCTACCCTGAGACTCTATCGATGCTCGAAACACCCCCAGTCTGTCTTGTCTCCCCTCGGGTAGGCTTAAAAATATCCAAGATACAGTTTCATTCACAAAATGTCAAGATTATCCAAAATGCTATGATCAATTGTTTCTGTTGCTGAGGACTGCAGAAGGATACAGACTGAAACTAAAGAGACATTTAGGATTAGCTGTAGGATGAAATTAGCCAAATAAACCAAAAAATTGTTGTTAAGCCCCCAGAAAAGGGGGGAGAAGGAGCACCTGGGTGGCTCAGTGGGTCAAGCCTCTGCCTTTGGCAGGTCATGATCTCAGGGTCATGATCTCAGGGTCCTGGGATTGAGCCTCACATCAGGCTCTCTGCTCAGCAGGGAGCCTGCTTCCTCCTCTCTCTCTCTGCCTGCCTCTCTGCCTACTTGTGATCTCTCTGTTAAATAAATAAATAAAAACTTTAAAAAAAAAAAAAAAAACAACTCTTGTTAACCAACTGTGCAGAGTGAACAATTAGCCTGTCCTGTGGGGTGGTAGCATGAGGTGGCACAAAGACTATAGGCTTCAGCAAGACTAAGTTCACACCCAGGTTTTCTTTCTTTCTGGGTGTGTGATTTTGGATAAATTACTTGACCTCTCTGAAGCTCAGCTTCCTCATATGTAAAATAGTATGTCTATCATCACCTACCTTATATGTGCTCAGCTGGTCTCATTCCTTCCTTCTCTGGATGGATCAAGCCACATACTAGACCCTTTCCAGCCCTAAGAATCTCTGGACCAGGTCTTGCACTGGCTTGAGAAAGATGTGGACTCAAGAACACTGAGGTGTTCACATCTACCAACCATCCCTCTCTCTTGGCAATCTCTAAGAGAATCTCATTTCCTGGATACTGTTCAGGAACATTATATCCTGGTGGTGCATTATTTTCTCCAGGAAGGAAATGGTGTAAGCCAGGAAACTAAATCTTACAAAGAATATGCCATTAACTAGTTGGGTGCTTGTTGTAAAGCAAATCACCTCAGCCCTCTGGGCCTTGGTTATCCTGTCAGGATAGGTTATGGAGATCATTTCTACCTCTAAAAACCTAGATTCTAATTTCAGGGCCCTATGGAGAAGATTTCAGAAGTCTTTTATGTGTTAGATGGGGTTTCCGTTAAAGGACTAGACAGCTCTACACAGCTGTACTCTCTCCCTGCTTGTGATTTACTTCCATGTAAAATGCTCTCAATCCCTTTGCAAAATACAATGACTGAAGCCTAAGAAGACTGAATGCTGGCAGCTGGCAGGCTACTCTTAGGCAAATCTCTCTGTGCATCATTCTCCTTGTCTGGGAAAAAGAAATAAAAGTACCTTACCTGATGGGGTACCGTGGAGATTACGTGAGTCAATGCATGTAAAGAGCTTAGAAGCAAGTCCCATCTAAGTGTCAGCCTGTGGTGGTCACTGTGCCAACACACCTGCTCACATTTGTTTCCACCAACGGAGCTGTGTGCTTACGCCAGGTGAGCCGTATTTCCTTTCAAACATTTTTGTGCCAATTGTATTTACTTTGCATTTATACTATCTATGCACCATGTAAAAGCAATTAGATATGAATGCCCAAAAAGGGCCATTTCTGTAAACATGACGTTGAAAGCCTTGTAAAGCCTCGGTGAAGGCTAATAGTGAAAAAAGTCTGGTGTTGAATTAGGTGTGGGAGAGACAACGGTAAAAGGCTGGGGAAATTCTGGAAAGATCCTGAACACAGATTACTCCACAAGTAAATTACTCCACATCTAAATTCTAGATCCACCTTAAAGAAAAGTAAATGTCGGTTGCAGCCAATAAATTGTGGCTGATGTTTAAATAAGATACTTCAGTCAGAGGCTCCTTCCTCAAAGAAAAGGGCCTGGGCCAACATCAAAACATTTTCAGTACGCAAAATTTTACAAGTGACAGAACTCTGGCAGAAGAGTATCAGGGTCTCCACATGCACAGCCAGGAAAAAAAAAAAAATGCTAATCAGCATGTTATTTAAAAATTATGTTTTCATTTGAAATTAAATGTCTAAAGCATGTGTGATTTTTCAGGTATCCTCATCATGTTAGCTGACTCATCAAGTTAACTGGTTATCGGTCCCAACTGAGTGTGACAATAGGGCTTCAGCTCTGTGTGCTCAAGCATTCTCACTTTGTGGATGTGCTCGCTGGGGGTGCAAAGCTCCCATTAGATAATGTACCTGAATTGCATCTGTTCTTAGCCTGATATTTTATATACTTATGTTACAAATGTATACATACAGATATGAATTTGCAGGTAAGAAGAGACTTTAAAGAGTTATTAAATTGTCTTCAGGGAATTTCCCAATTTTGCCCCCCAAATAATACATATTTTGGGAAGAACTAAATCCATACCTTTGTCTAGAACTCACATTTGTCTTATCCATCCTATACAGCTGTAAAATATCAGAGCACAATACTGGGCTTCAAAATAAAGGAGTACAAAAAATGGGCAAAGGGCTTAAATACACATTTCTCCAAAGAAGATCTATGAATGGCCAATAAAGGATGCCCAGCATCAATAATCATTAGGGAAATCAAATCAAACTACAATGAGATAGCACCTCATACCCATTAGGAGGTCTACTATCGAAAAATCAGAAAGAAAGCGCTGGCCAGGATGTGGAGAAATTGGAATGCTTCTGTACTGCTGTTAGGAATGTGAAATGGTGCAGCTGCTGTGAAAACAGTGTGGAGGTTCCTCAAAAAGTTAAAAATAAGATCACCATATGACCCAGCAATTTCACTTCTGGGTATACACCCAAAAGAACTGAAAGTTGAGTCTCAAAGAGATATTTATCCACTCGTGTTTAACGCAGCATTATTTACAATAGCTAAAACACGGATGCAAGCTAAGGGTCCAATGATGGTTGAATGGATAAGCAAAATACAGTATATTCACACCGTGGAATATCACGCAGTTTTAAAAAGGAAGGAAAGTTCTGTCACATGCTACAACATGGATGAACCCTGACAACACTGTGCTAAAGAAGTTAGTCACAAAAAGAAAAACATGGTATGATTCCACTTAGATGAGGTACCTGAAATACTCAGGATCATAAAGACAGAAAGTATAATGGTGGTGGCCAGGGGCTGGGGGGAGGGGAGAAGGGGAAGTTGTTGTCTAATGACGACGGGGTGTCACTTTTACAAGATTAAATGGGTCATGGGAGTGGATGGTACTGATGACTATACAAGAATGTAAATATCTTTAATACCCCTGAACTGTGTACTTAAAAATGGTTAAGATGATAAACCCTATGTGTATTTCAATACAATAAAAAAATAAAGGAGTGCTTACCTTGTTACTAATTAGTAGGTTGAAAATATCTTACACATGGCAGACGAAAGGCTCCAGAGTATGCCCTCAACTCTGCTGGCTCCAGACCCACAATTCTCTTAAACACCCTGACAGACACAATTCATCATGTGGTGACCTTATTGAACCCCGAGTGCCCACTGTCTCTTTCCCCATCTGTGTGTGCGTGCAAAAGCACATGTACAGGGAAAGTCCTAGGCTGTCCTATAACTCAGATACCCAGGCTCCTGGAGTCTGATCCTCATTTATAGGCAGTTATGACCTAATGCAGTTATGACCTCCAGACTGGCCAGACTGCAAAATGAAAGGGAGTGATCACTGAGGAGATGGGGTGTCCCATCTTTGTATCTTATTGTTTAGAATGAAAGCAACAGGTGCTAAAAGCTTGGGAAAGCAGATCAGAGAAGGTGGCATAAAATAATACTTGTTTTTTTTTTAAGATTTATTGAGAGAGAGAGAGAGAGAGAGAGCGAGAGCACATGAGGGGTGGGGAGCAGAGGGACAGGGACAAGCAGACTCCCTACTGAGTGCAGAGATTGACACAGCACTGGACCTCACAACCCTGAGATCATGACCTGAGCTGAAATCAAGAGCTGGATGCTTAACTGACTGAGCCATTCAAATGTCCCAAGGGAAGGACTTTTCAATGGCAACAAAAAGATGGGGTGACTGAAAGTCTTTTTCTTAGCAGTGATCAGAAAAGAATGTATGGTAGATCTTTGAACACAGCCATACTGTAAGAGTGAGAGTGAGATGCAGTTTGAAATTTAAAGTACCTAAGTGTTAACACTCTTACGTTGGATTATTCAAAGACAGTATCTTGTGTAGCAAGTCCTACGTTCTGAGAAGGAATGGTGGAGCAGCATGGTGGACATTGGCTACAACCAATGTCCCCAAGGGGGGACTTCCCCTACTGTCCTCAGGGGGTCTGAGTGGGGCTGAGCCCACAGGGTAGGGGACTCCTGCCTCCTTTGGCTCAGCAACTGAGGTGGCAGAGGGTCAGGAAGGAGGACTTGAACCCATCAGAGTCAATGTTCCTCAGATGCAGGACCAAGTTGGAACTACCAAAGAGACTTTTTCTCTTTCTGCTACTGGGACATGAAACTAGAGCAGCTGGTGGCTGTTTCTGCCACTGCCTGGAGCAAGCTTGCCTGAAAATAAGCCAACAGGGAAAGGCAGAGCAAGAAATGAAAAGACAGACAACTGTTGATATCGTCAGAGCAGCTGGATATGGCCAATGCCTAAAGCAGTACCCCAGACTTTTTTCCATTATGTGAATCAATAATTTCCTGTTTTTGCTTAAGCCAGCCTGACTGGGGTTTCAGTCACTTGTAACTGAAATCAGTCCTAATTCAAGGTGTAAATGGCTGCAACATATTGTGTCCGTTTAACCACATTACTTACAACCCACGTCTGGGACATAGAGTTCATCCCCACACTTAAGCCAATACTCTTAATGGGTTCAATATAAATTATTCCAAGGGCAGAAGGAAAATGCAATCCAACTGGGGATACATGGAAATACTAAGCTACAATAGTAACATTAACAGCCAATGATGTTCCTTAAAACATTACTATGTGCTTAATGCTAAATGCTTTATAGGATTCAACCCTCACAACATTCTAAGTAGTCTTGATCTCTATTTTAAAATGGGGAGAAACTAACTCAGGTTAAGAAACTCACCCAGCACCAGAGACAAATCGTGGTAACACAGAGTCAAGAAGGAACCAAACACTCTAACTGGAACATTGGCTCATAATGGCCATGTCCTTCTGCCTCTGAAAGACCATAGTACTACTAACCCAACACAGCTTCATTCCGCTGTGCCACATAACGAGGCTCAGCCGTTCAGGACGCCCTGAGTCATCCCTCACCACAGTGGTACAGAAGACACTATGCCACACAATATTTCCGGGAGAGGTGACTTTCCCACTGCAGGCAGCACACCATTAGCAGGTCATGAAAACTGACTTAATGAGCGCAGACCAGCAGCATTTCCCCCCAAGGAACAGAAAATATAGTATCAGATTCTGCAGTGTAGGTTGTAAAGGTAAATACTGCTTTGTGAAACCTTTCTAGTTGTGCCTACAAACGCACTGGGGCACATATATACTGGGTCATGATGTCAAATACACCTCACTTTTAAGGCCACTAATGAGAGCCAAGAACTCTGCGCATGCTGGCTGTGAAAGCCCGGAAACCAGGAGTCACAAGGACAGGGGTGGAGAGAGGCAGACGTTACCACCAAATGGCCTCAAGGGTTGGGGGACATGAAAACTGACCCACCCACCCCATTTCCATGAGGTGATCCTTTAAACCCATCTATGTGACTCCCTAAGAGAACCTTTTTTTTCCTAAATTAAATACCAGGGACTACAAATCCTTTTCACCAAGCCCACAATATCTGATGTTTATGTGGTAATCCAAAACGAAACAGGAAAGCCAATGACGTGGCCACAGAACATGGGCATCTGAGGCTCACGCAGCCAGAGCTCCAGGCAGCACCCAAGGTGAAGACTGAAGGGCTGAAGCTGGAACTCACTGGGACAACGTGGGGGATGGGGGGCAGGCAGGGATCAGAATGGACAAGTGTAACAGCAGCCCTGATGGGACTGAAAGAAACCTCACACTCACTCTCCATCTCTGCTTTTCTCTGGGAGCTCCTGGCGTAAAGCAGCACAGAGATGCCAAGGGGTTTAACGCTGAGTACTAAACCTCCCTAAAGGCTTACTGGCTTCCCCTCCCTCGGCTCAGGAAAGAATACTTTCTAAACTTTTAATAAACTGTTGCCATAAATCGCTTCTGAGAGCCCAGTAGCATATTTTATCACTTGCCCTTTATTTCCAAATGGCAAGAGGTGAGCCTGTGCCTGCTTCAAAGCACGGAGCCAAAATCAGCTGGCAGCACATTTCCAGTCATTAACCACCGACGGGCAACGCGGTGGAAACCCATTTTATTATCTGCTCATCCATAATAGATTTTGTTTGAAGCTTGTACAGACTGAATTTGTTAGCCTGAGTTACCAATTCATCGTAAAGCCTAAATGCCTTTGTGTCTCTCCAAAGGGGCATCACTCCTCCTTTTGCTTCTCTGAAACACAAGACGTTGCTTCACCTCATAAAGGCAGCAACCGTTTCTTGTCAGTAGAGGGTATTTTCATCAGTGGTTCTGAACCTTTGTGGGTTCAGGATCTCCCTTTGAGCATCTCATGGAAGATGGGCCTCCTCTCACGAAACATGTGTACAGCTGTACAGATGTGTGAGCACATAGGCTCACACACACAATTCTGCTAGAATTCTAGTGGGTTCACAGGCATCGAGAAAGTTCTCTATGGTCTCTTAGTATATGAAACCCAGGTTAATATTCTCAGCCCTAAACTATCACCTTTTATGGTATTCAACATATTTATAGCAAAAAAAAAAAAGCCTGCTTATGGAGTTAAGTGTTTTCTCATAAGTACATACCAAAAAACCAAAACAAAATTATGAGGTCAACATTTCCTACTTAATTCTATGACACTTCACAAATGGCCAATCAGTTAAGTATTTAGAGGTCAGTGATTTAGGACCATACCTAGTGCTAAAAGGGATATTAAAAAAAAAAAAAAAAGTGGAAGGTTCAGGTCCCTCATGTTAACAAAACTAATATATTGAAGCCATGGTGGGAACTGAAGTCCATACACAGTTATATGCTAAATCCTATGGCCCCAGCTAAAGGCATAATGAGAATTAGACTTGAATCTTCATTGATCTTCATAGTGGATATCCATGGATTTTTCTGCACGTTCAGCGTCTGTTTCCCTTCTTCTGGTTACATCATCTTGATCTTCATTGGGGTGACAGGATGGTGAGGTAGATGGGCTGTGACCCAACCCGGTAACCATGGCTTTCCGCCTACCACAATGACTGCCATAGGAATAACAGATACTCAAAGCGAATCTGAGACCCAATAGCGTGACTTCTACTTGGGTAATTGGAAAGAGAAATTCTCATTTGCTAGTAATTAAAAAGAGGGCAGGAACTGCTGAGGGTCATCTTTTTTTTTTTTTTTAATATTTTATTTATTTATTTGAGAGGGAGAGAGAGAGACAATGAAAGAGAGAGAGCATGAGAGGAGAGAGATCAGTTGGAGAAGCAGACTCCCCGCCGAGCAGGGAGCCGGAAGCGGGACTCGATCCCCGGATTCCAGGATCAGGACCCAAGCTGGAGGCAGTCGCTCAACCAACTGAGCCACCACCCAGATGCTGGGGGTCATCTTAAAACCATATGGGGATCCCCTGAGAATGAAGTGAACCCAAGAAAAGTCAAGAAATGGACAGATCCCTTATGATATAATTTGATCACTGCATAGAGCTGTGGTTGAAGCTCTTTTCAAGTATATGAGTTAATAAACCCCAGCTTCACAGACTGCATTGATTACCACAGTTAGTCTGGGTTCCGTACTTCTCCATCCTTTCCTAGTAATACATTCACCTCCCAAGGAGTACCTGGAATTTACTAGGTTGTCATACAAGGTGAAAGACTGAAAGTGATGAATGACCCATTTACTGTTACTTTACTCAATGCCACTATAACAGTGTCTCAGTTAGCAAAACACTGGCAATTATTTAAAGGCATAGATTTTCAACATTTTATTTAATGTGTATTTATATTTAAAATTTTCTTGTGAGCTAATATCTTAAAATGGAACAGTAAGCAAAACACACTGCTAGATAACATCACTAATGCAAAATTATTTGATTTGTTGTCCAAATGTATTGGAGTAAATTAAATAAAAGCTAAACCAGTAAGACAGCATTTTAGAACCAACCTAAATCTCCAAGGTTGGAGGGGGGGATTAAAGTCCAGGCTAAAACACTAAAATGCATCTTAAAGGAAGTGAAAACAATAAATTAAGTACTAGGCAGTTTAAAAATTATTATCCCTAGGTGGCAGTATTACAGAAAATTAGAAGGAAAAGAATCATTCACCATTCCCACATTGTCCATCCAGATCGTATTATCTTGATAATGGGGAAAAGAATGAGTTTTTAAAAAGATAAGAGGATACAGATTAAAAATAATATGCTTCTCTTTCAAAATGTTGTAAGAAGGGATTCATTTCATTAGGAAGTTATTCATGTGCTGTCAGTGAAAGAAATTTTAAATGGTGAAATAGCCATATATATTTTTTGGGGTAGGTTTCCAGAAAGTTTCTTGAGATCAGCTGATAAGAGGGTCAAAACAACTAACCACCAGTTTTGGGAAGACCACACCAAACCAAATTTCAGACTTCAGCTAGTTCTTCTCCAAAAGTCTCCCAAGAAAATGTCAAAAGCATTTCTGGTGAGGTGTTAAATGCTAACAAGTAACAAGGTCTTGCAATCAACAAGTTTTTCTCAAAGTGTAAGTTCAATCCCATTTTATACAAGATCCCTTCAAAAGTAACGTTTTCTATGCATTATAAAAAGAAACATCTCATCCCAACACCCCAAAAGGATATAAAATATCTGGTTATGTAATGGCCTCTCAACTTTTTAGCTGTGTTTTTAGAAAATCTGAAACTCATCTTGATTTGAAACATGAGCCTGATTCAAAAAGCCCTGCTATGATTTAGTGAAGTTCAGTGTCATACTTTGTGTGTTCACAGCATGAACCACTATGGAGAAAGCTTATTAAAAAGTTCTCATTTCACATTACAAATCCATAATCTAATATACTAATTATATTTGTTCAGTTACTGCACATCCATAAATGCCATTGTACACAATAATCATTAAAATTCACTGTGGAATAATAACTCTAAAATCTCATCTTGAACACAAAGCTATTTGAAATTACTACATTATCTTTAATTTCTAGCTTAAATTTATTTCTCGCTTAAATTTGGTTAAATGGCCCTGCAGGCTTTTTGTAAGAGAAGCTGACTATAATGAGGCAACAAACCCTAAAATATTCCATTACCACAGAATATACAAACTCTATTAACAGGCATAAATTCTGAAAGAAAACAGAAGTTTCAGCTTGGACCTAAAGGAGAGATCCACATATATTATGACAAAGAATTCTCCAAAAGGACAACTATTGCTTCCTAAAGAAAAGATTTTTGGAAAACAGATATGTGTCCTATTTACTAAATAATCACATATATACATTCCTGGTGAGAACTGGAGGTGGGGGGAAGACACAAATTTTGAAATCTCAGAGAAAAATACCGTGTGTGCTGCTGGGTGGTTGTAAAAGACACAGCCTCTAAAAACCACAAGTTTCCCCAAAGCAAGACCCTAAAATGCGATTATGCCATATTCACAAGAGACTAACAATGGGGGTGACCTCTAGCTTCCAGCAGCCCCAAAGCACTGCTTCCCAATGGTACTGGAGAGGTTCAAGTTTTTGTTTTGTCTTTAATCTGGACATCGGTTACCATGTATGTTCAATTTGTGAAAATCCAACCACATGAGCAACTTTCCTGTAGAAACCCCATGCTCCATGACCCACGGGAGTCTCCACGTTCTCCTTCCTACCACCTCCTCAGTTTCACCTCAGATCATTCCCTTCAGTCATCCAAGCCTACTTTCTCCTCTGACCACACCAAGCCATTTCCCACCTCAACTTTCATGCTAACTGAATTTCTTCCTTCTCCCCTGTGAGAGGATGGGCTATTCTCATCACCCAGGGCTCACTTCAGATGACCTGCCCTCACAGAAGTTTTTCTGCCCTCCTGGCTAGCCTTTACTGCATCACCTGAACATTTCCCTCTTCACCTCACCACATGCTGAAATTCTCTCTTAATTTTACCCATAGTTGTTTCTCAACTGTTTCCCTTACTAGAACGTAGGCTTCATGAGAAGGGAGACCATGTACATCTTATCCACCGATGTTCCCCCAGCACGGTACCTTGTACTTAGTAGGTGTTCAGAAGCAAATTGGCTGAATGAACATATATAACACCTTGCCTCAAAAAATTTTTTCCAAGTACTATGCCACATGGGCTTAAAACAAGTAGTTAAAACTTGGGAAGTAGTTTGAACAGAGATAGAATTAAAACGCCATTGTCAGACTGCTTTCATGTACCTTGCTTGATTTGCTGCCACCACCAGCAACATCACAATTTTGATGACAAAACAATAAACCAACAGCTTCTCAGTAATCTCACCTACTCTTTTGAAGGAAAAAGAGCTACCACACTGTTGGATGTTATTGAAGATAAAAGCAATCTTATTAATTTTTCTTCTTCCTGTGAAAACACTGGAAAATCACTTCAGGCATTTGCGCCCGTGTCCGCACCTGCGCACACACCCTCCGCTCCCTCCTCCCTCCTCTATCCCTCTCTTCTGCCCTCCCTCTCTAGCAGCAACAGCTCTCCAGCGCTGGACGGGTATCTCCACCGACAACCCAGCCCACTGGGGACTTCATAACCCTCACACACAGCCTTGGCCTGAGATGCAGAGAAACTTCCTGCCAAATTTGTGGGTGGGCAAGTCAATTCTATCCTTCCTGCAAAAGGATATACAGGCAATTATTACACAACTTTAGGATGACCCATGCCTTCCTGTCTCAGGAAGCTCCTAGCGGCTCCCTAATTGCCTCTTATTCATCAGTGCAGTGGGTTTTGGACTTGGTCAGATGATGAAGCACCTGGAAGCCATGCTGTCCATTGAGGAACAACACGAAATTCAGAAATGCTTCCGAGGAGCCAGGGACCACTTTCCTGGCAGAAAGGGCAGTATATGAATGCCATGTAAAACCACGGGCTAAACGTATGTGTCCAGCACAATAATTTCAAGATAGTTTTTGACCTAATCAGTTGTAGGAGTTCTTCTGTTAACAGTCTTGGGCTACTCACTCATTCACTCATGTCTGCTAAAGCTCACCAGCAGGCATGTGGGAGCTGGTACCGAGAGCTTCTGAAAAGTTGACAGGAGAAAAACTTGAAACTGAAAAATTATTTCTATTAACCCGTTTTTTTCTTCTGTGGCTAGGGACAGGCCATTATTCATGTTTAGCAATAAAACTGCTGGGCTGAAGGAGTGTGAATCACTGCCTTAAGGGACGTCTTCTCCTAAAGTCCAATTATTATCTCTCTCGGCCAAAGATAAGGAAAATATATCTTTTCATCTTTTTATGTATATATAAAATCTTTAAAAATATTTCTAACCCTTTAAAATCTATATGTATACAAATACACACACACATACACACACACACACACACACACACATATATATATATACATGCAAGAAATTTCCAATTCTTACCAAGTTGATATAAACCACAGACTCATAGTCATGGCAAAAAACTGAGGATCGCTGGATGGGAAGAGTGTGGTGGGATGTGCTAAGTGGGTGACAGGCATTAAGAAGGCCACTGATGTGGGCACCTGGGTGGCTCAGTTGGTTAAGCAACTGCCTTCGGCTCAGGCTATGATCCTGGAGTCCTAGGATCAAATCCCACATCAGGCTCCCAGCTCCATGGGGAGTCTCCTTCTCCCTCTGACCTCCCCTCTCATGCTCTCTCACTCTGTCTCTCTCTCTCAAATAAATAAATAAAGTCTTTAAAAAAAAAAAAAAGGCCACTGATGTAATGAGCACTTGGTGTTACATAAGACACAAATCACCAACCTATACCTCTGAAACTAGTAATACATTATGTTACTTAACTGAATTAAAATTTTTAAAATGAAAACAAAACAAAAAAGTAACT
Organism: Lontra canadensis; assembly: GCF_010015895.1. Taxonomy (NCBI): domain Eukaryota; kingdom Metazoa; phylum Chordata; class Mammalia; order Carnivora; family Mustelidae; genus Lontra; species Lontra canadensis. Next base: position 106,886,616 of record NW_022630995.1, on the reverse strand, counting down.
CAAATGGCTATTTAAATAATAAATTCGTTTAAAATTATACCAATATTCTGAAAGAACCAAAAAGTAGGATGATCCCTACAACCACCATATAATGTATTGTAATGTGCACAAATATTAATTATGAAGTAACCTGAACATTGACTACATGGAAAATCTTTAATTATATACTCTTGTTGGGGGTGACAAAGTCAAAAACAATCAACAGATATGGAAAGAATGTCTTTGACAGTAATGCCCTTAAAATACACAAAGATGTTAAAAACAGTTTTATCATAATAGCACTTTTCTAAAGAGGGTACACACCCAACAGTAACCTAAACAGTTAGAAACACGTCTGCAGTCTCCAAAAAGGACATAACTGCATCTGAAGCAGGGGGAAAAAAAAAAAAGGCACAAACAGGATTAAATCTTGACACAGAAAAAAAGAGAGGGCAGCATCTGGAACTCCTGGCATGATACTAAGAACAAACACTGGCAGGGGTACAAATTCTACAGTCTGATCAAGGCTGGGTGGCTTCAATTTGGGAAGCTTACACTTTTCTTTCTCACTTAGAATAAAATGTTCATCAGAACTAGTTTGTAGGTAACTACAATGAATATGACAATAACAGGTCTACCATCCAAGTAGTTTTTAAAGTTACATACTTAGCAATATGTCTGAGCATTCCAAATAATATACTCTCCCCTTGATGGGAGAAGGGGCATAACTCCCCATTCCTTAACTTTGGGCTGTGCACGGTGACCACCTTCCAAAGACCATAGTGTGGAAAAGCAGGACGGGCAGTGACTTTGCAGTGGAGAAACCAGACAGACCCTCCATCAACTGGGTGGATAGACACACCCAACATCAACAGTGTAAGTCACATCAATAAGAGTAGGTATCCTTGATATAACGAAAATGGCACTTTACTTCCATGGTCTTTCCCCAAAAACCAGTAACCCTAATATCATGAGAAAAATATCAGGCAAATCCTAACTGAGAAGCTTTGTATTAAATACTTGAATATTACTCCTCCAAACTACCATGGTCATCAAAAATAAAGTCTAAGAAACTGTCACAGATAAGAGAAACCTAGAAATCTTTGTGATTAAATATAAGGCAGGATCCTGGTGAGAACATGGAATAGACATTAGGACATTAGGTAAAGGACATTAGGGAAAATAAAGAAATCTGAATAAAGTATGGACTTGAGTTAACAATGTATTGATATCAATTCATTAATTGGCACAAATGTACCATATCAACACAGAAGATGTTAAGAATGGGAAACTGGGTGTGGAATAAAAAGGAACTCTGTACTATCTTTGCAACTTTTTTTGCAAATCTAAAACTCTAAAGAAAAAGATATTTTAATGACTGTGATTGAGGTTGATATGTTTCTATATACCCACAGACGAGGTAAAAATGTGTCGACAAAAGTTCTGCCCATCGTTAAAATGAGTTTTCATTTAAAAAAATAATAAAATTTGTTTTCATTGCTGCTCAGATGGTTGATGTTCTCAGCCGAATTAATACAAAAGAGATTCTACTAATATTCAAAAAAAGAAGTCTAAGATGAACTCATTCTTGTCTACGCCCCTCTTGGGTAGCAAAAGTACCTCTTATGCTAATAAATTTGGCCAGCATCACCTTACTTCTTGTACAGTGTAAATCCAGAACCCCTAGGAAAACTCCCCGAAGTGTTTTCTGTTGACTGCCAGTTCCACGGAGTCCTTACAAAGAACAGTCAGGAGTGTGGGGGTAGCTGTTGAGCTAGCTCTGTGCCACAGTCTCCTGGTCAGTTTAGGAAGGCCAACGTCAAACAGGCTGCTGTATGGCTGAAATTCCTATGGTCCTCAAATGTGCACAGTGAAGAAAATATTTTACATCATTTTCCAAATTTCTCTGACCAGAAGTCTCTTACGGGTGCATGGGTGGGTGGGAGTGTGTGTGTGTGTGTGTGTGTGTGTGTGTAGGGGGTGTATCTCCAGGGACAGGTTTCATGGCACAATTTTGGGAAACCCAGCTCTAAAGGCATTGGTCAAGCTTCCAGAAGTCAGGAATGTGCCCGCAACCACAAAAGCCTTCTCTGGCAACCCCTGCCCCCTTCCCTGCAGCAGTCAGGACTCCTAGCTTCTGTGACACTGTGAATCTATTTCATCCCAGAGTGTTCACCATTACATGTTATGGTAGTTATTGAAGCAGATGTCTATCTTTAGTTTTTCTATCTAAGCTTACAATTAAAAGGGGGGGGTGGCTGTTAGAACATGTGCTTTCACCTGGGAGGAAGAAAAGTTTCCACAGTACATTTTCTCATTGCTATGCAGCCCCTGAAGATACCATTACAGACTTTAATTTGAAAGGAAGAGTTATAATACTTTGGAGATACTTCTTCAGAAATTATGAGTCAGTCGCAGCAGATAAGAACAGAATCTTTCTCAGCAGGCAATCAGGACCCATAGTTCCCGTCTAAGCTGATCCTCTGATGACTTCATAAAAACAGATGAAGAGGTGTGAACAGTGATATATGGAGAAAACTAAAATTTTTCTATTTAAGCTTATTCTTGTCTTTATTTTTTAACTAAAAAAATGATTGTATGTTTTTCAAGATTTTATTGGAGAGAGAGAGACAGAAAAAGAGAGAGAGCACATAAGCAGGGGGGAGCTGTAGAGGGAAAGGGAGAAGCAGACTCCCCACTGAGCAGGGAGCCCGATGACATGGGGCTCCATCGGATCACAACCTGAGCCGAAGGCAGACGCTCACCTGGCTGAGCCACCCAGGAGCCCCTAAACAGAACGATTTTGTTTTTTAAAAAATGAAGTATATTGACATGAGGTTTGCATGGCACTCCAAAATAATTAGGTTTAATTTAATAAATGCTGAAAGGAGTCACTTCCCTTCCCAGGAGTCCTACCATAGTTACATAAGTCGTAGGTTATACTGTAATGTAGAAGTCATCCCACATGGCTGAAGAAGAAGAGCTTTATTTACCAAACTTTTCAGTCAGCTATGGCCCTTGAGAAGGACACAGGAACCCACCTGAAAATCTTCTTTCGGGATGGGGCTCTTTTATTGAACACTCAAATACCAGCTTTAAAACACAGCAGTTTGAAAGAAGGCTAACAAAAAATAAAAGGTGTGTTTGTCTCAAAAAACTGAGCATAAGAAATCTAAAAAAAAAAAAAAAAAAAAAAGTGATGGGGTGGCATCTAGGTGCCTCAGTCAGTTAAGTGCCCTACTTTGATTTTACCTCAGGTCATGATCTCAGGGTTGTGAGACTGAGCCCCAAGTTGGGCTCTACCCTGGGTGTGGAGCCTGCTTAAGGTTTTCTCTCCCTCCTTCTCTAAAAAATAAAGTAAATTTTTTCTCTAAACTTTCATGCTGGTAGAATATTATAAATGGAAAAAATTGAAAGCATTTCAAACTCGACTGGAACATAAGAATGGAAAACTAAAAAGCTTTAAAAAAAAAAAAAAGGCTTAAAGGTAATCTTCAGTGAAATTAGCAATTAAAACCTATTTTACATTGCCCCTGATCTCAATCTCCTTGCTGGCAAAGTCAGTCCAGACTGAATGCTGAACTGAGATTAAATAGAAAGCTTTAAAAGCCATGGAGAAGTGAGGGTAAGTGGCCTGTGCACTGCTGGGGGCTGGGAGGGCGGGGGAGGGTTCCCAACCATTCCCTCTGCCCAGGCTCCTGATTAACATATGTGGAGTGATTCAAAGTGTCTTTAAAGGTTTGGTGGGGTTTTCTGTTGTTTTTGTTTTTATCATCCAAACACTCCAGAAGGCAGTTTCTGAATTCTGATATTTAGTTTTAGCTTTTCCTAGCTTCACTTTAGCCTTCCCTGTTGCTGATCCCTGTTCACACACATACAGAGCCTCAGAGTCAACGGAAACCCAATGGGGGCACACAGATTGGGCTGTAAACAGGCCAGCGTCTGATAAACAGCTAGGGCTTTCAGGCTGTCGTTCAAACACAAATGGAAAACTTTCAATCCTCGTCCTCAGCAGCAGGGCATAAGCAGTGACAAGAGTCCCCACCTACCCTGTGCTGGGCCTCCGCATGCTTTCTCCTTTAATCTCCCAGCACCCTGTGGGGCAGGTCCTGTACATGTCCTCACTTGGATACAGATGACACAGAATCCACAATAGAAATAGCTCCTTCCAAGAGCAGCAGAGCAGAATTCTAACCCAAGCCTTTTCGTTCAAAACCTGGTCTCTTTCTGGCTTACGTGTTCCCTTTCCAGAACACAATACGCAGCAACACACAGATGGAAGCAAGCCCTTCGAGAATTCCAACAGCATCAGCAGACAGTAAGACAATGTCCCTCCTACACTGGCTACAGCAAAAAGGCCTCACTGTTTTGGTACAATTTCTACCAGGCTAGGATCCCCCTTCCCAGTAGGTCAAATCTGGAAATCATAAAGAATAACCTTAAACAGAATTATACACAAATGGCAAAACAGGACCAGATAGTCAAGATGAATGTTCCTATAATGAACAGCCTAACAGTGTGACGTTATAATGGGGGGGGAGGGGTGTAATATCTGTCCTTACTTCTCTCTGTCCTTAACCAGAAAGGAAGAATAATTTATAAATGGAAGTAAAAACAGGATAGTAAAGAATAGATGAGTAGGAGTTCGCAATAGAGTTCAGACATTTATATATGCTAAATTATTACACACACACCACTTTCTTGAACACTTTAAGCTTTTTTACCATCATTAGATACTGATTTTACTTGAATTACTTTAATAATCACTAGTGAGAAATACTTTAAACATAAGAAGGACCATGTTTGGTACCAAAAGCTTCCAAAAGCTTTTCTGTATTTGCAAAAACTGTACCTACAGACGAGCCTTAGCTACCTTCTTTAGCCCCCGTATCTTCAGACAGAACCTGAACGTTCAGCGGCTCTTCAAATTAAGGTTAAATTTTCATAATTGGTAGAAAGTAGAAACTTGAGCCAACCAACTGCTAGAGGCTTCGAAAAGCCAACAAGCAGTCGGGGTTATTCTTTGCTCAATGTAGAAAGCGCTGGCGGACTATACTGAGCTGTTTTTGTCCCCCCACCCCCACCCCCGCCCTGAGATGTCCTTTCCCTGAAGAATTTCCACCAGCACGCAACCAAACCCTTCAAAGACAAGCAGTCTCTTAAAATTAATTTTAATCTTTTCCTAATCCAAAACATCTTAAGGTAGAAAAGAAAAAGCAATTTTTCTAAACAGAAACATACTTCCATTTGTCTCCAAGTAGATTCTAAATTCTAATCAGATTTAGTCCAAATGCCACTTAATGACTACATATTCCAACCCAGATAAGAAGACATGCTGCTAATTTACCATTTGGTGACAAATGCCTCTTTATTCCAGTGTCCCCCCAACTGGCAGTATTATTAGCAATGAAGAGTGTAACTTAGAGGCAGACTTTGTCAAAGGCTGAAGCAAAGCAGGGTAAATTTTCGTCCGAGTTTCTCTCATCATCTACAAAATCTTTCACATTAATTATCATGATCTCCTAAAACTGAATAACGTATATTCTACAGGAAGATTTTCTAAGTATGTTGTTAATGAACTTTTTCCGTCCACAAACATATATTTAAATGAATGAATGACGTTGAAAGAGGTACTGAATCAATGTCTGCTCCAGGAAGGCAGGAGCCCATGCCTTGTTCAGCAAGTGTCTCCCGGGCCTGCACAGCACAAGGCCCTGCTCACCAAATATTCACTGAAACATGAAAGACAGACCCTCGTCTTCAAGGAGTTCATAATCCTTGAAGTGCCAGGCACTATTCTAGGCTCTGCAGACAGAGCAGTAAGCAAAACCAACCTCGTGTCCTCATGGCACTTATGCTGGGAGTAGGGAGAGAGAGATGAAAAGGCGAGATGGGGGGACAAACAGAAGCCACGTGGCAGTCACAGGGGTACTTAAAGGGGGAAAGCAGTGTAATATGGAGAAGGGGAGTTTTTCTAGATTGGGCGGCCTTAGGACTTGGGAGACTTTCAGAGGAGACTGATTTAAATGAAAAGAGGGAATAAGTCGTGGTACAAGCATTTTAGGTGAAAAGTATTCTTAACAAAGAGAACTAATATGTAGGCAACTAATAATAAGACAATTTGTAACCATGATCATGAGGAATGTCGGCTGGGCTTGCCAGCCAAGTCCCAGAACTACGCTTCTTCCTGGGCACCCAGCAAGACCACATGGGTCGCTGCCCCTGCAATTTGGGGTGGCCTTGTGACTTGTCTTTATCAGCGGAAAGTCAAAGGCATGGTATGTGTCCCTCCTGATGCACAGCTTTCAGAAGCAGGCATGTCTACCCCAGGCTCTTTTTTTCTCCCTTCCACATAAAGTAAAGCACAACGAGGTCAGCAGAGCCACACAGAAGGGGCCTGGGTCCCTGAACCCTGAAGGGGAGGGGGGAGGGCAGCTGTCCACTGACCAAGCATCCAGCAAGGCAGGAACAAAACGCTCTCCATTTTCACATCCCTAGAGCCTGGCACAACTCCTGGCTAACAGGAGGTACTCAGTATTAATCGAATATTAATTGAGTAGATGCTACCAAAATAGTGAAGAAAGCTATTAGGTCTGTTAAAAGGTAATCAAGGAAATGAATTAGCAAGCATTTATAAGAACAGAGTGGCTCAAAGGGATGGTGGGGGAGGGGTTGATATTGCTGGCAGAGGAAAGAACATGAGCAAAGAGAGGAATATTAGCTAGAGTCGAGAGACGTGATCCAAAAAAGTGTCCACACTTGCATACCTTTCATTCAGTAAATGTTTATTAAGTAACTACTATGTGCTGGGCACCACTGAGGGTATTGAGGCACAAAGCCTAGAAGGTCCAGGCCCTGCTCGAACTGAAGTTCAGGATGCAAAGAGGACATCAAAAGGAGGAGAGTGGTAACTCCACCGGGGATCGTGACCCTGTTCCTGAGTACTGAAATTCCAGCAGACATGGTCCAGGCAGATTAGCCATAGGTGGGAATTCCAGAGGAAGGGAGTGAGAAAAGGCTTAAATAGCTTAACATTCTGGAGAGGAAGCTCCAGGAGGGCAAGGACTTGGTTTCCTTCATTCATTTCATTCATGAATCTCCAGAGTCTGGAACGGGGCAATGCCCGAAGATTTGGAGTCGGGGAAGAGGATAAGGTTAGGAAAAAGGCCACAGTGGAGGCAGGAAAGAGAAAGAAGAAGGAATCCGAGAGCCCCGATGGGGACAACATCAGATTTCCACTGTACAAGAGCGCTCTAGTTAAAAGGTGCGCGCAGGAGCGTGCGCCCAGAGAAGGGGCATCTTAAGAGATGCGTGCAAGGGGCCCAGGCCCCAGATGACGGAAGACCAACACCGAAATAAGAGGGGAGTGGAGGTAAATCACGGGACTCAGGAACTACATGCGGAGGACTCAGAGGCTTGTGACTTTACGTATCTAGAAAGCAGAGTCTAAGACGACTCCTAAATACAAAGAAAAGCAGGTTTGGAGAAAACAACAGTAATCCAATTTTGCATATGTTACACTGGGATGCGTGAGGGTTTTCCAGGAAGAGATGTCCGAAAGGCAGCTGGACATGCAGGCATGATGCTCCAAAAAAAGTCCTGGTCTAGAGTCAAAAATGGAAGAACGAGCAGCATTCAGGCAACAGCCAATGTCACAGGAATAGAGGAAGTTGCCCCAACAGGGCCACCACGTTGTGCACTGCACACGTCCCAGAGCTCCAGGGCTCGGGATCACACCAGTTAGATACAACCACTACAGCGTTTCTCTGGCAAATAACTGCAATGAATCCACAGGGGAGGGAAGCTTTTTCTTTTTTCTTAAAGATTTTATATGCTTTTTTTTGACAGAGAGAGAGCATAAGCAGACAGTAGAGCCGGCAGAGGGAGAGGGAGAAGCAGACTCTAAGTCGAATTAGGAGCCCCATGCGGGGCTCGACCCCAGGACCCAGCTGAAGGCAGATGCTCAACCAACTGAGCCACCCAGACACCCAAAGGCATCTTTTTCTGATTCCTCAAAGTCATGGTACAGAGAGGCAACAAGTTTGCCCCAGATGCTCCTTCAGAACAAGCAGAGGCGAGAGGAAGGAAAGAGAAGGAAAAAAAGGAGGCACGTGAGGGAGAAAAGGGACCAAACAAATCTCCTTCTGTTTAGGCATCATTTCAAAGCTCATCTCTAGAGATCTTCTGTATCCTCTAGAGTAAAGGTCACAACAGTTTTATCAACCCCTCCGTCTTTCCAGGTCTCAACAATTCTACTGCTACAGGGAATACCAGGACCTTCCAGCAAACAGTCCTCCCCCTGATGGAAGGGGGCCTGCCCTCCATCAGCCTCACGTTCCAGGGCCCCATCTTCTCTGTAAAATGCTGCTGGGGAGCACGGAAACACCCCGACACCTACACATTCCCCTGCACACAGCCAACAGTCCTCCCCAGGCCTCCAAGCCTTAGAAGACTAGGAAAAAGATCACTTCAGGACATTTTCAAATGCCTTCTCCAAACCCAGAAATACACATTAAAAACTGGGCCCCATAATGGCACAGGATGCTGAGCTTCTGCCTCAAGCTATAGCATGTCAATCCGGTGGTTCTGAACAGGGCTCACTGCACTTCTCCCCCAGAGGACGTCTGATGGTGTGAGGGGACATTTCTGGTGGTCACAACAGGGGGACGGGGAGTTCTGCCAGCATCCAGGGGGTAGAGGCCGGGGAAGCTGCCGAACACTTTCCAGGACACAGGACAGCCCCGTTACAGAGAATGAGCTGGCGTCAAGAAGATTCTGCTGGTGTCAAGGCTGAGGAAAACTAGTATCAAACTAGCAGCTTTTTGAGGCTTAGGACCAATAAGTACTTCTTCTCCCCAAGCAGATGCTCAAAAATGTTTATGATAAAATTAAAAGGAAGACCGTTATCACGCCATATTGAAGCAATGGGCAACAATTTCACTTGTTTGTTTCCTTCTGCAATCACTGCCTCCCTTCTAAGAGGCTTCTCAAACAGCCAAAAAGTCAATAAGAAGTGTTAGAAGCTGGAGGAGCCTAGGTGGCTCAGTGGGTTGAGGGACCAACTCTTGATTTCAGCTCAGGTATATGATCTCGTGGTTTGGGGATCAGGCGGCAATGGCCTTGTGCTCAGTGCAGGGTCTGCTCTACACCCCTCCCACACCCCATGTGTTCTCTCAAATAAATAAAATCTTTTTAAAAAGTGTCTTGGGGTGCCTGGGTGGAAAGCTTCTGTCTTTGGCTCAGGTCATGATCTCAGGGTCCTGGGATCAAGCCCCGCATCAGGCTCTCTGCTCAGCGGGGAGCCTGCTTCCGCCTCTCTCTCTGCCTGCCTCTCTGACTACTTGTGATCTCTGTCAAATAAATGAATAAAATCTTTAAAAAAAAAAAAAAAGGTGGCTTAAGTGCTTTTTGAGAAAGCAAATGCTAGCATTTCTATCAAATCCTTCATTTCTGCCCCCCAAAATAAAATCTTTGAAAAGAATTATCCCCTCCTATGTAAAATTTCATTATTATTTTCCAAGAGTCACACATATAAGAATAATAATGGTCTCCTATGAAACACACAAATGCCTCTTCTCTCCATACTGAGAAATGCAATCCTGGCAGTTTAGATTAATGAAAAAACTCAAACAGAATGAAACAAAAGCAGAAGCTAAATATAGGTCATCTCAGTTAATCTCACTCTGAGTCCTTTTATCCATTACTAATTACTGCTTCTCACACCTAACCTCAAAAGCCAGCCATTCATTTCTTTTCTCAACTAAAGGAGAGTAAAAAACATTCATATGTTTTGCAAAGGGGCATCTGACTGAACTTCCACTGTTTTGCTCAGATCCGGACACTAAAATTGACTGTGTTCTAATTTTTAATTTCCACTGTAACCAGATGAGAAAGCACAGAAGTGTTTTCTTTTAAAAACCCTAAACAAACATGTTCCTGCCCTTCCTGGAAAGGGAGACAGGGTATGGCTATCCCCAACCAACATCCTTCAGTAACTGAAGCCTTTGTGTCCCCCAATGGTAAGACAATGGCTCCCTTAAGCGTCAGATGCTCTGGGACTGCCACAACCGCTGAATACATTTTCATGGAACATAAATCACTTTCCCACTACCTGCCACTTGCAAACCTGCTTCTCATGAACCTTGGACCCTGCACAATATGGCTCGTCATGTCCTCTGTGACGGCTAGGAACAAGGGACTGTTTGCGTAAGTAGATAAAGGGCATTTTTCCCTTTGACTCTTGGGTTTTTCCTCCCCTTGGGCAATGAATTTTTTTTTTTTTTTAATTAAAATCACAAGACCAACCAATTCCCACATGCTAACTAAATTTAAAAAATACTTCCATATTTGTATGTTTCTAATGACTGTCAAGCATTTTAATAGGATTTTAGAGACATCTGATCATTTCCTGATATAATCTCCATGTGGATCAGTTCTCTTGCTCTTATACTTTTGCATGAGAACTTGTCGGCAACTTTTGGTAGGTCTTTGAGGATGGAGGAGGAGAAAGATACACAGTATATACTTCATATACTGGTTGAGGAATTTTCCCCAAGTGTGCATTTCCTAAACTCACTTGATCCTCTCGGAACAGAGCTATTGAAAAGAACAATAGTTATTACATACTGTTGTTGAGGGGACAACATTCAAATATACCTCTAACCCCACTGCTCTGTGCTACATTCAGGTGCTTTAAGGTAGGGAAGTTACACACTTCTTACAGGAGTTGAAGAGGCCTGCTTTTTTGCAGCCCTTACGGTAAGCAGCTGAGGAGCCCAGGGGCTTTCGGAAAGTCACACGAGCACCATCTCTGCTGAGTAAATCACAGCTGCAAACAGTCAGCCTGGCTGCTTGTGTTCTCTCCTTTTCCACCGGCCCAGAAGACACGCCTCACCTGTGCACCCAACTCACATGAACGGATGCTGTAGTTAAGTGGTCCCATCACAAAAAAACCAATGCTTCTGTGAGCCAGGTCGTGCCAGAGACTCTCTAGAAGTGAACTCATGAGGTCATGTAACACAAGCTTGGATAAAAAGCCAAGTGAGCAATTTAGAAGCCGAGGGGAGACACAAGGGAAAGTCCTCTGGCTGTAGCGAGAAGAGAAAGAAATAGGCATAGAGCATTGCGGACATGTTTGGATGGGAATGAGAGGAGAGGTGGGGCAACAGGCGAGGTCTGTTTTAGGGAAACAGTGGGGGAAAGTCTCCCTTCCTCTGGCTCCCGAGATTATGAGTGCTCCCAATGCAGCCTAATAATTCTAAACTCTCTCGAGAGTCAAGAGAAGCAAGTGACACTGGGCAGAACTGAAGGAGAACAAGAGTTATGCGTGTGCCAATTGTGCTGAAAACACAGTGAAGCCCAGCATTTTTCTGGAAGGCGCTGGAAATCAGTCTTTGACTTGGCACGTAAAACCTTGAGGGGGAAAAGCATCTGCCTAAACAAGTCTCATAGGGAAAAAAATATATATATATCTATTAATGAAAAGACCTCTGCATCAGAAAAAAGATGGCAGTAGGGATGTATGCTGACAATCTTGAGAATAATACCAAAGGCCAGAGCCAAAACATGTGGATTCCAACGTCAAGGCCAGTGCCCAGCTGGAGCAGCCATGGGAAAGAAAGATACCATACAGTGGAGAAGCTGAGGGCCAGCGCCAAGTGAAGTGGGTGACAGATTGGTGCTAAGGAACCACAAGCGGCAGGCTTGTTTCCTCCCGCCCGCGGATGTGAGCTGTAAGAGGCTTTCACCCTGTTAGCCTGGATGCCGGGGAGCCAGGCAGGCAGCAGAGACCCAGCCCTGCTGGGACACCGGTCACAGCCAGCACGGCAAGGAAAACACGACCCCAACAGAGATGCTGGCCTTTGGAACAGGTGGGTACGTGGCCCGGGGCAGAGGAGATTCAAAATCCAACACAGCACATCCCCCAGGCCAACAAACGTGCAAACGTGCCTTGGCTGGGAGAGGAGGAATCAAACACTGTGGCCGACTGTCGCAAAAAACAGCTGTGTGGCAGCCGAAGTGGCCAAGTGTGGGGAGCCCGGCACGAGGTCTTCAAGAGGGTGCAGGCTCCTGAGCGCGGCAGAGACAAAGCTGGGGGTGGGGGTGGGGGTCTCTCTGGCCAATGCTTGCAAAGGAGTACTAGATAAATGATTGTAGAGCTGGCTTCACTCGCCTCCTCCTGCCCCCATGTGAAAATCCATCAACCAGAACTGACCTGAATTTCTTGCAACCTGATAGGCCAGGCAGGATGTAGAAGGATGAAATACCCTCTCTGCCCTCAAGGGGCTTACTGTTATCCAAGCTGAATGGTTTTTTCCAAACTGTGTATAGCCTTTCATAGTGGACAGTCAAAATCAATTAAATGGGTCAAAATCAGCACATTTTAAATTTATTTATCTATTTGGGAGAGCACAAGAGAAAGCAGAGAGCACAAGTGGGGAGAAAGGGGGAACAGAGGGGCAGAAGGAGAGGAAGAGGAAAGCTCCCCAAGGAGTAGGGAGCCCAATGTGGGACTCGATCTCAGGATCCTGGGATCATGACTTGAGCTGAAGGCAGTCACTTAACTGACTGAGCCACCCAGGCATCCCAAATCAGCATTGTTATTTTGTTTTGTTTTGTTTTGTTTTGTTTTTAAAGACTTTTATTTGACAGAGAAAGAGAGATCGCAAGCAGGCAGAGAGGCAGGCAGAGAGGGGGGGAAACAGGCTCCCTGCCGAGCAGAGAGCCTGATGCAGGCCTCGATCCCAGGACCCTGAAACAATGATCTGAGCCAAAGGCAGAGAGTTAACCCACTGAGCCACCCAGGCACCCCAAATCAGCATTGTTTTTAACACACAGAAAGATAGGAGAATAGGAGAGAAAGTTCTTATGGAACTTCTGATCAAACATGTATATTCCTTATTGTGGGTGTCCAAGTAAAAATAAGTCTGAAAGTTGCTAGTTTATTGAGGAAAACAGGAACATGCTACCATCTACAAAGAACTTTCACACATGCTATTTTATGGAATCATCAAGAAACACCATGAAACAATAGTCATCATTATGCCCATTTTTCCAGCAACTCAGAGAGGTTAACTGACTTGTTCAAAGCCACACAGCACAGCCTGAATATAACTTCAGAAGGGTCTGACTGTGGTACATCCTTGAGTGCCATGGTAGTTCAGGGACACTGATGAGCAGAGAAGGCTGCTGGGGAAAAGGAGAGAGGAGAGGAGAGGGGGTACAACCTGAAAGGGGCCTGGAAAGGTAGGCAACTCTTGGCTGGGATGAAAGGACAGACATGCAGAAATGAGCTGGGCTACTCTGGCAGTGAGTGGAGAATCCAGTGTGATGTAGCAGAGAACACTGGAAGCTGAGAGCCAATTAAAGGTGGACAGACCCGGAGGCAGCCTTTAACAGACCAGAGACTTTCGGCACAAACACTAACCTCTTGGAACTTTATTCTCCTCATCTATAAGATGGGAATAGTAACAGTATCTACTTCAAAGCAGACCAAGTGAAATAATTCAAGTAAAGAAAGTGCTTGTGCTCCACATGGGATAGCTTACAAGAAGTCACCTCACCCATGCACAATCCTGCACCAATAAATACATGAAAACCCATCGTCTTATTTGGCCCTGACGACAATCCTTAAGATAGACCAGACACCATTTTAGGGCTCAGTAAAACCCGGCAGAGACCAAAGAGGACTTAACACTGGGGCTTCTGCTCTGGGCTGCTTACTCGACAGGACACAGGTAGAAAGTGAGGCTGGATAGCCCAGGCAGGCTGACCTTGAAGACTAGGCAGAAGAAAGAGGACCTTGAAGAGGACCTTGGAGACTCGGCAGAGAAATTTAGACTTCCATCAGTAAGAGTCAGGGAGCATAAAAGGTTTCTGAAGAAAAGAGCTCTGGGGTGGGGAGGCAGTGGGGTGGGGTGAACGAACAGTAGGGATCTGAAATTGGGAAAATCATACTGGGATCAGCAATAAATTTTTCAAGTCAAGATGTGCAGAGGCATCCCAGAAAACTGCTCTAAGACTTACAAAATTGAAAGTGTTGAATCTAGGGGCAAGGATGTCTGTCAGATGGGGCCTAGGGAGACCTGAGAATAGAAAAAAGTTGCAATTTTAAGAAAGCCGTGGTGGGCTGGCCATGGAATGCAGCAGGGAGAAGGGAGCTGCAGGCAACAAACATCCCTCGCTCTCCTGGCAAGGTCAGCACTGCTGTGGGGCAGGAGGAAGACAGCCTACGTTGGTTCCCTTCGGGTGTTCCCACTGGCAAGCATCCTGATGGCAAAAATGGACGCCTTGGACTTAACCTGGTGCCATTTGACACTGAACTTCTCTTTGTTTTTATTCCACAAAGGCCAACTAAGCATCTGATAATGATTTGGCTCTCCAGGCCCGCCTGGCTACAGGAAGAGATGTGCGCTGGTTGTTCCCACACCAGAATCCCAGGCCATGAAATGGAAATAGAAACACTCCCATTCTCAGTGAAAGGCAGGAGCCCGGCAATCTGGCTTTCTATCTGCACTTCCTGAACCCAGCCAACTTGACAAGACATGCACTTGCTGTGCTCCCCCCAATCCGCGCCTGAGCCTACACAGCTGAGGTCCTCCAGGAACCAAGGATGTCCCCTGGAATCCAATCCGCTGCTCTCTCAAACCTCCAGGAACACCCGCTTTACCATCTGCAAGGGGGCTGGGAAAGCAAGGGGGACTCCTGTCAGCAAAGGCAAAGCTCGCTTAAATGCCACAGAGGTTAGGGAACCAAAAAAGAGAAGCCAGCCAAGAGGCAAGACAAAAGGTGGGGGGGATGACAAGAGAAACATAAAGGGGACAAAAAGACGCAAAGAGGACTGAGATTTTTGATTTCGGGGACTCCCCATCTCTACAACACAGGGAAGAGGTTTGAAGAACCTGATTTTGGCTTAAGATGTTCATCTGAGATGACAGAGTAACCACGGGCAAGCCGCTGACTGACTGGGACCAGCAAGGTATTCATTATACTGCCAGAGACCTTGTTCTCCTCACAGAAGTTTCCTAGAGCATGGACAGTATGCCAGGTACTTCACCAATCACGGGGAGCCCTGTCTTCAGAGCGTTCAGTCTAGTGGGGCAGGTTAATTTGCTCTTTTAGTAAACAGAGGTGGTACAATGGGGGTGTGCACAGAGGACAATGGGGACATCTAAATTAATGAACACCATGGGGGAGAGAACCAAACATTTTCAGTCAAAAGAGCTAAGTCATTTTTAACAAGAAGAAGCAATGCTATTTTTTTTATCTTGTTGATTTTAAATCAAATATCAACTCGTATCTTTTTTTTTTTTAAGATTTTATTTATTTGTCAGAGAGCGAACATGAGCAGGAGGAGCGGCAGGCAGAGGAAGCAGCAGACTCCCCACTGAACAGGGAGCCTGATGGGGGCTCGATCCCAAGACCCTGAGGTCATGACCTAAGCCGAAGGCAGACGCTTAACTGACTGAGCCACCCAGGTGCCCCACTTTGTTTCATTCTCTAAGTGGTAAAAATAAATAGCAAGAGGACTAGAAAATGTGCTCTTTGCTGAGAGACTGCAGCAACATGTGTAGAAAACTCCCAATAATAAAATAAAGGCAGATGCCAGATCTATGACAGCCCATGAAAAGGCAAACATCTACTTTTCAGGCCAAATACCAAACCCTTACGTAACACATTGCCTGCCTACGTAAAGACCACACACTCATCTAGTTTCATCATCTGGTACAGAATTCCCAAACTGTAACTCATATTAATTTAATTTTCCACTCAATGAAAATTTAAGAGATCACAAAATCTCAGAGCTGATAAGGCAAAATTAGAAAGCAATACAATTCCAGGATAGTGTTAACTTGCAACCCAAAAGACTTTCCAGAGGAGTAATAATCTCAAGTGTATAAACCAAAGAAAATATTTTAGGGCTACTCAAAATTAGAAATCTTGGAAAGACAGAGGATCTTCCTCAATTACCACAGCAGGGTCAAGAGAGGTACACTGGAAAACACAGAGCCAAGAGCATGAATGACCGACCTAAAAGAAATGCAGAGGTATCAAAAGCAGAGACAGAGACAGCCTTGGTTAGAGCTCACACCTCCTACCCACATTTTTTCTCCCTCATCCCCACCCTCCACCCTTGCCTGAGTATTACTAGCTGTGTCTGCAGAAGAGTAAGACTGAAAAACTGGGAACAAACACTTCTATTACACCTTGCATAGAATAGGTCTTCAAAACTGTGTCTGTCCCTGGTCTTACAGAGAGGTTTTTGGTTGTTCCACTAGCCAGCACTGAGAACATTATAGAAAGCTGCCCTAAAAATTCTTATTTACTTTAAGGATTTTACTAGGTTCTAGGTCTTCTCTAAGCAATAGTATGTATTTGGTAACATAAGGCTGACTGTGTTTCCCTTTTTGCACTGGCTGATAGGAGGCTCAGAAAACATCTGCAGCTCACTTTCAGAAGTTCAACTGCCTACCACTGTAAAAGCATTACCTTTTTTTTTTTTTTTAAACATATAATGTATTATTTGTTTCAGGGATACAGGTCTGTGATTCATCAGTCTTACACTATTCAGAGCACTCCCCATAGCACATACCCTCCCCAATGTCCATCACTCAGCCACCCCATCCCTCCCACCCTCACCCCCCAACAACCCTCAGTTTGTTTCCTGAGATTAAGAGTCTCTTATGGTTTGTCTCCCTCTCTGGTTTCATCTTATTTCATTTTTCCCTCTAAAAGCATTACTTTTATCCCTTATTTTCCCTTCACACATTCTCCTCGTTAGAAATAAACAAAGACAAAAAAATATAATGTTAATAACAAATATTAAGTGTTTATTAGATATTCCAATGCCACCGCCTACCTATATATCCTCTACCTTGCATTATGACTCCTTAAACCATGTGTTTTTTAATATATATTAAATTGTATATATTTAAATACATTAAATTTTGGTTTGGGAAAAATTAGGGTACGAAGAGATGGGCAGATGGATGAGGAAACTGATAGATGGGCGGAGAAAAAAAGCAACATCTCATTTCTGTGGAGGCTTTTCAACCTTATCCCGGAGAAGGGGCACATACAATGGCAAATGGCTGGAGATACGCTAGGTGGGACTTGGTTACTCTGGGCTGCCGTCCAGAGACCCCCACATGAAAGCAATTTTAGCTATGGTCTGCGATAAAGCAGCACAACAAAAACTAAAATTCCCCCACTGAAGACAGGCAAGAATCCGCTGGAGCAGCTTGTTTGTACCCCTAATCTGCCTGTGGAGAAGCATATAGAAATCCCAAATGCAAATTTAGCCCTTTACAGGGTCAGAAGGAAAAAACACATGGATGAAGAAACACAATACAGTGTCTGAACCAGCTGAGAGCCAGGGTAGCTTAGCAGAGGGAGGGACACAGAGGGAGAAGAGACACAGTGAGAAAAATACAGCCAGAGAAGGCGGGACACAGCCAGGGAGGAAGGGACATGGACAGAGCGAGAGGGTCTTGAGAAAGCATGGACATGATGCCGACTTTCCCTTTGTTCACCCTTGACCAGGTCAAAGCTTTTTCATCTGCCTCTGCATTTCCTCCTCTCTACCCCTCTAAGTCCATAACCGTCTTCCCGCAAAACCAAGCGAAACTGGCTAGTACATACAAGTACCTGGGTGATGGCTGTCAGTACCTCAGAAGGCCCAAGAATCAGGCCTCCCAGGGCCTACAGCCAACCACAAGGACCGAACCCCAGGTAGGAGGAGTTCCTGCAGCTCACTCGGAGCCCACCTGCCCACTTTCCCCAGTCCAGCGAATTCCAGCAGGCTACATCACCTGGCTTTCAAACCACAGACGTAGGAGAAAGCAACAAATTAGAAGTGAAGAGAGGGGCTGGCCCCGGGCTACAGGGACAAAGTAAGAGCAGACAGCTGAGGACACATCACATCCTGAAGGGCATGGGAAGAAAGGGACCCACCCAGAAGTCTGTGGCTATGACAGAGGGGAGGCAGCAGGTGGGCCGATGTGGTGAGAGGTGGGCACAGGGCTGCCGGGGTGGGGGTGGGGGGACGACAGTATCTCCAAAGGGCCGGCAAGCTCCTGGGAGCACCAAGAACGGTCACACACAAGAAGGCTTCCCATAGAGTGGAGCAACTATTTTTCAAGTTTATAATGTCAGTGTAACTAAAACATTAATAAAAGTACTATTACACTTCCAAAAATTGTATAATAAAATTCCATTCTATCACATAAACAAAAATATATGCACTATAATGATGGATAGCTGTCATTCTACATTTGTCCAAACCCACAGAATAGACAAGACCAAGTGAACCCTAAGGTAAACTACAGACTCTGGGCATCATAACGTGTCCGTGTAGGTTCATCCCTGCCATTCTGGAGAGTAATGTTGATATGGTGGAGGTCATGTGTGTGTGAGAGCAGGGGTACATGCGAAATCTCCATACCAGCCTCTCAATTTTACCGAAAACCTAACATGGCTCCAAATAAAGTAAAATAAAATCTTTAAAAATAAGAAATTTTTAAAAATTAAAATACATCGTGTGAGGTTTGGGAAATTTGACAACAGAAAAGAGGTCCTTGTACTTAAAAAGGTTAGGAACTAGGGCACCTGGGTGGCTTAGTCATTCAGCGTCTGCCTTCAGCTCAGGTCATGATCCCAGACCTGGGATAGAGCCCAGCATCGGGCTCCCTGCTCGGTGCGAAGCCTGCTTCTCCCTCTTCCTCTGTCTCTGCTTGTGTTCCCTCTCTGACTGTCTCTCTCTCTCTCTCTCTCTCTCTCTCTGCCAAATAAATAAACAAAAAATCTTTCAAAAGAAAAAAAGGTTAGGAACTATCAATATATCAGAGCTAGGCCTTGAAGTCAGACAAGTCAGACATGTGGATTTAAATCATGGCTGCCTCTCTCAGTTGAGTGTCTGTAAAATGGGTATAAAACCCTCCACTGCATAGCACAGGAGTCTGAAGAAAAGAGCTCAGGGCAGTGACTCTTTCCCTTGGTTGAATTAGTTTGTTTATACATTTAATAAACAAGTACCATCAAGCATCACCAGGCACTGTGGGCACAATGGTGAACCACCAAGATTTCTGCCATTAAGGAAGTCTGCCGGGAAGCGGGGGACACAGAGAAGACGTCAACACCACAGTGGGCTGAACACGAGAACTAGGAGCCCAGCAGCAATTTGGACAGCCGACCAGAATACAACCAAGACAGAGCAAAGCCTAGGAGTTTTAACTCATTGGTGATTTCCTTCGGCAAGTATCTAAGTAGTGCCAACGTGCCCGAACTGTTCCAGGGGTCGAGGTCACAACAGAGGACCGACCAAAGCCCCTGCCCTTGTGAAGCTTACATCTGGGGAAGGAGATGGAATATCACAAGCAAATAGTTGAGTAAAAATTATGTCCGTGCGAGGAAGGAAGCTCTAGTCAGGAAGAAAGAGCAGGGAGGCAGTCTTCATGAGCTGGGCGACCAGAATCCCGGGCTATCTGCAAACAGGCGCTCCAGGAGGACTGAAAGCCCGTGGGAAAGCTCTGAGGTGGAAAATGGCTGGCCCGTTCATCTCAATAGCTTTATGTTCCCGATGTTACATTTCCAGAGGAGGACTGGAAAGGACTGGGAGGACTTCAGAAAGAGGTCCATTCAAAGCAATGAAAAGAAAAATGGTGATGTTTAACAGCCCTCCAGAAAGCTGGCCGCCCCAAGTCACGCCACCCTCACAGAAGCCACAGCTTGTGGTACTGCCTCTTTGATCCCCTTGCCTCCCTTTTTTGCCTGTAGCTCCTAAAATGAATACAGAGAGGAAAAGAAGCTGTACATATACTTCCCTTGTGTTGCACCTTTTCCCCATTCACCTGGAACATGTTACCTCACGTGACAATAAACAGTCCAGATTGTCTAACTCCTGAGACAGAGCCATGTCACAATCACAGTGATTTGTTTAAAGAATCTTGCCCACTGCATAATTAGCCCATAGGTCACCATCTGTCTCTAAGTCCTCATAAAACTAACCATATGTTGTTTTCATCAAGGACTGCACTGAAGTAACATACACTCTGCCCCTAGAAAAATGCTACAAACCCATTTTTCCAAAGGTGGAGGGGCTGTGGGCTGTTGGCAACACATACTTCCTTCTCCATCACCACATTTAAAAAAAAATTTTTTTTCCCCATGACCACGGTTTATTATGAAGGTGAACCCTGATCCTCATGATGGGCTGATGGGTAGCATTTCTGGTAGCAAGCATGGGCACCAAGACCTCCAAACTTTTGGGGATTTGCAGCGATGGGGCTTAGGTACCAGCAGGGGCCAGTCATACTAGATGAGGACATCATTGCTCTCCTTGGAAGCCTCATCCACGTTATTTCTGGTCCTAGGCCACCTGGGCTTCAGAGCCTGACTGCATACATCTGGGCCATATGACCACCACCCTCCATGAAGACTCAGATGTCCACCCTGGCAAACCGCTCCTTGCCCAAAGCAGAACAGGTTCCAGGAGCTTGTCATGCAGCGCGCAAGGCTCAACATTCTCAGGGGCAGCCTGTTCACCTCCATGAGGCCACCGTCCCGTGTGTGGCCACATTCTCGCACCCAAAGACCTGCCCATGGACCCTCATGGCTGCAGGTGTAGATTAAGAGTTCCTTACCGCACAGAACCACAACCAGAAAAGCACATTTTTTTCTTAATTTCAACAATTTTTATTTGGTTTTGTCCATGCTTTGTGTGTGGCTACCAAAGCAAGTAAATCATTTCTAGAAATGTCTGAAGAGGTTCTTCAGGAGACATTGGGTAAACAGGCTCAGAGGCCCAGAATTTTAGTTCTTTTCTACCATTTGACCTAGTGATACAAACACAAACACACAAGCAATATGTCTTCTAAACGATTCATCCTCTCTATTGCCTACGGCATTTTGTAACTCTAAGTCATCAAACACCAACTTTTCAGTCAGAGTAACTCTGCTTTAAAGTAGATAAATGAATCATGTTTTGAAACCATACAGAAACAGTCATCTGGGGCGCCTGGGTGGCAAAGTCGGTTAAGCACCCCACTCTTGGTTTCCGCTCAGGTCATGATCTCAGGGTGGTTGAGATCAAGCGTCCAAGTTGGACTCCACACGGAGCACGGAGTTGGTTTCAGATTCTCTCCCTCTGCCTCTGCTCCTCCCCCAGCTTGCTCGCACACTCTAATAAATAAAATCTTTTTTTAAAAAGTCATCGAATACGATTCTGACTTGAAAGCAAGAATCCTCAAACTGTTGAGTTCTGTTCCTCTCCTCCTATTACCCACCAATGACTAAACAATTGGAATAAGCAGCACAAAATGTTCTAGATTTTAGGTCTGATTTCATTTATTTTTTAAGCAAAATAGGAATAAAAATTATCCCCAAAAATGTGCCTACATGTAGTTTAAAATTACATGGGAGGGAACACTAAAGCATTCAGACAACTCAAGAACATTGGAATCTCCTGGTGGAAGTGGGTCATTAACACTGCTAAAAAGCAGAGAAACCAGCTCTTCATCAACTCGCTTCCCTTAGGGCATTGTAAAATTAATCTGACCCACGGTTTACAGAGTCAAGAATAAACTATATTTACAAAACTGGCCACAATTTCATCATTTAAAGAAAGGCCAAGAATTTCCTACAAGGCAATTGACTCCATGTGGCCTGGGAAAGTATTCGTTGAACAAAAACTGGTACAAAGAGAAATTCTAACTTTCTAGATCTCTTGACTCATTAATCTTTAAATGAGCCCTTGTCACCAAAATCACCAAGCTCTCGAACATCTAAAGGTTTAGCACCTACGGAACTGGAGTTGTAAATTTACCAACTATTAATGATTGGCAGGTTTCCTCCTTTACGGATCAGAAATTCTGTTAAAAGCTATTTTCTGTTCTCCATCCAGAGCATTTACTTTACATGCATCCATGGAACAGAAGAGGAATTCTCTTGAGATTTTAAAGTTACTCCTCAGATATCTCGAGAGCATTCTGCCAGAGACTTAATGGATTTTAAGACTAGGTCCTAGAGTGGACTGAGTTTTCCTCAACTTACAATGGGGTTACATCTCAATAAACCCACTCTAAGTTGAAAATACCCTGCGTTGAAAATGTATTTAATACACCTAGGCTACCAAACATCGTAGCTTAGCCTAGCTACCTCAGACATGCTCTGATTGCTTACATCAGCCTACACATTGGCAAAATCGTCTAACAGAAAGCCTGTTCTATTATAAAGTGTGGACGATCTCATGTAATTTACTGAATACTGTACTGAACGTGAAAAACAAAGTGGCTGGAATTATATGAGTTATTTATCCTTGGGATTGCGTGGCTGCCTGGGAGGTACCGCGGCTGCCACTGCCCAGCTTCACGAGATAGTATTCGGTCCAACTTCAAAATCTGAAGTACGGTTCAACTGAACGTGTACTGCTTTAGTAACATTGTAAAGCCAGAAAATCATAAACAATCCTGAATTCAGGGACCATCTGTATTTGCAGTCTCACAGGGACACGGTAGTCCTTAGCACAAGCTGTGCTGGTTCATCATGTGCCTGACCAAGAGTTCTCCCCCTCCTTCCATGGCAATGGCCTAGTGAGTCACCATGAAAAGAAACGGTAGTGTGATCGAAGGACACAGAGACAGACGCAGCTTCCCATCCTGGCCCTGCCTCATACCTTACTTTCACAGCCTTGGTTTCATCTTTCCTAAAATGAGAAAGCCATCTCCAAGCCAGGGTTAAGTAGGAGTATTATGCAAGAGCATGAAGGGTCCTTCGCAAGGGGACAGACCCGCAATGGACACACAATAAATGAGAACCATATTAAACAGGTCAGAGATGGTTCTGCCCAACCAAGCCCACTTTTTGTAATCCAGTGAAAACAATCTTTTTATTATTATTATGTTGTTGTTGTTTTAGTCACCATACAGTCCATCATTAGTTTTTGATGGAGTGTTCCATGATTCATTGTTTGCTTATAACACCCACTGCTCCATGGAATACATTCCCCCCCCACTTTCCGCTTTATTTAAATCCATCTAAAAAACAAGAAGACAATGAAGACTAAGAGTTAGCTGGCTGAAGCGGGTGGGAGCTGGAGGCACAGAGGAACTGAGAGGGGCAAACAGAGCAGACACTGGGACACTGAGCGCCAAGTGGCAATGGACAAATCCCTCTCCAAAGCCACAGGGATGCAGAGCTTACAAGTCCCCTTTTCACAGGGCATCTGGGTAGTTCAGACGGTTAAGCAACTGTCTTCCGCTCAGTACATGATCCTGGAGTCCCAAGATTGAGTCCCGCATCGGGCTCCCCACTCAGCGGGGATTCCGCTTCTCCCTCTGCCCCCCACCCCATGCACACTCTCTCTCTCTTTCAAATAAAATCTTTAAAAAAAAAAAAAGTCTCCTTTTCAAAGAATATCTAGTGACACAGAGGAAAGTTCACTATGGAGTGGTAAATTGGAAAAAAAGAAGCACAAATAGAAGTATAATATATATATACACAAGTATTGGGGGGAAAATGTAAAATTTCTTTAAGATATATAAATTAGCACAGACAAGCACTACAGACACATACTCCTCTCTCTTATGCTCATAGTTATATACAGGTTCTCTGAATTTGGGGGGATGATAGTGGGGCGGTTAAAAAGAAGGGCAAGCCCATGCTGTCAGTCTCTTTTCCAATGAGACAACAGAAATGCTCATCTTTCCCCTCTAAGCTCTTCAACATACCTTATTACCTCAACAGTTTGCAACCTCCCAGCAACCACTGTTCCCCAGCTCCTTGTACTTATTCTCTCCTCTATTTGCCCAGTATCTGTGATTACTGACTGGGTGACCACCAGCCAGAGCCACTGGGGTTGACCCATGGGCTGCTTTTCTTCAGAATGAAAAGGAGGGTCAGGAAATAACACCCAAGCTTTTACATATCTCAATTACTGGGGGGAGGGGGACCCTATGGTCTAAAATCTTTTCTAAATAATCAGGACCTCACACAATATTTTATGAACTTTTCCCTCTTTCATTAGAAACCACAGTACAATATCCTGAATAGTGTATCCAAAGCCATGCCCACCCAACTTCTTTAAAAGAAAAAAAAAAGTTATTTCCTTTCTCTGAAGGCCTAGAGTGTTCTCTCACCTTCTGGATTTCACATGATTTATAAGAAAATAAACAGTATTTTTTTTTATCTCCCTCAGTTTATGGGCACACACCTACTTTTCTATCTTATTAAAGCTTCCAATTACTTAACTCAAAAATTTCTCCGTAATGCCACAAATCTTAAAGTTATACTGCCAAGTCCACAATATCCATATATTTTTGCCTTTAAAAAAAAAAAAGGAAGGGACACCTGGGTGGCTCAGTGGGTTAAGCCTCTGCCTTCGGCTCAGGTCATGATCCCAGGGTCCTGGGATGGAGCCCCGCACTGGGCTCCCTGCTCATCGGGGAGCCTGCTGCTCCCTCCTGCTTGTGTGTTCTCTCTCTCTCTCAATTTCTCTCCGAGACAAATAAAATCTTAACAATAAATAATTTTTTAAGAATTTGAAAAGGAAAAACAATTGTACACCCACCAGATTAGAGTATCTGAATATATTATCTTTAATTACCTAGACATTTTTGATTCAAAAGAGGTCATGATAAAGATTTTCTTCCAGCATAAACTTAGCTACTGCTTTTCATTTAGTCCTCTACCCTGATACTCATGGAGATTAAAAACTGGCTTTATGCGCCACTTTAAGATAAAAACCAAAATTGAAAACTGAATTATAAAACAATTCACCTTCTCTCTTATTTCTATGAACAGAAAGGCAGCAGCATCAGCCCCGCCCATCAGCCACAATGCTCACACACGGTACTGAAGGGCTGGCCCTTCTCCTCCAGAATCACTGAGGTACTCAATTTAAAAGGTTTACTGCTCTTAAAATTTTCCAACAGGCGTGCCAACCAGAATCCTTAATTTTCCACTCAAATTCCAAGTGTCTCAACATCTGGCCTCTCCTACCCAAGCGTGTCTGCTGGTGTAAAATACACACCTTTCCCTCACCATATTGCTTCAAAATCGACTTCCAAACGCACCAAGTGATCAGGACCGATCATCAAGCAAACAATGGGCTTGGCCAGGGTCTTTAACCCAGGTTAGTACGGTACTTGCGTCCATTTCTTTCAGACTGGTCCTGTGGCCACGCACACCGGTTTGCATCTGACAAGAATCTCAGGAGAACAGAGCACAGAAGTCAGGAGGCGCCAAGGAAAATAGGACGGCCCCGGAGAAAGGGGCCACCCAGCCCTCGGGAGCACTGGCTCCAGGGCCCAGCTGTTCCGACTCCCATCCAAATGTGCTATTTACTGGCTGTGTCAACGCTGATTGACTTCACCTCTCTGTGAACCAGTTCCCACAGCTAGAAATGGAGATACTCACAGAGCTAATTCCTAGGGGGTCTGTTAAGATAAAAAGATAATCAAAGGAATAACCAGATGAAGTCCTCAGTTCAGTGCCTGGCGCATGGTAAACAACAAATATTAGCTATTTTCAGAAACCTGTTTACCAATTCGAGAACTAAGAAGGCCCTGAGAGATTCAAGATCATTAATTACACCTTCTAGAGGAGCTGCCCAGATCACAAGGTTGTAAGATTCAACACACATCCTGTTTTCTGGCACTTACTAATTCTGGAGAGCTAATTAGAAAATGAAATTTATATTATGAAAGAAATGCAAACATCTATGTGGAATTAATCAATTATGCAAAGCTGTGTGGTCAGGAGGCAGTCCCAAGTGTCAGTGACCTTCCCCGCTAAGGCATGAACTTGAAACGGGAGCTGAAAACCCCATCATCGCTGAAGAGCCAACGTACTGTGAAAAAGTTCACTCACCATGCCCCGAAATGCTTACCCCTGAAAAGAAAATAATCCCAGAAATAAATTCGGTTTACCTACTCAAGAGATGAATTTCCCTCCCAGCCCTTTCCCAGACAATAATCCCTAGATTTTTCCTTTCTTTCCACCAGTATTTATTAGCATTTATAATATGCCAAACCCTGCGCTGGGCTTGGGGGACAGCATGCAAACAAAACAGTCACAGTCCTTTCCCTTTCTGAAAGCTGAGAATAGTCTGCCCTTTATTTAGAAAAATCACACCCTCTGGATTGGAGACTTTGGAAATGCACCGCAGAGGATGTGAAGTTCCGTAGAATAGATAGGACCTCTGAGCTCTAGGAAGAAGCGAGCGTTGAGAAAGGTCCTCCCAGCACACAGCATCTGAAAGGGGGAACAAACTACGCACCTGCCCACACCTGAACATTCTTCCAGTTCTTGCCTTTGTCCCATTCGACTAGGAAGAAATAGCAAATCACTCTGGTGCCACTCTCTCCGGGACAGGGCCACCTCCTTCTTCCTGGTCCAGCACAGCTCTCTGCTCCTCCTTCAGAGGCCTCCTCTGGCCATCCCAGGAGTCTCTTCCTCTCAGCAGAGCAGGGCCCTGCCCCAAAGTACACTTCCCCACGACATGCCAGCTGAATGCTTCTAGAGAGAGGAAGGATGGTCTGTCTTTCACCTGCATATACCCCATCACACTGACGGTTGTCCTAGGATTACAAACGTCAAGGACAGAGGGAGATGTGCTGGGTGGAGAAGTGGGGCGGTGAGCAGCTTTCCTTCACACAGAGCTGCTCACGTGGAACCGCCGCCACCCCCGCGTCCTGAGAGAGGGCAAGGTCAGCTGCCACAGACCCTGTGTACCCAGGGAGCCCCCACCTGCCCTACTCCCTCCAAGCTCCCAGTTCCTCCTGGCATTCTCCAGCATCCCTATGCTTGTCGTTCTTCCCAGAGCAGATCCACCACAACCTCAGTTGGTCGGAGGAAGGAAGAAAGCTCTCAATCTCCATAAACCTTTGCCCCATTTCACACGTGAGCCAGGAGCCCCCTGAAATCTCTGGGGCCCTAAACCAGCGAACCACCAGAGAAAGACTTAGCAGCACAACCCATGCAACTCTGCAGAAAGGATTCTGTTTTAAGAGAAAGCAAGGGAGCCCAAGAGCACAAGCAGAGTCAATGAATGTTTAACCAAAGGCCAGAGCTCCATTTTCTGTGAAGATTGATTAATTTTTTAACACTTCTTTGAAATAACACTGTGATTCATTTTCCCAGTAAAACTGTAAGATAACAACAAAGACAGGAAAACTGCATTATGAGAATGTACTCTGACATCAAGGCTGCCCCATTCAGCTATCACTCTCCATCATCCATGTCGCTTTTCAGGACTTTCTCTAACCCCAGCCACCTCGTGCAGCATCAAGAGGGCATTTGGGCTTATCTGCAGAAACCAAAAGCTCCCAGATTATGTTTATTCAAGTCAGATCTCCATAAACAATTAAAGGACAGACACACACAAAAAATTTTTTTTAATAATTTCATTGCAATTACGGGAAATTTTATGAGAGAGTATATGTGAAATTTTTCACACAGTTGTATTTATATGCCACATTAGGTTTTTAAAAATATCTTTTAGATCCAAAAGGATATTTAAATCATCCTACAAGAGAATGTATATGCATATATGATGACTGGCTAAGAGATCTGCTCTGTGACATTTTCATTTTACACAACAGCATTTTTTTCCCCATTAGTGATTCTCTCCTGGTTTCAACTAGGAAAAAAAAAAAACAAAAAACTTTCATACCTATTTGCCTAGAGAAAACAGAAATACTAGGTGAAACAGAACTATTCTATTCCTCTAAGAAAAATAAGCTCTTGCCCATCACAACTGTAAACATACACGTTTAGATGAAGGTTTTACACAAGAAGTCTGAGTAACTATGGGAGGTGGTGACCTCACATTATGATCAGCTCGTGCGGACAGGGGCTGATGAAGCCAGATGCCGAGACCAGCCCACCTGACCCCATGCATCAGTCCGTGGAAACATCTCCTGATCCAAACTGCTCAGTTCTAGTGAGGCTGAGCTGTCTGCCTCACCTCTTTTACCCTGAGGCAAACTGAAAAGATTGTTGAGGATAATTACCCCCGCTCAGACTTCCAGGTAGGCGGGGAGTCCCATCTATACATGCTTCTTCAACTTTCCTGGACAGAGCAGTGCAACCTAGAGAAGGCTGCCCAGAGAAAAGTCAAGGAGAGGAGGAGGCCAGACACCAGATCACGGAGATGATGACCGTGAAAGCCAGCGTGAACCATGAATAACACTGGGGCACAAATAATTAAAAGAAAACTAGAAATCCTGTCTAATTCACTTGTGAACAAATGGAGTTGTTTGATTTTAAAGCCAAAGCAGAGAATTTTTAATAACACGAAGCCTACTTTTCCACTAAAAATGAGAACCCTGTCACTTAAGATTTACGACGTGAGCCACGTGCACACAGGTACAGAAAGACCTTCGTCTCTGCTGTCCCGGCAGGAGCCGCGAGGAAGCATGTCACCTCGCCCCGGGAATTTTCCCCAACCGTAATTTCTGTGGAAAACGAGAGACTCCGCCTCCATCTCCACTCTCTCCTTTCTCGCGCCTCTTCTTAAATCCCTCCTATGGGGGTCAAAGTTAATGACTTCAATCTGGCAACACAGGCTGACCATCAGAAACCCCAGAACCATTAAGAAGGGGAAAGAAAAATTTTACTAGAACAATTTGTTGGCCCTGAGAGTCCCACCATGCTCTCCTATAAACACGAGTACTCGTTTTGAGGAACTCCTCCTGATTTGGCTCTCATTTTCTAAGATCTGTATAGAACAAATGAGGACGAAAAAGATATTTTAGTAACAAAATAACAAAGACATTTAATTAAAGAGATGGGAAAACCTTTCTGAAGACACAGCAAAGCCCAACAGAGCACGGATGGCTTGGCAGGAACATCATTCCTCATCCCAAACTGCTTACAGAGAAGAAGGGGGTCCACCTCAAAACTCCATCCTTCCTCGTCTGTTTTACCCTGATAACCCAGGTGACCATCACTAGCAGATGTGGACATTGGTAAGCAGAGTCGGGAAAGCTCAACATCACCCTCACGGAGGACGTCCGTGCCCAGAGCTTTCTGCACTCCCGCCATGTAGGCTCCTTCTTTTCTCCCCTCTTGCCTTTCTCTCAATCTTTGCTGCTAATCCCTCTGTAGGGTATTAATTACTCTGTCCCAATCACATTACTCCACAAATAAGGACAACAGGCTACAATGAAATCCAAAATGGATTAACTTTGTATTTATTGTATTAACATCCTAATATACTGTAATTACATCATTAGCACATACTTTACAGTGCATTAAAAAGGAAAAGGTAATTCTTTCCCTTTGCCTTCAGCTCCAACCAACATTTTTTTTTTTTTTTTTTTTTTTTTTCCCAGAAGAGCACTAGAAGTATTTCCAAGGAACATGTGCAGCCAACAGTCTCGCCTATCAATGTGATTTTGGTCTAAGGGACCCACAGCATGAAACCAAATGACACTATTTTTCACAAGACCAAATAGACGATGAGGTCACTTAGGAAAGATTACCACTAGTAATCTGGTTCAGATTGGGATGCTGTCTGGGACCAAATTCATGCAAACCTGCAAGGAAAAGTCGACACACACCATACATGCAGTAACAAAGAAAATGCAACGGAAAAGTACGCAGAAGAGATCTGCCTTCAGTTCTGATAATAAGTGCAGGACGGCATTCACCACACGTTGATTTGCCACACACACACGTGACCAGAAGCCTCATAGACAAGAAACCCACAGCGATCTCTACACTAAGCTTAAAATCACAAGTCTTGGGGTAGACAATCCTGCAGAATAATTTCTTCAGAAGTTCCTCAAGCTCCTTGTAAAATCAAGTCCAAAATATATTCCCACTAGCTTATTTTCCACATCACTAAAATTCAAAGATGAATTCACACCATATTCTTTATCACTCCGTCCCCGGCACTAATCCCACTATAGCAGAACCTTGATCAGCACGGGTTTGAACTGCATGAGTCCACTTAGTGGCAGATTTTTTTTTCTTCTAATAAATACAGTCCCAGTACTGTAAATGCATTCTCTCTTCCTTATGATTTTAACATTTTTCTCTAGCTAACTTTATTGTAAGAACATAGTGTATAACACATATATATGTGTTACAAAATATGTGTAAATTGGCTATTTATGTTATCAGGCTTCTTGGCTATTAGTTAAACTTTGGGGGCGTCAACAGCTATACATGAATTTTCCACTGCATGGGGGCTGGTGCCCCTAATTCCCATGTTGTTCAAGGGCCAACTGTATATTGTCATTAATGTGCCCCCTTATTGAAGTGCAAGCTCCCCAAAGGCAGAGATTACGTTGGTTTGATCTATATCAAAGCACCAGTACCTGGAATGAAGGCAAGTGTGCATGGTACCCCCAAGAGATGGAAAATAACCACCATTAGTTGTGAATACCCTGCATGAAAAAAACCGTACACAGTTCTTGGTATCCACAAAGAGGAGCAGCAGATCTGCTGATGTCTAGAACACAAAATGCAGTGTTCATCCAGAAGTCGTCCACCCTCTTCCTCCACCATCCCCTCAGCCCTAACCCAAATCCAACCTGTCAACTGCAATAATGTGGGCAAAGTGGCTTGAAGTCAAGGCTATGTATGTGACTCCCTTCATTTCTAACTTCATTTTACCCATTTGGTCCCAGGATTTCCACTTTTATTCTTAATACAGCAGTATAAACTTCCTTCATTTTGTCTCCAGAGATGGCATGTATGGTTAAAAAGGAGGAAGAAAATTAGCCCCATGGCCCTGACAAATTTTCAGGGAGAGCACGCTGTGTGAAGGCAAGAGCTGGTAGGGAGAGCAGGAAGAGAGCAGGGAGTCCCAGGTTTACGCTCCCTCACACAACCACATGACCTTGTCTGTGGTGCCGGTCCTCCTAACAGAAGTGTTCTCATCGGCGATATGGAAATACATCAGCAGCCCACCCTTGGGCGTTAAGGGGAGTGAATGGGAGAACACGTGTAAGGCGCCTCACACGGAGCCTGGGTCATGGCAGGTGTTCTGTAAACTGTACCTGCAGGACCCACGGTTTCACCACTCCCCAATTCCCAACCAACTTCCACTGAATAGTCAATAGGTCTTTGTGGTATTTATACACACCTACAGACTCTGGAATCTGCCACAGTTGGCCCCAGCTCCCTCTCAGCCCCCAGCCCCACCCTCCAATCTCAGAATACACGCCCCCCCCCCACCCCGAGCCAAAGGCCACGGGACCCACCAGACCCTGTGGCACATGAGCTTGTCTTGAGGAGAATGGGTGGTGAGACCTCACAGGGCACCTCCTGGATTATTCTTCCTAATTAGGACACTGGACTACTGCCATCTTATGAAAACGTTCTTCAGTCTTCAACATTAAATATAAGCAGTCAAAACGCACATCTCTTTTTATTTAAAATTTCCAGTCACTGAACAAGCATATACGCCCAAGTATCACTGAAGCCAGAGATCGTGTGTAAAACTCAACTCTGCTTCCCAAGCACTGTCATACTGCAAAAGCACCCAAAACAAGCTCAACAACCGTTGAGATGACTGAATGAACAAATCACCCACAGGTGAGAAAACATATTTACAAGTGAGGAGTGAACACACAGGAACTCGAGAAGACAGACCCCGTTTCTACTTTTACCTCTGGGCTTTCCAGATCAAAGGCACTACCTGAAAGAATCCTGTATCGTACTGAAAAAACTGGCTCCTGGTAAAAGTCTCTTTTCAAAAATTCTGTGGTTGCCCCATGCTAACTTGGCCCTGTCCCAAGTTTTCAAGAGGAAAAGCCTAATGGACATCTGCCTCCTCAAGCCATAGGACTATCACCGCTGCAAAGCATCATAAACTCGACTTCAGAAAAGATGAAGGTACCAAGAGAGTCATGTCAAGGCACACCATGGACAATTTATTCTCAGAGCGCCCAAGGTTCCAGACTCAGTCTGCTTCCTTGGAGTAACAGCAAATACCGACATGAAGACATCTAAAATTTGAGGTCACAGTGCCTCCTCCTCCCACAATTTCCCAAACAAATGGACTGGTGGCCAGCTTCAGGAGAACAGCATTCTCACACTTCCTTCACCCGACCCTTCCTTAGAGAGAGGTCAGAGCAAAAGTGATTTCTCTAGGTCAGGACGGATGTCGAAAAAGCACTAGACCTAGACTCCAGAAATCTATCTTTAGTCCAGACAGTGCCCCAAACCAGGTGTGTGTCGCGGGTGATTTATTTTACTTCTCTGGACACCAATCTCAAATGTGAGTGGAGACGCTGTAGAAGATCGAGAAGGAAGGCTCCGTGCTGCTCCCTGACATGCAGACTACATATGCAGTTTAGAAGACGAGCCAGTTTTGCTCTCCGGCCGCTGACTAAATCCTATTTTTAAATCTTGTTTCTCAGTCTCCTGAAAATGTTGGCCTGACAAAATAAGACACCACGAAACAATCTGGAAGAGCCGGTGCTTAATATTAAACAAAGCGGTGAGCGTCAAGGCTTCCTGACGGCATGTGTGGAAGCCAGGGTCCAACGGCAGCTGACCCCTCCCATGCCAGTACAGCCACATGGACCAGGAAAGTTCTTCTTTAAAGGCAGTCTCACGTTAGAAGAGGCTGTACTATTATTTTCTTTTAAAATTGAGGTAAAACCACTTCCGATTCATTTTAAAAGGTACTATTCTGGAACTATTACGAGAAGAGTGAATCTCTTTTATTTTTCCTCCTTGCTCCCTCTTTTCCACTAACCACGGAAGACCCTGGAAAAATCCCACATTTCCCCATTAACTGCCTTCTCAGAGCTGCAGCAGGCCTCCTGCAATTTTCTGAG
Organism: Lontra canadensis; assembly: GCF_010015895.1. Classification (NCBI taxonomy): domain Eukaryota; kingdom Metazoa; phylum Chordata; class Mammalia; order Carnivora; family Mustelidae; genus Lontra; species Lontra canadensis. The sequence goes on along the minus strand of NW_022630995.1, from coordinate 106,853,845 downwards.
CCAGGGCATCGTTGCCAAGGTAACAAAGTAAGGGGAGGGAAGGGACACACAGATAGGTCTAACACATCTAATATGCAGATGAACTAGGTCACCCAGTAGTATTTCACTAATAGGCAAGGAGATAGATTAAAGCCTTCTATTCTTTCTTCTCCATTTTATCTTATGAGGAATTTATTGAGGGCTTTTACAACAGACCTGATGATTCTCCTTTGGCAATGTGGTTTCCAAAACACAAAAGTCCAAAGAGAGTTGGTTGCAGTTAATCAAGCGAAAAGCAGCTTCTGTTGAGAGAGCCTCAATGGAGAATGGAAAGGGAGTCCTGGAGCACTGAGTCGAATTCTAGACACTTGTTTTCAGAGTTCCCTGACAGGGAACCAACAATGGCACAGCACATGCCCGGTTGCCAACTCCTCACACAAGCGGTTAGAATCCCCATTCTGATCTTCCCACCAAGCCAGCGGCACGCACAAGAAACTCACAGTCCCCCAGTTGGAGGAGGGACTTTGGCTTCCAAATGGAAAAGGGGAGCCAAGGAGGTGGTGCTGTCCAGCCCCTGGACAAAGGCAGGGAACTGAATGCCCTGGCAGTTGGGAGGAAGAGGGGGCCAAAAGCCAAGGGTGAGGGGCAGAGGGAGGGCAGCCTTCTCCTTTGACAGATATCCTTGGATGGCCCCCACATGGGGCCACCACCACACATGCCACCGAGGGCGGCTTCCCGGCCACCCTTAAGGAAAAGTGAAGAAAGCCTCCGAGGGTGGGGGCATAGGGATGGTTAGAGTCCATTCCCAGGACCGCAGGAACGAAAACAAAGAGATGCTCTGGAAGGTCACAGGCAGAGATGAAGAAACATTTGTGTGTATCGGCAATCCAGTTAGAAAGCCTGGCTTGGCAGAGGCCGGGCGAGGCTCCCCAGAGCTACAGAACCCTGGAGCACCAGGACACCATGATTTCTAGTGTTCTCAGTTGCAAACAAAGACCCATTGTGTTTTCCCAGGCAGCCATGCTGCCAATTTGTCTCACACCTTCCAAAAAGGCCTAATTATGAGTCTCTTCCTCGGCTGTCTGCCTTTTGCTCCGCTCGATGAAGAATAAACATGTATTTCGCTATTCTAAAGGAGGTTAGGAGGGGCGGCAGAGAGGCAAGCAAGTTGGAAACAATCTCTCCTGTTCAGACCACAGTGAGGCAAGGCATTTTGGCCATCTCCACAGACACCATGACCTATGGACCCAGGTCCACAAAGCCCGACATTTCCAAGTTTTCTAATAATAATTGGCCTCTTTGGTCATTTCTCTGAAGGTGTTCCCTACACTTCCCACCTGGTCCTGTGGAGTTCTTCAATGAGACCCATGGCCACCTGTCCTCCCACCAAGCCCAGGCCCGTGAGGTCCGTGTCGCCGACTGGATGCTCTGTGTCCCACTTCTGAGAGTCCTTTCATTTTCCCATTTCAGAGAAGTGGTTGTGTCTCCGAAAGTTAAAACGGAATTAGTTTTATCACGGTCTGCAGGATGACAAAATAAAAGAGGCATTAGGCCTCCAAGACTTTTAAATGAGCCAACTGTGCCAATGTCACATGAACACGGTGACCAGAAACAGAGGCTGCAGAGGATCACAGAAATCTGTTTTACCATATGTCTCACTAAGTAAAGAAAGGGCAGTACTGGGTGTTAACGTCATTTTTTTTTTTTTAAGTTAACAGCTCTTTTCTGTTCCTAAGTCCATCACACTTCTGAAAAAAGGGATTTTAAAACTACTGCTGCCTATTTTCTAAAGAATCTCTTCTTCCATAGGTTCTTCCACTTATCCTCATGGTTTATAAAAGCTTCCCAGTGTTCCCATTATTCCCAATGCTTGAAAATAAAGGGCCAAGAATATGAAGATGACACAACAGAAAAAGCCAAAGAAAGTTCCGTAAGGATATTCAGAGAGAGAAGCTGTCCCTGGGACATATGGATCTATCCTTACAGAGCCCCACAAAAGGGAAATTTAAGCTTTCCCATCATTTGTGTGCTCCCAGAAGACTGCAAATGTTGTTTCTCTAACGTGAACACTGAAATAAGGTCACCAAGTTTATGTTTAATAATCTCTTAAAGGGGTGCCTGGCTGCCTCAGTCAGTTAAGAGTCTGCTTTTGGCTCAGGTCATGACCCAGAGTCCTGGGATGGAGCCCTGCACCAGGCTCCCTGCTCAGCCGGGAGCTCACTTCTCCCTCTGACACTGCCCTCTTTCTCAAATAAATAAATAAAATCTTTAAAAATAAAACAACATCTTGTATTTGCAGAGTGCTTTGTTTTTTAAGGTGGCTTCACTGACAACGTGTCATTATAAATGTCACATCTGTTTTTTGATAAAACCCATAGAAGATTAGCTGGAAAACGAGCTACCAATACATTCTACAGATGAGAAAAGGGAGGCCCACAACAGGTACGAGGCTTAGAAAATGATCCAGCTGAAGGGTGGCAGCTCTGGACTAGACTCCATCCCCCCACCCTCACCCCTCAGGCTGGGCTCACTCTGCAACACCTCCCCCCTCAAGGCTCTCCACAGGGGAAGAATGTCCACCCTGGGCTGGTCTATGCTGGAAACGAACGAGACCTACATCATCTTTAATACCAGACAAATATAGGCCACTGCGTTGTGAATTCCTGAACAGCAAACACCGGTCAGCCAATGGAGGCAAGAGTATTTTTGTCTTCTACTATTTCTTATGGGTTAACTAATCGCCCCCTCCCACCAAACGAAGACCAATCCTGGCCTGAAGTACCACTGAAGCCCTGCAACGTGGGTGTTTAACAGCCGGACTTGGAGAAGAAGCCGGAAATATTCCCAGGACTTTCAGGGAAACCATCTGATGAGGGCTTGAACAGACAAAGGAGGGTGAGCGAGAGAGGGCAATTACCAGGGAATTTAATTCCCTATAAACACCAATTTGGAGTAATTGACAAGAGGGTGAGGGGCGCCTTTCTTTCCTCCTTAGCAGGATTTCTTTACCTCAGCTGGGTAATTGCTTCCGTTCTGCAACTGCCTAGACCCACAACTGGGTACTAGCAATGCCATCCACATACAGACAGCCGGAATCAGGCTCAGAACGGAAACACCAATGATGTCATTAAGTTTTTACCAATAACCAATACTTTACCAACCAGGGCACAAAAACGTTCATTACCTTGTGTTAAGAGTGTTTTCTCTGACCAAGGTGTAAAACATGGAAACAAAGTATCTATCTCAAGGAAACGTTGCCACAGAAAGTGGTGGCTTTTTCCCCCCACTCCTCTTTTTCCTTTTTTTATTTTTTTTAGATTTTTTTTTATTTATTTGACAGACAGAGATCACAAGCAGGCAGAGAGGCAGGCAGAGAGAGAAGGGGAAGGAGGCTCCCCACTGAGCAGAGAGCCCGATGAGGGGCTCAATCCCCGGACCCTGCGATCATGACCTGAGCTGAAGGCAGAGGCTTTAACCCACTGAGCCACCCAGGTGCCCCTCCTCCTCTTTTTCCTTTAAGAACCTCCTGAGTAATTTCAATAGCACACGGAGCCCCATTTACACAGTCACACCTCTCCCCTGCCTGGCCATCCCAGGTAATGAGCCTCAGCCAGCAGCTGGATTCTCGGCAGCCCAGCCTGCTGCATTGCACCTCCAGTCACACCCCGTACAGGGGACCAAAAAAGAAAGATGCACCACATCCATGTCAAAAGGAGCCTTGCACGTGGTCACAAACTCCTCTGGCCTCATTCTCATCACGGAAGTTTTCCGTAAAATGTACGAGGTGCCGCCAGGCATAGAATCTATGTGGTATGGACCAGAGCCAGGAAACGGCCCAGCAAGGAAACGAACTCCTGTTTACTAAGTGGCAACTATGTGCCAGGCACAATGCCAGATGCCGCTACTTCTTTCATCTCACCCAATTATCTGTAGAACACTGTGGATATCCCTATTTTACAGATGAGGAAACGGAGGCCCAAGAGTGGAGTCTGCCTGCCCGAGGTCACAGTGCTGGCCAGCGGCACAACTTCAACAGGAGTCAAACTCCAAGTCTAGTTCTATTTCTACTCATGACCTAAGCCACGCCCCTCGAGGGTGAAGTGGTTCCTGTTAGCCAGGCTGCCAGCATGAAGGAAGAGGAGGGACCCTGACGAAGGCTCTGAACAGGAGGGGAACTCTAGAGGTCACAAAGACTCTGACAACACGGGTGAACTTGGTCTTGGACCCCAACACCCCATCCAAGAAAAGGAGACCAGCCCCCTTGGAAAGCGAACGACCCCTTCCATTCGGGTTTGACACGCCAAATATACGAGATACTGATTTCTTCAGTTAATTCCCTTTAATTCGGGTTTCATCAAATTTAGGTTTACCTTGACAAGATAATAGCTATGAAATTTTGAGATCTTAAACTAGGAGTTCTTCAAACAGCTGACTCTCCAAATAAACATGCATCCGTGCAGGAACCTGGGAAGCCAAGAAGGAACACACATTTTGGTAACTCGGTAAACCTCAAATATCTGTGTCGGCCTCGAGGGGAAAATCGAGGTCTCTGGTTTTCTGCTTCACAGCAGCCCCCTAGAAATCAGCAGCTTCGCTCTGCTAGGCTTCTCCTGCGTGATAGGTGTTTTTTTCTTAATTTCAGGTCTATGGTAATCTGTTTTGCTAAATTCAAAGGTGGGAGCCACCGGACTGAAGAGATAATACAAAACAAACAAACAAAGGCAAGACAAGAGGAAAATCTGCCAATGTTATGTTATTTACACTGTTTAGTCCTTAAATAGTTAAGAGTAGTTAAGTTTGTCAAAGATCTACAGGAAAATCCTGTTAAAACATATACTTAAAAAAGTCCCCCAAAGCCTTCTGAAATTAGCACATAATTCAAAATGCCGTTTAAAAAGAATCAAAATGGACCAAAACTAAAGTGCTGATAATCCCTAATTTTGTACAGACTGTAGTAGAAAAGTTATTTTTAATTGGTTTTTCAAACTTGGAAAGTAATACTTTCCTATAGAAACAGGGTCATAATTAGTAGTAATATTTCCAAGAAATGCCACAACATCTTTATTTTTTTAATAGGAACTTTAAAAAATGAACTCTGAGATACAATTTACTTAAAATGCTCACTTTTGACTGTACAGTTAAGTGTGTTTTGACAGCCATATACACATGGAATCCTTCCACAATGTAGATACAGAATATCCCCACCTCCCTGCAAAAGTTCCCTTATAGTAGTACTCCCTACAGTATTCCTCTGTATAGCACAACTGGTTTAACCATTCACTGGGTGATGGACACCAAGGTTGTTTCCAGTTTTCAGTTGTTATGAGTAACACTGTGTTTATTATTATAAACACACGCAAGTCTTTATGAATATGTTTTCATTATCTTTGGTAGCTACCAAATGTTTTTCCAACAGGATTATACCATTTGACACTGCAATTAATGGTAAAGTTTAGAAACGGTACGGATGTCTTTTCAATCTGCTACTTGCCTGATACTATCACCACTGAGCTGGTAAAAAGGAGGTCTGTGGTCTAAGAGGTGGTTATCTGCTGTGTCCGCGCAGACTCTAAGACAGCCCAATCCTAATAGGCACTTGAGAAACAACTCCTTTCTTGAATCTCTGGAATTACCTGGTCATTCTGAACTATGACACTCATCACCTGCCATTTCCTTTACCCAGTCTGAGGCTAACTTAACCTTTGCAGCTGGATGAAAACGGGGTAAGGTGGGATGAAAAGAGGAGAATATTAGTACTTCTAATCATGCAGCCCCGCAGTAAGGTCCTGGTGCTCTGTAGGTCAGGGGTGCCGCAGCCGCAGAGAAACTCATCATCATCACTCCAGGAAAGGAGGCCAAAACACTGTTCATACAAGGACTCTCTCCATCACCAATCGCTCAAGCTTCATATATGTTCTAGTCTTGATAACTAACAAACAAATAAAGGTAATTATTTTAGTCAATTCTTGAATTTTGTGAAGACTCTTTGCCACAAATTGATTGCTTTGTAATGCCAAGCAGATTCTTTTTTAAACTTATTTGACAGAGAGAGGTATAGCGAGAAAGGGAACACAAGCGGGGGAGTGGGAGAGGGAGAAGCAGGCTCCGCACTGAGCAGGGAGCCCGATGCAGGGCTTGATCCTAGGACTGTGAGATCATGACCTGAGCCAAAGGCAGATGCTTAATGACTGAGCCAGCCAGGCACCCCAGTGCTAAGCAGATTCTTACACTGAAAGCGGTTTTAACATCTCCTCGTCAAAATGACAAGAGTTACCGTGTCTCTGACACCATGCCATTCTGGAACTGAGGAACTAAGATGAATTAGCAATGAACTGTCATAAAATAGCAAACACGACATGGGATGTATTAATAGGAGAAAGGCCTGTAGGAATCATGAAGTCCTCTCCCTGCCATCACATAAGCAAGAGTGGGACTCATTCTACAATGCCATATGCAGTCTGAGATTCTAATTTTCAAGATATGTGAACAAACTGGAACCAGCCCAGGACACTTATATCTAGAGAAAGTGAGGTTCCCAAATGTGTAAAGAAGTTTTACAACTATCCTTGAAATCCAGAAGAAAGGAAATGGAAAACAGAGTAATTATTGAGCACATACTCTGTTCTAGGTACAGCGGACCCTTGAACAATATGGTTGAACTGCACGGCTCCACTCACACAAGCATTTTCCCCCTGATAAGTACAGTATAGTACTTTCCTTGTGATTTTTCTAAATAACATTTTTTTCTTTAGTTTATTATAATAATACAATATAAAACACATATAACATACAATATATTAGTTAATTAACCATTTATGTTATCAATAAGGCTTCTGGTCAACAGCAGGCTATTAGCAGTTGAGTTTTTAGGGAGTCAAAATTATGTGCAGACTTCTGACTGTGGAGGGAGGGAGGTACGTGTCCCAACCCCTATATCGTTCAAGGATCAACTGTACACTTCACAGGACTCTTCACTTAATCTCTAATACAACCTTAAAACGAGGTTTCATGCCTTTTGTACAAATTTGGAAACCAGGGCTCAAAGATATTAGGCAGCTTGTTGCAGAAACATCGAGCTAGCATTCCTCAACTCTTCTGTCCCCCTTAGTTATTACTTATGCTTCTCTCTGGGTTTTTTTATTTTGTTTATTTGGGTTTTTTTTTTTTTCTTTTTCTTTCTCCTTTCTTTTCTTTTTCTTTTCTTTCTTTCTTTTGTTGTTGTTGTTGTTGTTGTTGTTGTTGTTAAAGCAAAGAACTATTTCAGAAAGTCTGGTGGTCTGCTGACATCATCATAAATCCTAAGGTTTGGAAGAGTCAAATAAACCATTTTAATATAACCCTGAAGCAATAATTGGGTTATCAGCATGTCAGGGAAGAAATATGCCAATTATGAAGGAACCACTTGGCTAAGGTTCAACTGTGAGAACGCTAATTAATTCAATGAAAACAATGCTGCACGGCCCTTCTACAGTTGGTGCCAGGACTGACCTGTGGACAAGGCCACCGACTTGCAACCACAGCAGGTGAGAAAAGCTAAAACGGACCTCTGGTCCCCCACCACCTTCCATGCATGGCAGCTGCCTCTCACTGTGCCCTCCGGCGGGAGAGCTCTTGAGTCTTTAGCCCAAAGAATGCCCACAGGACAGCAAGCATACAATTTTGAAGCAAAATACTGTGCAGATACTGCAGGTCATTTATAATTCTAATTTAAAATGCCTTGTATTTACACAGCCTTTAATTAGTTCAGCCCCAAACTATCCATCCCTCAGAATATTTCTTCCCCGGGAATAACTGTAGGAGGAGTCAGTTTGTAAGGACTTCCAAACAGTCTAACACTGGAGGTATGCACGTGGCTATTTAAAGCTCACCCACTTTGAGTTATGTGTGTTTTTTGGTACTAGAGCTTGGCTGTCTATCCACGATTGCTCAGGAAAGCCACGGGCCACCGTAGAGTATGCGTCTCCCTATGGCTCCCCTCTTCTGCCTGGACTTCATGCAACTGCCCTCATCAGAAGCAACTGCAGCTCTCCCCGGGGAATGCAGTGTGCAGAGTGTGTTCCAGTCACCTGACGTGGGGCTCACTGAACAGCATCTCTTGGTACAGCGGTCTCAACTGCTCTGGGCAATCAGGAGCATGGAAAATCATGCACATCACAACAGTCTATATTTTACATCAGGACGTCCTAAATAGGCTCTCCGAATCAAAGGAAAAATCTACTGAACTATATTCATGTGATGCAGTCACAAATGGGCCAAAAGAAGCTTGATTGTGCAGATTACCCATACCCTTGAAACAGTCCTCATTATGTAAAGCAACACATCAAGTCCAATTCTAGCTTTACCCCATTCTCTAAGGTCAGCGCTCAGATTTGTAAAGAAAAGAGGACGAACACCAAACACTTAGACCACAAAACCTGCCAAAGCATTAGACTCTCCTCACAAGCTACTCAAGGAAGATAAGGAAACATCTGTCTGTACTGCATACAATTTCTGGATAATGCTGTAAAGGAGATACAGTGTTTAAGAATTCTCTATATACCTATGACAGCATTTAAACATTTTCCACTGCCCATCTCATTCTCTACCTTTTCCTCCAGATCAAACACTATTATCCAGGAAATCTATTTTGAAGTATTTCTGTATTGGGATCCTTGTTTTTAGTTTTCAAACACAGCATAATGGCTATTATTAGCAATGGCTCAAGTGGGCAAGTTTACACAACCATTGAACACATATGAAAGGAAATAAGAAATTGAATAAAAAGTCTTTTCTATTCCCAAATTTTTATGACTATTTTTTAATGAAGAAGAACAGAAAATGAAAGCTTGGTAAGGAAATGTAATTTGAGTCTAAAGAGTCTTTACTAGGAGTCTCATTCCAAATTAAAAAATAGATTTTCACCTTTATGAGGCATTTATGAATAGTCCTGAAGTGAATGTGCTTCGCAAGAAGGTTAAAAAAAAAAAAAAATTCTTCATAAAGTGGCGAGGTGCAGACGGACCACAGCAAAGGGCCTTCCTTCAGCTCAGCTCCCCAAGGTGAGAGGGCCCTCCATCCCAGCAGAAATTCTGCTCAGAATCCCAAATTACCATAGCAGAAGATCATCACTGATGCAGGGAGATCCTCAAGGAAAGCACACTATCACCCTCCTCACTACCCATGTTCTGGGTGTGATCCTGCACTGCTGGCTAGTACAATTCCTGGCAACTAAGACACCCAAGTTCTCAGAAAGATGGGGGAGAAAGCTCAGAGAACCACATGCTGGGATTCCATTAGCTAAGTATCCCACACAAAGACTTTCCCTAAAAAACAACTGTTGAAGTAGAAAGCAGTCGCAAGAAAAACATTTCCATATGCTTGGTAAAAAGTGCAGAGGATGGCACATACATGGAGACAGGCCATAAAATCTTAGACATTAACCCCTCACCCACTGAAGTCATGTGCTTTCTTTAAAGAACTCTAAGAAAAGGGCACCTGGGTGGCTCAGTGGGTTAAGCCGCTGCCTTTGGCTCAGGTCATGATCTCAGGGTCCTGGGATCGAGCCCCCGCACTGGGCTCTCTGCTCAGCAGGGAACCTGCTTCCTCCTCTCTGCTCTGCCTGCCTCTCTGTCTACTTGTAATCTCTCTCTGTCAAATAAATAAATAAAAAATCTTAAAAAAAAAAAAAAGAACTCTAAGAAAAGGAAAGGAACAGAAAGGAAAGGAAAGCAAAGGAAAGGAAAGGAGTCTAATACTCACCATTTTTCTCTTTTTACCTTGTCTTCCAGGAAGCTCAGATTTCATTGTGATGCTCATTTGCAACAACTTCAATAGCCCAGCTCATTTGATACCATCCTTTCTCCTTTCTCTTGATTCTGACCATTTACTTGTATTGTATTAGTCCTGGTGTCTACATATACATTTTGTTACAATTCTGCTTAAATACTTTTTGCCTGTGATCAGATTGCATAGTTTAAGAAACACTGTAATGCCTTCAAGTTTATATACACTGTGTTATAACTGTGGAGCCTTATTCATTATAGAATAACATACTAGACATAAGCTGGTGGAGAGTGAATGAATGACCAAAAACAACCCTATTTCAACCCACAGGATTCTCTGCTACATTATGCAGCCACCCCACACCCCCTTGGCACACAAATCTACCTGTGATAAGAAGCCTTTGCTGCCTTTTAGAGTCCACTGAACCCCTTTTAAGATTCTGATTTTTAAAAAGCAACAGACACCCTCGCATACACACATATGAGGTCTGACACAGAACTCTGAGGCCGTCACAGATCCATCTGGGTTCCTTCTTGCTACAGAAATGATGGGGACAAGGGTAGTCTCCACTGCAGGCAGCCATGCGGGGTCCCTCCTGTGCCCAACCTGCCCCTCAGGGCAGCTCCACACAGAGCTACAGGCTCCCCCCACCCCCAGTGCCTGTCCCCAGGGAATTGCCACCTAGAGAACCAATCTCCTGTGACAGTGCAGATCCCAACACTGGCAAGTGACAAGATAAAGAAGCCAGGCTTCCAGACCCCAACCAAAAGCTGGGATTTTCACCCTCTCCAGTACTGAGTGGCAGCATGCTTCCTCTCCGAGCGGTGGGGGGAGGTGGGGGGGAGAATAAAAACTGTATGTATATAAAACAAGTTCCCACTGTTACAGAGGAAATAAATGCAGTGCCCTATTTTTATTCACACACACAAAAGAATTCACATGGTGCTTCCTTCATCAGTCTCTCCCCCAGATATTTCTCTGTGATTTGCCTTTGAGGACTTTTCCCCCCTAGCTCTAAAACCTTAGTAGTCACCCTCAAAAATACATATTTGTTTCTTCTTTTCCCACCACTCCCTTTAAATTCTTTTGTTGCTCCCCCAGATAAAGTTGCAGTTATCAGTAAATGGTATTTATTTCTCCTTTATTTACTGTTCATTTCTATTTACTTCAATTTATTTTTATTTATTTATTTCTATTTATTGAGCAAGGCATCTCTTATCATAGACCAAGCTTACATCACTCCCTTGTGTTAAGACCTAAATGTAGAGGGTTTTATGTAGCAAATTAGGATTAGACTAGGAAATCACAATGACAATGGCCTGGAGAAAAAGTTAAAAGTGGGGGGGGAGCGCAAAAAAGGCAAAAGAACAAAATAATCACCAACACCAACTGAAGATAAGGATCTTCAACCCCAGTTGTAACATCAAATTCAACTAAGAGAGAATACAAAAAGAGAGGGAAAGAAATACTGCTGCCCAAGCCTTACCCATGACTAATTAACTCAAATTTCTGGGGTGGGATCTGAACACTGGATATTTCAAAGCTCTGTGTCAGTCCACTGTGGGGCCAGAGTGGAGGAACCCCCAACCCAGTGCATTCTAAGCCAAGTGGGCACAACAGGGAGGGTGAGAGCAAAAGCAGAGGTGATGGTTGGGATGGAGGAAAAACTAGATGTGTCCCTCTTGCTGGTCTTCCCAAGGAGATGTATTTGTCCATGGAGGTATTTGCAGGGAATCCATTCTCTGAGCAATACTGGTGACAGCCAACAGCCCATGCAGCTCAGGGACAGGAATGAAGCAGTGAAGGAAGTTCCTCATGAACATGGCTCCCAAACCAGTCTCCATCCTCTCTGGATCTGGGTACAGACCAACTCTATTCAGATTTTCTCTGGACTCATGGGCATCTTAAAGGACAAGCTTCTAGCAGCTTGTTCATCATCACCCCCTCTCAATTCAGAGGATTCCTAATGCTCCAAACTCCCTGGATGGGCAAGGCCCAATTTGTCCCCTACCTTAATTGGACAGGAAGGTTCCCACCCTGGAAAAGAGTGGGGAGACAGAGCTGTGCCCAAGGGAGAGTGAGCACAAGAACCAGCCCGAGCTGAAGGGTTCAGGGCAGGAGGGTAAATCAGATGCTAACTGATTTCTGTGGCTTCAAGAGCACCTTGCCCTCAAGTAACAAGCAGGAGGGCCCCACATCCAACACAAATGACCTAAGAGAATTTTGGAGCAATAGAAATTTCAAGCCACTGTACAGGAAACTCCCCAAGCCTACACAGCCCTCTCTTTCTTGAGCTCCACTCAGTCACTCTGAGTAGCAAAAATCTTTCTTCTAAAACCTGATGACAGGTAAATCAACTTCCTGATCATTTGGAGTTCAAAATTAGCTGCAAAAATGGATCTTCATCACAAGCTGGACTCACCTAGGTAGCCTTACAGGAACCAACCGTAACTGTACAGCAAAGCACTCCAGCAGAGAGCAAAGGAAGTGGACCCAAGAAGCACATTCAAGCATACGTACATAAACATGGTCTGATTAATTTAGAGCCACAGTAAAAAAAAATCCTAAAATGTTCTGTGGTAGCCCTTCACTATCCATCTTCATTAGCTAACCACTCATCCAGTGTCCCCACACCCCCTAATGTTGCACCAAGAAGGGACAGTGACTAATGTGGTAGACCATACCCTGGCGTCTTCCCATTGCTCCTTTGCCTCCCTACTTGTAACCAGCCATGTGCCCCCCCCCTCCCCAATAGAGGCTATAATTCCCAGGCTCCCTCAAAGCTGGGTGAGCTCCAAGCACTAGAACTGATAGGACTTGAAGGGATGTGTCAACTTCAGGGCTACCTTGTTAAGGAGACAGCCACCTACACCACTGGCTGAGACATGGGGGCAAGGGGAGCCACCTGGCCAGGGAAGGAAGAAGGCCACACCTCCCTTAGCCAGGACTACTCTGGCCTCTGAATTATGATCTTAGGACCACCGTTCTCAGGTGTCTTTTTCACAGGAGACCAATCCAGCCTGATTAATTCTAGCAAGAAACAGAGAATCCATTTTCTAGCCCTGACTCAAATATTTAATTTGTTTGGGTCAAGCCACTTAAACTCCCCCTTCCACAGTTTCCTCTGTTATAAACGGAGGACAAAAGTACCTGCTCAATCTTACTAATAACAAGGAGCAAATGTAGTATCAAAGTATGCTGTGGCAAGTTATGTGAGACAGCCTCTGTGAATGAGTAGGATTCACATTTTAACTGCAATGCACACACCTATGAAAAATACTGCCCCCAAATGAAACTAGGTTCGAGTTCTACCTGAATACTACTGTTTCTGATAAGCTAAAATGCCAGTTCAGCATTGGGATGAAGCAAAAATATTTTAAATATATCAAAGGCTTACAAATAGGATTTATATGCACAGACATTAACATGCCCATTAAAACTGGTAACCATGATAAACCTTAAGCCAAACTCACCTAAAAAAGGACTAAAACAAAATCAGAAATGAGAGAGAAGAAATAACAACTGACACCAAAGAAATATAAAGGACGGTAGGGGAATGTTATTAAAAAAAGTATATGCCAAAAGAACAGGACAACCCAGGAGAAATGGATAAATTCTCAGAAACAATTTCCCAAAACTGAATCAGGAGGAAATAGAAAATTGGAATAGACTCATTATTAGCAATAAAATGGAATCAGTAATGAAAAAACTCCAAACGAACAAAGTCCGGGGCCAAACAGCTTCACAGATGAGTTCTACCAAACATTTAAAGAAGAGTTAGTACCTATTCTTCTCAAACTACTCCAAAACACAGAAGGAAAACTTGCAAATTCATTCTGTGAGGCCAGATTACCCTGATATCAGACAATGATGCTACAAAAAAAAAGAGAACTACGGGCTAATATTTCTGATGAACCCAGACACAAAAATCCTCAACAAAATATTAGCAAACTTGGGGCACCTGGGCGGCCCAGTCAGTTAAGCATCTGACTTCCGCTCAGGTCATGATCCCAGCGTCCTGGGATGGAGCCCCATGTGGGCTTCCTGCTCAACAGGGAACCTGCTTCTCCCTCTCCAGCTCCCCTGTGCTTATGTTCCCTCTCCCACTATCTCTCTGTCATAAATAAATAAAAATCCTTTTAAAAAAAAAAAAAAAAAAGGAATTAGCAAACTAGATCCAACTATACATTTAAAAAAATCTTCCACCACAACCAAGTGGGATTTATTCCTGGGATGCAAGAGCAGTTCAACATTCACAAAATCAACATGATATATCACATCAACAAGAGAAAGGATTAAAACCATATGATCATTTCAACAGATGCAGAAAAGGCATTTGACAAAATACAACATCCATTCATGACAAAAACCCTCAAAGGAGGTTTAGAGGGAACACACATCAACATAATAAAGGGCATATATGAAAAACCGCAGCTAACATCATACTCAATAGGGAAAAACTGGGAGCTTTTCCTCTAAAATCGGGAATAAGACAAGGATGTCCAATCTCACCACTTTTATTCAACATAGTAGTGGAAGTCCTAGCCATAGCAATCAGACAAGAAATAAAAGGCATCCAAACTGGGAAAGAAGTAAAATTTTCACTATTTGCAGAGGGCATTATACTATATACAGAAAACCCTTAAAGACTCCTCCAAAACACCACTAGAACTCATAAATGAGTTCAGTAAGGTCACAGGATACAAAACCAATATACAGAAATCTGCTACATTTCTATACACTAACAATGAAGCAGCAAAAAGAGAAAATAACAATCTCATATGCAACTGTACCAAAAATAAATTCCTAGGAATAAACTTAACCAAACTTAACCAACAAACCTGCACTATGAAAACTATCAGACACAGACAAAGGAAAGTGAAGATGACACCAAAAAAAAAAAAAAAAAAAAAAAGGAAGGATATTCCATGCTCATGGATTGGCAGAACAAATATTGTTAAAATGTCCATATTACCCAAAGCAATCCACAAATTTAATGCAATCCCTATCAAAATACCAAGAGCATTTTTCACAGAACAAGAACCAACAATCCTAAAATTTGTGTGGAACCACAAAGGACCTTGAATAGCCAAAGCAATCCTGAAAAAGAACAGAACTGGAGGTATCACAATCTGAGATATCAAGATACACTACAAAGCTGTAGTGATCGAAAAGAGTAGGATACTAGCACACAATAGACACATAAACCAATAGAACAGAATAGAGAATCCAGAAAAACCCACAATTATACAGTCAATCTTCAACAAAGGAAGTAAGAGTAGGCAATGAGAAAAAGACAGTGTCTTCAACAAATGGTGTTGGGAAAACTAGACAGCTACAGACAAAAGAATGAAACTGGACCACTTCCTTATACCAAACACAAAGATAAATTCAAAATGGATTAGGACCTAAATGTAATATTTAAAACCACAAAAATCCTAGAAGAAAGCATAGGCAGTAATTTCTCTGACATTGGCCATAACAACATTTTTCTAGAAATGTCTCTGAAGGGTAACAAATGCAAAAATAAACTAATGGGACATCCAAAAATAAATAAATAAATAAAAGCTTCCATCCAGGAAAGGAAATCATCAACAACAAAGAAAGAAAACATACTCAATGGGAGAAGACAATCTTCTCAATGGGAGAAGATACTTGCAAGTAACATATCCGATAAGGGGTTAATATCCAAGATATAGACCGACAACTCAACACCAAAAATCCAAAGAATCCAATTAAAAATGGGCAGACGACATGAACAGACATTCCTCCAAAGACAACATACAGAGGGCCAACAGACACATGAAAAGATGCTCAACATCACTCATCAGAGAAATGCAAAATCAAAACCACAAGGTAACAACTCACACCTGTCAGAGTGGCTAAAATCAACACACAAGAAACAACAAGTGTTGGAAAGGATGTGGGGGAAAAAAAGGAACCCTCATGCGCTGTTGGTGGATATGCAAACTGGGATAACCACTGTGGCAAACAGTACGGAATTTCTTAAAAAAAAAAAAAATTAAAAAATAGAATTAGCATAGGATCTAGTAATTTCACTAGTGGGTATTTACCCAAAGAATACAAAAACAGTAATTTGAAAAGATACATGCAGCCTTATGTTTACTTGCAGCAAGATATGGAAGCAAACCAAGTGTCCACTGATAGATGAATAGATTAAAAAAAAAAAAAAAGAGGTGATTTTACATAGATACATACACTCACAAAGGAATATTAGCCATAAAAAAAGAATGAGATCTTGCCATTGCAACAACATGGATGGGTCTAGAAGGTATCATGCTAAGTGAAGTAAGTCAGAGAAAGAAAATACCGGTTATCATTTCACTCGAATGTGGAATTTAAGAAACAAAACAAACGAACAAATCTGGGGAGGGTGGTGGGGGAGACAAACCAAGAAAGAGACTCTTAACTACAGGGAATTGATGGTCACCGGAGGGGAGGTGGGTAGAGGGATGGGGGAAAGAGTACACTTACCATGAAAAGCACTCAGTAATACCATTGTTGAATCACTACATTGTACACCTGAAACTAATGTAACACTGTATGTTAACTATATTGGAATTAAAAATTGAAAATAAAAACTTGTAACCAGGAGAGACAAGGAAGGTGGCTCCGTGTGATGTCAAGACAGCCAAACACGCTTCTGATCACATCTCACCAGGTAAGAGCAGTGTGTTCCTGAGCCGGGAGGCAGGATCCAGACCTCTCTGAGGCTTCTCTCACGCATGGCCATTACTCGCATTTATGGCACCTTAGGGAGGTCCTAGAAATGGCTATGGCTTGTTAAGCTGCTTTATGATAAATAGAAAAAGACTTGCTCTTCTTCCAAGCTGACCCATCTCCATGGTCTTGGAGGTTGGAGAGCGGGCTACATTTCAGTGAATTCAGCCTTCTCTTGCCCCTAAATCATCGGCTATTGTGCTGAAAACTACCTTACAACCCCACACAGGGCCCTGTCCCAAACTTAAAGTACCTAAGACACTATTATCAATAATGCAGTTGTATCTGATACTTCCTGGGCTTCCTAATTCTGGAGAGAAACCACTACCTGTCAATAAATCTGACGGAATTCCTTCACTGCAAACTGAGATATTTTTCTATTCCAAAGAACAAGCTAAGTGAATTCTCTATCCCATTTCCCTTCCATGGAGTAAATAAATAAATGAGTGAAAGAAAGACAACAACAGTAACAAAAAACAAAACAAAACAAAACAAAAAACACCAAGAAAGCTGCAAGCAGCAAGCATTACAGAGACAGGCTGGAGGTGAGGGCTTCCAGCCCAGTACTCCAAGCAACTGACAGCACTGAATGAAAGGCTAGAAGACAATGGCCAAGCATCAAGGGATTTACAAGAACAATGATGCATTCTTCAATTACATTCTTTTGCTAAACTAATCTTCCAGTTTGTGTAATGTTGGAGTGAAATCGATATTACAACTCCCAGAAAACAAAGCCAACAGACACCCTAGAATTTGCTTAGAGGACCTCAACACTGACACTGTTGTTAACTGGCAAGGGCTCCTTTGCCTTTAAAGGGACATTTAAATGTGTGCTGACGGATGTTAACTAGGTTTTCTGAGGTGATCATTTCACTACATATCTCAAATCATATAGCACACCTGAGACTAATATAGGTCAATATCTCAATTTTTTAAGGGCAGCGAAAGAGATCCTTGTGGTCAGGAAACAGCCCTCTACCTTGACTACTATGGTAGATACATGAACCTGCACATGATAAAACTACAGAGAAATATACCACACACACACACACACACACACACACGCACACACACATGCACACAATACTGGTGAAATCTGAATGAGCTTAGTGGACTGCATCAATAGGAGTTTCCTGCTTGTGAGATCATGCTATAATTTTGCAAGACGTTGCCACTGGAAGAAGCTGGGTGAAGGGTACACAGGAACTCTCCGTGTATTTCTTACAACCACAGTGCATCTATAATTACCTCAAAACAGAAGTTTAATTAAAATAGCATTCATAGGGTCACCTGGATGGTACAGTTGCTTAAGCATCCGACTCTTAATTTCGACTCCAGTCACCCACACAGAGTCTGCTTGAGACTCTCCCTCTCCCTCTGCCCTTCTGCCCCCTCATGCTCTAAATAAATAAAATCTTTCTAAAAACTTTTTAATGAAATAGCACTACTAATACACAAAGGGCAATACAGGCAGGTCACCTGGTAAGCACAACACGAAGGGAAAGACAGAGCACGACCTCCACCCTCTCTCCAGGAGCACACTCCTCTCTCACTCCCCATCCCTCTTCAGGGCCTTCCAACAGGCTGTCCCCCACCCCCCCACAACCCCCCTATCTCCCCCAAACCCCCGCCAGAAATGGTCCGGCCCCTCTCGCCTCACTCAGCTAGTCTTCTCCATCCCTCCGGCTCGAGTGGCAGCATCACTTCCCCAGAGAGGCTTGCCCTCCGGCCCGCACGGCCTCCACAGCACTTACCACAAGTCAGACATTTCTTTTTCCTGCAGTATTTATGTACTTATTTCCTGGCCACGCCAAGGAGTCAAGAATCATTGCTGTTTTTTTCCCCATTTCATACCCAGCTCAGTGACAATCACCAAGCTCGGCGTGCATTCACTGAAGGAACTCAGGAGGGTGGAAGAGACATGGCCATCAAAAGGACAGTGATGGGCACTGGGCTGGAGACCAAAGCAAACAAGTCCAGGCTAAGCCCAGCATCTGCACTTCCCTAAATTCTACAGCTGAGTGAGATGTCCGATGCCCTGTGGAGGGGAGTACTAACCTGCCTTTATCCTGGCAAAACAGCAGACTGAAATACCAAGTCAATCTATATATAAAAGAAGTCTGAAGAAAAACGTACAGCAGTGCCCCAGTTTCTGATAAGCAATCTGTCCACAAAGCAACAGGCTTACAAAAGGTGCCCACGCTCTACTCTCTTGTTGTATTTCCAGATACTCTGACTGTACCGTAAATGATCATAATAAAACCTACCCAGGATATTAGTTTCAACAAGCACATCAGAAAGGGATTTTGAGTGAACAGGAATCCACACCCACTAAGTTAGTTCAGTAGTTGCAACCATCTTACCCATAATCCTGTGCGCTCTAATAATGCAAATGTGGTCTCTGCAAAACACCAAGGTCCAAATTCCCTTCCTTCATAATGCGACAGAGTCCCAGACTGCTTTACCTCAAGTCTGTTAACACACCAGTCTTTTCCAATATAATTTTCTAGTCCCTACAAGAGACATCAAAGCTCTGGCCAGGCAACAAATCCAGTGACAGAAGCAACCCAGCCCTGTGTACCATCTCTCTAGATGGTAGTTACAGCATAAACAGGACAGGTTGATAATGAGAAACGGGGGAGGGGGTCAGGTGGGAGAGGCAGGTCTATGAATTCAAAACACCTTGTCACTGTCAGGACTCAAGGCCAGTTTTTCATTACAAAGATCCCCCAACATTGACTCAAGCTGCATCTTCATAGCACTTTCCAATGTTATCCCTCCCTCAGCACAACCTATTATCACTTCCAGCCCTCACCTCACTACTAAATGGCCCCTTGCACCACTTCCTCCTCTCTGTATTTCTGGAACTGTTCTTCTCATAGACCTGTTCACTCTGAGATGTTACCAAAACAACTGCCAACTGCTTCAACAATTATTCCTTTTTTTTTTTTTAAAGATTTTATTTATTTATGACAGATAGAGATAGTGAGAGAGGGAACACAAGCAGGGGGAGCTGGAGAGGGAGAAGCAGGCTTCCCACCAAGCAGGGAGACTGATATGGGGCTCGATCCCAGGACACTGGGATCATGATGTGAGCTGAAGGAAGACGCTTAACTGAGCCACCCAGGCACCCCACAATTATTTCATTTTTAAGAAAGCATTTTAGCAGTGGCTGCATATCTCAAAGCACAAATGAGTTCTATGAGTGTTTGGTTTTCAAGTCGCCTGCGGTTTACAAGAGTGGAGGCAGAGAAACGAGGCGCTGAGCTGCCTAAGACTTGTGGATCTCGGGACTCAATCAGAGCTCTGCCGTGGGCTGCACTCTGCAGTCTTACAGAACAGACAGTCCGATCTTCAATTCCATCACAAGCCCATCACAGTCACAGCACTTTCTAAGGACAAGACCCCAGGCTGTTCCCAGTACCCAGGGGACAGAGTTTTCCAGCTCAACTAATGGCCCCACTCACAGAGGATTGGCCTAGAAGTGAGCCCATGACCCAGAACAGCCAATGGAAAGACGGTTCAGCAGGGCCTTCCAGAGGTCAAGAGAGGCTCGAGCCCCTCTCAATGTTAACACTCCCAGTTACGTTAATAAAGAACTGACAGGATATTTTAATACCTAACATTGAACAAATTAACATTTCTAACACCCAAACACTTATGACTAATTATGCTCTTCATGAGACAGTTACAGGATTTATAAAACATATTAATTCACAGTGCACTACAGGCAGAATATCCGTTAATGAGAAACAAATTTAAATTTGGATGATGAATGCCATCTTCTTTCAATCTTGCCAGTTTGTCTCTGGGATGGAATATATAAACTCGGGTGCAGATAGCTAAGGGACTTAATATAAGGCCCACGCTCCACGGCCTTGCCGTCAACCCCTCCAGCAGCATCCCCAGCACCACGCACACTATGCCCTGCTGGCCAACAACAGAGAACAAGAAAATTTAATTAGACGTTCTGCTTACCAAAGGTGATGATAATTAGTGAGACCCCTAAGTCATTCTAGCTGTTTTAAAGAGGGAGACAGTCGTCACAAACTCCTGCTGGCGACATTCCCAATCTAGATCTTGGATCCAGAACAACCGGTCAACATAGGACCTGTGAGGCCCAGCAAATGGGACACAGTCTGCATCCTTAGATATTCCTGCAAGTCTCAGCTCCCCTGTCACCTGTAACCAGAACCTATAACCCCTGCTACAACGTTTTCATGCCTCGGGACCAGGAGAGCCTAGTGTCAGGCTTTCCTGAAAATTCTTGAGAGGCTGCACCTGTGCAAAATTTACCCAAGCCTGAAAACCTGCAGGGGTTAAACAGAATACAGTACTTTTCCACTTCACTTAGCAAAATGCCCCCACCTTTCTGGTTTTCATGGCCCTTCCATTCTAACAGCTTTGCTTGCAACCCCTCAGCTTCTCTCTTCACTAAGAAAGTCCAGCATTTAGGGGCACCTGGGTGGCTCAGTGGGTTAAGCCACTGCCTTTGGCACAAGTCATGATCTCAGGGTCCTGGGATGGAGCCCTCTATCGGGCTCTCTGCTCAGCAGGGAGCCTGCTTCTTCCTCTCTCTCTGCCTGCCTCTCTGCCTACTTGTGATGTCTGTTAAGTAAATAAATAAAAATCTTAAAAAAAAAAAAAAAAAGAAGAAGAAAGTCCAGCATTTAATTCATTATTTCCAGATTCTCAGATGCAGAGATTTTTTTTTAAAGATGTGGAATTCACTTCAGACAATACACACACACAATGTCTAGAGAAGGTTACCAATTTCCCAGAGCTCTGCATTAGAACCTTATCCAAACACTAGGTAGATTTGTAAGGCCCTCGGGTTGTACTTTTCCCTCACAATGATTTCTTAGTTCATACTAACCCAACCCACTCAGCTCATGCTTCTCTTGCATTCCATCAAATCTGTATCCCTCCTCGGAACTCTGCTTCCACTTCTCTCTTAAATCAGAGCCCTCAGTGGGGAGGTGATGAGAAGTGGCCTCTCGTGAAGAACACTTCCAGGATCTGAAGCCAGCTCCCGAGAAACAACCCAGGTCTACACAGACTATCCCGAAGAGGAAGCCCAAAGCTCTTGGAGTTTATTCTACCTTGAAGTAATTCTTCTGAGTATGGGTGACTTGGCATTTTAGAACCTAACAAGGTCAGAGGAGAGGCAATGTGAGGCAATCTTTACCTCAAGTCATTCCGACAAATGCTAATAAAGAAATCAGCTGGACCCCATGCCCAAAAGGCAGGAGGAGGTCACAATGGATAGAGCACAGCTTCTGCCCTCACACGGTCTAGCTGCAGTCTGAGGTAAGTGGTGATACCTTTCTGGGTCTCAGGCTCCTCTCAACCTGAAAGGGTTGACGAGATGGCCCTACTGCCATTGCAAAATTACGCTTCTATAATTGTATGCCACGTGTCCTACACATCACCTCCCCAACAGCAATTACATCTAGCACCGTCCCAACAATAAAGGGGATGAGATCATTTCTAGGCTGTGAAAAAAAAAACAAAAATCTGGGTCCCTCTCTCCATAAAATGATTCATACTTTGATTTCCAAATTCTTAAATACTAGATATGGAAGAGTACCATATCTTAAAAAAGAAGCACAAAAGAAAGGGTTTATGTCTCACTTTAAGAAGTACATTTGTGGGGCCCATTACTCAAAGAAGCAAATACCAAAATATATGAAGATACATATTGTAATAGCGATGTAGCGGGACAGATGGCAGAGGCCCTTGTGGTGAATCTAGCATAATGCATGAACTTGTCAAATCACTAAGTTGTACACCCGTAACTAATGTAACACTGTGTGTCAACTAGACTCAAAAAACTGTGCATACATATGAAGATACATAAAATGATTTAATCAGAGTTGGACTTTAAAGATCTCCTACCTGTAACATCATCCAGTCTGGCCCCTTTACAGATAAGAAAAATTAAGCACAGAGAGAGTAATAATTTGCCCAAGGACACCCAGCTAGTAAGAGGTAGGCCAAATACTCATACCCGCCAAGAATGATTTAATTATTCCAAAAAGGTATCCAAGGAGGTTAGCAAATTCTGGGATAAGCTCCTAGTCTTCGGAAGCTAATGTCAAAGAGGACAGCCAAGCCCTCCCACACAGCACTGCTTACTGCTCTCACACAAGCCAAAATGCCAGGCTGACCAGCACAGGACACATCGGTCTTTGGCTCCCACATTCACTCGTTTCCATCCATGGCAAAGGTGGCGCAAGCCCCACACCCTTTCCAAACCAGGCCAGGAGCTCCAAACGGGTTACAACCTCAGATTCCAGGCCAGACTTCCCACCTCATTGCTGTTACTGTGCCACACACAGTTGCCTCACCAAACCATGGGAAGCCAATGCTGCCAGTGCCAGCCCACCAGCCAAGCAGCAGCAGCTGCCCCAAAGAGTTCACCCTGGGACCTCACTTCCTGTTCTGGCAATCGAGCCCACATCCGTGCCAGCTCAGGGTCTGGCCCATCGTTTTTAAAGCTTAAGCTGGCCGGGTCCCAGATAGCCAAGAAACCATCTGTTACGAAACCCTCCCTCCTCCAACTCCACTTTGCGACAGACGGCAGGATCTGCCACCATCCCTGGTCACAGGAGCAGAAACTAGCAAGAGCCCTCTGAACTGAAGCGTCCTCACAAAGGCCCCAGCCATGCGGACCCTTGTCCAGAAAGGGCAGAAGCCAACAGTGTTCAACCAGACATCCTGAAATCAGCACGTCTCTTATTCTGACAGCCTTAACAATGGTTGAGGTCAGAAAAAGGCAGAGAAATACATTGAACTTTCTCAAGTCCTAGGATTTTGAACCATTTTTCCTTTTGAATGTCTATTTTCTAATAGACACTTTTCAAAGCAAAGTTACCAGTACTAAAGACAAGGTAAGAACAATTGCACTAATAACCTACAAATATCCTGAAGTTGAAACAGCATAAACTTACTTTCCAATTAAGAGCAAAATCAGAGTAAGATTGAGGGCTCAGTGAAAGCCATTCCAATACTACTATATTTAAATTCCAAGTAAACCCCAAGCAGTGGCATTTGCATAATAATAGTCCTAATAACGAACACTGATTGAGCATTCACTATGTGCCAGACCGTACTGGGATCTTTACACATCTGATCTCACTAAATTCCTCCAACACCTAAATTATCATCTCCCCTTCCCCCACCTTCAGTAAAGGAGGCATATGGAGGGTAACTAAGTTGCCTCCCATCACAGCAATAAAAACTGGCAGGGTCACAATTCAAAACCTAGGTCCATGGGACTCCAAGGCCAGTGTGTTTAACATCCCCCCACACTGCATCAGGGTCTTAGTTTTTGCTTCTGCACACCCAAATAAAATGGCATCTGAGGAGTGCCTGGGTGGCTCAGTTGGTTATGACGCTGCCTCAGGCTCAGGTCATGGTTCTGGGGCTGAGTCCCACATCTGGCTCCTTGCTCAGTGAGGAGCCTGCCTCTCTCTCTCTCTGCCTCTGCCTGCCACTCTGCCTACTTGTGCTCGCTCTCTCTGTCTCTCTCTTTCTCTCTGACAAATAAATAAATAAAATCTTCAAAAAAAAAAAAAAAGGCATTTGAGGATATTGCTTCTCATCCCTCTGCATTTTAAGAGGTTCTGTGTAAACAACTGGCCTGCAAATGTACTAGCAAGGAGGGGAAATTGGCACTCGTCTGTCAAGTCTGTAGCACAAATGTCAGGCAGCTACACGGAGCCCAAGGAGCAAGTGAACCGTGTGCCCGGCAAGGTTGTACGCGTGTCTGCCTCCAACTCGAAATTTTTCAAAGAAATGAGGAGCCGAGGAGATGGGAAGGAGACTCTCATTCTAAATTCTGCAAATCATGTTGAATAAATATGATCAGCCCCACACGGCTTGGATAAAGTCAGTCTGTTAAAAATAAACTAGATCCCTTACTACCTTCCTGTCTTCACCCAACAGGCACCACGAGGCATGAGCGCACACGCGCGCGCACACACACACACGCACACACACACATACACTTTATTAGTATTAGCCTGCTTAAGCCTTAAATTTTTAATTCTGTTTATTCTCCCATGGGGAATTGACTCAGCAAACATTTGGCTTCACTTATACTTATGTTGCTATGTTTTACCGCGGGCGTCAAGAGGGCTTTCTCATGGGTAGCGGCTCTCAGAGGTCTCCTCCACCATCAACAGTCACAAGGCAGCCAGACTTACAGCCAAACAACGGAGACCACAAGGATGAAATAATACAGCCACGGACCCCTGAGCTTATGTAGTAGTGGCCACGTGCTTGGATCAGCTACACAAGCTCAGAACGTTTCAGACATAAATGGATACCTTTCCTTGTTGTGCCTTTTCTAACTCTTCCCAGTCAACTTCCATCTCCTCGTCTCATCAAGCACCTAGTATGTGCCAGTCACCGTATCAGATGCTGGGAATACCACGGCAAGCAAAGTAAGCTTATCATCTAGTTGGAAAGTCAGAAATGAATCCAGTAACGACACAAGGGAGCGATTTACAGGGGAGCACTCTGAAGAAGCACCCACTGAGGAGTATGTGGTAGTTTCTAAACACAGCCGCAAATTCTGGTATTCTTCCCACTGAGAGGTGAGATCTAGGTTCTCCCCACCCCTATGTGAATCTAGGTGGCTGTGGCGACATCAACCATTAGACTGTGGGGTGGAAACAATGCTGTGGACTGTCAAAGCTAGGTCATAAGAGGCCATTCAGTTTCTGGCTTCTTTTTATTCACCAGAATACCTACTCTTGGAGCCCCAAACTGTCCTGTACCAAGTCTGCCTATCCTGAGGCTTCCCTGCTGTGAGGACGTCTCAGCCACATCAAGGAACCATGGACAGGAGCTCTGATCAACAGAGCCAGCAGAGCCTGGTCTTTGCATCATCCCAGTCCAGGCACCAGACACAGGAATGGCGACACTCCCAGGGGATTCCAGCCCAGTGCAGTGGAGATCTTCCCTGCCGAGGCTCCAGACATCACAGAGGACAGACAGATCATCTACATTGTATCTGAATTCTTGAGCCACAGAATCCAGGAGAGTAACAGATGGCTGTTGTTTAACAACACAAAGTTTCGGAGTGCCCTGTCACACAGCAAGAGAGGACCAAATCGAGGGTAGTGTATAGAAGAGGCGGCTTTATCCTACAAGTCCCGCATGAAAGTAACAACAGAGCAGAGGTCAGAAGGGTGAAAAGGCTTCCAACAAATAGAAGGAAGGGGATGGCAAAAAAGGAAAAATAAAATAAAATAAAATAAAAGCAGCTCATAGGCACAGGCCCTGCAGTCAGAGGGAGCATGGCAGGCACAGGAAGAAAGCCAGCAGCTGGCCAGGGCCCAGAGTAAGAAAGAGGAAAAGGCTAAGGAGAGAGGCAAAGGCCAGATTACTCTCAGGGCTTTGGTCTCTTACTTGACAGCAAAATTTCCCTAAGGGTTTTTTGGTTTGGGGTTTTTCCTAATTGAGGTAAAATTCACATAACATAGAAGTTACTGTTATGGACAGAATTCTGTCCCTGAAAAATTCATATGAAGTCAAAAGCAGTACCTCAAAACATGACCTCATTTGGAAAGAGGGTTGTAACAGATGTCATTAGTTATGATGGTGGGCCCTAATCCAACAGGTCCATGTCCTTATAAAAACGAGAAATCTGGACTCATGTGTCCATAGGAAGAACATCACAGTAAAGATGACGGCAGAACTGGAGTGATCGGTCTATGAGCCAAGGAAGGTCAATGACCACCAGCAATTCACCAGAAGCTAGGAGAAGCCTGGAACGGATTCTCCCTCCAGGTCCTCAGAGGGAAACCACTTTGCCAACACATTGATCTCAGACTTGTGGCCTCCAGAACCATGAGTGAGTTTCCCCATTTTACCTCACTGACTTTGTGGGACCTTGTTACAGCAGCCCTCAGGAACTAATACAGTCATCATGTTAAACTGTACAATTCAGTGCTTTTTTTTTTTTTTAGTATCTTCAAAACAGAGTGTAATGATCACCACGATCTAATTCTAAAACAGTCTCATAGATCAGATGGAAATCCTGTTCCCTTCTGCCCCCAGCCGTGGCAACCATTAACCTGCAATGAATCAGCCTGTGTTGGACATCATATAAATGGAACACACAATATGTGGCCTTTTGTGCCTTGCTTCTTTTACTTTACATAATGTTTTCAAGGTTCATCCCTGTTATAGAATGTATCAGTCCTTCACTCCTCAATATGAGAGCCATGTATATACATTGTACTGTATCTATACATCATTTACCCAGTCATCACTTGGACATTTTATTTTTTTCCTATTATGAATATCATTGCTATGGAACATTCCTGGACACATTTTATATGAACATCTGTTTTTGATTCTCTTGGGCATATACCTAGGAGTGGAACTGCTGGGTCATATGTAACTCTAGGTATAATTTTTTGAGGGGCCTCCAAAGTGTCTTCCACAGCAGCTGTACCATTTCCATTCCCACCAGCAAGGTTTGAGGGTTCCCTGCAAAGTTTTAAGCAGGTGGGGTAAATGTAAGAATTGTGCTTTTAAAATAAGAGGAACCAGTTTCTGTGAAAGAACAAGAGCTCATATGGGACTGGTGGGTTTGATGTGTGCTTTAAAACATTCGAATGGAAACATCAGGTGGGAGAGACTCTGGCTTGACACTCAGCAGCCACAGGCATGACTCAAGAGAAAGTACCGAGTGCAGAAAAAGAGAAGCTTGACCCGAACCTTTCAGGAGCTCCCAAAAAATGAACAGTAGAGTAGAGGATATGGAGTCTGCAAAAAGGTGCACCATAAGTAGAATGTAACAAAATAATCAACTATTTGGGATAGTGATAAGGTAAGAAAGAGGAAGGTAACAGAGCCAAGACAAGAGACTTACCAAATTATAATAAGAAACAGAAATCTGGAAAGGGTCTAAATTCTGACACCTTAACAAAGAAGAAAAGCCTCCGTTTACTTCTTTCTACCTTTTCTTTTTTTTTTTTTTTCCTGGAAGGGAGACACAGTAGGTAGTTCAGAGCAATACTTTTAGGCTCCTCGGTCTTATCTGTAAGAAGTTAAACTCCTCGACCTTGGTGAATAAATGCTTTTCAGTCTGGACATCAAACCTAACTAACTTAAAATAGACCTCGTGGAGGGAGCTGCGTGGAAAGAAATCTGGTTATGTACTTAACAAGTTCCTATTGTTTCATCAAAGCGTCTGAAAGCCAGGGAAGATAGTTGGACACCACTTCAAAGTATCACTAAGAAATCAACAGCGATTAAAGCAAGGGAATAATCATTCCTCTATGCACCCTCCCTGCCAACAAGTAGGTATTTAATTACAGAGACAAATCAAAAGAGGAGAATCCTAAGAATAAACCTATAATAATATCTTCTGCCCCATTTCAAAATTATAGTTTAGATTATTTTGTTCCTCAAAAGCCATAGTTCCAGAGATTATAAAACTCTCTTTACACATCAATCAAGAGTGTAGCTAATCCTTTCAGGCCTCCATTGCAAGGAATTGAATTTTAACTTTGTAATTATGTGAGCAAAAGACTCGGGGTTAAATCAACACTGCCTTTAGTGGAGCACAGAAGGCCAGGCTCACCCAGGCCCAGCCCCCTCCTGGGGTACAGACCCACGTGCTTGGTCAGCCTACCCCTTTGGGGACCCACAATTTTAATACAAAATCAGGAAATGCAAAATTGCATTACACTGAATTACTTTATTTGAATATCACACACACACAGTCCCATATTCACTCTATATTCACATTCTCTGAATAATTTAATTTTGTCAACTGATGGAAGAGGTGTCCTCCCAGAGTAAGTTTGGAAATTAGATCTTTAAGGTAAGTGTATGTCAGGCAGAAATCCAATTGACTCTAGGACCCTAAAAGATACCTTCTTTTGCTTTATATGAAAACTATGAAATTGGTTCCAGTTACATGACCAAATTCAATGCTATTGGAAAAATAAAATCATTGTGAGTATTCACTACAATCAGGGACATATGCTAGTATTTGTGCCTGGTATTTAACAAATCTTATTCCAAAGGCATTGTTATCCCAGTTTTAAGGACAAAGGTCCTGGGGTACAGAAACTCCAAATCTTACCTCTAGAGAGACAGAACTGAAATACAATTCTTTTTTTTCCCTCAAACTGCGATGCTAGTAGTGCCTCTACCTACCTCATAGTACCTGAAGGCTACTATGCCTTCACACACCTGTGGGAATTTTTAGAACATTATTGCTAAGTACAGATGTAAACCCTGTGTAACGATGAGAAAGTAAGAAATGAAAGATGGTGATCTCCCAGAGAAAAAAAGCTTCCCTTAATACTTACTTAATAAGTAACACTTTATTACTAAGTTCTGTAACACATTATCTGAATTACCTTAGTTTTTTGTTGTTGTGGAGGTATTAAATTTTTAGATACAGGGAGTAATAAAACAGCAAATATTCTCAGATGCTACTTCCCACGGTACATAAGAAAAAGTTCTCTTGAAGCCCCTGGTTCAAAGAATCAGTCTGATCACAGTACTTGGAGAGACTCTAAGAGCAGTAACTAATGCTAATTAGTACTTAATGGGGTAGAGCCACAAACATTAGCTTATTCATTAATTCTCACCACATGTTCCTGAAGCAAGTATGAGCATCCCTCTTTTATGGAGGAGAAGTTGGGGAACCTAACGTTACATCAGTGATGGCAACCGACTTCCAAAAAGCCATGGTCATAAAGAAAAATAGACAAATACCATATACTTAATACTTTAAACTCTTTGTATAAACAGAGGCACGAATGGGCATATTTCTAGACATGACCAATAATTATACTCATCCCAGAACCACCACCATGGAAGATGTATAGTAATCCAGAAAGCAAAACATGGTTTGAAAGCACAGAAATGTAACAGTAATAATAAAAATAGGAGAGGGAGGGGAGAAAAAGCCAGTAACTGCTGAATCCTTACAATATGCCAGACCCCATTCTAAATACCTTGTGGTCATTAATCCTCAACCCTCACAATGGGCTTGTGAAGTGGGTACTAGGACTTCCCTATGAGTTACACTGATAGTTCAGAGCAGGATTTGAAACTAATGAGGCTCCAAAGTCCATGCTCTTGACCATGACATCACACTTAAGGCACAACTCATCGTCGCCTTCAACCCAACATTACCCATACAAGACTGAACTTAATTCACCAAGAAGAGGCAAGTCCCTTAATGCTTCGCACTTAGCCCTGTTTCCAGGACTCCTGACGTTATGTCCCATGCGCCTCTGGTACAATATAATGTCAAGCTTGATCTAGTCCATTCCAGCTCTAAAATACCCATCTGTATCTAAAAAACTCATTCAGATCTTTAATGGCTTCATCCAACCTACTCCTTGAAGCCAATTTACTCTTGAATGCACTTAATAGCTTCATTGAGAATGAATCCTATTAGTACCATTTATTCATTCCTTCTGAAACCACGTGTTTAGAGGCAGGAAAATAGCATGTCAGTATTATGTTTATTTTACAAAATACAGTTCTCTTTAAAAAAACTGTTCTTCCCTAGCGAGATCTCTAGGCATTAAATCAGTTATAAGAAAAAATTTATACTACCACATAATTTTTGGAAGTTGAATAATATGTTTATAAGAAATAAAGCAAGAAGAGTAGAAAACACTTCATGTCTAAGTATTTCTAAAGGGCTTTCCATAAACCAATTATTCACTCATTCCAAACTCACTTGTTATTGTATTAACCTGTGCTTCAAGGACCAACCCGCCCACCCAAACCTGCCCCTTGACCACCCCCCACTCCCCAGCAGGTACCTGTGAACAATACAGGTGAGACCCAGTGAATTCGAGTTGCCAAGTAAAAAAGTCTGCATCACTTGGCAACGGCCCACATCCGTCTGATGTATCCTGAAGTCTGAGAACCACTAATTCCCTTCCACGTACCACCATACAGAACAAATGACTATGCAAAGGGCTTATTCCATTCCCTGAACCTGTCTCCCCGCTTCTAGCCTTCTTCCTATCCCCATCCCTAAATAACAGGGAGTTCCTTTCTCAAGCCTAAGTCAGCACATGTCAAGTCTCTGCTCAAAAGTCTCTCAAGTCTTCTCATGACCCTCGTGGCCCCAAATCCTGATGGAGCCCCTGCTTCACCTTTCCTACCACTCTCCCTTGGCTCCAACCACCATGCTGCCTCCCCCCACACCCAGCCTGTCTGAGGCAGGACCTTTGCACCCTCAAGGCTCCGTCCACTTGGATGGCCCTCCTACAAATAGCAGCATGGCCTTTACCTCCCTTTCTTGCGAGTCTTGTTCCAGAATCCCCCTCATGGGAAGCCTTCCTTGGCCACCCTCCCCAGAACCACCACACCTGCCCCACTCTCTCCTGCCTGATTCTGTCGTCTTTAGCACCCATCACAACCTGACCTACTTGCTAGGTTGTTTATTTATCTTGTTAGTGGTCTATTACCCTCACTAAAATGTAAGCTGCATGAAAGCAGGGATTTTTTTAAATCTGTTTTGTTCTTAAAGGTATCCCACTTGACATACAGAAACCAAACCATACTTACTGATTGAAGATCATAAATGTTCAAATGAAGGGATGAATGGAATGTTGTAAAAATCTAAAGGAGAAGGCCACCAAGTCCTCTCAGGCACACCGCACCTCCCCTCACAGAGAGTAACACAAGCTGGGGTTTGCAGGAGACATACACAATACCCTCTAAGAAAAGGAAGGATATTCTCTGTAACTGGCCTGTGAAACGCCAGCATCGTGAAAGTCAAGAATGAGCAGCTCTTCCAGATTGAAGGAGGCTAGAAAGATGTGAAGGACATAACTGGGATAACTAGAGAAACTCGAAGGGAGTCCCTCAGTGAAGGGATACAGTTCTTTTCCGGTCTTCTTACAATTTTCTGCAAGTTTGAAATTGTTTCAAAAGAAGAAGAAAAAAAGAGGGCTCAGGAAACCCAAAAGAAGTAGAATTATAGGAGTAAATGTAACGCATTAAATAATCTGTAAACGGAAATGCAACGAATACAGTAAGAAGGATAAGGGCTATTTCTCCCAAATATTTCTATCCCCATTGCTCCCCCACTCCTCCAAGAAAAACTTTGGGCCTATATCGTCTTGGCTTAGAGTCAGCCCAAATATGGTCATTTTTCTTTAAGTATCACACAAATAAACCCCTGTATTACAGTGGAAACACAGCATGTGGCAGGACATTTGTCTGTATCAACTCTGTAGCAAATTACATCTCTTCTCTCCCTACATAGTAGAAGCTTGAGCCCCATGAACCGCTGTAACTCAAAGCATACTTTTTACATAAAAATAATGATAGCGTTGGAAATAGAAAAAGTAAATCTTTGGACCAGATTGCTGTTGTGAGCCAAAGAGAAGGACTGAATATAAAACAAGGCAGGGGGGAAAAAAAAAAAAAAAAAAAAAAAAACAACCAGCAGCAGCACTAGGTTATAAAGAAACAGATTGACATAGATTTTTTGGAAACTGGAAGATACAGGCAACATGCCTAGAATTCAAATACCAGTATTAGGGACCAAACACTCTTCCAAGCTTCTACAGCTCCCCTGACGGGTCAAATCTCATCACAACAAACATCACAACCATAAGGACCTGAGTAACCCAAAGCGTGCCTAGCTCATGAACTCTTTAACTCCGCCAATATACAGTATCTAACTGCATTCCCCACTTTAAACACAGAAGTACAAACACACAAAACAAATACACTGAGTGATTACTGGCTCTACAAAGGAGTTGCATCTGAACGCCCTTGATATTCCATAGTAAGGTACAAGGCTAGTTTTACAATACAGCAAAGAAACAAAATGAGCTTATGTACCACTTTTTCAGGGATATGTCTGCGTGCCGTACAACCAGATGCGTGAAAGCAGGAATTTATTTAATGCCACAGCAGGGGGGTCCAAGGATGGATACAGAGCTCCTTCCAAGGCCTCTACTATCCTTTGTACGTGGGGCCCACCATGCTCTCTGATACGGGTTCCACGTGAATCTTCTTCTTAAGTATTGAAGTTGGGAAATTTTTCACTGGAAGAATGTGCCGTGCCAACTGAAAAATGGCTAGATCTGGCGACACAGGCCGCATATTCTCTGGTCAGCCATCAGCTGAAGGAAAGCGGCTCCCCATACACAGGGCAGACACATGGCTGACCCCTACCTCACTCCCTATCACTCCCTACCACATTCCACCTCCAACCCTCAACGGCTTCTTTTCTGCCTGGGCCCTCAAAAGCACAAGTATCTGGAGCCCCAGCTTTGAAAAACCAACAGCAATAACAGGACAGCCAACTTGCTAGAACACCAAAACTGAGCTCTAGGTTACACATTCTGCTCTAAGAAGACTTCAGAGAAAAAGCACATTATTATGTATAAACCACATTCACATTTTTCCAAAGGCATTCTCACCGGCATCACTGGTGAAGTGACAAAGTCTATCTCTCTCTTTTTTTTAACTATTTATTTATTTATTTAACGGAGGTCGGGGGAGGGAGAAAGCAAGCACAAGCAAGGGGGATGACAGGCAGGGGTGAAACACTCCCAGCTCAATAAGGAGCCTGACGTGCGGCTCGATCCCAGAACCTGGGATCATGACCTGAGCTGAAGGCAGCCACTTAACCAGCTGAGCCACCCAGGTGCCCCAAAGTTTATCATTTTTAACTGAAACCACTTTTCTTTGGAAACAGGAATGCTTTGGAAGTCTCTTAGTTTATTAAAAACGTGATATTGTTTTGGAAGCCCCCCGTAAATGAGTTCAACACTGACTGTAGTTATGTATATTTTTTCCACAATTTCAAAAAACAGAAAAAGTTAGTCATAAACATACACAATCTATAACGGAAACAATAAACATAATTACCCTAAACCATCAAAAGAGTAACTACTTTCTGAACTTCCCCTTTTCCAGGTACATACCATATGTAATCACAGCATCTTCAGTCCCAGAGGAACTATTTGGGGGACACGCCCATGGGCAGTCACATGCTTTTCTGTGCCTCAGTGTCCTCCTCAGTAATGGGTGAAGAAGGGCAGTGCAGACACCCTGTGTGGTCACTGGGAGGTGCACGCAGCACTTAACACAGTGCCTCCCGCTTAAGTGCTTATTTTTAATTTTTACGTGGCAGGCAGTACTGCTGAGCTTTGCATCACTTGAGACACCGACCTAAACCGCAGGTAAGTTATGTTTCCCTGTCAGAAACATCCCCATCTCTCCCCTGGTTTAGAGTGAAATGCTGTCTATGGTTACAGTTTTCCACTCAAAGCACATTCCATTACTATCCGTGTAAGTTGCTGCCAAATCTCAAAAGTCATTCATAACAGTGGTGATTTCTCTGACGGTTTACGGTCACCCACTCTAAGAAGTACTTAATAGAAAAGAATTAGCTCTAAGCCAGTATCCAAGAGACAGAGATTTATCAAAAACAATTACAGAGTTTAAAAGAATAAATCCCCAGTGCAGTAAAAATGCAGCATTCAAAAATAAACTCCATGCAGGGAAAGAGGACTGTTCCCACTCGTGGAGCCTGCTAGTGAATGAATGAATGAATGAATGACATAAATGAATGAACACTGCGTTGAGGATATGCTGCTGACCCGACATGCACTTTCTTAAAAAGGAAACCATGAAACAAGTAAAACACACCACTGTTTATACCTGAGTCATAGATGAACTGTCTTGTCACGCTTACAGAGCAGGTAATAACATATAAAAATCCTCCAGTGTGTGGGTGGCTCAGTTGGTGAAGCTTCTGCCCTTGGCTCAGGTCATGATCTCTCAGTTCTGGGATCGAGGCCTGCCTCAGGGTTCCCTGCTCAGCGTTGGCGGGGGGGGGGGGGGGTGCTGCTGCTTCTCCCTCTGCTCATGTTCACACACCTGTGCTCTCTCACACGTGCTCACTCTCTCTCTCACCAATAAAAATCTTTAAAATAAAATTAAAGGGGTGCCTGGGTGGCTCTGTCATTAAGCATCTGCTCTCCACTCAGGTCATGATCCTGGTGTCCTAGGATAGAGCCCCACATCAGGCTCCCTGCTCAGCAGGAAGCCTGCTTCTCCCTCTCCCTGTGTTCCCTCTCTCGCTGTCTCTATCTCTGTCAAATAAATAAATATTTTTAAAATTAAATTAAATTAATAAATAAATACAAGTCTTCCACTAGCCCTCCCTAAATGCTTGCTGTATGCACCAATCATCACTGTGCTTATGTGGATGGAGTGGGAGTGATCCCCGCCCTTGCTGAGTTTCAAATCTAGACCCAGAACAAAACAGATCAGCTAATTGGTAACCTGTGAATATCAACCATGGGAGTTCAAAGAGAGCTGCACCCAGGGTAGGTTATAAGCACCCTCAGAGTGAAGGGGAACAGAAGACAAAGGAGGGGGCCCCGGAGAACTAGCACAGTGGCTATGAGTCCACAGGGCTAGGGAGAAGAATGCGTAATACAAGCTCAGCTCTGCATCCTGGCAAGTTGGTTTTCTTCCCCTGTTGTTGGGATAAAAAAATACAGCAAGTGTTATCCTGCTCAGCCAATCCCTGAACCTCCTTCAAAACACACAGCAGCATCACCTCTTGGGGAACATTCCCTGACCACTCCAGCCTCGGGCTTACACACCACTTCCCTTCCGCATATTTCTCTGTAAGTCTTTCCTCCCCTGGGCTGAGAACTCCTGGAGTCCAAGAATCATCTGACGCCATCCTGTACTACAGTTCCAGGCCCGCGTGCTCACTCAACATCCCTGGACTGAATGAGTAAAGGGAGGACCTGGCAGCCAGGGGAAGAACTCTATGAACACAGCCCGGGATGGAAGGCCACGCGCCAGTGGGAAAAGGCACGGCCAGGCTTCCCTTGGCTCGGGTGCTGCCTGGCGGGAGGGACAGCCTCTGTCCTCAAGGAACCTGGAGTCCATTTATGTCACAGAAGGTATCCTGAGAAAGCATTTTAAGTGCTCGACCAAAGCAGTCCTTGATTACTGAGAACTGGAAGACGTCCTCCCTTTAAGATAAGGTACGGGTGCTTTCTCTAAAGGCCCTGGAGGGCTAAGGACTTCCAACCAGGTACCACTGACACTTGACGCTCCGCACATGACATGCACCAGAGTTCACCGGGTCACCCAGAGGAAGAGAATGAACTTACTCCTAAAATCCCAAACGCTCCCTCTTGCTCACTGGCTGAGAAACCGCCATCTGGACGGCTTAACAGATGAAAGGCATTATCACGGTTCTGCTGGAATATTTCTGGTAGGCAGAGAACACAAGATGCCAGAACTTGGGGTGGGGTGGGGGGAATCACATAACTGTGATTACCTCATTTCACCTTTCTCATGAGCCAATCTGAACGCCGTGTCTCATAGACACGGAACTATTAGCGCAACCTCACAAACGCCTTGCTGCATCCCGGGACTGGAGAAAATCTGCACAAGGCCTGCACAGCTCCCACATTCTACTGCTCTGGCCTAAGCCGTCTTTGCAAGCAACGCAAGCACCCTTTGCACATGACCTTCAAACCAAAGCCCGCAGGAAAGCCAGGCAGGCATCGCTGACTCTACCAGTGCCCATCACCAGCCTCCTCCGGAATATCCCAGACTCGTGCAGCTTCGCCAGGCGTGGGTCCTCCCACACTCGGGCCGGTGCGCCCAGCTCTGGGAAACAACAGCGCCCGCACTCAGCAAACGCACACCTGTCACTTACGTCTAGGCATTTGTTGTTGGCTTTGTTTTTGGGCCATCTCTCAGGCCCACCGGGGCCTCCACGGTGTCCCTCCGCTTTCCCACCGCGCGGGGCCAGCGTAAAGGAATCCACTGCTTCAAGGCTCCGCGCAACCGCAGCGTGGAAGCCAGGCTCGGGAGGCGCTTTCCCGGGTGTGGTTTTGAGACCTCAGGCTATGCCATCTGATAAAAATCATCTTTAGCCTAGTGTCGCAAAAAGCGCTTTCCCCCTGAAGGGGCCACCAGTTTCAAAGTGCCTTGCAAAGCGAAATTTGTGTTCCATTCTTCACAGCCTTCCCCGAGGCAGGTGCATGTAGGCGCCAAGTCAGAGAAGAGCAAACGGAGTCTCCAGGGGCCTGAGCTGTAACAGGCCTTCCAAAGCAGGGCCTCAGCCTGCCTTTTCGATTTTTTGTAACTCAGAGCATCACTTGGTACTGTCCAAGTCACTTCCTGGAGGGACTATAGATGGTCAGGGAAACCGCAGCCCAGATTAGTCTCTGCGCTCCCCACCAGCTCCCTCCCAGACACACTGCCAACGGGAGACCAGCTCATGCTAGAATGAGGACAGCAAGGACCATGTCTGCTGGCCCAACAGGGTGAAAACACCCTCAACACCTTCCAATTAAAAGTCTGTCAGCCTCTGACTGGAAGAAGTACCTACCCAAGGCCACCTGTGTCTATTTTTGGTTTCTTTAACAGCTTTAAAGCCTCCCACCAGCATATTCTAAAATCCCAGAGGCCCAAAGGAGTGTTCTTAACCTCTTCAAATGTTTAAAAAAAAAAAAAAAAAAAAAGAACCTCTATATATGCTGCCGGAGTTTCAAGAGTATCAGTTCTCTTCAGCCGGATGAGACTTCATCAATGACCCCTTCCCACCCTGCACTAGGAGCCTGAAAACTGAACCACCTACCTGAGTGATTCACCATCCTCTGGTTTTAAAAAGGATCACTGTGTACACTATTATCCAAAATGAGTAATCTTCCAAGTGAAAGGGGACCCTATTAGTCAGGCAGGACACGGAGACTGCCAGCATAAACCAAAACTATTGTGGAAAACCAAGCCCTGTGGAGCACACTAAACGCCCTGCCCCCAGGGGCTGAGGCTATCATCAAGGTCAAAGTCAGTGCAGAGCCCTGGCCCTCTGGAAGCTGACTGATGAGTGCACAATACAGACAATCAAATAATCACCCAAATAAACAACAATGACCTAACCTAATGATGACAGGTAGTCAGAAGTAGTCCTGGGTGGTAGGACAGAAAATTCCAATGCTTAACCATGTGCTCTGGGAGTAACATATGTAAAGGGTAGGAAGCGTCCCAGGGAGAAAATAAAGGCCAGAGGGATGGAGTGGAAGAAGAGGAAAAGTAGGGGATACGGCTGCAAGGGGGGCACTGGAGGAAAAGACAATGCAGAGGGTATTAGACTAGAGCAAGGATAGCAGGAAGCCATGGAGGGCACTCACAGCGTGGGAGTGTCATGATCAGACAGACATGAGACAAGACCTCTCTGGCTCAGGGTAGAGCACCGACAGGGAAGAAGGCAGGAGGCAGAGACAGCAGGCAGTCAATGCAGTCAGGAGGATGAAGGCCCGGGCCAGGGCAACGGTTGTGCAGACAAATGAGGGCAGATGCAAAAGAGTGAGAGGTTAACATCTGAAGACCCTGGTGATGGGTCAGAAGCTGCCAAAATTCTGGTTATGTTCGCTGAACATAAGACAGCAAAGCCAGTTCCTTATACAACCCTAAGTTGCCCTAAGCTTGCCTAGTAATCCTATTCAGACAGCCTCAAAAATCCCTCGCAACGTGATGTTAAAATGCAATGCAAGTGCTCAAACCGCCTTGCCACAGTTTTCCCTCACCCACAAATCAATGAGTCCTTCAACAACCTAAACAAGGCAGACTCACCTAAACAACTCAATATTCTCTGTGTTTGTCATGACCTCTTCAGTTGTATCACCCAATAATACAACTGAAGATGAAGTCATTAGAGTTCTGAGTGATTAATCAAGTTTGCCTTTCATCAGTAGAGATGGTATTCAAATCTCAAATCCTTTCTAGATTAAAAATCTATAAAATCACATCAGATCCCATTTCTTCACTTTGATGAACAGAATTTAAAAAGATTATTGGTAGGGGTGCCTGGGTGGTTCAGTTGGGTGTCCAACTCTTGATTTCAGCTCAGGTCATGATTTCAGGGTCCTGAGATGGAGCCCTGCCTCAGGCTCCATGCTGAGCTTGGAGTCTGCTGGAGTCTTCCTAACCCTTGGCCCCTTCCCACCCTCATATACTCTCTCTCTCTCTCTCTCTCTCTCACACACACACACACACACACACACACAAAGAGAGATTATTAATAGTCACCCTTTGAGATAATCTGATCAATAAGCTGAAAGGCATCAGTTGGATTACAATGGCTATGCCACCCCATGCCACTATCCCTAAGGACTGCATTTTCATGAAATATATCACACATCTGATATACAACAGTGCCCAGCCTCTTCCATGTCAAGCTAAGAATTCCTGTGCACTTAAGTGAAAATGCTCCATCACAGTAAAAATTACTAACAACTTCTGTTTGTATCCAACCCTCCGGTTTACAAGGTTTTGAGTTTTTTCAGTGACCCTGATAGCACACACAGGCAACTACTACTCAAGTATCAGGATTTGTCACAAAAGCTCAAGTAGTAGGTGGGGAGTGACAAATCCCCTCCATTGTGCTATCTCTAAAAAGACAGGTATTGGGGCGCCTGGGTGCTCAGCCAGTTAAGCCTCTACCTTTGGCTCAGGTCATGATCCTGGAGTGGTAGGATCGAGCCCCACATCAGGCTCCCTGCTCAGCAGGGAGTCTGCTTCTCCCCCTCCCTCTGCTGCTTGCTTGCTCTCAAATAAATAAAATCTTTAAAATAAATAAACAAATATAAATAAAGAGATAGGTACAAAGGACCTTTTGTCTGTCCTACATAAGCCAAAAAGGAAAACTGGGGCCAAAGACTGGATTATAGTGTTATCAAGTTTCACTACCTAAGAATGCCATGACCCCAGATTTTCTAGAAGTTTCCATTTCAAATACTCAAATACTATCAACTGGCATGCATATATATGTACTTTTTCCTTTGAATAACTTAATTCTTTGAGATAAAACCAATTCACTAAATGTGGTATAAAGCGTATGCTAAAGTGTTTGATATAAAGAAGTCCACAAATGGGGGGAAAAATCCTTTATTAGATGCTGGTCCCAATTTTCAAAGATATATAGTCACCACCCCCTGACCTTACCCGACCATACCCCAACTCAATCAGAAAGTGGTCCCAGAAAATATCCAGGAAACACAAAGGAGGAATGTGTGGCTCTGGGAGGAAAGAGGATCCTAGAGAGCAAGATGGCTTCAAAGATAGCGCTCTTCAGAGGAAGACCCCAAACAGAGGTGGAGAGAAGTAAAAGATAAAAGAGATTATAAACCCTAGCTCGAGGGGGTGAGAGAAGAGACAAAAGGTACCCATTCTTTGGGACGCCCTCTAGGTCTGAACTAAAACAGAGCCCAGAAGTCCAGAGATAAGCTGCTTAGGACTTCCTCCACAGCCTGGCTTGCTAACCCTTCAGGGGAGAGGTGCAAGAGAATAATAGGGCACAGGCAGAGAGAAAGCCAAGTATAGAAATAAGCATTTTCCATCACCCCAAACTGCCGCTGCCAGACACCCCCACACACATTTCTTTCTACATCTTTCCACATCAGAGAAGGTACAGGGCGGGGAGGATTGGTTCCCATTTGGCTAGTGGTTTACAGTTAACTAAGTACGCTCACATTTTCTTATTTAGTTATTCATGCATTCAAAACAATTTATGGAATGCCTTCTGGGAGCCAGGCTCTGTAAAGACCTGGGATGAAACCCCATTATTCAGGCCCTGCCTCACAAGGCCCTCCCAAACCAGCGGGAAATGGCCTCTCGACTGAATCAGCACCAGAGAAGCCCACAGGGTCAAGCACCCAACGGAGCTGCAATGCCGACACCGACACCGTCATCCCTGCATGAGGGAGAGTTCGTGATGACTGCCCATCTTCTGTTAGCTTAAGATGGTTCAACGGTAGACCTAGCTAGACAGAGTACAGTCCATTGGATCTGACAGCTGGTAGAACTCAACAATTTAATAGCCAACTTGTATTTTAACCATTTAAACCCACCTCTGACTTACCCTTTAGAAAGCAATTTGCTGTGAATCAAAGACCATCAGGTGAAAAACAGGGAGTTAAAAGGGGGAAAAGAGAGACAAAAAAAACAAAACAGATTGCTCAGAGCCACTTAAACTGAAAAAGCCTGAGAGCCAGGTCCATACGCTTTAGCTAAGAGCTTTCTACAGCACCCCTCTATAGACACCATCGAACTGGCCTGAAAAAAGAGATTTAAACGCCTTCTTTTCAGTATTATAACAGATTTTGGAGTATTTCTGATGATTGTTTTAAATACTTCCAAAGATCTATGCAGAATATATGCTAAAGGATTAAACAGCTAAATGGGGTACACTCGGATGCTAGGGTGGGGGCAGAGGAAGCTTGAGTTTACAAAACCTATAATTCTAGCACCAACTTTTTTTTTTTTTTTTAAGATGTATTATTTGAGCTTGAGCAAGAGAAGCAAAGAGAGAGAATCTCAAGGAGACGCCCTGCTGAGCTCAGAGACCTCCTGGAACTCAATTCCACGACCCGGAAATCATGAGTCAAAATCAAGAGTGGGACCTTAACCAACTGAGCCACCCAGGCACCTCTGGCACCAACTCTTATAAAAGGAACAATTACAGCAGCACCAGAAGCAGCTAATCAGGCCCTGAGCTAAGTGCTTTACACTTAGAACCTCTTTATTCTCTAAAACTCCGTGCTAGATGCTACACCTTGGAAG
The DNA here is from genome assembly GCF_010015895.1 of Lontra canadensis. Taxonomy (NCBI): domain Eukaryota; kingdom Metazoa; phylum Chordata; class Mammalia; order Carnivora; family Mustelidae; genus Lontra; species Lontra canadensis. Next base: position 106,812,736 of record NW_022630995.1, on the reverse strand, counting down.
ATAGACAGAAATGGCAGAAAGGTTATTTAAAGTAGTGGTAAGTGCAAAATTACAACCAGGAAAGGAGCCCCGGATCCACCTGTCCCCAAGACCCGATTCCCACAGGGGATGGGAGCAGGGGGACCCCTGTACACCCAGCAAACCACGTCACTAAATAGTTCCTAATGATCATGAAGTAGATCTACCCCTCTGCTCCACGCAGGTATGGCTGGAGAACAGAATATGAATGTGGGAGGGGAGACCTATGCAAGGTCCCTATGATGGAGCTGGGCTTTGATCCTAATTAAGAGCCAATTAAGTATTTAAACCAGGGCAGTGTGACACAATCAGATCTACCACTCAAGAAATCTCCCCGCAGTAGAATGGGGGGGCAGTGTTGGGGAAGGAAAGGGGGCTGCAATACTGTGCATGGGAAACAGTAAGGACCTGAACCAAGGCAGGACAGCTGGTGGCGAGAAGTGGCAGGGCAAACAGGCATACTCGATTAAGTTAGGACTTGCAGTAAAGGGCAGAGTCCACGATTTTTACCTCCCTAGAAACTAAGAAACGAGCCTACCACAGTTTCCTGGGTGCTGGCAGGAGACCTGGAACTCCTAGGTCAGAGACAAAGGATGATTTATTACTCACAGCAGGAGCCTGGACCATAGCATCTGGACCACTTCCCACAGGACAACATAAAGGTGGCTCCCACAGTGAACAGGACAAGAGAGGGCCCCTGGACTTAGGGAACCCAGGTGTTTTTTTTGTTTGTTTGTTTGTTTTTTTGCCCCTGTGGGCATTTAATTTCCAACACTTTTCACTATACAAACATCCTTAAAAAGATAACCCAGAACAAAGGCAGACAGTGTCTCAGCTCATGAGATGTGCACAAGAAATGTGGGACCTCTACCAAGAGCTGTTTCTCAACATACCTTACTGAGGAGGAAACAAGGTCTTAAAAAGCTTAAAAGGAGTCAGGGCAACAAAGCTAGAGAATAATCGACGTGGGATTCAAATCCTTACCTGATGATGCCAGGTCCCACTGCCTTCCACGATCTAAAATCCCTTTATAGAAAACATAGTGACCTCTGCTAGGGGAAAGGCTTGTGGGAGGGGCAGGTACATCCTCTAGTCTTTCCTGGAGGTTGTCAGCTCACCTGGGTAGGGACTAAGGAGCACATCTGGGGTTGGTACCTCCACTTAGCTATAAGGATGTGAGACATTCTCCTTGTGCCATAGGTCCCCAGACTCGAGTGGCAGAACAGAACCAGGCTGTTGAAGAAGGAAACAGCCGTGGATCTTTATGCAGTGGGGAGAGTTCCACTCCCAAGTCTTTCTTATGCAACTGCATCTAAACAGTGAAAAGTTTGTGTTAATACTTGGTTTTTATTCCCTAAAATTACTTGCAGAAGTGTGCAATAAAATAATCTTCCATACACAAAAGGATCTCTATTAATCTGTGTGTTTAAACTAGCAAACACTGTGTCTGTGTGTGTGTTTATAAACATGTCATTTAAAGAAAGTAAAGTAACTCTACTAACAAACCAAAAAAAGTTGGTTGGCAGCCTCTTCACTGTGATAACAAATACCTTTGAACCTTGAATCCAGTGTAAGTACAGACTATAGCTTCACAAACAAGGTTAATTACTTTGAACATGAGTAATCAAGCTTACTCACTTATTAACATAAGCAAACACATGATTTCCTTGGTTTCAAGGGTCCAGTTACAGAGATTCAGCAACCACAGTTCTTTTGGTCTCCCTGGGGCCAGTGAACCCAGCTGGAGAGATGACCTTGGTCTGAGGTTTTTTTTAGCCCTGTCCGCAAGATCCCAAGGCACCTGAGCAGTCCTTGTCAGACTGAGGAACCCTTTCCTTGGCAGGGAGCTCCCAACTCCCCATGAGAAACCCCTATCCCCCCCCCTACCAACATCATCACCACCAGCTTCTTCAAGGTCTGAAAGGCAAAGCTGGTACTTATCACACTGAGCAGAAATGTCTGAACCCGTTCAACTTAAAAGGATCACCCACTTTATATGCCACAAGTTAAACCTTTAGACGACTACCCGATGCACACAAAACTCTACATCACACAGCTCCAGGAAACATCACACACATCCCAAGGAGTTGTGCAGTCCACAACCTATGTAGCTATACACAGCAGTCCTCAGGGAAGGTGGAGGTGGGGAGTGAGGGGGCAAGTCCAACAGATATTTCCCCATTAAATCCACTTCCTGATCCATGCACTTTCTACTTAATCCATGAATCCTTGGATTTTGGCAGTCATCACGGATCTCACTTTGATGGCTGCAGACAGTTAACAATTTTCACATATCATTAAATGAATGAAAATACTTAGGATCTGGTTGATTAAATGCCAGTAAGATTCACACTGGAAACAACAGGAGTGGGATTTCACTATCTTATCTCCTCTTTGAGCCCTGAGAGTCCTTTCTCCATGTAGAATCTTAATATCAGGCCCAATTACCAAATAGACATACTATTCTTTCCATGGGGGAAAGAGCAAATCTATATTGCAGGTAACAAGTAAATACACTTTTACAGATATTTTACGTAGGAAAAAAACATTGTTCTAAACAAATAGTCATTACTTGCCTTTCATCAGCTGCATGACTGCTAATTATAAACACTCTAAATTGTCTAAACCAGCGTAGAGCTGATCTCCGGGTTACTTTCCAATAGGTTGGTTAACTGCTTGAAAAACAATTCATTCGGCAAATATCACAAGCAAACAGAAATTTCCTTCCCCAGTCCAATTCAGCAGAAGCAGGATGTTTCTGAAATGGGCTCTGCCTGAGCCTTCTTCACGCTGGCCTGTGGCCTTGACCTGGACTTCCCCACGTGTCTCCCTTCTTGCTGAACCAGATGTCCTCCTAATTTCCTAACGCTGTGTGCTCCCCCACCCCATACTCCTGGTTTCTGCTGCTCTGTACTCTCATGATCAACCTCTTGCCTATGTCAGTTTTACATCTTACCTGACTCAGGAGACAATTCTTGGCCAAGATGCCTTGGTGCCCCTTGGTTCCCTGGAAGTGCACAAGGCCAGTGGCATAGACAATAGGTACGCAAAAAGCTCCTCCTCAGGTCTTTGAAGAAGTTCCAAGGAGCTGCACAACACCACCACCTTCCTATTTGTATTTGTATTTGTATTTGTAAGTGAGGCCCCGGTAATTAGGTTCTAAACAGGACACAGCTGAATATATTTAACTGGTAAGTATTCACCTACTACACAACACACCTGTGTCTGGCCTTACTTGGTTCTACCCTACTTACAAGGTAATCAATTAACCAGCTACTATCTCCTGGAAGCATGACACACCTGGGTCAGAGACAAAGGACTGTTACAGCACAGCAGAGGTCATGAGCATGAGGTTTGTTTCCGTTCTCCTCATCCCAAAGTCCATGGTGGGGGGCACCAAGGGGCCCAGATGGAAGCTGCACGTGCTGCCATCGCTCTGCGTCACAGCTGAGGAACCGGTGCTTTCGGGAACCTGCTGCTTTATCACAAGCAGTAAGTGAGACTGCTCTTTGTCCCAGAGAGAGACATTACCTCATCCTTCAAGACTGCTTGCTGCAAACAGCACTCGAAGAAATGGCCCGGATAAAGAGCATTCTTGGCACACACACCCCCACCCCCAGCAAGATGTGCATAAGCACAAGAAAAATGTGGATGAGTGTCTCCCAACAACCTCGGCATGTCCCTAAGTGTAGATGATGATCTTCATGGGTTTCATGGTCCCAGCGTCTCCACAGGAACCCCCATTACACTCATGGCATGGATTACAAAAGCAGCAGACTCCTCATTGGAGAGAACTCTGAAACACACACACACACACACACACACACACACACACACACACACACACAATTTAATGGCTTAGCCCAAAAGAACAGTCTGGGAATCCCCCCAAGCACACAGACATGGCCCAACACCACCTTTGCCTCTCTTCCTCCTTTCTTTCGCCTCTTCCACTTTTGGAAACCTATCTATGTTTAGAAAAGCACAAGAAATAAATAATGGACAGAATGGAAGCTGGTCTTCATCTGGGCAAAACTTCAGTTCTAGGAATCTTCATCCCTACAGTTGGAAGAAGAAAAGTCACTTATGATAGTTCAGAAAATGATAAACAGCGAGACGAAACTCCATTTGGCAAATGTTCAAACTCTGAAAGGCACTAACTTTGGGAAGAAAGGCAACTTTCTTCTTGCCGGACTTAGACTTTTTACATCCCATACAGTGAAAAACACAATTTAAAAAGTCAGATTCCTTAAAGTCCAGCAGTCCATAAACACCACTTGTAACAAAAATTTGTAAGTATGTAAATATAAATTCAATTAGAAAACTTGTAATTGCCATCAGAATAAGTTATACATTAATGAACAGGTTCATAAACACACCTACTTGTATATAACAAATCTTTGCAGACGGTCCAGATGGAGGCTTATTTTGTTCCTAATGAAAATTAACTTAGATTTAATTCATTTCAATTAATAATTATTGGATAGTTACGATATATTAGGCATTTTTCTAGGCATAAAAAATTTTATGCCTTTAACATGCCTATAACATCTACACACGTTATTGTACTGAACTGTAATGTTCTACACATACTACATTAAAAAAAAAAAAACAACAGGTAGGTCTGTGGCCTCAAAATGACTCTGTAGGCAAGACGTGAGAAATGCTGGCATTTAAGAAACAGAGGGCTGGGCGCCTGGCTGGCTCAGTGGGTTAAGCTGCTGCCTTCGGCTCAGGTCATGATCTCAGGGTCCTGGGACCGAGTCCCGCATCGGGCTCTCTGCTCAGCAAGGAGCCTGCTTCCCCCTCTCTCTCTGCCTGCCTCTCTGCCTACTTGTGATCTCTGTCAGATAAATAAATAAAATCTTTTAATTAAAAAAAAAAAGAAACAGAGGGCTGAGCAGGTCATGCCAGGAGTGGCCATGCTAGACAGCTGCAGCTGAACAGGAAAGGAAATTAGGGTCCAGAAGAGACGGGAATGGAGCAGCTGTCCTGGCTAGAAACCCTCAGCGAGAGCCAGTTGCCAAAGGAAAGCATGGAGGTACAATCTCCCCCAGGGGCTGAAGGACAACAGGAAGCAAAGAAAATCTTGCCATGAGTGAGAAGTCCTATTGCACAGAGTGCACTTCCCTAACAGGGCCAGCTGAAGTTCCCGCATACCACCAACCCCGGGTGATAATGAACCAAAAGCCTGCACCTGTCCCAAGTTGTCCTCTACTCCCCACTCGATGACAAAGCCAGCCTTCACTGAGTGCTCGCCCCTCTCCGGGGTATGTGCATCATCTCAGTGCACCTTTACATTTATCCTAGAAGTAGATACACTTTTTTCCCCAGAAGGAACAGTACAGAGTGGTGGAGTCCATGTTCAGGAGTCCATGTTCAGGATGACCCAGCTTCAGTGTCGAGGCCAGAATTTGAACCCACTCAGTCTCACTCACCACTACCCTAGACAGAGCAGTATTCTCTGACTCGCATGGGGGTGGGGAGGACAAAGTTAAATTATAGAAACAAAGAATTAATGTCCCATTTTTTAAAGATCATGTGGGACTATCTGGAGCTACGAGTACAAAACAAAATAAATTTCATTCAGTACGAAGAAAACCCAAACAGGACATTTATGAATTCATAGATAAAGGTTATCACCACAGAATCTTCAACCACCTAAGAGCTGATTTAAATGAAAAATGAACAATATTAGAGATGACAAAGAATTTCAAATAATACCTATACCCTCAAGCTTGAGCTATTCAATATGCCACTTTATGTGCAAATTAATTGAAAGGCTTTGTTTCTGCTAACTTAAAAGCCACATATGGAATCCATATGAAGCCAACTTTTTGAGTCTGTTCATTCCAAAGCATAAGAGTAATACATAATAAATAACCTGAATACTTACTTAACATAAACAAGGTTGATGTTAATCAGAATGACTGCACCAAAATGGTTTAGAGGAACCAAATGGAGTCAAAGCACTAGCACTTGGAAACAAGCAGCTGTGTGTGCGCATAGCCTACGGACAGCACAAGCCAACACGGACTTCATTCTAGGTGAATTCACAAATTCTAACAGATGCCTTCCCCACCATCCTCAGCAAGACGCAAAATCCTCAAGGACTCTCCTTGTCCCCCTGCACACTCTCCCCTCCTGCAACTTGGCGGAGGCTGGCCAAGCCCACGGAGACGCTAGGCTCTGGGGACTACAGCTGTTCCCTGTTTTATAACCTGGGGGCTCTGCTGAAAATCTTGGCTGGAGAAGAAGAAGAAAAAAAAAAAGGATTCTACTATTAGGAGGGGGGAAAAGGTGAGAAAGGGAGATAAAAACTAGAGGCCTAATGATTTTTAAGGTCCCTTTCAACATAGATGTTTTAAGATGATATAATTAGGATGCAAAAGACCAATAAACGGATAGTTCCGATAGCCGGGCACGAAAAGACCCACCAAAGAACACCGACTTAATATTTCCGCAGCCATTCCCGCTGAAAATAACCCAACCTTCTGTTCTGTCATCAGCAGGTTAACCTTTTTAAAGAGTGAGAAAGAGATTCACTCACCTTCACTGAAAGCAAAAAACCCTGTCTCCTCAATTCTGAAATTAAAGTCACAGAGAGAAGGGGGGGCAAGGAAGAGGATATTCAACTAAAAGCTCACTATTAAAAAAAAACTGCATTTTGAAAGATTCTGAGCAATAATTAATGATCTGCTGGTGCCTTCACTGAAGATGGAGTCATTTCATAGCTCAGAGAGTTCATTTTCTAGTCTTCATCTAAGAACCAAAAATATAATCATAACCTTTTTTTTCTGTTTACACCATAGAGAAGACAAAAACTGATCTCTGGTTTTTATTTTTCACTTAAAATTTTTTTCATTTAGTTTGAATATTTATACTATACCGTCTTTTATCATAAATAAAATTGGAGGTCATATGGTCCTGTAGATCACTCTTCCTTTTCCAAAGAAAGCATATACTTACTTACAAAAAGAAAATTCAAGAATACAGATCAATATTCATTATTCACGGAAGGTATATATTGATAATATTTATATTCACGAGAATACATACTGATGAATATTGCTATACACTGATATTTTAAAAATCCAAATATATCAACAGTTAAATGGAATACATGTATTTCACAAAAATACAATGCTTCTATCCTCTTTTCCGGGACACCATCCTCTCCTTTTTGAAACAAGGATCTGTATCTTTAAAAAAAAGAGGAATAAAACACGATTTTCAAACTTTCACACAATTGTTTCAAACTCTCACCGGAGAGCAGCTTTAAAACTCTCCAAGCATACAGGAAGAACATTAGGAATTATTAAATTTTGCAGACTCAGGAAAAAAAATGAAAATGCCACACATAATTATATCATCTAGCCATCTCTTCATTCAATTTATTCTTTCCAAAACCAATAGAGAAAGCTAAAAGAACTGGTACCAAATAAACACAATTATCCCTAGGATTCCAGTTACTAGATTTATTTTTTTTTTTTTAAGATTTTATTTATGTATTTGACAGAGAGAAACACAGCAAGAGAGGGAACACAAGCAGAGGGAATGGGAGAGGGAGAAGCAGGCTTCCCACTAAGCAGGGAGCCCGATGTGGGGCTCGATCCCAGCACCCTGGGATCATGCATGACCTGAGCCGAAGTCAGACGCTTAACGACTGAGCCACCCAGGTGCCCCCAGTTACTAGATTTAAAAAAAAAAATACCAGGTAGCATTTCTCCCATGACTGCTGTCTGGCCGCTGCTGTACATCTTCGGATAAGCAGGGCGCCAACCATGACACTGCTGCCCAGAAAGTTTGCACCTATATATTTCTGTCTACATAAAGGTCATTGCAAAAACAGTTAAAGCTAAGAGCACGGATCTGGGGTTTTTGTTTTTTCAATTACTTAACGTTATAACTCTTTAAAAGTACAGAGTTTTTCTAATGCCTCAAGCAGATCTATTGATTTTTTTTTTCTTTTCAGTTCTGTGGAACTGATGTTTATTCACAAGATATTTGTACTGTATGTTGAAACACTTATTCTAAATGTTATCCTGAGGGGGGAAATGCAGGTAGAGTCAGAAGAAATCCTTAAAGTTATTGATGGAAAAGCACATTTTTTTTTTCCTTTACAAAGTAACTGAGGTTTGCTAAATTCAAATCCTTGTAGGCGACTACAGCTGAAACTCTAAAATGCTTTGTTTGTTTTGGGGTGTTTGTTCACTGCTCTCAAAGTATTTGAGGAAGAGTCTCCATTTTTAATATAATGGCACCAAAAGAAAGTATTACTGGGACTGTGGTGAATTTCTTTTCCTTCAAAAAATGTATATTAGGGTTTCTGTATTGTTTTATAGTGGAAAAGTATAAAGAAAGTGCCCTTTTCTTAAAAATGCATCAAGTAAATGGACTCATTCCAAACTGAACATAATCCGTAGTAACTTGAAGGAAGAGGAGACAGAGCTGCTGAAGGTCCCCACTGAGATAGAGCTCCTCGGTTTTTAAGGTTAACTTCCTATTAGCCTGAGATCCAATTTCCCAAAGCCTTTTCCTTTTTCTGCCTTAGATGTAACTACTCACGGGGCCCAGAGGTAGCATTTTTCCAGAGGGGGGGGGGGGGGGGGTTCTGGGTTCATCTCTTTATTCCCTGACAGGAAACAGAACCTGGAGTAGGCGAAACTTTCCACACATCTCCCAGCTGTTTTCTAGAGATTCATCTATCTCACTAATCGGTTTTAGCTTATAAATGCATGCCTTCCTTCGAATTACTTAAAAGCAATGCTCCCCAAAGTGAGATTCCCTGGTGACCCGGGGTGCCACAGGAGACAATTTTAGAATACCGCATTAAATCATCTTGAATATGAAAGTCATTTCCTTTTCAACTCTCTTTTAATCCTCTGGTCTAGTCAAGGAGAAAGTCTCCATTTGATGCCAGGATGTCGAACACTTTGCACACTTGTTAACCTCCACGGTAACAAAGGAAAATAAGCTTCTGACTCAGGCCTGCCAGCAGGCACCAATCACTACCCAGAAGTTAATAAGCCATATTATTGTCATTGTATGCATTTGAATAGTGATATTTTTCAAGCATTTTTTAAATAAATGTATTTAAGGTTTAAAAATGGAACCAATTTAAAAGAAAAGAATCAGTTTGCAATGGGCTAGATCCTTGCAGCTTAAAATGAGATCAGTGGACCGGCCACAGCCGCCTCACCTGTGAGCTTGTTCGAGTGCCGGATCTTTGGCCTCTCTCACGCCTACTGAATCAGAATCTGCATGCATGCATGTATGCATCCCTGCATTTATTCATTCATTCATTCATTCATTCATTTATTCATTCATTCATGAGGGAGAGAAAGCAGGTCTAGGCCTGCCTGCTTTGAGTGGCATGGGAGAGGCAGAGGGGGCGGAGGAGGGAGGCAGACAAGCACACTCAGGGCTGAGCACAGAGCCAGATGCAGAGTGCAGGGGCTCTATCTCAGGACCCTGAGATCATGGCCTGAGCCAAACCAAGAGCCAGAGGCTTAACAGACTGAACCACCCAGGAGCCTCCAGTATCTGCATTTGAAACAAGATTTCCCATGTGACTTGAATACACTTTAAAATCTGAGAAACTCGGGCACCTAGGTGGCTCAGTTGGTTGAGTGACTGCCTTCAGCTCAAGTCATGATCCTGGAGTCCCGGGCCTGAGTCCCTCATTGGGCCTCCTCCTCAGCAGGAGGTCTACTCCTCCCTCTGTCCGTCCTCCTCTCATGCTCGCTCGCTCTCATGTTCTCTCTCCCAAATAAATAAAAATCTTAAGAAAAAAAAAAAAAAAAAAATTTGAGAAGCTCTAAGGTGACACAAGACTTTGTCCAAAACCATGCGGGCAGCTTGCAAATGGCTGAACTTTGGGGTTCACCGTTTGAACTGGCTAGCACAGGTCAGAATGACAAAGGGGATAACTTCAGTGACTGCCAATGGGAAGTCACTAACCATCCACGGACCGCGAGGCCAGTGCAAGAATCTGAATCAGTAGTGTTGAGCGTGTTGTAGGTAGGCTAAAATTACCTTAAACATGCTCCTGTGCCATCCTGTCATGCTGCACAGATCCTTCTTTTTTACCAGCGAATACTACAGTAAAAATTCTACTCACCCTCCCTTTCATCCTTCCTCCTCCCCCTTCAAGGGCTGGGGATTTCTGTACACCTTCCACATAAGAATGAGTGAAAAGCCTCCTTGTACCTACTAAATTAGCATGCCCTGGACTTTTCTCCCAGAGTTGAGCACAATTAAAGAGAAGATTATGCTTAGAAATTAAGACAGTCTGGGTCTTCTTATCTGGTGATACCATAAGAGGCAAAAGAACACTTTTCCGGGTGCCTCCCATCACTGCCCCAGAGAAGCCACAGGGTCACCTGTTCACCAGGATGGGTGGCCCATTTATTAAGTCAATGATCAGGTAGGTCAGGCCAAAATTCTACTTCTGCATTAATTCTAAGGACACCTTCATGATCTACAGAATTTGTCTGAAATACAGAGTAAAATAATGCCCAAAATATACCAGACTTCTGATACCAAAAAGGTGAAAAATATGTAGTTACAGCCATCTAGGCATTTCCACAATATCCAGGTTCAACAGACGTTAATAAAATGTTTTGATTTCCGCCAGGTGGTAGGCCTAACACCAGAGTCCAACCTCAGAAACTCACCTTCCCAGCACAAAACATGAAGATGAGACCATATGGTTTTGCAAAGAAAATGAAAAGGGAATCTAAATGGGTGAAGAAAAGGGGGAAAATTAACAACGAACAATAGATGCAAAATCATGGTCTTGTATCCCTGATAAGAATTACATGCCATTCATTACAATGAAAAGAACACTGCGAATATTGTTAGATCTTTTTTTCCCTTTAGTTATTTTGAGAATGCACTTATGTAGGCAGAACATTACAGAGAACAAAAAATATATATTACCGTGTAAGATTACTTTAATGGTTCTGAAAGAAGTTAAGAAAAAACAACCAAAAAAAAAAAAAAAAATATATATATATATATATATATACACACACATGGGTATTGAGGAAAATAGAGGAATAATTGCTAATACCTGTGAGTATTCCAAGCAGTCATGCACTCTTCTAATCCTCATGACTCCAAGACAGATGTCATACTCATATTAATAACATTAGCTGCCTGGGTGGCTCTGTAGGCTAAGTGCCTGCCTTAGGCTCAGGTCATGATCCCTGGATCCTGGGGATCGAGCCCCTGCATTGGGCTCCCTGCTCATCGGGCAGCCGGCTTCTCCCTGCTTGTGCTCCCTCGGTCCCTCTCTTTCTCTCTCTGACAAATAAAACAATCTTATAAAAAAAAGAAAGAAAGAAAAGAATGCCATTTCGCAGATGAGAAGGACCTTGACCTGCAAGGTCTCTAAAATAACCTGAGGTCACAAGCCTGAGAGGAGAGCCTGGGAGGACAGCTGGCTAGAAATCAGACACACTTAAAGTCGAAGCACCTTAACACCAGACTCTTCCGCCGGCTTCCCACCAGAGCGCTGGACCGCCCACGTTCGGATGCCTCTTCATCATCACTCTCTGATACGGACACATATAAAGACGTTTTATAAATTTCTAAATTAACTGGTGGAGTCTTCATCAGTTAGAGGGCTGGGCCATTTTTCACAGGACTGACTACACCTCAAAGCAGGAGAACAAACTTGGGGCATTAGATGCTTCCACAGTGATTAGAACTATTTACTTGGCAGAATTATGTTTTAGGGCTGTTTGGGGGGAAATATTAACAGCTGGGGGAAATTTCTGTTGGAAGCAAAACATTATACTTTGAGAAATGCTTAAGTCAAGTATTCCCCTTTTATTAGGACTACTTAATGAAGTACAAAGCGTTAAAATAGCTGGCCTGAATATTTATTAGAGCACCAGCTGTTCCCTCCAGATTTTTAGAAATTCAAGACTTAGTGCCAAGCATAACGTAGAAAAAAAATTTCAACAAGTTAAGAGAGCCCTATCTCTTATAATCGTTCTCTAAATAGTAAATAGTAGCTGAAGAGATAAAGAACATCACTTTGTCTTTTCAGGGAGGGGAGCCGAAGTGTTTTGCCATCCACTTCCAAATACCACCTTGTTATTGAGGTTGCTGATCACATTACTTAAAAAGTATCCCTTGGAGGGCGCCTGGGTGGTGCAGTTGGTTTCGAGCCTGACCCTTAGTTTTGGCTGAGGTCCTGATCTCAGAGTCCTGGGATCGAGCCCTACTCAGCGTGGAGACTGCTTGAGATTCTCTCTCTCCCCGCCCCCCCCCCCCCCCACTCGTGCTTGCACTCTCTCTCCCCCTCTCTAAAATAAATAAAGAAACAAATATTTTTAAAAAGTTATACCTTGCTAATTAGAGTTCGCATGCCACCCTGGGTTTTCTTTTCCTTTCCTTTCCTCTCCTTCCCCTTCCTGCCTCTTTCTTTCTCTTTCTTTCTTCCTTTCTTCCTCACTCTCTTTTTCTTTGTTTTTCTTTCTTTCTTTCCTTCCTTCCTTCCTTCCGGAGTGGCATGATAACTATGTCCCAGGAAAACATTTCAGAGAAATAATTTAGACTTTATTTCCAAATTCTATTTCTTTCAAACTTCCACTTGAGGAGCCCAGCCATCATCAAATAGTGTTATTTTTTAAGATTTTATTTATTTATCTGAGAGAAAGAAAGAGAGAGAATGAGAGAAAGAGAGAGCGTGAGAGGGGAGAGGTCAGCGGAAGAAGCAGACTCCCCAGGGAGCACGGAGCCCGATGCAGGACTCAATCCCGGGACTCCAGGATCATGACCTGAGCCGAAGGCAGTTGCCTAACCAACTGAGCCACCCAGGCGTTCCATCCAATAATGTCATTTTTTTTTTTTTAAAGGTGGGGTATGGAAACAGAAGAAGTCAAGAAAATAACGGAACAATTCATTATGCACACTGAATATTCTACATTCAACCTTTTCTTTCTAGAGTAGGCTGACAAACATCAGGTTTGGGTATTCCGTGTTGCTTACTGTCCGCAATCTCAGATAGTGCTGCGCATTCGGATCTGAGAGAAGAAATGTCCCTGCCGTGGCGTGACGGCAGAGAAGTCAACGAAACTGCCACAGGGATACAGAAAGCAACTCCCCTGTCGCCCACCCCCGAATGAGGGTACTCAGGGCTGGGGACACAGGAGAAAGCCCCAGGAAAGGGAGGCTGGAAGGAAGAGCACCTTGGGCAGGGAGGCTGATTTCTGAAGGTAAGGACAGATCACTGTCTGGCGCCTGCGGTTAGACCGAATCCCCTGCCTGAAGGGTGCGGGACAGCAAGGGCAAAAGAACAGAATGTCTATTTCTTCATTGTTCCTGTCGAGTAAATAACTAGCTTCTCTCCCTATACGATGCTAATTTTTAGCATACTAATTGCAGCACAAGAGGTTCTATTTAGCAGAGATTTTCTCATTTTGTTTTCAGGACTTTCAGATTTAAAAATAAACTGGCATTTTTGGATTAATAAAAAATTCCATGAAGGATAAAATAGGCCACATTATATTTTTCTCATCAGCAACGAACACTAGCTTCATGTGCTGGTGAAATCATTCACTCTTCGGTCACAGCACAACACTACCCACCCCCAGCTCCCCCAAGGGTCCCCTCCAGACAGCAATGAGAAGAGATGCCACTTCCTGACAAGAACAACAAACCAGAGTGTCTCAAAAGTCAGCGGGGCATCAGAATCACCCGCAGGGATTTAAAAATACAAAACCCAAACAACAAAACACACACACATACATACACACAATACCAGGGCCCCATCCAGGACCTACTGAATCAGGTCCCCTGGAGGGTAGACTAAACTCTCCTAACAATTTACAAATTATGCTACAACATCTATAAAGAGATGAAATACCAACAAATCTTACAGAAGTCACTCTCTAGGTAGTGAGAGGGACTTCTGGGCATGAAGAGATTCCCGCATAGGAGATGGACCTATGCAAGGAATAATTTTGTAAAAACGTGCCTTGACCATCAAGCTTCAAAAAACACCTGAAGGCCTGGGCGTCTGGGTGGCTCAGTCTGTTGAACGTCTGCCTTCGGCTCAGGTCATGATCCTGGAGTCCTCGGATCCAGCCCTGCGTCAGGCTCCCTGCTCAGTGGGAAGTCTGCTTCTCCCTCTGCCCTTTATCCCACTTGCATGCTCTCTCTCTATTAAAGAAATAAAATCTTTTAAACACACACACACACAAAAACACCTGAAGGCTAGAACGGTGGTTTTCAATAGTCTATTTGAGCAGCAGACCCCTTTTTTCAAGCCAAATCCTTCCTGATATCCCAAAATATTAGCCCTAATGGCTGACTCCTCAGGAGGGAAGAGAGGTCACAGATCCTTCTCATCAGACCCCAGTCATACCTCAAGGAAGCCTGGGGCTGGCAGGTAGCAACAGTTTAAAAACCACTGGGCCAGACTAAGATATGTAAATGGGATAAATAAATAGTGCTAAATCTAAATTCAAATAATTAACTGGAGGGTTAGGGCTTCTGATGAGCACTTAGCCTAGGGAGACGTGCTTCACAGAAGTTCACCTAAAAAGAAGCGAAGGTTTCATTTCACTAGAAATTCACTTTGAACCAGCCGTGTTCTCTGGATGCCAGGAAAAGCCTGTACAGTTTTAGCTTAGGTTAATAACTCCTATTTGCACTGAGAGATTTACCTTTCACGAAGCACGTGCATGCTCTCAATTAATACTGGATAACAACTCTCTGAGATGTTGGAATTATTTCCCCATATTTTAGACAAGCAGCTGAAGTATCATTTGCGAGAGTAACCTATTCAAACACAAATCCAGGCAGTAGCAGAGTCTTCTACCTCTAGGTTCAGCATGGTCTAGAGACTTAAGGGGAAGTTCAAGGGTGACAGCCCACTGCTCTCTGGATGGGTGGAAGGGTATGTGAAGAATGTGTTCCGTTCTGGTTACTACAGTAATGAAAGTGTGTCTAAATGGGACCACAGGCAGAGTATCACGACCAGGGCAAAGAACAATCTGGAAATCGTACAGGAAGAATACATGAAGGAACTAAGAACTTATAAAGATGAAAAACAGAAGTTTTAGGAATGACATAATATCCTTTTTTATTTTTGTTAATTTAAAAAAAATTTTTTTTTAATTTGAGAGAGAGACAGAGATAGTGAGCAAGAGCACTTGAGTGGGGAGGAGAAGGAGAAGCAGGCTCCTCAGTGAGCCTGGAGCCCAATGAGGGGCTCGATCCTAGGATCCTGGGATCATGACCTGAGCTGAAGGCAGCTGTTTAACTCACTGAGCCACCCAGGTGCCCCCAAAATACCCTTTTTTAAATAATGAAGGGCTACCAAGAAGGCAGGTAAGTCTTGTTTTGTCACCTAGGGCCTTCTCCTTCTCCTTCCTGAAAAATTCTATCCTAAAGCCATTACTGGAGACCAAGCAAGATTGGTCTTTGTGCAAGGATGGGTATGGCAAAGGATGTGGAAGCCCAGAGCAGGGTATCAGAGCCTGATCAGAGTGAGGAGTGTTCATATTGGGGGGCAGGGTATGGTATTCGTGTTGCAACATCAGCATATAAGGTGGGAAACCATATGAGGGACAGGGGAGCTGTGGAAGACTGGCTACATATTAGGAGAATTTGTCAAATAAGTAAATTGTGAAGAAAGATGGGAGCCAGGAATTCACTGTTGAAGAAGGTATTTATAAATATAAAAAAGGAAAAACTTAGAATAAACCCTGTGGTATCGAAGAGGAATGTGAGTTATCATTGAACTCATGGTTTCAAAATATAAATAAATATAGAAATGCATATTTAACGTATGTACATCCATATATATGTATATACAGACATATATCTCACAGTTCTGTCCACTGAGAATTCCCAGGGCTGGTGATACCCTCACAGCTACGAGCACACTTAGCAACCACATCTTGGCTTCTAAATACCATCTGCCATTCAAAGGAACCAGTGCTCCTTGGAGAAATGGCTGATACAATAGATCACACCAGTAACTTACAAGATAAGGTTGGAACATCTTGTTCCTCCAGAAAGCAAAGAAGTACTCAAAAAATGATGGGAGTAAATGGGCATGGGAGGCAGCACAGAAAGACCATCACCGACTGCCAAACCTGGGACCAACTGCAACATCCAAGTAGGGAGAGCAACAGCTTAACTAAAACACACCGAGAAAAAACAAGGAAACAGTAAGCTCTTACTGATAAACAGATTGAAAATTTGATGAGGACTGATGAGATCTGGGCTATTTACATTGTTTCAAAGTAACCTGTCACACAATATGTACAAATTACGAAAGGAAAAAGACTAACTTTATGGTGGAGCAGCTTGGCAAACAAGACTTTAAACAAGTGACCATTGTCAGTCATAGGACAAACAGAAATCAGTGCCATCTGATGGGATGCAATGAGACAGACGTAGCTCCATTTCTGTGGTTTTCCTGCCAGAGATGCACAGCCTGAATTTAAGGAGGAGAAGACGGAAGACAAACCCTAATCGAGGAACATTTTACAAAATGACTGGTTTATAATCTTCAAATGTATCAAGATCTTGACCGGGAAGGACTGAAGGAGGTAACTAAACATCATGTGTGTTCTGTACTGGGTTCTTTGCTTTACAAGACATGATTGGAACAACTGGGAAACTTGAAAGAGGTCTAAGGGTTAGACGATGGTAACAGATCAGTGGTAATTTTCTGGCTTTGAAGGCTGTACCCGTGGCCATCTAGGACAATATCCTAGTTTCTAGGAAATATACGCTCAAGTATGGCATGACAGCCATTATCCTGGCAACTTTTTCTCAAGTGATTCAGGATGGAAGTTATAGGGAAAGAGATTACATCTACTTGAAGGACAAATGAAACGTGGTCCAAAAAACAGATCCCTGCTTAAACGGGTTGGCAGGATGTCACAGAGAAAATGCTTCACTGAATAGGAAGTTAGAGGAGATGACGCCTAGGTACTTTCCAATGATTTTGTAATTCCTTCATTCCACCATTATCTATTAAACACCTACTGTATTTCAGACAGTGTGCTAGACCCTGGGTTTATGGAAATGATGGAGAGACAGTCCCTGAAGTTAAGGCTTTTATAATCAAGTGAAGTATAATGATTCAGAAGTTAGAAATGGAAGACAGTCATCAGTGTTACATATGGAAAGAAGCATGTGTCTTCAATACTCCATTGTCTTTAATTGTCTTTAATAATCTAATTTTCATTTATGAATTTTCAATAGACTACACATAGTTTATTATACAATCATATTCTTTAACATTTTCATCCTAACTCTTTGTGTTAGTGGGTGGTGTTAATTGAGGCATATGCAAAAACTTTATCACTTTTCAATTATGAACAGATGTAAGTGACTTACTTGATGTTTTATTTTAAAATTAAAAGCATCTTCTAAAATAAGTTTCAAAGGAGAAGCTAGGGCTATCGTTACTAGAGGAGATTAAATATTCCAAAAGTGAACCCTGACATGTTCTCCAACAGCTCAAAAGTCACCCCACATCTCTGTGCTCCAATTTTTTCATCTGTCACGAAGATGTCATAATATGCTTTAAGATGCTGTGAGATGCTTAGAAGAAAAAAAATCCTAATTAGAAAGCTTTGTTAAAATACAGGTTGCTTTCACCTTTTGCCAGGGACTAACTATTATTGTGGACATACTGAGACAGAGTGATCCATCTAAATGAGCTCACCTTGGCAATTTGATGGTGGGTGGAACATCATTTGGTTTTCCAACTCCCCCCCCCCTTGGCTTCATTTCTGTCTTCTAGCATATCATCAAACGTAAATACTTCAGTGTCTGTTCTCACTGACCCAAGTGTGAGCAGCCAGACTAAGCAAGTCCAATATTCAATTATTTTCCCCACTGAGGTCTCTACACCTTTCTTACACTTTTCCCATATGACACTTTCATAACCATATTTAGTTTTCTTCCTACCATCTCCCTGTAATTCAAAAGGCAATTTAGACTCCCATATGGTTGCCATCGAAGCTAACAGATGTCTAGCAAATTAAAACAAAAATTATGACTTATAAACTGCTGATGTATCGTCATTCCAGAACATCTTACAATTTATAGTGAATCATAAGATAAGGCTTCCTACTTGATGCTCCCCCAAGGTTCCCTAAATCTCTCTCCCCTCGGAATTTGAGCCCTGAGCAAACAAATTAGATACAACATTCTGCTATGAAGCCAGGATAAAGCTCCACTTAAAGATACAATGTAATATTTGAAAGCACATCAAAGAGAAATTTGGCCTCAAGTATCCAAGGCTGTTCTAATCGTTGTTCTGGGAGTAGAAGAGAAAAACAAGTTGGGTTTTCCCAAATCATTCTTGGTTTTCCCAAGTCATTCAAGGTTTCCGGTGATCCATGGGGCTTTTTTCTAATAAGTAAAAATTAAATTTACTGCATTCACTTGCCTCGTCTCCTTGGCAGATCTTAAGGATAGTATCACTACCTGGTAGTAATGATGCTAAAGTATTCTAGAAGTTCTGTAGTACAGGATGAAAGTATAAAGCCTTGAGGCAGTATCAACAATGATATTCACCATTGTTTAATTACTGAGACACTGTACTGGGTAGTATGTTATCTCACTGAATGCTTGAAACTACAATTCCTTTAGATGTTATCCTTCCTTTATAAACAAGAAATCATGGCTCAGTGCAGCAGAACGTATGTTTCAAAGATGGCCGCCATTCACACAACCTTGACCTATGTCCATCAAAAGGTGGAACTTCTTTCTTCACCACTGCTCAAAACTGAGCAGGATCTACGTGTGCTGTAATAAGTAAAACAGATGAAAGTGACATGGGGCCAGCCCTGGGGTGTAGCCTTAACTGGCTGGAAGCTTCTACCAGTCTCAGAGACAGGAAGGCGGCACATGGAGGTGGCTCCACCAACAAGCCTGGCTGAGGTCTAAGAAAGTAGCAACTCCCAGTCATGTGAGGATGCCATCTTGGGCATCCTAACCCTGACAGCTCCAGCTCTAGCCACATCTCGCTACAACTGCCCAAGACATCCTAAGTGCAATTGCCCAGATAAGCCTGGTCAAATCTGGTTTTGTTTTAAACCACTAAGTGTTGGGGTTGATTGTTATACAGTAACAGATCAACACCAGAATGAGATCAACTTACTGGCCTCCGAACACTTAAGAATTAGAACCAAAATCCCAAAGAGCCCAAAGCAAAACATCTACTAATGGTGGGTGATGGGATGTGGGGGTTCAGGACCCAAAAGCGACTTGAAAACAAAACTCCCCTTCTCTCCCCTTGCCCACCTCAAAGCAGCCTAAGGGTTTTACAAGAAATGTCCAAATATGGTAACACCCTCAATAAAATCAATTCCCTCTGGCTTGAGTTCTTCCAATATTAAATAGGGGAAATGAGATTTTCCCCACCACCCTGTGATAACTAATGAGAAAGGAATCTGTACAAGATGTTGACTTTGTTACTCAGAATATCGTTACAACTATTATATAAAAGGATTCGTATTTTACACACAAAACTGTACTCTAATAATAAAAATATATTTAATGACTCACAAGACCACATTTGAGATTCACAGTGGGGACAGGGAAGAATGCATAGTATACCAGCAAGTGAACAAGCCAAGAAGAAATTAGGGAAAGATGTATGTGTGTGTGTGTGTGTGTGTGTGTGTGCATGTTCTATGAAAGGATCTTTGAGGGGAAAAAATATGAAGAAAATTGATCTTCAGACAAGTCTCAGTAACAAAAAGTCTAATTTAACAAGTGTCCCAATATATGCTATTTTTATTTTATATAGTGCCTATCTCTTGTTATTATTCTTCCCTAGCCTATTGGAACTCGACAGACACCTCCTCTGCCAGCACTAGAAAGAAACTTATAACTCATACAACTCCTTCATTTTAAACGATGAGAAACTGAGGCCCAGGGCGGTTAACTGACTAGCAAGGAGTCAAATTACTCAACAGCAAGAGAACCAAAGTCGTAGTGCTGGTGCTACCATATGTTCAATTTTATTTTACCAGAACTATACCTCCAAGGGTCCTCAATGTACTTCAAATTTCGTCTAGCGTCTCACTGTGTGACAAAGAAAGATTAGGAAACCATGCTGTTATCAATCTCTTCTTCATACCCATGTTAAGAGTAGCATTGAATCTGCTATTTCTGGCAGGAACTGGCAGGATGTGATTCTGTATTGGGCAAAGCCATGCAACTGTACAGAAGCATTTGCCAAGTTACTGACCCCAGCTCTTCAGTCATTAACACCTTAGTCTGAATTATTTTCATCGAATGTCAGGGTTACCATCCTGCTGATTCTGACTAAAAACCATGGCACTGATAAACTGGGAGATTTAAATATGGGATAATTTTGAAGCATACAGCAGGACAGGAAAGGCACCGGCGGGGGTGGGGGCGGCGGCAGGCATCAGGGAGGAAAGCATTAAGCACAGAAAGGAAGGAGAAGGTGTGTAGAAAGCAGAGTAAGAGGAGAGCCTTGGAATGAAGGCTTCTACTTAACAATTCTGCCTGGGGCAGCTTTTGTAGTTCTACAGCTTAGGTCTCCTTCCAGGCTTCCCATAAAACTCCCCCAAAGAAATGAAGATCTTCAAAACCAGACAAGATGCAGCTCTATTCCAGAACTCTCTCTGCAAGCATTCCACAAATCTTTAATGCTCTCTGCAATTCTAATGGTTTTGCCACAACCTAATCCACAGAAAATACTAAATTTTCCTCTGTACACCATACAAAATTATACCAAACTGTGAGGGAAACAGGCCCAAATCCCTTTATTTCTTTTCCACCTCCTGCTATGAAACTGCATAGAAAGCCCCTGGGTGCTTTTTGTTGCCTGGTAGCTGAAATGTGCAACTTTTCCAAGTGTTCAAGTAGAATCAAGAGGCCTAGACTCACCACCTCAACAAGGTCCACTCCCAGTTCAGCAGTCCCCGACTCTTAAAGTCACAAAGTTTCAAGTTCCAATAAAATCAAAATACCTTCCTCAGAAATGTGACTACCAACCACTTTTCAACATTTCCAGCTAAGGGGTAAAAAAGAGAAGCAAAGAAAGAAAATAATTTCTTCTTCCTATCACTGTAGCAGTGTTTGATCGCAGGAAGGGGGTGACGGCTCACAGGAATCAGGTACAATCTGACAAAACAACAACAACAACAACAACAACCAGGCAAATGAACAAACAAAAACCCTGGCTGTAAATTACTACATATAATATTTTTTAGTGTTCTCTGCCCCCCCCCATTCTCTTTATGAGTCTTGAGGACAGATGACATTCTGACACAGAAAGTGGTCTCCAAACCTCTCCATTTCCTTTTGCAAAACATGCAAACCAACGCAAGATACTTGAACAGAAAATAGAAAAAAAATTTTTAAATAGCTTGGTAAATGTGCATAGGAAAAAAAAATACATGAAGAGCTGTGTTCATAACTATTCTCATACATGAATATATTTGCAGGAAATGACTAAAATTAAGAAGAATCAAAATAAACACGCCCCGTATTCCCGCTGCTGTGCATTATTACTGATCGACGGCTGGATGATTGTTTATCTCATACGTGAACCTACACTGAATAGCAACTTGAAGAACACCCCCAGACAGCCACCATCTTTACTTTGTACGGGGGTGAGGGGAATGCCCACTAAGGAAGGAGATGGGATGAGAAGGGGTGGGTAGGAATAACACAGTCTTTGAACCACTGTCTCCCCCCTTGCCCTAGTGAACTCTTTGTCTGGTTACTGAACACGTTTGTGAGATCAAGGAAAAGAATCCAAACAAAACAAAAGAGTAGGCATCCCAGCCTAATTACAATAGGTGCCCAGCACACAGTGGTGCCAGCAAAGCCAGAGCGTGGTTTGAATCTTGCGTTCAAGCATTCACTCTCTCGTACCCCCAATGAAACATGTCTCACACAATCTCTTTGCATTGCTCCAAGGTTTCCCCCAAAACGGCCGGCTCTGTGTCACTCCTTAGAAAAGGAGGATGTGAGGCACGAACACACTGAAACATGTTGATGGTGACTTGTTATTATCCGGACAATAACATATACATGGAAATAAAACCCTCCACCCCACACGCCCACTGACCAGTCCATTATGCAAAAGGAGCGCCTTCCAGCTGAAGGGGAAGAGCTCACAGGAAGCGTTATTTACGTGTACATTACAGAACCATATACCACCGCATCTGCATCCTACACAAAGCCCGAGATGGTGCAAGAAGATACACGCTGAGCATGGCACAGACCAGCCGCGGCAACACGGAGCCAAGCCCTCGTCCAATCAGATGCTTGTTAGAAGGTGGACCTCAGGGTCGGCTCTGCCCGATTAGCCTTCCCTATTATGACACCACGCTCTGCCCAACATCCATATCCCACCGGGAGCAAATCTAATTCGCGTGGTTGCTCATTTCTCAAACTGCCGAGCCCTTTCTTTCATCTGCATCCCTGCAATTCGCCCCTTAAAAAGCCACCCCAAGGCCTGGGTGCCCCCTTTCCGGCTCGGTTTTTCTTTTACCTCTTCCCACTCCTAGAAAGGATTAAATGTTTCTTCTCTCTCCAACGCGCAAGCTGGAAAGGCGGAAGGCAAATGCCTCTTCAAGCTCGGGCAAGCGCCCGAGGGGCTGCGAAAAGTAAAAGCAGCAAGCAACGTGGGGGGAAATCGTCGCGGATCGATCGGCCACAATAGTTGAAACCCCAGAAGCGCTCCAACTTACCCAAAATATGACATTGAAGCCAAATATGAAGTATTTGATGCAACAACTGACTTCAGGACCCTTGTAGTGCTTCCCGGACATCCTCTGGGTTCATGAAGACACTTGCCCCGGCAGCCCGAGTTTGGAGCCCGGGAGCACCGTTGCTCAGAGTAGCCCGGAGGGAAGCAGGGGATCGGGGACGCAGCTCCGGGCCGCGCCGCGGCGGCCGGGGCTGAGAGACGCGCGGGGACCGACCGGTGGAGAGCGGCTCCCGCACCTTCAGCCCCCTGCGCGTCGAGGCCGCCGGAGCCGGGGTGGCCGTGAGCTGGCGGAGAAGACGCGCGCTGCAAGCCCCGAGCCTCGCCGAAGCTGGCCTCGAGCCCAAGGCGAGCGCCCGCGTCCGTCCGCCCGGCGATACGTCCGTCCGTCGGCCTCTGAGCTTCGGGCAAACGCGGCCGCGGCAGATGCTGCTGAAGACGCTACTCCCTCGCCCGCCCGCCGGCTCGCGCGCCCTCCCACCCCTCGCTCCGCCCGCGGCTCGCTCCGCCCGCAGCTCCGCCCGCCGCCCGAGCCTCGGCGAGACGCGCGCGCGCGCACGAGCTCGGGCGCTCCCGGGCGGCCGCGGTACCACGTAGCCGCACCGCCTCCCCCTGCCAGCGCTCTCCGCTCCTCCCGCTCCCTTTCTCCCCGCCCCTTCTCCGACCAGCCCGGAGCGCCGCCGACCCCCGAGCGCTGCAGCAGGGTAGGTGGGGAGGATGACAGGCGGAAGGGAAGAGCAGGAGCGCCCGGGGAGCACGCGGATTGGGAGCCGCCGCCGGAGTGACCGGGATTGATGAGCAGTGGGTCCCTCTCCACCACCCGCTGCGGCAGACTGTATCGGGAGGGACGCGGGGGACAGGGTCGCTCGGGGGAGAGAGGGCTGGGTGAGTGCCGATCCCGCGAGCCCCCGCCCCCGGCCGAGCTCCCTTCCGGGTGTAACCGCGCTCACGCCCCCTCCTCCACTATGGGATAGTTACAGGAGAAGACGCGGGGACACTGAGCGGGAGCGGAGAGGGGTCGTAGACTTTGCTGGGAGCAAAGAGGGAAGGTGGGGTGTTGGGGAAAAGGGAGGAATAGAGAGACGGGAAATGGGGGGAGCCCATTGGGAGGGTTGCAAAGGAACGTCTCGGGAATCCAAGTGTGGCTCCAGCCCAACCTCCCCACCTGCCGGAAAAATGAGCTGCATCCCAGAAATGCGGACGAGGAAAGAGACATGGCTCAAAGGAGTCCCGGCCTGGATACGATCCTCGCCCTAGGGTCTGTTGCAATAACAAACAGCAAATGCCCCTCGAGACGAAATAGTGCCGAAGACCTTGACTGGTTCCTAACTCTAAGAAGCAATTCGGAAGAAGTTCCAGGCGGTCTTTTGGGAAATCGGAATTACTATTATACATCATAAACCATTAAGGTGTGACCTCTGGGGAAGGATAGAACGAGTGGCTGGAAACTCTTTGAGAGCGCTACCTGATAACGTGTTCCCATTGGTTGCATATCCGACCTCCTCCTCGAAGCATTTTCAGAGGTGCTGGCGAGCGGGTACCAGTATCTCATGGCAGAAGAATGAACAGCTCAGAACTCTGTGTAAATGTCTATGGGCTGTTTTTTGTTTGTTTGTTTGTTTGTTTGTTTGTTTCCAGGCTTCAGAAAGAGTTGAGATCCGGAAAATTTTCTAGCACCACCCCTGTAACCTGGAACCCGACACAGAAATGTGCGTGTTTCCTAAATTCCCCCAGATGATACTTCGTACGCTTACGTTTGAGAACCTTTTGCATAGGGTTTCTCTGGTTACCCACCTCTCACTTTTCTTAAAAACTAAGCTAGCTAGTTGACAGCCTATAATCCAGTTTTGGAGGGGTGAGAAGTTACTTTTTCTTGCAATAAACCACCACCCATTGAGATATGCTTGGCCTTGAGAGGCATGGAAGCTATATTGAGGTCCCCAGGGACCCACAGAGGTGGAAGCGTCAGGAGATCCTCTCCATTCAGTACCACAGAACTATGATACTGGCTAACAAGGATTTCTGCCCTTCGGAGGATAGAACCACTCCCCTCACCCCCAAGTGGCCTCCACCGGCCCAAAGCACACAGCACACTAACCACCAGTCTAGAAGGCTTAAAAGGTCTGCCATTCCCTACTATCAGGAAAGGACATACAAGTTTTACCCTAACCTATTCCTGCCATATTGTAAATCTTGCTATATATAAATAGAACAGTCCCTACAGATTCCTGGGTAAGTCAGAGGTAAGGTCTGCCTTAAGCAAAGGTGACGCAATCCAGAAAAGGACTGGAAATTAGATCCAGTTAGATCCAAATGACTGAGTTGATCTCTAAGCAGGATGTATCTTTGAAATAAAAATCAGCAGAGAAGGAAAAGTTCAGATAACTCATCAGTTATGCGGGAGGTGGGGAGGGCCTAGTTTAAGTCCCATTTCCTATGTCAAAAGTAAGTTCTAGGGGTATTTATGAATTAAACACAGTAACAGAAGAAAACGGTATTTGTTAAACCTCTAACTAGAAGTATTTCTCAACGTCGAAGCAAGAGAAGGAAGTGATGTGGATATGACTGACCTGACCAGTAACCAAAGAAATAGATATTAAAACAAATTAATGATAAAGGTATGAAGATAAGGGGCACTGGCTTCCTCACTCATTGCAGGTGTCGTATTGAAAGGATATCACCCATTCGGAAAGCATTTTGGCTCTGTGTCCCAGGTCAGGGTGTGCCTACATTTTGACTCAGCAGTCCCACTTCTGGGAATCTAGCCAAAGAAATACTCCAAAATGTGGAAAAAGTTACATACTGCAATTTGTACATCATACCATTATTTTTATTGAAGATTTGGCCGCAGCTTAAAGATCCTGGAGCAGGGACTATACATGCAGTCACCTGGATGGGGACCACAATACCGCCTCATTTTTCTCTGTGCACTGAGGCAGGCATTGCTTTCACTGCCTGAAGCACTCTCTTTGCCCTTTGTCTATGAGCTGAGCTGATGACTCTTATTCATCCTCAACACTTTTTTTAAACTCCAGTATAGTTAACATACAGTGTTATATTAGCTTCAGGTGTATAATAAGTGATTGAACAACTCTACACATGATTTAGTGCTCATCACCGGTAAGTGTGCTCTGATCCCCTTCACCTGTTTCACCCATCCAGCATTTTCAAGGTTCCTTCTTTTTGTTCCCTCAGTACCTCCTACATTCTTGCATTTTGCACTGGGAAACTACCTGTAATTACTTGTTTCCTTGCCTGTCTCCTCCACTCTGCTGTGACTCCTTCAAGGGTGTGCCCCATCTCCTTTTAATCTTAGAATCACTAGCACCTTGCTAATGTGGCAGGTGCTTGATAAATATTTTTTAAACAAATGGATGAATCATTTACTCAAACCTTTTATAACCATTAGGGATGATGATTATAAAGAGTATGTGGCAATGTGAATACATTATGTTAGATTTCAAGGGCACTGTATATGGAATTATCTCAAAGTAATGTTACATGAAAAAGGTGCAAAACAGCATGCACAGTAGGTTACCATTTTGTTAAAAAAAATCATGTTGGAAAAGGAGACTGGAAGATTTGTATATACATATATTTCCTTGTTAATGGGTAGGTTATCTATGGAAGAAAATAAAAGAAACTCAGAAACTGCTAATAGATGTTACGAATGGGATTGGGGAGCAGACTGGAAAACCAAAAGATATATTGGGAAAGAGACTTGCTTTTTTTTTTTTAAATAAACCCTTTTGTTTGTTTTTGAAATGTGTACAATGTACACGATATAATTGTTTTGAAAAATAAACGACTTTATGAAATTTTATGTAATTAGATGAAATAAGGTGGGAGTCAGTTCTCACCAAATAACAGATATGGCTGTGGGATTGTCATGTGTTGTGTGGTTGTGTGATTTTGCTTTCATGTTTCTGGTTTCTAACTTTTCTTAATGTTTTGCTTTTATAATTGCAAAGATAAGATTATAAATAAACACTTGCTTATAAGTCTTTATAAGCCTGGGTGGCTCAGTCGCTTAAGCCGCTGCCTTCAGCCCACATAATGGGCTGATCCCTGGAAGGGTGCAGGGATGGAGTCCACATCAGGCTCCTTACTCAGTGGGGAGCCTGCTTCTCTCTCTGCCTCTGCCTGCCACTCTGCCTGCTTGTGCGCTCGCTTGCTCTATCTGACAAATAAATAAATAAAATATTTAAATAAATAACTAAATAAAGACTAAACAACTAAGTAATCATTGTATTTATTTCATCACAACTTTTTCACATCTCAGTAAATTTTGATCTTAAGAAAAGAAAGAGGGACGCCTGGGTGGCTCAGTTGGTTGGACGACTGCCTTCGGCTCAGGTCATGATCCCGGAGTCCAGGGATCGAGTCCCACATCGGGCTCCCAGCTCCATGGGGAGTCTGCTTCTCCCTCTGATCTTCTCCTCGCTCATGTTCTCTCTCACTGTCTCTCTCTCAAATAAATAAATAAAATCTTTTAAAAAGAAAAAAAAGAAAAGAAAGAGAATAATTTTCTCCCCAGAGGCTGCTATGGCCATCTCTTATATAATTCTGAAGTTGAAGTTGAAAATGGTTAATAAGTTTAATTACCAAAATGTTCATCAGCCTTTCAAATGGCAGTGAGAACAAGTAAAGCATGTTCTTCTAATAGTTGTATAGCTGAACAGCAAGATACGACAACAACATTTTATCAGATTAAGACACCAGATTTAATGAGCTTGTCTGTTTTACTCTTCTGTCCACCTTTTGCCTCCCTCCTCTTTCTCTTTTTACTCTCTGTCTCTCTGCTCCTCTAGTCCTTTCTTTTCCTTCTGTGCAGCCAGCATTGCTGGTTACCTCCCCTCACCCATTGCCTCCTTCCACTCAGAACCTGAGTAGTGTTCCAGTGTCCCCCCTCTTTCAACATTCATATGCTCCAGAAAGACCAGGACCCCGCTAGGCTCCAAGGGGTATCTTGACCTTCTAAGCCAAACTTGGCTCTTGCCAGTGTTTGGTTCAGAAATGAGCTGTGACACAATTCTGGCCAATGAGACAGGAGGAGAATCTGCTGAGAGGTACCTCACATCTAAGAGATGGTGTCTTTTTGGCCTTGGATTTAATTGTGTTTGGATACAACACCTGGATCACATATAACCTAACAGTAAAGACTGTACAAGGATAGCAGAGTGAGAAAAACTGAAGAGAACCTAGGTCTTCATGACTTTGTGGCATGGCTGACTTAAGCCTACCTCAGGACTTCCTGTCATAGGAGAGACTTGCTTGGTTACGGCCCTGTGAGAGGGGTTTTCAGTTTCAGGCAGCTGAGAGTACCCTGACTTTAACACTCTCCTCTGAGCTTCTCTCCTGCCCTTGGATTTTCTCTTCCTAAATCATCCCCAGCCTTTCCATATTTCCCTCATAACACTCATTTTCTATTTTTCCCTCCCCTCTCCTCTCTTCCCCAACTGTTCCCATCTCAAATAACACAGGGCACACCTTCAGCCTTTCTCCACCACAAAGCACTTCCCCACCTCCAGCCATGTTTGGACTTCACAGTGAATGGGAGCGTGTAGATCCCTCCTGGCCTGCCTGAGAGTCTGTCTCCTTCGAGGGGATTCAGTAACAAAAGGATCCCTTCATGTGACTGAAATGGCAGTGATGTATTTAGGAGAGTTGGAGGGAGGAAGCCAAACTCTCTCTCTCTTCTCTCTCTCTGTCTGTCTGCAGAAAGAGGAAGGAAGCATAAACGCTGAGAGAAACAGCAGTCTCGGACAGCGTGGGCCACGTGATTGGTTGTGCATTTTGTCCTCTGAAAGGCTTCCCGCCCTGCTAAAGGCTTTTCTACTTCTGGAGTTCTTCAAGTGGACCTTGTGTTTGAGGTTTATGAGATTTTTTTTAGATAGAATCCTTCCATCTCATCCCATTTTGGCTTTAGCTTGGTGGAAATGGGCTCCTTAGATTTGCAAATCAAAGAACCTTGATTAGACAATGGGTCATCCCACCACAAATCCATTGTGAAATGAGTTCAACTTGAAATTTTTTTTTTAATAAGCCATAATAGAAAATTAAAACGTATTTTCATTATACTTAATGGATTAACTGTTGTGCTTGCTTTGGTTGAAAATGTTACATTAAATTAAAATGTTATATTTTTCTGTGAACAATTGCACCCCCAGGAACAGTACCAGCCCCACACCCCTCTCACCCTATACCCACACATACCATTAAAGAAGATTAGCTTTCAGAGCCCCAGGAAGATGGAAAAAGAAAGTACATTTGTCTCAAAAATGTGATTAAACAAGTATATGTAGAACACAATTGTTTCACTTTTTAAAATCAACTAATAACTGCTTGTACAGTTAGATTCTTTTACAAAACAGGACAGAACAGGCATCAATTTGATTTTTCCTTCTTTTGCAAATACCACCTCAATTTCCTCCTGCTTTAGAAAGAGTCGCTTAAGCCTGTGAATCAAGGTGCCACGCCCTTCCTTCACGTTCAAAGGGAGCAAATATGAGGAAGCTACATTTTGACACACTAAACCACCTGGAATGCATGGACATGAACCCAGGAAGCCCTTCAGACCTTTGGGATCTTCCTGCTTCTTCCACCCTCCTTCTGCTCCCATAGCTAATTTCTTTCTTCCCAGGAAATTTTCTTCCTGATTAAATTATTCAGTGCTCATTTCTATGGCTTAGACCCAAAAAAAGTCTTAATAATACTCTGTGACCTCTTAAAACTGAACTTTCCAGAGAAAAACATCAACTTCTGATTTCAAAAATAACATTCTTTTTTTTTTTTTTTTAAGATTTTATTTATTTATTTGACAGACAGAGATCACAAGTAGGCAGAGAGGCAGGCAGAGAGAGAGGAGGAAGCAGGCTCCCCGCCAAGCAGAGAGCCCGATGCGGGGCTCGATCCCAGGACTCTGGGATCATGACCTGAGCTGAAGGCAGCGGCTTAACCCACTGAGCCACCCAGGCACCCCTCAAAAATAACATTCTTATTACACAATATTTAGAAAACATTTTTAAAGACTCACTCATGACAACATTTCCAAGGAAAACTATTGTCAATATTTTGATATATTTTCTTCATTAACAAATATTTTTATGTGATTGATCTCATTCTGCAGAGAAAAAACACAAACCTATTATATCTTCCATTTCCAGTGCCCAAAAATAGTGCCAAGAAATCCTCTCTCAGAACAGAGGCAAGGCCATCTCAATTTCCAGGCTGTGGTTTTCAGTCAAGATTCTAACCTCATCACCCCATATCTCTAGCCCTTGAGTGTTTTCCTTTTCTACCAGCCATCAGTCTGTGTTTCCATTCTTACAAGGCAAACATGTTTTCATGTTCCCTTACATTTCTAAGTCACTCCCAACTCCAAAGGATCTCAAAAGGCCATTCCCATCACACGAAACCAACCTCACCCTTCCATCCATCACCAGATCAAATTATTTTGCAGTTAAGCATAATTCAACTCCTTATGAAATCTGCCCCCATTTAACGCTAGGCATGCATATCCAGTAATTGCCTCTTTCACCATTCAGGTTTTTCTTTGCTTCTAAAAACTCTGCTTCTGTGAGACACCCCTATCCAGTGAATCTATAATGGGTGGAACATTGAACTTAATGTTCAGAAACAGGAAGCAGATACTCACAGATTCATCAGATATCTATTTAGGTTTTATTATGCAGGATCAATTGATTCAACCACAAATATTTATTGAGTGCATCTCCTGTTAAAGCACATGGCGACTAAAGTACACCTGGAAGAAATAGACAAACAGAGGTAAGAACTCAGGTCAGGGGCGCCTGGGTGGCTCAGTCAGGTAAGTGGCTGCCTTCAGCTAGGGTCATGATCCCAGAGTCCTGGGAGCAAGCCCCACGTCGAGCTTCCTCCTCAGTGGGGAGTCTGCTTCTCCCTCTCTGCCTCTCTCTCTTTCTCCCCGTCTCTCCTTCTGTATCAAATAAATAAATAAAATCTTAAAAAAGAACTCAGGTCAGAATGGATTAAGTGCCGTAATTCCATACGGTACAGACCATGAATACAAGCCTCTTCCAGATCTACTGTTTCTTTTCTTTTTCTTTCTTTTCTGTAGTAGTAGCAGCTCTTAGTAGTAGCACTAAGATAAAATTGCTAGGAACAAAAACTAGTTAAGTAAATCAAGATTGAATGTCCTATATCCGAATAATTTATTTGAATGAGGTCACGACTCTGAATGAAGAACTTTTTAAAGTCATACTTGACCACATGGTACAGCCACTGTGGAAAACAGTTTGGCAGTTCCTCAAGACAGAAGTACCATATGATTCAGCAATTCTCCTGCTAGCTATCTATATACCCAAAAGAATTTAAAGCAGGGACCCAAACAGATACGTGTATTCCAATGCTCATAGCAACCCAAGAGCAAAAAGGTAAAAATAAACCATGTGTCTATCAGCAAATGAGTGTATAAACAATATGGCCTATGTATTCATTGGAATATTATTCAGCCTTAAAAAGGAATAACATTCTGGTCCATGCTATAACATGGATGAACCTCGAAAATATTATGTTACGTGAAATAAGCCAGACACAAATGGGCATATATTTCATGATTTCAGTACTGGGCAAACTCATGGAGACAGGAAGTAGAGGTTACCAGGACAAGGAAATGGGGAGTTGTTGTTTACCAGATAAAGCTTCTGTTTGGGGTGATGAAAAAGTTCTGGAAATGGAGAGTGGGGATGGTTGCACAGACATATGAATACTTGATGCCACCGAACTGTACACTTAAAAATGGCTAAAATGGTAAACTCTATGTTATGTATATTTTACCACAACAAAAAAGTCTACACTTAAATAAATTGAGGACTAGTTCAAAATATTGAAAGGATAAGTTGTTCTCACCAGTCTAAATATGATCAAAATTAAATGTCCAGCATATGCATTCTAAGTCCATGAGTTATATGTGCCCTCACTTTAGGAAATCTAATAGATGTGGAAAAATAAATTGAGACAATTGCATATAAAAGTATCTATTTTACCAAGCGATTTACCCAAGCATTCCTTTAAACAAGGAACTTCCGTAGTAAACTTGAAAACTTGAGAGCAGCAGCACTCTCCAGAAAGAAGGAGCAGGAAGCTGGGATTCCTCTCTCATGCACAATCAAAGCCACTTGTATCTTTTCCTTCCAGGGGATCTCTGGCCTTCTCAAGCCTTCTGTGAGAATCCAAAACACGTGAGGTGAGTTGGGGATGTGTGGTTGAGAGCACAGCTACCCTCTAAGCTGACAACCTGAGTTTTCATTTCAATAGTTCAACTATCTTTTCTCACATTTTTCTTTTCTCTTTCCTTCCTTTTCCTTTCCTTTCCTTTTTTTCTCTTAAGGGAGAGAGACAGCCACATGAATGCACGCATGGGGTGGGGAGGAAGGGCAGAGAGAGAGGGAGAGAGAGAGAATCTCAAGTAGACTCCCCACTGAGCTCAGAGATCCATTCGGGGCTCCATCCCCCGACCATGAGATCCTCACCTGAGCCAAAATCCAGAGTCAGAAACTGAGCCAACCAGGCTTCCCATCAGCTACCTTTTCTATTAGACTATAGACCAACTGTTGAAGGCAGGAATAGATAGATTCCTTTACAGTATGTCGCCTGGCTACACATGCTGGCTGCACGATACTATTTCCTATATAAGTAAATGAATGACTTAATAACTATAGTAAAAATGGCCATGGAAGGTCAAACAAAAAATAGCTATAAAGCAGCTCTGAAATTCAAATACGTAGGAGATCTTACTTGAGCCATAAAGTTCACATAACACATTCAATCTTAGAGAAGTACTCGTCAAAGCATAAAATAAGAAAAATCTGTGTTCAAGTTTATCCACTCTTCTTCGACAGAAGAGGCATATTTTCTACTGTGTTTGTAACTCTGCTGTGTACCCAAATGCACCATATTCACTAGGTTCATAATAAATACTGTTGACAGAATGAATGACAAGGCAAAAAATAGCTTGCAGTACTTTTCATTTTTTGCAAGTGTGGAAAGCATATTAAACCATCTGCTGATTAAAAATATGCGTGTTTTGACTTGCATATGAATCAAATTAACATACATAAATCCAGCATCTTCACATCCCTAGATTCACAGCCATAACCAATGTAATTTTCCGTGTTTCTTCAAACTCATCAATTTCCGAGTGACATAATTAAGTTATTAGGCATAAAATACACAGCAATGATAGATAACTAAAAGCTAACTTTTGTTTTGTTTCAATTCAATGATTGTTTATCCTCTAAAAATCAAAAAGGCACAAGATTCTTGAAAATCTAAAATGTGTTCAAGTTTGCCCTACAAACACCTAATATCGCCATGGAAAACTCAAGTTTGAGGTCCAGAACAGGAACTACAGTCCCTCAGTATGATTAATTAGGATTAGCCAGAGCACTGTACGTTGAATTCTAGCACCCTGCTGACTTTACAACCCCAGAGACCACTTGCAAACTTCAGTTTCTACCTGCTCCCGCTGACCCATCTCCACCTTCTTCCCTCCAAGACCTTGTCTGGAACAGGGAAGATGTTTCATGAAGTAGAGGGACAACACTGTTTAGTGTTACACTAATGGACCAGGCAACCACCCTGGGAGAAAGAACACAGCCAAACTGCAAACCGAGGTCAGACCGAACACCCCAAGAGAGGGTCTAAGAGACGCCTGTCCCTTTCTCTTAACTCCTCAGTCCCTCAGGACTCACCACCATCTGGATCACCATTCCAGGACCAAGAACGGAGCCCCAGTGGAAACTCCAGCACCTCACTACTGCTCTAACTCTGGAGCTATAAACCTGCCACCATAGAAACACCCAGCACATTGGTCACTGGGTACTCCCGGGACTGCTGGCACGGAGCCATGAGAACAAAAGAAGTCTTTCTACAGCAGTGTTCTCTAGCTTTGCCCTGGTGTTAAGAATCATCTAGGGCTGTTCATCTAGACACAGATGTCCAGGCCATTTCTGTAGATGATCGTATTTAGGAGATCTATTTGGGGTCCAGGAATCTGAATTTTTAACAAGTGCCCAGGTGATGCCCTTCACCAGGGAGTTTTGGGAAATACTGAGTTCAGTACCTTCTTCAAAATGTTCCTTGAGTCTCCCAGCTGGGGGACTGGGGAGAGAAGGGTGGCAGCGTGTGTTGCCATGTATGGGTTCAAGCCTCATCATCCTCAAGGACAATGAAGGTAGGTGGCCTTTGTACACTGAGAAGTCTTTGTAAATGCAAGGCATGTTGTCATCTTCATGATTATATACCTTTAGCCGCAGCCTCCAGGACAAAATGCAAAGCTGGGGGAGTTCCTTCTCAACACAACAAGGCTGATGACCAGCCACTAACCCAGAGGTCTCAGAAGTTGGAGAGGATGAGGAGTGGCCAAAGGCAGAGGGGAGAGGGAGGAGGAGGAGCAAAGGCTGGGATCAGGAAATTAATACATATGTATTTCCATCCACAGCTGCTTTGGCTGCTGATATAAATCAAAGGAAGAAGGAGGGAGATTGAGGGAGAAGAACGTAAACAGCGTGAATTTTTCAGATATTAAAAACTGCATGTGTTAGCAGAATTATTCATTTATTGAACTTCCAATTTATTTTTTTTAGCACTACTATGTGAATACATGTGAGGTGGGCTCTGAGCTACAGCTAGATACTAAGATAAGCACCTGTGACCGGGGGGCCATACAAAGTAGGGTGCCTGTGAACTGTAGTTATCTACGTGAGGTTCCCACAGCTGGGGACAACATTCCATCCTGTCAGTTTTGCTGCTGACTTACCATAAATTAAAGACGGATATAGTTAGAGCACAGTCTCCCCCACTAACACGAAGCCCAGGCCCTTCCTTACAATATTGATAAAGAAAATTTGCAATGATGCCAGAAATGAAAGATATGCATATTCTTGCAGGGAACTGGGAGATGATTTAGAGACAAAAACCGCTCTTTCTCTGAGACTTGAACAAGAAGTGGTGAGTTACATGGTAGCCTGTAGAATCACATAGCATTAAGAAAAGGAAAATCATGCTCCAAGTTTCCTTCAAGAGACAAATTCGATCATCTGTGATTGAATATGTTCCTGCATACTAATGGAGAAATGGACTGGCTTTTCCTGATCCCACCTAAAGGCACGAGTATACAACCAAATATTAGCAACTAAACTCATCAAAGACACTTTGTACAAATAAATAGCCTGAATACAAGTAGGACAGTTAGACCTCCTAGAAGCAATTGTCTGGGAAGAAAGCTTCCAAGTTTCTGAGGATATTTTTAAAAAGATACAGGAATTCAGAGTTAACTCTCCTCTGGTCAAAAATGTATCTTTGCCCTTTAGGGCACCTGGGTGCTCAGTCGTTAAGCGGCTGCCTTTGGCTCAGGTCATGATCCCAGGGTCCTGGGATCGAGCCCTGCATTGAGCTCCCTGCTCAGTGGGAAGCCTGCTTCTCCCTCTCCCCCTCCTCCTGCTTGTGTTCCCTCTCTCTGTGTCTCTCTGTCAAATAAATAAATAAAATCTTTTTTAAAAATTATATCTTAGCTCTTTAGAAGTTGTAGCTCCTTCCCTGGCGACAAACATTTCCCCAGGAGCATGGTGGCAGCCTGGAGATGGCTTTGGGATAATTTAGTAAGTATATGAGAGGCCAAATAATGCCCCAAGGCAGCCTCTTCTGCCAGTCACAAAAATACACAAAAGACACTTTGCAATTCTCCTTTTCAATTACAATTCCTTAGTTCTCGGTCCTTTTCCTCAGATACGTGTAAGAAAAAAAACGCGTGTCCACGCTTATCCCCGCTGATAAAATTTCAATCACTGAAATTTTCCCTTTAAAACTAACAAGGCTTTTTATCTCCTTGAGTTAGCCAGATAACGATTGCACAGGCCACTCGGAATCGCCAGAGACCGCTGAAACTAGAGCAGCTCGGATAAATGAGATCCCTCCAGATAAACCACATAATTCAGGGCAGCTGGGAGGTGCCGGCTCTTCCCTCGCTTAACCTTGTACCAAAGCTGCTCCGAGTACTTTAACTCCCTGCATGCTTTTCTCTGTTGGAATGGGAGGGGGAGGTTTAGGGAGATGTAGCCGGGGAGGCAATGCCCTGGAAAGGAGGGAAAACTGTATAATGACAGAGGAGATCTACCCTAACTCAACTGCCACCTTTGCTCAATTATGTGGCTACTCCATGTGGAAGAACTCTCCCAAGTCCCTGCTGGGGGCAAGTGGGAGAATAAGTGGGTTCCCGGCTGCGGCTGCCTCCAATCGCTATTACTTTTATCAGTTTACATGTTGGGGTTTCATTCAGAATTTCATTTTGCAGCATATCCCCTACTGAAGACAGTCTGCAGCTCCCTAAACAAAACAACAGTTTCCTTTCAGGCCTCACACCCTTTGATTCTTTCACGTTTAAGAAGAGGGATAAATGCCTGCTAAAGTGGTCTTAGAAGGTCTCAAAGTGTTAACTAGATATTGATAGAATCTGCAAAATGAAGACACACTTGAGGGATGTGAAAGAGGAAATTTAAAGGGAAATCCTGAGAGTGCATCTCTCTTCCAGATTAGGAAAGAGAGTGACAACATTTTCCTTCTCCCTTCTCGCGGCCAACTTTTGCCCCTGCCCCAGTGGTTCTCTGCTCTGGCTGCCCAATAGGATCGCCTTGTGCATCCACTGGGCTTCACACCTGAGGATTCTGGGTCATCAGACGTGAGGATGGAGCTTTTTCAGCTATTCCAGCTTTGTTTTGTGCACACGTGCAGGTGCGTGCGTGTGGGCGTGCCTGTGTGTGTGTTTAACGATCCGTAGGTGACTTTGATGTGTAAATAGTTTGGGAATCTCCGCTGCACTTCAGCTCTCCAACCTTTCCTAAGGCTATTCTCAAGAAAAACGTGTTATCATTTTTAGGCATATAACTCCAAATCGAACTCTCTAGAAACAACCGCCTTCCACCTGGGTGTCTCCTCATCTTTGTCCACCAGCCCGCCTTGCCTCCAGTATCACTCCATCTGTGAGGGGCAAAGTCTGTCCAATGGCTCGGACTCTCAGTGACTGAAAAGCATCTGAGTCGGCCCCTCACTGCACAGCTAGCAACCCATCTGCACAAACTTAACAAACCTACCCCTGTATCTGATCTTAAACCCTGTCCCAGCTCTCCAGTCCTACTGCCATGCTTCAAATCAGGATCCCTCTATTTCTTGTCCGTGTTGTTTATAGCCACAGGGGTCTCATTCTCCCATCTTTACCCTCTTTGATCTCTACTAATGTGACTTCACTAACCCCTTGTTAAAATAACTAACCCCACGGCCTACCTTTCAAAAAAACAGCAACAACAACAACAACAAAAAAAAAACTAAACACTTCATCTATCTTTTAGGTTCCACAATAGAAACCCAACCTGAGTTTCCAGCCTGATCTTGGATTACACAGCTGCATGAATACAATCCACCCACCAAAGAGCATTGTTCTGTCTTTTGTAAACACGTCCTAGGCTTTGCTACTTATGTGCCCCGAGGGCTCTCACATTCTACAAGACACCCCTCCCCACTCTATGCCACCTCCTTCGTAGAGGTTCTCCAGAATTCTCCGACTGAATCGGAGGCGTAATGAAAAACGCTGTGCCTGACCTTCTTTCATAGTAATCATTAAATCTTGTCTTGTGCTGTGGTTATCTATGGCTGTATCTTATCCCCTTTACCGAGCTGTTGCCTTTTCCCAGCCCTGCCCTGTGGGCCTTGTGGCTATATAGACAGAGTGGACTTTGGAATGAAAAAGCCCTGTATTTAAATTCCAGCTCGGCTACCCAATAGCCGTTTGAGCTGGTTCAAATTATTTAACCTTTCTCTGCTTTAGTTTCCCAATCTCTAAAATGAGAACATTAATATCCAGTTCCTAGGATTCGTGTGACATGTGAGTGAGATGCCCAACACAAGAAAGGCTCTCAACAAATGGTGGTTCCCATTAATCAATGTCCAATGGAGACTCCACGGGCTTTTATCTGTAATGGAAGGTAATGTCCTGCTATCCCAACTTGATGGGAACCTTCCTCTTTGGATATTTGCCACCAGGTCCTTTTTACTCATTAAGAAGATGGCAAGATATTTTTGAGACAAGACTCTGAAGCAGAGAAGTAACGGCATTTAATAATAAGGGTTGGCAGTAATAGTGAAATGGCAGGTAGATAAGAAAGGGAAGAAAGGGCAGCAAGAGAACCCTGAATTAAAATATCCAGCCATACACAGCGAGAGATATAAATGCCTACAACTTTGCAAAACAAATATTTAGTTACATTTTGCAGTAATAGAAAAAGCCAAAGACAGGAGGGTAGAAAACATTAAATAATAGGAGAGCTATTAATATAATGAATGAAATCATTATGTCAAATACACAAAAAATATAATTGCTTCCATGTACAATGCATTTAATAAGATTCAACACCATCCCTAATGGCATTATTTTAAGATTAGAGATAGAAAAAAAACTTTCTTGGGGCACCTGGGTGGCTCAGTGGGTTAAAGCCTCTGCCTTCGGCTCAGGTCATGATCCCAGGGTCCTGGGATTGAGCCCCACATCGGGTTCTCTGCTCAGCGGGGAGCCTGCTTCCTCCTCTCTCTCTCTCTCTGCCTGCCTCTCTGCCTACTTGTGATCTCTGACTGTCAAATAAATAAATAAAATCTTAAAAAAAAAAAGAAAAAATACTTTCTTAATATAAGAACAAGTATAAGATTAAAACTAATAGCCAGCATATTTAAG
This sequence comes from Lontra canadensis, assembly GCF_010015895.1. NCBI lineage: Eukaryota > Metazoa > Chordata > Mammalia > Carnivora > Mustelidae > Lontra > Lontra canadensis. The sequence goes on along the minus strand of NW_022630995.1, from coordinate 106,774,214 downwards.
ACTAAAACATGAGTGATATCTCCATTAATATGTACAAAAGAAGGAATATTATTTAATATTTTTCTGAAAGTTATAACCAATGCAATAAGACATGATACAAAATTAAAGTATATTATTAATAATGAAGACATAAAATGTTGTTTATTTTGAGATGAAGTCATTATACAACTGTAAGTCCAAAGAAATAATTTAAAAATTTATTAAACACAGGGAATATAAGATAAATAGGAATCAAAAGCACTCCAATATAATTGAAATAATCAGTCAGAAACTTTTAAAATTCATAATTACATATAGTTCTTTTTGTAAAAGATTGTATTTATTTGAGAGAGAGCAAGAGCATAAGCAGGGGGAACACAAGCAGGATGGAGATGGGGGAGTACAAGGGGGATAAGGAGCGGAGAACGAGGGGAGAGCACAAGGGGGGAGGGGCAGAGGGAGAAGCAGACTCCCTGCTGAGCAGGTGGCCTAAGATGGGGCTTGGATCTGAGGACCCCGAGATCATGACCTGAGCCGAAGGCAAATGCTGAACCCACTGAGCCACCCAGGCACCCCTAAATGTTTTCAAAATAATATAGGTTTAATCAAAACCCTCAACAAGTATTTATCAAGTATTTACTATCTGCCTAGCAAAACTGTAGGTCCTGGGAATAACCATACAGAGAGTAAATAACAAAGACTCTGCCCACATGCTGTCTAGATTTTTCTGGAGCTGACACAGCAGATAAAGCCTTACTAGAACATAATGCCAGATAATAATATATGTGTTGAATAAAAATAAAACAGGGCTAAGAGACAGAATGAAAGGAGGAGAATGTTGTTTAGAATAGAGGGGTCAGGAAAGACCTTTGAGGAAGTAACATATAAGGAGAGAGTTGAATGAAGTGTAGTTGGAGAACCATGTGGTGGCGTGAAGGAACAGTGTTTCCTGTAGAGGAAATAGCAAATGTAAGGACCCAAACATGAAGCCATGCGTGATGTCTACCAGGAACAGTAAGTAAGTCGGTGTTGTTGAAACAGAGCAAGCAAAGTGAAGACTGGTAGGGGATGAGGACGGAGGTAATGTGGGACAGATCATCTAGGGCCTTGTGGGCCATACAAGCTCTGGATTTTGTCCTAAGTCTGATGGTAGCCACTGGAAAATTTTTATCAGGTGAGGATGTGATTTAATTACATTGTAAAAAAAGATTTTATTTATTTATTTGACAGAGATCACAGGTAGGCAGAGAGGCAGGTAGAGAGAAAGGGGAGGGGGAGCAAGTTCCCCCCTGAGCAGAGAGCAGGACTTGGGGCTTGATCCCAGGACCCTAAGATCATGACTTGAGCCAAAGGCAGAGACTTAACCCACTGAGCCACCCAGGCTCCCTTTAATTACATTTTTAAAAACGTGCTGTCTGGGGGAGCCTGGATGGTGCAGCGGGTTGAGGCCTCTGCCTTTGGCTTGGTTTGTGATCCTGGGGTCCTGGAATCGAGTTCTCCTCAGCAGGGAGCGTGCTTCCTCCTCTCACTCTGTCTGCCTCTTTGCCTACTTGTGAAAGTGTTGTCTGGTCTCAGTGCTGAGAATACATAGGGTAGAAACGAGGGGGAAATACTAAGAGCAGTTAACGACTATTTCAATAATTCAGGCTGGAAAAAATTGGGCTTCTGCTGGGGTCGGTAGGGGCAGGTGAATCAGAAGTAGATTCCAGATCTATTTGGAGATGGCAAAAGGTTTGCTGATGAGTGAGGTAAGAGGGGTGAGAGAAAGAGAGGGATCAAGATTGGCCCCTAAAGCAACTGGTTGGATCAGAGTGTTAATTACTGAGATGGCGGAGACAGGGCAAGAAGCGGGAGGTGGGGACTGAAATCAAGAGCTGTGTTTTGACTGTATTAAGCTTGAAATGTCTATCAGACTCCACGTGGAGATGTTGAACAGGCAGTAGTTATGAGTCTGAGACTCATGCACACGTTTTGGGCCATCAGCAGACAGGTAGACTGCAAAGCCAGCGGGTAGGATGAGGACATCTGTGGAGACGATGCACACAGAGATACGTCTAGGGGTCACCAACATTTAGAGTTTGGGACAAAAAAGAAGATCCAGCAGAGAAGACTGAGAGGAGGCAGCTGGTAAAATCAGGTAAAAACTTGGAGAGTTTAGATTTTCAGAAGCCAAATAAGTAGTTTAATATAACTCCCATCAAAATATCAGTGATTTGTTTTTATTAACTAACAAAATCATCTAAAACATACCAGAAAAGTTTAATGCACACCTAGGATATTGGACCATTCCACCACATACATCTTTCGTAACAACTGATATAGACATAATATTTTTATGACCTTGTCAATGAAAATGAACCCCTCCATCTTCATACTGGCATACTTGTTTCAGCCACCATGCTGGTGCCCTTTAGCAAGGTAACAAAATATAGCCTGTGCTTGCGAATATTTTGTCTAGGAAATTTGCAGGTGTTTTTTGTTTGTTTGTTTGTTTTGTTTTTATGTAGGCTCAACATGGGGCTTGAACTCATGACCCAGAGATTAAGACCAAAGCTGAGATCAAGAGTTGGGTACTAAACTGACTGAGCCACCAAGGCACCCAGAAATTTTGGTTTTGATACCCACAGATTGATTCTATTTCATATAAGTATCCATTACACCATAAGAAAGAATATTAAACCATTGGGCAGTGATGAATTATTTAATAAATGGTATTGAGACAAGTGTCTAGAAAAATGAAAACTGAATTGATTTCTTACTTCATTCCACATCAAAATAAACTCTAGGTTGATTAAAAAAATAAATATTTAAAATTCCAATAATAGAAACATTTAAAGAAAATACAGACATCTGTTTATTAAATTACTATAAGGGGGAAAATGTCCTAAGCTTAGAAATAGCAGAAGAAATTATAAAGCAAGAGATTAGCAGATTTCAATCTATAAAAATGAAAATTCTATGCATAAAAAGCCATGAGGTAAATATTAAAATGGGAAAATGTTTTCAATAAAATATCAAAGTTAGCATATTTTCTGCAAAAGAGCTCACGCAAACTGATATGAAAAGCTATACGGCCCCAGTGATAACAGGTCAATAGAATACTCGTAAAAGAGATCATTACCCAAAAGAGAAAATCCAGCTGGTAAGCTCATATGCAAGCATGTTGATTCTTGATAATAATCAAAGAAATAACACAATAAATTGTTACAATTTTTCAACAATACTATTATTAAAGATTTGTCTTTAAAAATCATAATATACAGGGGTACCTGGGTGGCTCAGTGGGTTCAACATCTGCCTTCAGCTCAGGTCATGAGCCCAGGGTCCTGGGATGAAGTCCCGTGGCGGGTTCCCTGCTCAGTGGGGAGTCTGCTTCTCCCTCCCCCCCCCTTAAGTCCCCCTGCTTGTGCTTGCTCTCAAATAGATAAATAAAAGCTTTAAAAAAAATAAAAATCATAATATACAGTCAGGAAGAGTTCAGTAAGGAGGGTGGGTTTTTGTTTATACTGATGCTATACATTTTTTTTGAATTTGTATCAAGATCCCCCCCTCAAAAAAGTCCATATTTAATAAGTGACCCAGCACCTCCACTTATATACTATCTTAAAAAAGTAATCCTAGGACGCCTGGGTTAAGCGGCTGCCTTCGGCTCAGGTCATGATCCCAGCGTCCTGGGATCGAGTTCCACATCCCGCTCCTTGCTCGGCAGGGAGCCTGCTTCTCCCTCTGCCTCTGCTGCCACTCTGCCTGCCTGTGCTCGCTCTCGCTCCTCTCTCTCTCTGACAAATAAATAAATAAAATCTTTAAAAAATAATAATAATCCTTATATGGAGAAAAAATTGTTATTTAAATAAATGATATGATTATGATGGTCTTTAAATAGAAATAATATAAATGCTTTGCAGAGATAGTGGACTTGAAATAGTTAAATTCCCTGTGACAGCCAGAAATAATTCTTTTTTTTTTTTTTGAAGATTTTACTTACTTATTTCACAGAAAGAGAGACTCAGAGAGGGAACACAAGCAGGGCGAGTGAGAGAGGGAGAAAGAAGCAGGCTCCCTGCTGAGCAGGGAGCCTGACTTGTAGCTCAATCCTAGGGCCCTGGGATCATGACTTGAGCCGAAGGCAGACGCTTAACTGAGTGAGTGACTCGGACACCCCCAGAAATAATTCTTAATGTTACAAAGGAAGCTTCACCACATGCATATTTCTGTCCAGTGGGGATCTCTTTGTAGCTCTGACCCCAATCGGTAAGTTACTCTGTCCACCAAAAGGAGAAGAATTTAGCTACCATCCCTACAATGTGGTCAGGACAGAGAGGCTGCTGACTCAGGAACCCAGAGAACCCAGAGTAAAGGACCAGAAAACTCCAGGGTCAGGCAAATAAAAGGGAGGTGCCTCTGATAAGAAATAAGCAGCAGTAGGCGTCTTTGCAGAGCTTAGGGGAGGAAAACAAAGTCTCCTTTGTGATGAAATTGATAAAGACTATTATTTGGGGCAAACTCAAAGCAAAAACAGGCTTCTGCTAAGAAATGAGGGTCACAATGAAAGAAAATGACATTCCTGCAAATACTGATATAGAAAAAGAAGCTGAAGGGGGGTCCTGCGTGGCTCAGTCAGTTAAGTGTCTGTCTTCTGCTCAGGTCATGATCCTGGGGTCCTGAGATCGAGTTCCACATGGAGCTCCCTGCTCAGCGGAGAGTCTGCTTCTCCCTCTGCCACTCCTGCTCTGTCTGTCTCTCTCTGTCAAATAAATAAATAAAATCTTCTTTAAAATTTTTAAAAAAGAAAAAGAAGCTGAAGAGCATCAACAAAATTCAGGGGATGCCTAAAGTAAAGGAATCTAAATCTTTTCATTTATTTATTTGACAGAGATCACAAGTAAGCAGAGAGAGGGGAGGAAGTAGGCTCCCCACTGAGCAGTGAGCCTGAGGCAGGGCTCAATACCATCCTGGGATCATGACTGGAGCCAAAGACAGAGGCTTTAACCCACTGAGCCACCCAGGTACCCCTAAAGTAAAGGAATCTAGACGAGACTAGAGACTGGTCACTTAGTGACATTTCATGAATATTCATTTATTCACTCACTCATTCTTTCACTAATTTATTAGTTGATTCGCTATTTATTTATCGGGCAGCAATACATGCCAGGTAGTGAGCAAGTATCAGAGGTTACCGTAGTAAAAAAGACAAAGCTCTGACTTCACAGCACATAAAAGATTAGGGAAGCTAGGACTGAAACAGTAACACAAATCGTTATTTAAGTTCAAATGTGATAAGCACTAACCAAAAAAAGTTTTGAAATCTGTGAGTAAATGACAGGAGAACCTAACCTAACTCAGTGCAACAGAGATTCCTGCTTTGGTTTCTATGAGACTTGAAATTGTAAATGAAATTTGAAAGGTGAAAAAGATTTAGCTAGAGTAAGGTTTTTCACCAATCCCCTGCTGGAGAAGGAATCGCAAACCTTGTTTGGGGCTTACTGAGTATCTAATACACACACGTTTTCTATGCAGTTAAGTATAATTATAGTTTCTGTTCAGTTGTTTGAATTCCATCATATTCAACAAATTTTAGTATTTTAAGAAAGATCTTAATTTTTCTTTTGGATAGATTTTCAGGCTGGGCAGCCTCTCTCCATCCATTTAGTCAATATTCTGATATTTACAAAACTTCTGTCTGGGAATTTGAACCATCACCAAACTATAGCCCTTTAGTGTAGGCATTTCAAGATCAGGCATTCACTTAAAACAAGTAGACAGGGTACCTGGGTTGTTCAGTTGGTTAAGCAAATGCCTTCAGCTCAGGTTATGATCCCAGAGTCTCAGGATCAAGTCCCGCATTGGGCTCCCAGCCTCCACGGGGAGTCTGCTTTTTCCCTCTGACCTTCTCCCCTTTCATGCTCTCTCTCACTGTCTATCTCTCAAATAAATAAATAAAATCTTTTAAAAAAAATAAATAAAACAAGGAGACATGTGTTGAAGTCTCATTATGGGCTAAGCTCTATTTTTGTACCCGAAGTTGCTGTGAAGGCTAAGACAGGTAAGGTCCTGACCTTATAGAGTTTACAATCTAGTATTAACTTAGATTTAGGTGTCTAATGTTCTAATTAACATTCCCAATAGCAACAAATAGGAATGAACACTTTACTATATTCTCATCAGCACTGAGCGTTACTGTTATATCATGAAGAAAAGTCCAAAAAAATTAAGACACTGTTATGGATCGAATTGTGTCCCCCCAAAATAACATGTTACAGTCCTTACCCCTGTTACCTCAAAATGTGATCTTATTTGGAAGGAGTGTGTTTTACAGATGTGATTAGTTAAGATGAGGTCATTAGGGCAGCCCTAATCCAGCATAACTGGTGTCCTTATAAAAAAGGAAAATTGGGATACCAAGACACACACACAGGAAGAACACCATGTGAACATGAGGTAGAGACTAGGGTTAAGCAACTGACCACCAGGAGCTAGGAGAGAGGCAAGGGACAGATTTCCCCCTCACAGGAGGAGCTACCTTGCCAACACACTGATGTCAGACATCTAGCTTCCAGAACCGTGCAACCATATATTTCTGCTGTTTAAGTCATCCACCCTGTGATACTTTGTTATGACAGCCCACCCGAACTAACACAGCCATGTTTCTTACTTTGGGTTCCCCCAAAAGCAGAGATTGAGAAAAAGACTTGGGTGGTCATTTATGTTTCCTTGACGCTTGTGCTCAGAATGTAAACCTCGCTCACAGAGGTATCACCTTGTTTTGTTAGCTTGTTTTCTCTTATTTTCCCAGTGATCTTAGGTATAAAAGAAAGTCAAACAAACCAAAGGCCTTCAATGAACAAGAAAGGTCACCACAGATTGCCAAATTTGGGTTATCAACAATGAGAATTGGATACAGGAGTGGATGTAGGGTTTGTGGGGCTTGAAGTTTACTTAACCTTTTCTAAGAGTAAAATTATAAATACAGAATTAGGAATAAAAGTTATAATTTTAAAAAGGATACAAAGAAAGTAAAACAAATGATAAATATTAGAGAGACGATAAACACTGCAAATGCCCCAAATACAGAAATATGTAACATTCTTATTTTTTTAACTATCTCATCACTTTATGATGCTTTATTTTCTTACACATTTTGGCTGTGTTTTCTTTGATCACCTCTTCACACCATATCAGTTTTATAACATGGCTTTCTACAGAGAGAAAAGAAAATTAGTTGTTTTCCTCTAGCATGGTTGGTCAAAATTTGTGTTTCATTATTGATAGATGGGATGCCTAAAACATGTAACTTCACACATAAATGTACTTGCTGCCACAGGACTATGAGCCAGAGACATGGGAATTGTACAAAAATCTATTTTAGATGATTTCCATAAAAATGTATTCAGAGTTTATAATTGTATATGATGTATCATCAAGTATATCCCTGACGCGAGAATTTCTGCCTTGATGAGGCATTGACGGTAGCTGAATCCTCTGCTTATGATTTTACACATCTGATGCCCGGAGGAATTTTCTTTTCTTTTTTTTTTTTTAAGATTATTTATTTATTTATTTATTTGACAGAGAGAGATCACAAGCAGGCAGACAGAGAGGAAGGGAAACAGGCTCCCTGCTGAGCAGAGAGCCCGATGTGGGGCTCGATCCCAGGACCCCGGGATCATGACCTGAGCCGAAGGCAGAGGCTTAAACCACTGAGCCACCCAGGTGACCCCCGGAGGAATTTTCCACAGAAAATTCACTGTGATCACTGCAAACCTTGCTTCTCTCTACTCCCCACATACTTCCAGGGCTAGGTGTTGCAGGACATAGTCTTATCCTGAAGTGAGCTCTGACCCCGGTCTTTGAAGTCATGAAGGCTGATAAATTGGCTCAAGAGCAGGACGAACACCCAGGAGTCATTTCTGCACTAGATCGGTCAGAAATAGCTTAACCACATAAGGAGGCGACTAACGGCGGTCACAAGTAAGTCCCACTCAGTCAGAACGTAATGTGGCCCCAACTCAACCTCCTTGAACCACATCCCCGTAACTGGTTTCCACAGTAACACCCTCGACAGCAGAGGGATAGATGGAAAGTCAAAGTGGAAAGAGAGTGGCTTAACCAACTGCAAGGAAAGTGTTTTGCTTTGGCCAAGGTCACAAACATCTAGAACTGTGTGAAGGTGTCCAGATCCTCTCCTAAGCCCTAGAAGCTGCCCGTCCAGGAGGGGCCCCTCCATGAAAGAGGCCCTGGAGCTTAAGTTTCATTTGCTTCACGGTAAACCTGCAGTTCACAGGGAGAAATGAATGATCTAAGCTCCAGCACAGGTATGTCTTTAGATATTTAATTTTTGATCATTTGTACTTTGGCAGCAGGGAGTAAAGTTTAGACACTCTTTCTGGGACAATGGCGGACAGTGATAAAATGGAGAGAGAGTGGGCAAATGAGAGAATTGTTACAAGAGTTCCACGTGGTAGTGTACGTGGAAATAATAAGCTATGAAAGCCTTTACTCTTTTATATCTACTGTAAAGGATAGATGATGCTCTTCAAAGACAAGATAATGTCAACCTGATTTATTTAACTGAGGGAGTCAGAGAACTTGATTTTGTTCAGTCCAGAAAGGTCTATACTATAAGGTCCTATCTATCTACTGAAAGATAATTTGAGCTATTTGTATTTTATGTTCATGTGGCCCTCAGACCACAGTATTTTAACAAGTTTATAATGGAAAGTACACAAGGTTTGTTTTTAGCAATGGCAGTAATAAATTGGAAAGTGGCTAAGTCTTTATTTGTCATAATGATGATAATGATAATATTAGTTTGTGGGTGCACTGAATTCTGTTTGGTTTGTGTTCTTTGGTCCCAAATGCATCAGTGTTAAGGTAAGAATAGCCCTTGGCTAGTCGGTAGATTTCTGTATAATAAAAGGAGTGCTCTTTTAATTAATAATTAAATTGCACTAAAGATCCTCAGGAAAAGGAAAGGGACAAAGAAATTCCAAAGACATTAACATGCAATCTATTTTTTCACTGAGTATAAAAACAAAGAAACAATCCAATAAACCAATAGAGGTAACAAGGACTTTAACAGGTTTTGACTTTGGTCTAAGAAGCTAGAGATTACACAGATGTTCTTACTAACCAAGAAATCCTGCTTCAGGTTTAACCAAGGAGCTACAGTGTGGAAGGATGTGCTGACAAGGGAGTCAGGTTCTCTAATTGCCTTGATTTGTTCTCTCCCATATTCATTTTCTCCCGCTGTTGCAACAAACAAGTACTAACTTGTGGCTTTAAAGAGCACAGATGTGTTATCTCCACAGTTCTGTGGGTCAGAAGACCCACAGGGGTCCCACTGTGCTAAAATCAAGGTGTCAGCAGAGTTGTTTTCCTTTCTGGAGCTTCTGGGGAAGAATTTGTTTCCTTGCCTTTGCCAGATCGTAGGGGCTGTCCACATTCCCTGGCTTGTGGCCACATTCCCCCATCGTTAAGGCCAGCATTGCAACAGTTCCCCCATGGGGACATTGCTTTCTAACCATGGCTGGCAAAGATCCTTTCCTTCTCTGGGCTCACATGATTAGATTGCATCCACCTGGATAACCATTTGTGATCACATGGATGGATCTGGAGAGTATCATGCTAAATGAAGTAAGTCAGACTGAGAAAGACAAATGATTTCCCTCCTACATAGGATCTAAAAAAACAAGTCAAACTAGTCAACCAAGGAAAAGCACAATACAGAAAACAAATGGGTAGTTGCCAGAAGGGAGGGGTTAAGGGGATGGGAAAAATAGGTGAAAGGGAGCGGGAGATACAGGCTTCCTCTCACGGAATGAATACGTCACCGGAATAAAAGGTACCTCATAGGAAATACACTCAGTAACACGATAACAGCGTTGTGTGGCGGCAGAGGGTAGCTACACTTGTGATGAATACAGCATAAAGCACAGAGAAGCTGAATCACTGTGTTGTACACCTGAAACCAATGTACATTGTGTGTCAACTGGACTAAAAAAAAAAAAAAAGCACTTGGAAGGTTGCATTTTGTAAGAGTTGAGTGGCTATCTAGCTGGCCCCTGAGACCAAAAGCTAAAATATTACTTCTTTGGCTACTATTTGTCTTGGCTTGATTTAAACTGCTGATTACACAATAAAGCCAAAGGGCATCAAAGTCCATTTCCAGATTCCTGCACAGTCCACTTCCTTTCATTGCTACTTTGTCATCTTGCGCTTTCCTGATTTGGCCCAAATATTTGTCATTTGGGTGGGAACCACAGCTTACGAGTCAACCCCAAATTCTTTTACCTATGTGCTATTATTCAACTTGCAAGTAAGTAAACTCCAGTCTCACAAATTTCCTTTGAACTTTACAAATCAAAGAAGACTGACTCTTTTTAGATGAACATCTAAGGCAGCACCTCGAGTGCAGAGAGCGAGATGTCCATCACAGCTGCAAGTTAGAGGTCTGACCGAGAGCATCTGGCAGGCTGTCACCTCTTGACTGGAGATCTCTGATTTGGGAAAATTGTTGTTTTTTATATAGATGGTGGCCTCTGCTATGTAATCCTTCCTTTTAGAGCTTTGCCATTAAGACTACTTACAATCAAGACACAGAACCGGGGCACCTGTGTGGCTCAGTGGGTTAAGCCTCTGCCTTCGGCTCAGGTCATGATCTCAGGGTCCTGGGATGGAGCCCCGCATCGGGCTCTGTGCTCAGCGGGGAGCCTGCTTCCTCCCCTCTCTCTCTGCCTGCCTCTCTGCCTACTTGTGATCTCTGTCTGTCAAATGAATAAATAAAATCTTTAAAATTAAAAAAAAAATCTTTGAAATTCTTCCTTTGAATTATTTGGTGAATTGTCCCCCACTGGTCCAATGCCATAATCCAGGCCATTCTTTGTGTGTTAACATGAGGGCAGAATCAATGAATGCATGAACAAATGAGACGATGTTGTGAGGTAAGTGAGCCCAGAGCTATGGAGTCTTGGCTCTGTTGGCCTCAGTCTTCTCATCTAGAAAATGTGGATAATAATATCTACCCTATAAATTTATTGTAGGAATTTGAGATAATTTATGTAAAATCCCCCAAACCCAGAAACCAGCAGTAAATCTCTCTCAATAGGAATCGTTACCCAGTGTTTTGCTCTTTGGGGATTACACAGCTAACCCTCAATAATCCACATGTGGGTTATTCTCTTTGCAAATTAGCTCCAGCAAAAATTTGAAAGTAAGTAGATTTTCCCACGAACTCCTCATTTACTCTTGGCTGACTTCCCACCACCAATCTCGTGTGTGTTTATAGAATGCAAACAATTTAATATTAAGCTACGTATTACATTAGTCGAAAGGTAAATCTGTGGCCACAAATGGGATACATTAAAAAAAACAAACATTTATCACATTTGGATTCTCTAACTTGCTGTTACTTGCCAAGACTGTTGAACAAGCCAGATGTAAAAATTTTAATTTTATTGTGTTAAATAGGAGGAGAAGATAGCTGTCTAAATAATTCTACGGTTTTGTAAATGACTTCTTTTTTTTTTTACTTAGCGCTCTTAGATCATGTCTGCGTATGAACACCAATATTAATTTTCACCAGATAGCTTTTCTGACATCTAAAATGTTTGCTGTCACTGGCTCAGTTGGGATCATCAGATCAGTCATGTCTGACCTCAATCCCTTTTCCGGGCCTCTGGAGAGGAGAGCTAATGTAATCATAGCTTGCTGATGAGTTACCAGCCATTCCATGGAGCTGAATCCTGTAGATTAATAATGGAGAGATAGCAAGGTTAAAGCCGTGGGGAAAGGCTGAAATGTAAGTACGAGGTGATGGTTAATAACAGTGGTAAAAATTTGAAAACGAGGTTATTGGGTTATAGTATAGAAGGGTAAGACATCCAATTCTAAACCAAATTAAAGATACTGTACTTTTCATACGTTACCAAAGGCTAGTGGAGAAAGAGTTGAAAAGACGGGGGGGAATGACACTTAAGTCTTCCTGGTGTTTATTGAGGAAGAAAAAGAAAAATGAATAGGGGGAAAAGAAGCAGCGACGGGAGAACCTCCATAGGGGAAGAGCAGTCCTGGGCAGCAGCTCCAGGAGCCCCGTGTGTGCCCGTGTGGACTGACTCCACAACCCAAAGGGGAAGGTGCCTGGCGTGTGCTCTTTTGGCTTTTCTTTTATTGTGTAATGCATTTATTGAGATGAAATTACACACATTGAAAGTCATCCATCTGAAGACCATAATTCAGTGGTTTTTAGTGTATTAACTGGTAGAGGCCACCATCCTCACAGTCAGGTTTATTTTTTTTTTATTTTTTAAGATTTTATTTATTTATTTGACAGACAGAGATCACAAGCAGGCAGAGAGGCAGGCAGAGAGAGAGCAAGGGAAGCAGGCTCCCCGCTGAGCAGAGAGCCCGATGCGGGGCTTGACCCTGGGATCATGACCTGAGCCGAAGGCAGAGGCTTTAACCCACTGAGCCACCCAAGCGCCCCTCCACAGTCAATTTTAAAACATTTCCATTGCATCAGAAGGAAGCTTTGCCCCTGGGACCTATGACCCCAGCCCCCTCTCTTCCTATTCCTCCTCCAGACCTCAGCAAGCATTATCCACTTTCAGTCTCTATGGATTCGCCTATTCTAGACTTTTCATATAAATGAAATCATATACTCTGCTGTTTTGTGTCTGGCTTACTTCGCTAGTGTAGCGTTTTCCAGGTTCATGCACACTGTAGCCTGTGTCAGTATGTCGTTCTTTTTCACGGCCAAATAATATTCCATGGCACAGATAGACCACAGGGGCTGGTCCATTCACCCATCAATAGACACTGGGGTTATTTCCAGCTTTTGGTCATTATGAATATTATGAGTAAAGGTTCACGTGCAAGTGTTTTGTGTGGATTTGTTCTCTCGTTTCCCTCGTGTACATACCTAACGGTGGAATTGCTGGGTCAGATGGTGACTGCCCCTTCTCCAGAACTGCCATTCTGCATCCCCCTAGCAGCAATTTGTATGAGGTCCCTCCACAGCCTCACCAGCCATCTACTCTCATCGTCTGGTTTTAGAGAGTTTCTTCTCTGTGACAGAAGAAGTGAAATGAAAACATCAGATTTGCATTTGGGGCTCAATAGTCCACTATTATTAGTATTCTAAGAAATGCTTCTTTTCTACTTCATGTTTCTACTACAAATGGGAGCTGACTTTTCTCACCATGTTTTATAATAATTTGGATGGTGAAGGGAAAATTGAATGCTGCATATGAAATATGTGAGAAATAATTCCTATACTACCACTTAAATAATAAACAGCCCAAGGTACATCTCACCCCCTATCCCCCAACCACCAACTGGCAAACTGTTACTCGTCTTCGCCATGTCACTGACTCGAGTTAGGTCACCTTGGGATGAGGATCCCACATTCCTTGAACTTCCTCTGACACAACGTGCATCAGAGTCTATTCTCATTATTAGATAAATATCAGTCTTGTCCTCCAGTCTATAAAACACTGGGGCAAAGTGACCTTCACTACCTTCCCCACAGTATCTTCAGCATCTAGCCTATGTGTTCTCCCTAAATATTTGCCAAATGAAGGAGCAAGGAAAGTTTCACACTAACATTTTCCTGCTTACTAATGCACTTACTAACTTTTCCCTGCTTACTCACTTTTCAGTGAGTGTGTATAAATGAGGCTTAACCATGGAATTTGCTTTGTTTGAATACAAACCGTCTCAGCTGCAACTTAGCTTTTTGCCATGCTCTAAGAGCAGCCTTCTCTTGCCAGCAAATTCCTCCCTGAATCAGCTAACATCTAAGATATGTTCAATATTTGTCTAAAAACTATCCTAATCTTCCCCAACAGAGGCCAGAGTGTAGCTGAAACAGCTCTTCTGACATTTGGGAAGCTCTGATTCTGTCAGTCATTTTCTGTTCTTTATCATGTTTTTTTTTCAAAGGAAAAAGCTGTTTTCCTGTGTGTGAGGACATCCTCTCCTATCTAATAATGCTCAATTGTCTTTCTGTTCCATTAGTGTGCGGGAAACCACCTGTCCAATAGAGATCAGAGCCGTGGATGTCAAAGTGTCTCATTTTATATAGACATGCAGCTGTCAGATCAGAGATCAAAGGCTTGCTGTTAGTGAAAACAAGTCATTTTTACCAATATGACTGTGGAATTTATATGAATATAGTTATCTGGATCAAATGATTGGCATTTGTACTTCTCAAGCTTTCACCATTTTATTTCTTAAAATATTTTGTATTTTTTTGAGCTCCCACCCTTTTATCAATGAGTTGGTTTTCCAAATAAAAGGACATGGGAAACATCCTAAACGCTCCCTTCCCTTCCAATCCTGCTCCTTCTGTGGTTCCTAATAAAGGAGGTTTCATAATGGTGTCCTATGGGTCATGCTTGGGAGAGACATTCTACTTGACTGATAGCATTATAGTTTTTTAAAAAGTAAATGTATTTACAACTCGTATTTAAAAATTGGAAGATTTCACATCAAGGTTGGGTTTTACAACTTTTCTCGATAAATCAGTCGCCAGCAATACTGGGTGGTTATTCCCACAAGGCAAATATAATAGTGTAGTCTCTAAGATGATACCCAATGCCCTCAACCCCCCCGCCGCCACTGTAGGCAAGTCCTTGTAAAATCTCCCCCAACCCCCTGCCTTGTGTGTGGGTTGGACCTGGTGGCTCACGTGTAATAAGGGAGGACAGCAACAATGATAGGACATCACCTCTGAGATTAGGGTTCAAAAAGACTGACTTGCATCTTGTTCTCTTTCTTTTTTGTTTGCTGTGGAAGGAAGCTGGCTACCATGTTGTAAGCTGCCCTAAGGAGAGACCCTTGTGGCAAGGGACCGATCCCTCCAGCCAACAGCCAAAAACGACCTGAGGCCTTCCAACAGCCATATCGGGATCTTCCCCTGGTTGAGCCTTAAGATGAGATCACAGACACAGCAGACATCTTGACTGTTGTTTTGTGAGGGACCCTGAGCCAGAGGACCCAGCTAAACCATACCTAGATTCCTGGCCTGCAGAATATATATACAGAAAGGAAAGAAGTTATGTATATATTTGTTGCTTTAAGACAGCAAGTTTTAGGGTAACATGTTACATAGCAATGGTTAACCAATATGGCAACTATCGCACTCTACAGCTGTGCCCATTCGAAGGTATATGTTCTCTCTTGTCTGTACCTGTCTGGCCCACCCCTGGTCACTGAGAACCAGCTTTACACTGTGGAGTAATCCACCATTCACTCAGTCACCCCATCAGGGCGTAGCGAAATCACTTAATCTACCCTGTAGCATACACCTCTGACTTACAAAACCCTGTAGCATATACCTCTGACTTTCATTCCCTTCTTCACCCTGCATTCCCTTATTGTGGTTCAGTAACTTCCATTGTCTTGTTTGAGCTTTGGCAACAGCCTTCTGATTCCTTTCTCTGCTTCCTATCTCACTAGCCTCCAATTCATCTCTCCACATTGCTAAGAGAGTGCTCTTTCTAAACTCTTTCCAGGATAAAACCCAAACCTCTCAGGCTGGCTTCCAAGGCCCTCTATGACCAAGCCAGCCTTTTTTCACTCTGGCCTCATCTCTCCCACACCCCTGTACCTGTCTCACAACCGCCTGGAACCACATGCCCCAGTCACCTGCAACTCCTCACTAATGCTCAGGTGTATCTGCTATGTCCTGTCTCTGGGCCTTTGCCCTCCCCAACCCCTTGGTCTGCATGAATGCCCTTCTCTGCCTTCCCTGCGTAATGACGACCAGCTCCTCCCTCAACGTCCCCTCGTCTGTGAAACCATCAAGTCACACGCTGAGTGATCATTCCTTTCCTGGTGCCCCTGCAGCCTGCAGCTCATGCTACGATCATGCAGTTCATGCTTCAATTACTCAACCGCACTTGCTTTCTTACTGGCCATTCTTCTCTTACTGGGCGTTGAGCTCCTTGAGGGAGGTACAAACACACAGCCATCTCTAAAGGTGTAATGTCTAGTATGGTGTCTGCACACAGAAAGTACTCAATTTGCAACACAATTCCTACCCAACAACACCATGTGGAGGCCGAGAAAAAATCAAGGCCATCCCACCTCAGGTTTAGCCTTAGCATAAGTACAGCCATCTTAGCTCTGGCAGCCATCTCAGACCCCTGTGCCCAAGGGCTGAACTTTCCCCTACTCTACTTTAGTTCTAAGAAGTCCCACACTGCTTTAGTTCCAGAGACCCCCCACCCTGCTTTAGTAACAGGAATCCCTACCCTGCTTTAGTAACAGGAACCCATAAATACCCCTACCTTAACTAAGCTCAGGGTCCAAGTCCCTACTCCGCTGTGTTGGGTATACCTGGGCCCAAGCTTAAGCTTGTCGAATAAACCCTCATGTGATTGCATCGGTGTTGGCTCCTTGGTGGTCTCTCGGACGCGAAAACTCTGGTACAACAACCAACCAAACTAATTCTATTGCCCCTTAGTGCCACCCCTTGGCAGTCCTGCTACCTGGACAGAAACCATTCATTTCTCCTGCTTCTATTCATCCTTCAAGTCACAGTTGCAATGACACTCCCCGGACCTCTCCCTGATCACTTAGACCACACCGTCATCGGCTTTGGTAAGACTCAACACTGTTGCAATCATTCACACAACATTTGCCACATACCAGGCCCTATTCTAAGTGAGTTGTGTATATATCAGCTCATTCAATCTTCCCACAATTCGATCAGGTCATTCCAGTTTACAGATCAGAAGATGGAGGCCTTTGAACCCAAGCAGGCTGACTCAAGGTCTGTGTGCCTAAACAGCCTCTTTAATGCCTATCTATCAGTAGCCCCTAACCCCAACCTCCCCCCCAGTCTCCCCAACACAAACCATCAGACAATGGGTTTTAAGAGGACAGGGTCACATCTACTTTGTCCTTGCTATTCCCCAACCCCATGCCCAGCACCTGACACAGAGCAGCTATATTGATGGATGGACTCTGAGTTCCAAAGAACAGATGAACAAAGAAAATTTTGGAACTGATAATTTATACTTGGGCCCCTGGATGGGCTGGACTCTGTACCCGATCCCCTGGGTCAAAGGATGCAGCTCTTGAGTAGCTCACCTTGAGCAGCCGGATGGAGCTTGGCACATTTGGTGCAAGGCCAAGTTCTAAATCCCAGTGGTGAAAAGGTTTCTAAAGCTTAGTGGTGAACAGCAGATTGCAACGTCCTTGGGAAGCAGGAGACATCCAAGCTCCATATCCAGTACAAACGCTCTGGTGTTGGCTCTGACCCTAGCCAACGGGTGGAAACCAAGAATGACCCTGAAGAATGTATTGACTTCTTGCAATAAAAGAGCTGATGTCTCAAGCCCTCTTATGGTCTTCCAGAAACTCCCTGCCATGAGTTCAAGTCCTCACAATTCTTCAGGGAAACTCTTCTGTCACGATTTGAGATGAGGAGGGAAC
This sequence comes from Lontra canadensis, assembly GCF_010015895.1. Taxonomy (NCBI): domain Eukaryota; kingdom Metazoa; phylum Chordata; class Mammalia; order Carnivora; family Mustelidae; genus Lontra; species Lontra canadensis. The sequence continues at coordinate 106,756,796 of NW_022630995.1, read as the reverse complement.
CCTGCAGGAGGGCAGCATTGTCTGGTGAGCTTTGTGGATGAGGACGCAGAGGCTCAGCAAGGTCAGGTGACACATCCATCGCCACACAGCTGGTCGGCGGTATGGTGGAGATTTCAGTGTAAGGCTCCCTGGGGCTAAGACATACTTTTCTCACATTCTACACTTACTCTGTGTAATTCCCATTCCCAAGAAACTGCTGGGTAACTTTAGGGTCTTGGGGATTCAGGGCTGAGGACCATGATGGCCAGGGTCCAAAACATAGCTCTTAAAAGTCATACTTAAGTCGCTTGGGCCCGCTGTGGATACTGGAGAATCTCAGAAGTTCTTCCATCTGAAAGCACATCGGGGTCACAGAAGTGGAGAAACCCTATTCTGAGGAGCTGGTGATTCCCCTCCCCCAACGTTCCTCAGGCCTGTCTTTTCCTTTCACTGTCACTGTTTGCCCAAAAAAAAAAAAAAAAAAAAAAAGTCAGAAAGGCTCTTTTTGCATTCTCTCTTTTTCCTGAACACTCATGTCAGCAGGTTCTCTTCTTTTCCTGAATGTTCGTGAGCCACTGATGTCCCCTGTTAAATGCACTGCCTTTCAGGACTGACTTTCAGGCTGGATTAAAAGATATACGGTCCTGTACAAGCGTTAACTCGTGGCCGTGCACTGCATTTTTAAAGTCCCAGAGAGCTGCTAAAGTATGAAATGACATATCTTTACAAATAACTGACCTCATTTCACTCTAAAAACTCTGGACTCATTATTTATGTGGAGTACCTATCTCCTCATTATAAATCTTGCAGAGAAATTTCCATCCTCACCCTTCCATGTTACATATTTTTGAGATTCTATTTCTGTTACTTGCAAAAAAAAAAAATAGCAACCAGGGAAAGTATTATGGATACCCTAAGAAAAGATGAACTATTCCAATGATTTATGGAATTGATACTATTAGATATGAGTTAATTGACCTCCTTGCCTATTATGTCCGTCTGCGAGGCGAGTCTTGGTTGGGTATGGAAACCTGCTAACATCTGATTCGGTTAACCCTGGCTCTCAATTTACAAGCTGAAAAATTTGTAGCAGCTCAGTTCAGAAAACGTGTGCCTAAGTAAGGAGCTTATGTGAGACTTTTACGTTAGGGAGTAAGACACCTGTTCACTTTACGGCACAATTTGAGGCTCATAGTAAAAACAAACTACTGTTAGGGTCAGATTTGCTACCTTAGCTCATATGCTGTTAATCTGAGAGTTAAGAAGTAAAGTAAAATCAAACTGAGAGTAGACCAGACAGAAGAGACCGTATCTGAAATGGAACTGCACAGGATTTAGAGTCTTAGCTCTGCCGTTACTCACTGTATATCCTTCACCGAATCACTCATCCTTTCTGAGCCTCGTTTTCCCCATCTCTATAATAAATTTAAGGGTATTCACTTCACAGTTTGTGGCCAGGGTGAAATGAGAGAATATTAGTAAAAGCACTGGTTCCTCCTTCCTACCTCTCTCATACTGGGGCTATTAACTCACCGGAGCCCGCCCGAGGCTTCCCTTGGTGACGCTGGCATAGTGTCCCACCGTCGGCTCTCCTTGCCTTTCTCTCATCCTTTGGCATTTTACAGTACGTATTTCCTCTTCTCAATATTCTTGAGCAATTTTGCATTTGCCAATCAAATCCTGGGCAGCTGAGGCCTGGAGGTATGGGGAGGGCGTGTGACAGGCCCATCTCCACACTCGGTGCACTATACACTTGTCAGTATCCTAAGGCAGCCTCCGACCCCCTGAACCTCCTGGAGAACCTTGACATTTGACCTCATCAGCATATGATGAGTCATCGGCAAAGAGCCACAGCCTCAGGCCCCCAACACAGAGTTTCAGGGATGCAGGATGGAATGGCACAGAAGTGAAGAGCCTGGGCTCTGGACTGCCCACTCAGGAACCCTGCTCTGTATTTGCCCACCATGGGACTGTGGACTTCACCTATGCCTCCACCATCTCAAATATGAAGTGGGAATAGGAATGATGCTTTCTTACTAGGTAATTAGAGTGAATATTTTTCTTAGGGAGTGGATGTTTGTGTCCCCTCCCCAAAATCATTTGTGGAAATCCTAACCCTCAATGTGATGTATTAGGAGGTGGGGCCTTTTGGGGGAGGTTTGGGTCATGAAGGTGGAGCCCTCATGAATGGGACTAGTGAGCTTATGGAGACCCCAGACAGCTCTTGCTCCTTCCACTATAGGAAGACATTGTGAGAAGAGAGCTGTGAGCCAGGAAGAAGGCCTTCACCAAGCACTAAACGTACTAGCACCTTGAGCTTAGACCTTCCAAGCTAGAGAACTTTGGAAACACAAGTTTGTTGCTGAAACCACCCTGTTGGCAGTATTTGTGCTAAAGTGACCCAAACTAAGACAATGTTAATATCTGCATTCGTATTACTTTAGCTTTTTGGTCTTGGGAAATGAACTTGCTCAGATCAGAGTCTATTGGTTACAGAGAACAGAAACCACTCAAACAGGGTCAAGTATGAGAGGATTTTGAAGCGATAGGAGAGAATCCTAGGGAAATGTAGTACAGGCAGTATTGCCAAATCTCATGGGAACTGGAAAGTCGTCTTTCTGTCTTTGTCCCGATGTGTGTGTGTGCACGCATGCACGAACAGAAAGACACAGAGAGGTTTTCTTCACTCTTTCTCCTTGCCTCTGACGCATTTTCCACACAGCACAACAGCACCCTCTCCTTCCCACGGCTTCTGCTCCCCAGACAACTTCAACTTGAATGTGGCCTTAGGCCGAGACAGGCCAGCTCTGCTCCTGACACTACTGGGCCTCTGACCATACTGCTATGGGCACTTCACTTCCTACTCATATTCTAGAGAGAAGATGGCTGAATTTTGGCTAGATTATGAATTGGTTTGGGATGGTCAGATAGTGTGCCCCTGGTGAGTGTGGGCCACATGATTCAAGATTCACTGTGTCCAAGGTAGGTATGTAGGCTCATCAAGCTAAGGATGGGTTATGCCATAAACACTTCAGAGTATAGTTTTACTTCAACTATAAAAACTGTCACATTTTAATTTTCATAGAAAAAAAAAATTTAGGGATTGCCTGGGTGGCTCAATCGGTTAAGCATCTGCCTTCATCTCAAGTCATGATTCCAGGGTTCTGGGATAGAGTCCCACATCGAGCTCCCTGCTTGGTGGGAAGCCTGCTTCTCACTCTCCCTTTGCCTGCCACTCCCCCTGCTTGTGTGCTTTCAATCTCTCTCTGACAAATAAATAAATAAAATCTTAAAAAAAAAGAAAAAAGTAATAATACATTACTCATTTTCCCATGTTTTATATAAGTTTTTTTTCTGATAACAGAAATACATACATATTTTATAACTCCACAGAATACACCAAAAGAATAATAAAAATCAACCTCATTGATTTTTAACCTGGTTAAATTTTTATACATTTCTTCGTTTTCTCCCTAGTGCTCTCTTCATGGTTGTGGTTATGTCATAATTGTTATTTTTTGTAAAATGGTTTTTTTTGGTTTGAGTTCTTCAGGAATACATTCTGAAATACAGATTTAAGAGCACAAAGTGACCCCAGGAAATACCAGTAAGGAAATGAGGAAGAGATAAAGGGAAGGGAAGTGTTCCAGTTACCGTGTAACAAGTTACTCCTTAATGGTATAGAACAACCACCATTTTATTTATTTTATTTTTCACACCATTTTGTGCATCAGGAATTCTGAGGCGGGGGTGGGGGGTGGGGTGGGGCTCAGTTCTGAGATCCCCTCTGAGCCTGCAGGCATCTGAAGGACCTGATGGTCTAGATGTTCCGGATGGCCCATTCCCAGAGCTGGCAGTTGATCCTGAGGGTCTATCAGGAGCTCAGTTGGGGCCGTTGACCAGAGCATCTCACGTAGACTCTCCAGCACGGCTCCCTCAGTGTAGTCAGACTTCTTACCTGGTGTCTAGCTTCCCCAAAAGGAGAGTCCAAGAGAACCAGACAGAAGCTGAGGCCTTTTATGGTCTAGCCTTGGAAATCCCATAGTGTCGATTCTGCCATATTCTTTTAGTCAAGGCTGTCACAAGCCCTCAAGGGAAGATGACATAGATCTTACCACTTAATGGGAGGAATGCCAAAGAATCTGGGGCCTTTTAAAAATCAGCACAGGAAGGAAGTCAGTAGATTGTATATAATTAATCCAACTGGCATTGACTAGCAAGGGAGCTGAGTTTTGCTGGAGAACTCTTGGAAACAGTGTAGAAATATCTCAAAATTGTCCCCAAGGAAGGCTGAGGAAGCTGAAGTGTTTAACCATCCACTTCCCGTCAGTAACTGTTTGGGCTGGAAATTTGGGGAGTGAGTAAGAATTTCCCTAAGAATTGACAGGCTTTCCCCTAGCACTGACTTCTGGCATGTTCCTTGGTCAGAGGAAAGCCTCTGGCAGAAAGCTTCATGTGACCACAGGAAGTGGCCCTTCAGGGACAGAGATCTGTATGGAGATGAATGCCACAGGGCTCTGAGGAAGATAGCAACCATATCTCCTACAGCATAGCTTACACATTTATCACTATCATTAAATATTCTTTGACAACTTCCATAGTTATATAGATAGTTTGTTGTTTAATTCACATCATCTTCAGCATAGAGCTGAAGGCTGGGGGGAGAAAAATCACACTACTGTGTCAATGAATGCCAGTATGTGTCCCCTAACTTTAGGCCACCAATTTCTCATCCTTCTGATCTTATTGGTGGATTCCCTCCCTAACCCAAGCTTTCACCTCTCTCCTCAAGATTCCTTCCAATGTGCATCCCTTTACTTCCAGCAGATGATCTAGTTTGTTTCAAGAACAAATGGAAGTCATCAGAGATGACCAACCTCAACTTTGGGCTTGGACCCACGGTTTGTCCCCATCGAATCCCTTCCTCATTCTTTTTCTTCTGAAACCTAGAAGGTTCAGGAGTTCCTCCTTTATTTCTAGACCAACCTTCATCCTCCCCTTTTCCACTTGGCCTCGGCCCCACCTGAGGTGCTCCTGCCTCCTCCTCCATCTTATCTGATTATCTCTCAACCTCTCCCTCCCTCTCTGTTCCACCCTGCCTTCCTACAAACACACCCAGTGCTTTCTCCCATCTGGTAGCTGTAAAATTTCTCTCCTCACTTTCCAGTCATTCCATAATCCACTGTGTTTGAGCTCCTGCCCCTGCCACTCTCCTGAAACTGTGCTTGCCGTGGTCAGTCACCAACTGCCAGCTCGGGGGGATGAGTTTAGTTCCTGGCCCTTAGATCGCTTTTGCACTTGAGTCCACTGAAAGCTCTCCTCTTTCTTAAAGCCCTTTGTCTTCCTCGCTCCCTGATTCTGCCAACTCCTGATTAACCACATTTTAGGAGCGTTTCTTCTCCCTCTCTTTTGTTGTTTACCCTTCCCTTGGCTAGACCGAAGACTACAGTTGCCCATCTGTTGCTCGCTTTTGGTGTATACTTTTTTCCTAGGTGATCTTATCCTCTTTCATGCTTCTGATTAGAAGTTTGCAGTCCTGTATCTGAAACCCTTAAGGCCAAACGGCTTCAGAATCCAGAATTTTTCAGATTTTGGGCGGGTAATAGGGAACATATACTGAAAATTATATACTGGTCCCAAGGAGAGTCTGGGACTGCACCTTGAAGTCAAACACATGAATATCTCTGTGGCAAGACACAGAAATACTCACACAAAGTAGGATTTTTAAAGGGGTTATAAATACTTCTCATGTATGTTCAGGGGAGTTTTGGTGTCAGAAGAGCACAGATCAGGTCAGCTTTCGGCACTAAATGAATTTTTGAAAGACTTCTGTGTTTTGGATTTTTTTTTTTTTAATTTGGAAATTGTACATAAGGAGTTGTATCATCTATGTGCTGCCATAACTCTACACCACAGCTCTGTCTGGATCTTTAGGCTTAGCTGACTGAAAACCTGCTAGATATCTCTATCTGGAGATTTTACAGTCATACCAAGCTCAACTGAAACAGTATCGTCCTTCTGTCAAAGGTCTGGTCTTTTGAGAAACAGACACTGAAACAGCTGTCTGTGGGCAGGAAATTTCCTGGGGTGTTCTCTAGGGAACAGCACCTGGAAGTCAGCGGGGGAACAAGATTAGACACAGAGAGAAGTTCAAGTGTGACACGGATTCAGCAGAGGTTCATCTGATCTCAAGGGAGCTCTGGGCCTGCAATGGCCCTTCAGAATTTTCCTGAATTGAAAAAAAGGGAGCTTTTGTGCTCCCCAATCTTTGAATGTGGGTTGCCCCTGGCAAGGGGCTGTGACCTTAACCAAAGGAGTTCCCTTGGGCCGGAGAGGACGTGGCTGTGAGCACTCAGCTGCGGGAGCATTCCTCCTGGAGGCTGCTGGGATGATGGCTTCTGTCTTGAAAACTGTGCGTCATGGTATTCCCAGGAAGCTCTCCTCCAGTTTCTGCATCTGTCATCTGTTTAGCACCCAAGTTAACAGCTTCCAGTCATCCTGGACTCATCTCCATCCCTTACCACTTCCACGTCCAATAACTCATCATGTTCTGCCAGTTTAGGCTCCTAAATATATTATTTTTAAATCTGCCTCATCTTCTCCACTTTATGGTCAATGTCCTAACTCAGACTTGCACGATCTCTTTCTTGCCTGGTTTATTGCAATTGCCTGGTACCTCTTCTCCTTTCTTGGTTCTTTTCCCGATTACATCCAATTACATCCATCTTCTGTATATGCAACAGAATGAACTATACAAAACTCAAATCTGGACAGAGCATTCTACTCTAGAAATCTTCCATTGGCTCACCATCGCCTATAGGATATGCCCCAAGTTCCTCTTCTGTTACACAAGATCCCTCAGCCCCTATCCCAACACTTACCATGCAATATCCCCTGAACTGCCACTTGTTTTCCTCTTGCCCTCCCTGCTGCTTCTTGTCTCCATGCTTTTGCTCACGTGGTGCTCTCTGTCTAGATGGCCTCCTTCACCACTCCCCTCAGCTCATCCTTTAATACTTGACTCAGTTATCGTTTGCTTTGGAAACCTTCTCTAACCCCTCATTCCCAGCCCTGATTGAGTGCATCTCCTTTGTGCCTTTATAATGCATCCTCTGCTGCTCTAGCACCATGAAAATTTGAGTTGTTGCTGCTCTCTGAAAACCAGGACAGCGGTCTCATCTTACAGCCAGGGACGTATTAGGCTCTCATTAAAGCTTGTTGAATGAGGGTGTCTGGGTGGCTTAGTCAGTTAAGCATCTGCCTTCCACTCAGGTCATCATCCTGACCTGGGATGATGTCCCAGGGATGAAGTCCCACTGAGGGTCTCTGCTCAGTGGACAGTCTGCTTCTCCTTCTCCCTCTACCACTTCCCCCTGCTCGTGCTCTCTCTCTCTCAAATAAATAAATGAATTAAATTTTAAAAAGAGAGAGAGAGAGATACTATTAGTCTCTAAGGGATTCAGAAGCAAGGTTTCTAGGACTTTCAGAGGACTAGCTATTTTTAAAAAAATAATAAATAAATAAACAAACAAACAAATAAATACAGTTTGTTGAATAAATAAATATATTATTATAGTAATTATAATAGCTAATGTTTATTAGCATTTCGTATGTACTAGGCACTTTGGTAAGGAATCCATATACATTTTTTCATTTTAACCTTAAACAGTTTTATAAGAAAAGTACCATTATCCCCATTTTCCTGATGAGGAAAACAAAGGCTCTGAGGGCTTAAGCAACCTGCTCAAAATTACACTGTTTGTAGGTGGTAGAGTTGGGATTTGAATTCAAGTATGCCTGGCCCCAGAACATGAGTTCTTAACCACCATGCATCTTCTTGGGCAGGAGCCCGAGAACATCTTCTTCACAGCCCTGAGGCTACAAAGGCTCTTGGGAAGACATCCAGTAACCAGAGGCTTAGAAGTCAATGTTTACTCCAAAGCTCAGAGAATGCCATACTTCTGCATTAAACTTCAAGGGTGGGGCATCTGGGTGGCTCAGTGATTAAGCATCTGCCTTTGGCTCAGGCCATGATCCCAGGGTCCTGGGATCCAGTCCTGCATCAGGCTCCCTGCTCAGCAGGAAGCCTACTTCTCCCTCTCCCACTCCCCCTGCTTGTGTTCCTTCTCTTGCTGTGTCTCTCTGTCAAATAAATAAATAAAATCTTAAAAAAGAAAATAAAACAACAACAACAAAAACTTCAAGGGTCTCCTACTGAACAGTGAATAAAATCCCATATTTGAAAAATGGCTCCTAAGGACCTAGACAAGTTTCCTGCCTTTCACCATAGTCGTGTCCTCTTGCTGTACTGCTCCAATCACACCGTCATGCCCTCTACAACTTGAAAACCCCAAGGTCTTTCTAGACTCAAGTTCTTCACACATCCTTTGCCCCTGTTTGCTCTTTTCTATATTCTTCCCTCCCACTAAGCTATCACCTACATATCTCATTTAAATGTTACTTCTTCACAAGAAGTTTTTAAAGTAGGTCCCATTATTATCTGCCTCATCTCCTTGTTTCCTTCCTATTTTATTTCATTTGTTTATTTCTGTCTGCTCTTTCCCCCAGAATTAGAAGCTCCATTAGAGGAGGGTCTGTTTGTGGTAATCCCGGCACCTAAAACAGTGAATGGTCAAACATGTGTTAAATAAATATTTGTTCACAGTTATATGCCTATAGAATAGTTATTATTTATTTATTTAAAGATTTTATTTATTTATTTGACAGAGAAAGACACAGTAAGAGAGGAAACACATGCAGGGGGGTGGTGGAAGAGGGAGAAGGAGGCTTCCCACAGAGCAGGGAGCCTGATGCAGGGCTTAATCCCAGGACCCTGGGATTATGACCTGAGCTGAAGGCAGATGCTTAACAACTGAGCCACCCAGGTGCCCCTAGAATAGTTATTATTTAAACAACAACAACACCGAGCAAATAACAAATGTTTGTGAGGATGTGGAGAAATTGGTACCCTTGTGCCCTGCTGGGTGGTGGGAAAGTGAAATGGTACAGCTGGTCTGGAAAACAGTATGACGGTACCTTAAAATATTATAAATAGAATTACATTATAATCCAACAATTCCACTTCTGGGTATGTATCCAAAAGAGTTGAAAGCACAGACTTCAAGAGGTATTTGGACATCCATATTCATAGCATCATTATTAGGACTAGCCTAAAAGGGGAAGAAGCCTAAGTGTCCATAGACAGATGAGTGGATAAACAATTACATGTAGTATTATTCAGCCTTAAGAAGGAAGGAAATTCAGAGACATGCTACAACATAGATGCATTTTGAGAAAATTATGCTACATGAAATAAGACTGTCAGAAAAAGACAAGTACTGTGTTGTTCCACTTCTATGAGGTACCTAGAATAGTTAGACAGTTGTTCTGGGGACCTGGAGTTGGGGCATTAATAGGGAGTTATTATTTAATGGCACACGATATCAGTTTTGCAAGATAAAGAGTTCTGTGGATGGACAGTGGTTACGGCTGCCCAATAGTGTGAAAGTACTTAATGCCCCTGAGCAGTACACTTAAACATAGTTACCATGGTACGCTTTGTGTTATGTGTCTTATCACAACTGAAAGAAAGAAGGAAAGAAAAAGTAAAATAGAAAGAAAGAAAGAAGAGAGAGAAAGTTGTAGAACTGTTTAGTAGTACTCCTAACCTCTCAGCTCGAGGTCTTATTTACATATGCTAGTTCTTGTCAGAGTACATTCTATTAACTACGCATTTCAGAAGAGAAAATCTCTTTCCCCAGATGAGAAAAATCTTTCTAAGACCTACCATAAAGGGATAACCCTTACTTTAGAATTACAAGAAACTTTAGAGTTTACTATAATTCACATCTTCTTTGTCAGTCAGGGTGAAGATAGGGTTAACAGAGACAGGCCACCATTACTGCCCTGGGGTGGTTGAGGGTCACAGGAAGGGAGTAGTCACTGGAATCTTCATTATACCACACCTCATTCTAAAAGTGAAAGCACTCAGGCTCAAAGAATTAAATGACTTGCTTAAGGTCTCCCAGTGATAGATGTGGAACTGTCACAAAATTTATGACCTAGTAAAGCTCTTACCCACACATCAGTAAGGAAGGAGAAAATTAGTCTAAGTCCAGAAAAATCTGCCACAAACAGAACATCTAAAGAAAGTTTTGTTTTAAAAAGAGGGTGGTATGGCCAGCTTCCTCAGAATTAACATTCATCAGGAGCTTTTGTGCTATGAACTTTGCAAGTCTGATTCATCACATGTTACAAAGAAAACAATTTTTAAGATCATGAGTTTTCTTCCTGCTTTTGTCCTAATGATCATCACGGTTTATGGATATTTAGAAGCTGAAGCAGAGTATTAAAGTATAAAGATTTAGTTAAATAAGATAGTTAAATGAAAGAAATTTGTTAAAAAGAGCCTTAGAATTGCATCCTCAAAGAAACATTTTTCATAATTAAGAGACTTTGCGACAACTTTATAGACTCCTAGACGACCACAAGAGGGTACTTCAAAAAATTAAACACAAAATATTGAAACTTCAGGGGAATAAAATAAGAATGATGCCCCCCCCACGATATAATGCAGAATAGCCTAGTAACTAAGAGTATAAGTTCAAGAATCAAAATTCTTGGGTTCAAACCTGGCTTCATCACTTACTAGCTCCACAACACTGGGCAACTGACCTCACCTGTCTTGCTAAGTTACAGTTTTCCCATTAGTGACATGGAAATAATAAAAATACCTACTTCATCAGGTTGTTGCAAGAACTATATAAAATAATATATACAGAATACTTTCCACATTGCCTCTCTGGCATATACTATGGCTCAAAAATGCTAGCTAGTCATATTATGGCATAATGTAGTCTTCTTGCCACCAGAGGTGGTTATAAAGCCATATCAAATGACTGATTTCTCCCAGTTGTTCTGACATTCATCTACTGGTCTGTCGACACCACCCTGAAGTCCGAGTACTATGACGATGTACAACTATGAAGTCGATTCTTAGGTGAAAAACAGTGAGTGGTAATGCTAAATTTGATAAAGGAGCAGGACAAGGAGGGGAAGGAGAAAGAAAAAGAAGAGGAGGAGGGGGTGGAAGGGGAGAAAAAGAGCCCTGAGGTGGATGTTTTGAGGGGTGAGGAATACAGGATGCGTCCATCTTCCACCATGATGAACCCAGGAGCCTCAGCTAACCACTTATTGGGCCAAGGCGAAAAAAGTCAACAGAAACCAGTTTAAATGCTTAATATGATGGAGAATATTATCATACCAAGGGTGCCAACAGTCAGCAAAGGATTTCCTTGAGGGATCAGTTACCACCTTCTGTCTGCAATTTGCAGGTGAGACATAGGTATGGGTGTGGGGGGTCTTCCTCTGACTCTACCTCTTAATTTGGCTGCTTCATCTGGTGGACACAACCATCTGTGACCATCAGGACCAGGATTGGCCCAGGCCTCTAGGAAACCCCTACCTGATTCTCCTCTGAATGCCAGCTTCCACTGATACCTCGCCCTGTGCCCAAGCCAGAGACTGAAGGAGATGAAAATAGCGCTAGAACCGCCCTGATCCTCAAGGAATTTGCAGCCTCTGGGTGCTTGTGGGATTGTTTACGTATTATTATACATTTGGCAGATTTCTCCCTGGTCAAGTGTATCAACACAAATAGAAGATTAAAAAACAAACCACTCCCATTATTCTTTCCAAAGAAGAAAGTGTACTATTTACATCATTTATGGCAGTAACGGAAAAGCAGGATGAGGAAAACCAAGCCTTTGATGTGTGTGTCCCGGAATTAAAATTAAGTTGTCCTAGTTTGATGTGCCCATCATTAGCTACGTTTAGAAAGAGCCTGCATTTTGCTGGCAGTAAAATTGGCTGTAAGTGTTTCAGTTTCTTATTTGTAAAGCTGGTGACAGCCTTCCTTAAGCCCCTTCTGCTTCCCTTTGGGGAGGTAGAAGGAATTTTCCCACTGTTCATGGTTTCCTTTATTTTATTTGAGAAATAAACAAAGGCAAATCTTGCTCCTACCATCAAGTCTCCAGTTTCCTAATTCTTTTGGCTGAGGTTTGGACCAATTCTCTTAAGTTCTGTTTCTTTCTTCACCTCCCCTTTCTGTCCCACCAATGTCGCTGGTTCCAAGTGTCTGTTATAATTAGGAAAGTTTTGTCACCTTTTCTCGTAGATTTCTGGTATTTCGTGCATGGAAACCATTCTGCATGTGAGATTAACTTGTGTATGTAGTATGTTCCTTATGCGAAACAATCGAGTAACCTCACTTTGAAGAATATTGTATTCAGAAACAGAAACCTAAAAATCTGAGTTCTGGCATGTTCTGGGATAGGTGATCGAAGCGGGAATCTATAAACTGTCAGGATGGTATGTGTTTACTTGATGGGTTTTTTTTGATAATGTAGACATTTCTTCAAGTTGGAGGACTGGATCATTAATTCTCTTAAAAGAATACTATATATAATGAGTGTCTAATATGAGGTTCTATGTTGCCTTAAGTTATAGCTTATGTGCTATATAGCTACTCGTAAAGTAAAAGGCAAGCGGTTTAGATTAAGTTCACCATTATTCTATAAAATAAGTTAAAAATGTATCCTAAAAAGTCAGAAGGTCAAGTCTAGTCATATTGTAATTGACTGCAATGGGGAGATAATAGAGATGAACTATCATAACAGAGAGAGGTGACCTGAACCTCATGTGTTACAGGGGGAGGAGAAGAAACCGTGTAGTCATTAAGGCCTAGCGACGAGACCACACACTGGGGAAGGCTTTATCTGTGTTGTTTTATGTGATACTCTCAAACTGCTATAAGACGTCCATTCTCATGACCTGTTCATATGAGAAGAAATGAGGAGGTTCAGTAATTTGCTCACAGCTACAATGGCTGGAAAGTGATGAAGCTGGGAGCCTTACCACTCAGATTCCTAAGTGTATCTTTCTGCCACTAATCCATCAGGGATACAGCTACATCAAGTAAGTTGGTTTCCCTTATATTCAATGTCACCTTGGGAGACAGCTGCAGTTTCTTCCACAACCACACGTGTTCTCACCACGTGATCCAGCAACCACGCTCCTTAGTAATCACTCAAAGGAACTGAAAACTCGGTCCTGCACCCAGATGCTTAGAGCAGCCGTCTTCCTAATTGCCCAAACTTGGAAGCCACCAAGATGCCCTTCAGTACACAAATGGATAAATACATTGTGGTACATTCAGACAATGGAATATTATTCAATGCTAATAAGATAGAAAACTATCAAGCCATGAAAAGACAGGAAGGAAACTTAAGTGCATGCTACTAAGTGAAAGAAGCCAATCTGAAAAGGCTACTTGAGGTTCTGGTACCAATTCCAATGTGGGGGTGCGGGGCGTTCTCCACACCACCAAGCAATTCCCCAATACCAGCTGGGTATCTTACAATTCAGCTCAGTTCTGACACTATCTCTCTAAAGATGGTGTCTGGTCCCACAGGGTAAGGGCTCAGTCCTGCAAGCTGCTCTCCTCACCACACACACACTTCAGATGCCAGCTGCAAGTCTAGCTTGTCCCCTGTGCTTTTGGCTGGACTGGCTGGATGAGAGCTTCCAACACTCCCTTCCTGGGATCTGTTCATTGGCAAGAACAGCTCACAGAACTCAGAGAAACATTTTCCTTCCTAGATTACTGGTTTATTATAAAAGGATATAAGTTGGGAACTTCTAGACAGAAAAGATGCATTGGACAAGATTTGGGAAAGGGGGCTCGAAGTTTTCACGCCCTCAGAATTTGCAACTCTCCCAGCACCTCCACACGTTCACCAACCTGGAAGCTCTCCAAAACCCATCTTTCTGGGCTTTTACAGATGTTTCCTTCCTAGGCATAATTGATTAAATCATTGGCCGTTGGGGATTGAACTCTATCTCCCCTCCTGTGGGGAGTGGGACTTAAAGTTCCAACTCTCTAATCACAGAGTTGGCTCCCCTGGCAAACAGCCCCCATCCTTAGGTGAGGGCCAAAATTCACCTCATTAACATAACAAAAGACACATTCGTAGCTTTCCTTCATTTAGAAAATTCCAAGGGTTTTAAGATGTCTGTGCCAGAAACTGGAGGAATACCAAATATGTGTTTCTTACTATAAGTCACAGTATCCCAGCTACGTACTATATCATTCTTACTATAAGACATTCTGGAAGAGATGAACTGTGGAAACAGTAAAAAGATCTTTGGTTGCCAGGACCTGGGAGTGGAGAGGGACGAATCGGTGGAGCACAGAGGATTTTTAGGACAGTGAAATTACTCAGAGCGATACCACAATGCTGGGTACACGTCACTGTACATTTGTCCAAACCCATAGAACGTACCACACCAAGAGTGAAGCCTAACGCAAACCACGGACCTTGGGTGATCATGATGTGTCAATGTAGGTTCATCGGCTGTAACAAATGTATTGCTCTGGTGGGGAATGTTGATAACAGAAGTTATGCATGTGTAGGGGCAGGAAGGTATATGGGAGATTTCTGTACCTTCCCTTTAATTCTGCTCTGAACCTGAAACTGCTTTAAAAATTGTCTTAATAAGAAAATTGCTCTGTATTGGATCATGGATAGCTCAATGTCAAAATGGATAGGTTTTTATTACCTTGACGGGCCACAGAACTCATTGTAAGGTTATATTATTAGTGTGCATACAAGCTGAAGAGGAAGCATCTCCTGTCTATTCTTCATTGAAGAATTCTAGCTCTGTGCTCTCTGTGTAATGGGTGGTTATGAATGAAATCTAAATAGCCTCTCTGTTTAGATTATTATTTCCTGAGCTGAGTGCAAATATATTAAAAGAAATACTAAAGTATTTACAGTTGCCATTATTTACGAAGTTTGTTAGTCAACTAGGTTTTGAAAATCTCATTGTAATTCACACTGACGCTTCCTTTTAGAACAGAGCCATATTAGAGATGTGGCTATGAGAGCTGCTTCATGTCCATGGAAGCTGTGTGACCTTGGAAAAGTCATTTAACATCTCTGAGCCTTACTGTCTTCATTATTAAAATGGATGCAATTCCTTATTATCCTAAAGACAAGGAAGCTGGGTAGTTGTTTTTATTTTGTCTTTTCATTGTGAAAAACATTTGTTCTGATAAAGTCTACCATAAATAAGTCAGTAGATTATCCACTCGGGCATAGATACACCAGCAAAGATCCCTGTGCCGTCCAAGCCGTGAACGTCTGATTGATAAGCTTTCTTATCCTGGTCAGAGCACACACCTTCCATGCTGTTCCTGTTCATTGACTGCTTCCAAATCCAAATGATCAGATAGTCATTTATCTCCAAAGTAGGCTCAAAACGTTGGTTCAGGCATTTCGCGATATGCATTCCTCTTAAATTCCAAGGAAATCACTGCCTTGTAGACAGTATACTGGCTGCCCTTGAAGATGTCCTTGAGGAGCCTCTGCAGTGTCTGCTCGGCCTCCTAACTCAGCTTCACCTTGGCAGTGACCAGGATGGCACAGTGGGACAATGGATGGTTTCTGATACCCCTCTGGCAGGATCTGTGCCAAATAAGTCCCAACTCCCGAACAGGTGATATGGTTCCATCCTACTGTCCAACCTGTTCTCTCATACACCCCTTTTCTACAGTCCATGGGCTCCAGCCAGTCTACGGCTCTGTTCGCTGACCCCCAGCCATGCCCAGCATTTCTACTCCAGGTCTCTCCCGTTAGAATGTTCTTTCCACAGCTGCTTGTCAGCTAAGAACACAATTTTTTTCTTCGAGGCAGAAGCTGTGCCTTGCCCCATGTCTAGCACACTGCCTGGCATGTAATATGAGCTCGACAAAATTTTTTTAAGACCTTTTTAAAAAAATTTATTTGAGAGAGAGAGAGCATGAGTTGGGGGAGGAGCAGGGGGAGAGGAAGAAACAGAATCTTCACTGATCCTGACGCAGGGCTCAATCCCAGACCCTGGATCATGACTTGAGCCAAAGGCAGATGCTCAACCAACTGAGCCACCCAGGGTCCCCTCAACAAATATTTTTTGAGTAAAACAAAATTAAGAAAAAGAGAAACCTAGCAAATGGAGGGGAAGATGCCAACATCCCCTGCTGGTGCCCAAATGTGCTGCTTATCTACCTGGTGATGACAGCACCTTCCCACACACGCCACATGTTGCCTTAAATGTCGCCTTATCAGTTTCCTACCCTTTTGAGAGCTACCCTTTCATGCTTTCTCCTAAACCAAAAGCTTAGAAGAAGTCAGGACACACATACACAAGTCCCCTACCCCTCTCAACCCCAGAGCCCCTTCAGAAGCAGTCTTACTTGAGAAAAAGGATAATTGTGTGCCATATATGAGGGAAATGACAGAGAAGGATAATTATTTTTTAAAGATTTTATTCATTTATTTGACAAAGAGAGACACAGCGAGAGAGGGAACACAAGCACGGGGTGTGGGAGAGGGAGAAGCAGGCTTCCCACAGAGCAGGGAGCCCAATGTGAAGCTCGATCCCAAGACCCTGGGATCATGCCTGGAGCTGAAGGAAGATGCTTAACCCACTGAGCACCCAGGTGCCCAGATTAATTTATTGAAGGCCATGTTGTCATGTTTCTCAAAATGTAGTTTGAAATGTAGCTAGAAATTCTGTGATAGACTCTTTCCACGAGGTTGCTACCATAGTGGGATGTTAGTTGGAGCCATGGTGCCCATCATGGCTCTCACTTGGTGACAACGTACCAGAGAATGAAGCCAATATGGGAAAAATCTTGGTGGAAATGGAGGGAGGGACTGGTCTCTGGGGATATTGTTTGAGTCTCTGGATACAGCCAGTACTGAAGCTAGGCCTGCTTTTGCATTTGTCTTGATTTGCTTAATTTGCTGTGAACTAGGTTTCTGTCAGTTTCAAATGCAAAAATAACTAATGTAGCTGTCATGTACCTGGGGCCTGCTCTGTACCACAACTTTCAAGTATGTTAGATTATAAACCTCAGGATGCCAGTGACCTACTTCATTTTTTTTTTTTTTAAGATTTTATTTATTTGAGAGACAGAGAGAAATCACAAGTAGGCAGAGAGGCAAGCAGAGAGAGAGAGAGAGGAGGAAGCAGGCTCCCTGATGAGCAGAGAGCCAGATGTGGGGTTGGATCCCAGGACCCTGAGATCATGACCTGAGCTGAAGGCAGAGGCTTAACCCACTGAGCTACCCAGGCGCCCCGACCTACTTCATTTTTACCCTGAGCTCTTGCTACCATCCACCATACCACCTACGTTGTGATTTCCCTGGCTCCCCTGTATCCCTAGTCCCCACAGAAGGTAAGCCCCTTCTGAATGTCTGTCTCATTCATTGATCCATGTCTGGCTCTGAGTGAAAAGCCTCACAGGCATTCTTAGATTGCTGAGGAGTTCCAGGCAGAGGAGTGATCTCACAGAACCTGCTGTTTTGACAAGGTTACTCTGTGTTGACAAGTCAACGAAGAGGAGCATGAAGAGAGGGAGAAGGGAAAGCAATTTGGAGGCTATGCAATATCCAGGCAGGAAAGATGGCAGCCTGGACCAGGGTAGTAGCAATGGTGATAGGGGAAAGTGGTCTGATTCTGGATGTGTGTAGAAGTAGAATTATCAAGACTTGGTGAGAAATTAGATATGGAGATGGGACAAAGGGAAAAATCAAAGATAACTTCAGGGACTTCAAGGGCAATCGCATCTTCCTTGCCAGTCATTGACTTCAGGATAGGCATGCCCCACATTACAGCCAATGAGAAATGACAAGACAGCTCCTGGGAGCTTCTCTAGAAAAGAATAACAGGAAGAGAGTCACCCTGTGTTGGACGTGGATACAGTTGCTCCTCTAAGTGACGCCTGGAACAGCTATGCCATCTTGATACCAGACTGCAGATGAAGCCTGGAGACAGGTAGAGCTAAGAGATGGAAAAACCAGCATCCTCCGTGACATCAGTGGGCCAGGGAGTCAACCAAGCCTTGCTCTGAACTTCCTATGATGAGATGCTACATCGCTGTATTATTGAAGACAGCTTGAGGCAGGATTTCTGTTGCTTACAACCTAAAGCATCCTGAGCCAAGACCCTCTTTTGTAGGCTTTGCAGCTTATCCTTTTTAGAATGAAGTACCAAAGAATTTAGAAATGGCTCCAATGTGTCCAAAATAACGTATCTTACATTGTAACACTCTTGGCTAATGGAAAAAGACATGGTGGGAGGAAAAAGGCTGGATGGGAAACCAATCCCACTGTTATAGTAGGAAACAAATCATATGTACATTGATTTATGACATGAAAGGAAACAAATCAGTTGAGGAATCGGAGCGCAAAGCTATGTATGGTGCCCTAGAGCGGCATTTTTCAACTGCAGTTTGTGATCTGCTGGTAGGTCACATAAACGATTTAGTGAGTCTAGACTAGCATTAAAAAAAATGGAATGGAACAAGTAGAATTGGGTAGAAGAGTAGAATTGAATAGAATGGATCAGAATAGAAAATATTAGAGTACATACTGAAAATTAATATCTTGTGGAAATTTTGTGTCAGTGATGTATTTATATATGTGTCTACTGAGCCATCATGTAAAATGTTTGCCTTATTGTGGGTCATGGCCAAAAAGATTTGAGAAATACCATCTAAGAATATGTTGCGACACTGACCACACTCTTTACACACAGCACTCTAAACCACTAGAACTGAGTGGTCACTTTGCTCTAATTATACAAATACACCTAACATCTTTTCTAGTGAAAACTATTCTCATCATGTGACTGGAATAAAATATTCCTTCTCAAATAAATATGGTGCCCCAGTTGCACAGAAGCAAGAGCGCATCCAGGACACCTGGCCCCTGTGAGTCCCCTGGGTCTCAGACTGACCTGCTCTGTGGAGCTGGCTCCTGTGATCTCTCCCCAGAGTCTGCCTGAATACCATCTTTGGTTTCTGTCTGATTCTTGCTTCTTATGCCAATACTGGGGGAGGAGGCAAAAGAGATGAATTTTCACAGCATTGTTGGTGAAAGTACCCTCAAAGTGGTGTAGATTCATATCAAAACTGAATTTTTTTCTACTCCAAAGAGATTAAAAGTTACTACCCAAATTTCAGTTTCCAGTGGAGGTTCATGAGGAGCCCATCATGGAGCATGTATTCCCATCAAGTGACCCACTTATTCCAAGGGTTCTTATAAATGACACCGGTTCATGATACGGAAGGCTTGATAAGGTGAGGGGTCTGTGCTCTGTGCTGCTGGACAGATGCACTGGCCTCCTGTCCTTCCAGAGACAATCCCAGGAGGAATTCTGTATGCTCCTTGGAGGTCCTTAAATCTCAGAAACTGAAGGCACACTGCCTGCAGGTGGACCTTGATCATACACACTTCTACTGACTTTGCCTCCTTCCGGTCCCAGCCTCCCTTTCCCTCCCTCCTGCTGTTTGGGATAACCTCCCCCAAGGACACCACACCCATATCCTTGGGTGGGACCCTGCTCTTAGGGAAACTAACAGCGAATCTCAACCAAAAAGAATCCAAGTGGCTTAAGGGAAAACACCACTAAAGAAATTATTTCAGGAACCCAAACAGAGCCTTCACAATATGATATTTAGAAATGTTTTTAAAAGAATAGGAGGGGATTAAGTAATTGGGAGTAGTTCTTGGGAGTCGTCCTTGGAAGACCAAAGGAAATTGAGTTGGAAACTTCGAAATCAGTTGCAAGATTTAGTGATCTTACAGACAGAGGCTGGTTGTCTCTGAACCCATTTCTTACCTACATGGGAGCTGAAAGAGGCCACAAGGGGATGGGAAGCAGTTGGGATCAATGAAAATGTACACTGGGGACTCCCTCACACCCAGCCTTCTCTTCCGAGGGATCCCAGCACATGCTAGCTACCCTTTTACACTAGATTCACAGGGGAACTGAGAGTGTGAAAGTCTATTCTGGGACCAATCTTTCATAAACAACAATCTAAAAGAAACAAAGGTGGGGGAATCAGAAAAATAAGTAATTAAAAATTTTTATAAACATGACATTGTTTTGTTTTTATATTATAATTTGTTTATATGTTATATATTTATTTATATATTGTTATAAGAAATTTGGAAGGCAATTGAACTGATACAAGTTCAAGGTACAGAAATACATTTGAGTGTCAAAACGCAGCATCATTTGCAACTACTCACAGAAATACAATGTGCTTTACCAAACCAATGCCTTAAAAAGTTCCTTAGGTAAACTAGTCTGGTAAGGAGTTAAAAAGAGCTTATAATGTGTGATGTTGATTTTCACTTAATGAATCTTGAAAAATATATTGTTATGAGCATTTTAAATATCTTCCTGTGCTTCCCTCTAAACTATTTGTAAAGCAAAAGATATTTTTTTAAGTGGTAAATCCCTGTTCAACCTTCTTCTAGAATATCACAAATGATGATTTAATGATGTCTGGATTAATGGTGTTCTCCTGCCCCGACAGCTACTGACAGGCTAGGACATACAAAGGCTGAGAACCTACAATTGTTTTCTATATTTAACAGTGGTCAGACCCTTATTAGTGTTGAATCAAGTTTTGGTTTCTAAATTTCTGGAGAACTGTAGAGGAGTTGGCAAAGTTCCAAAGAGAAGCAATAGAAACCATTAAAACGATGGAAAAGAAGACCTACAAGAAAAAAAAAATTTAAAACACTGAACCGGCTTCGCCTTGAAAATTGCAGGCAAAGACTGATTTAATAACTTTCTTCGAGAACAGGATGGTTTATTTGGAGGAAGAGGCTCACTGGCTTTTCTCCATCTCTATAGAGATGAAAACCAGACAAAATTGGATTAGAATGCAGCAAGAGAGTTTCTCTGACCTAAAGCAGAACTCAGCTGCACAGGTGATTAGGCTCTGTCATTACCACTGGAGTGCTTCGAAAATACGTTCAACAACCATTAGCTATGGGTAGTTTAGGCCACTCACTGGAGGAGGAAAAGCCTTTCAACTCTGTGTTTCCATGTATTTGAACTCCCAAAACCCAGGTTAAAAAGGTTCATCAGAGCAGAGGGGAGACCCGATTTTCCACACTTGGGAACAGGATCACCAGAATATATCATCTTTCATTCTGAAACTAGAAAGACTCAACATTGAATGAATGATATTAGCCATATGCTGAAGTAATGCAACTCCAAGAGATCATGTGCGAATATCACTAATGAAATGAGCGTTTCCCAGGTTTCATTAAGGACTCATGGAAACCTTGTTGAATCAGCTCTAAGAGAAACTGCAATTTAATAATATTCATGTTACGTCTTTTGAGCATCTGCTCTGTTTCCAGCAGCATGCCAGGTCCTGGAGATTGCAAGTCAAAGGCGATGTGGTCACTGCCGCCTGGGAGTTTACAATCCAGTGAGGAGTGAGTTATGTCACTGGCTAATCCTCTATTAGGGAGCAGCACAGCGTGCTGAGGGAGCACCTGAGGGACCCTTTCCTCCCTCAGGGGCATTGTGGGAAGGCTTCCTGAGACAGTGCTCTGAGGATGAGCTTTGGAAATAGATTAGGGATAAGACTGGTATAGGAAGAATTTCTCATAGAGAAGAAAATGGATGTTAAAGGAGGAATAATAATAACAGAGGAAGAATACCAAGAACCAGTATGAGCCAGGCACCGAATCAAGTGCTTGATCAGCGTGATTCTACTTAATCATCATGACCTCCCTCATGCATTCTTTCGCAGATATCTGAGCACCTGCTGTGTTCAGGAACTGTGCACACAAAGGCGAGTGGGAGACACACAGATTCTGCTCTCCTAGAGCCTAGCCCAATGTGGGATGCTATATAATAATCAAACAGAGAGGTGTGATGGATGGAAAGTCAAGGGAAAGTTGTTAATTACAATATTTATAATTTCCTTCACTCTTTCAACCATCAAAGAGAATTCTGCTTTTGTCTTCTAAGCTCCTCCCATCTCACTCCCTCCTCTGCCCCATGCCAACAAGAATTCTTTCTTTGTCAGCTGAGTTCCTGAGCTGTCATGATGCCAAATCTAATTAATGGAGGAAAGAGCAACTAGACTTTAGAATTAAGGACAAGCGATTTGTGGGGGGGAAAAAAAGAAAAGAGGTAGGTAGAAATAATTTATTAAAATATAAATTAAAATGTTTAAACTATTGCTTTTTATAACTTTTATTGACTACCGAATTATATTTTAGGAGCAATTCAATGTAACTTGCCAAACACTGGGAGAAGTACTGACTGTACTTCCACTTTACAAATGTGAAAGCTGAGGCCTAAAGAGTTAAGTAACCTGAACAAGGTTACAGAGTTCATAGGTGGCACAGCCAGAGTTCAAAACCAGTGGTGTGACCCCAGCATACACGCCGGCGGTGGAAGAGAAGGTTCTTGGGGCTCTAATACAAAGTGAGATTGAGAGCAAGAGGAAGGGCAAGATGGATGTTCTCAAGCAGAGTGTGGATCATTAACTGGATCCCCTTGATATTCTCTGGCTGATTTTAGTAACACATTGAATTGCTTTCAATTACTCACCTGGAGTTCATGTCTCTGAGAGTGACCCTGTGCTGGGACTGGGCCGCGTGGGCCAGTTGTGACGTGGGACACAGAAGGTCAGACTGCAAAGTGCACTGTGCTATAAAGGATAAACACAGAGAACTCTGAGAGCAAAGGCAGAGGCCATGATCTGGCTTACCGGGTCAGAGAGGCTTTCCGGAGGAAGTCAAGTTGAGCCTGCCGGCTGAGCAATGGTTACCTGGGTGAACCCCAGGCAGAGGGAAGAAGTGTGTGCAAAGGTACTGAGGCAAAAATGGAGAAGGACTTTGAGGAACTGAAAGAAGATATGGAGCTGGAGCACTGAGAGAGAGAGGGAGACAGGTCTGGTGAGACAAAAAGAGAGGTAGATCATGGTAACACTCCCTGAGGCAGAGAACACTGGAAGAGTGCCAGGTTTGGGATGTTCCTTCAGATTCCTCTGTCATGAATCTGTCTTCAGAGATAAGGATGTTCCTTTCCTCCAGGTATAAGGTGGGTACATGGCGGTCTTGTGATCTGCTTGGGGAGAAGGTAATAAAGTCCTCCCTATACCTGCCATTTCACAAGTTCCCTCAGGTTAAAATACTCAATGTGCCCAGGTGCCATATTTGGGGGTATTCTGCCCTGAATTTCATCAATGAGAACATGGATTCCAGAGCCAGACTGAATCCCAGCTCCATTCCAGGTTTGAATCCCAGCTCCATCTCTCATTAGTTTTGTGCCTTTGGGAAGGTGACTTACTTCAGTTTTTTCTTTTTAGGATTTTATTTATTTATTTGACAGAGAGAGACACAGTGAGAGAGGGAACACAAGCAGGAGGATTGGGAGAGCGAGAAACAGGCTTCCTGCTGAGCAGGGAGCTCTATGCAGGGCTTGTTCCCAGGACCCTGGGATCATGACCTGAGCAGAAGGCAGAGGCTTAAAAACTGAGCCACCCAGGTGCCCCAGAAGTGACTTACTTCTAAATGCTTCAGTTTTCCTGATCTAGAAAATAAGCTAATTATTCTTGATAATACATATATGTTGTATGAGCATCAAATAAGTTAACATATGAATATCTGCTGTTACTATAGCCAGAGGACTCAGAAATGGATATCCAATTATAAGTAAAATTCTTTTTTTTCCTTCTTTTCCCTCTGCTTGCTTTCTTTCTTTCTTTCTTTTTCTTTCTTTCTTTCTTTCTTTCTTTTTTTTTTTTTTAAAGTAGTCTCCATGCCAGTGCGGAGCCCCACACAGGGCTCAAACTCGTAACTGTGAGATCAAGACCTGAACTGAAATCAGGAATCAGACGCTCAACTAACGGAGCCACCCAGGAGCCTCAGTATAACAAGATTCGATGGTGGGGGAGGATATTGGTGGAGGGAGCCATATTCAAAAAGGATGAACGTGAGTCACCTGGGTGGCTCAGTGGGTTAAAGCCTCTGCCTTCTCTGTCTGTCAAATAAATAAATAAATAAAATCTTTAAAAAAAAAAAAGGATGAACATAGGTAGGTGGAGGGTGCTCAGAAAACTACTGATTTTCTTTCTTTCTTTTTTAAATATTTTATTTATTTGTTTGACAGACAGATCACAAGCAGGCAGAGAGGCAGGCAGAAAGAGAGAGAGAGGGGGAAGCAGGCTTCCTGCTGAGCAGAGAGCCTGATGTAGGGCTCAGTCCCAGGACCCTGAGATCATGACCTAAACTGAAGGCAGAGGCTTAACCCACTGAGACACCCAAGTGCCCCTGAAAACTACTGATTTTCCACTTTGGCTGAGACCAAGGGAACATGTTAGGAACAGAAGACATAGCAGTGAGGTTTTTGGGTAGGCATTGTATAAGATGCCCACCCGAGAAATGTCTACTTAATTTTAAGGACCATTGAGAACTTCTGAAAGTTTCCAACAGTACGTAATAAGACCAGAGTTGCATTTTGGGCAAAGTGATCTGGCAGCCACATAGTGTGAATTATCATGGGAAAGACTGACTTTGTACTCACTGAGAAACCTTGCTAGAAACATTTTTAGAGTAGACTTTCATCCTGGCCAGCAAATATATTGAGCAGCTGACAAAATATACTGGTCTATTTGGCAGTCACGCTTCTCTGGGTAAATTAATATAATCTATGGCTCGTAAATCAGTCCACCCATCTATCTATCAATCGACTTTCTTATTACTTTAAGAGGTATTTCCTTTTAGATGGCTCTAAGAACATTTACAAACACACGCAAATACAGCAGTTACATAAATCAGAAGTAAAACGAAAACACTATATAGGGAAAATGGAAAGGTAATTATCTAGAATAAGGATCTAGAATAAGATGGTAAATTCAACTGACCATTACATTAGCTCTAGTTTGCTAAAAGCCCAGGCATAAAAGGAGTCTAGAAAGAGAACTGTGTAGTTCTTAATCCCAATAAAAGGAAATCAATTAGTTTTTTAAGGTAGGACTGACTGCCTTTTCTTCCTGGAGCCTAACAGAAAATTAGCAAATAGTTTCTAATGGAGTCCGGTTTTTAGATATGAGAAATCAAGCTTTGCAGTCATTGCCTGTGACGTGTTGGTATGAGTGGTCCCTCAGAGCCTGGTAATTCCCTGAATTGGTAGAGAGGATTTTCTGAACTTACAAAATCACAGACTTGAAAAGAAGTATGTCATAAAATTGTCATACATATGTATGCCTGGAATAGAGTAGCAACGGGAAGGCTATGTTTCGTCTGTCATGGAGGTCAAAGTACGTCCAGGAGGTGTCATCACCATGGAAATGGGCCGGCTAGCTTTCTATTAGAGAAGTAGGTTATTTCCACTTAATTTTTAAATACAAGCTATTTTAACATATGGAAAAGTACAGAAAATAATAATGAATATCCTTATTTCCACTACCAATATTCAGCAAGTGTTTCTATATTTTCATCTTTGAATCCTTTTTTTTTTTTTTTTTTTTAAAGAAATAAAGCTTTAGAGGGGCACCTGGCTCAGTCGTTAAGCATCTGCCTTTGGCTCAGTGCATGATCTCAGGGTCCTGGGATCGAGCCCCGCATCGGGCTCACTGCTCAGCGGGAAGCCTACTTCTCGCTCTCCCACTTCCCCTGCTTGTGTTCCCTCTCTCCTTGTGTCTCTCTCTGTCAAATAAAATCTTTTAAAAAAATAAAAAATAAAAGAAATAAAGCTTTAGAGAGCGTTGAAGTCTCTTTTTCATTCTGATTCCATCTGGCTCCTTATTTCACTGGAGTCAACCAGCATCATGCGTTGCTGTGCCTCATTTCCATCTGTGTCTTTCTAGTTTTACTACAGAGACATGTCTTCATAAACAATACATGATATCGATTGGAATCAACTGTAGGAATTATTCTGCAACATTATTATCCATTATTGTGTGTTGGAGATGTAGTCATCAATATCTAAATATAGATACAGTCCACTCAGTACTCTATTCTGGAAAAAAAAAAAACCCTATATGCAAAGTATACCCAATTAATGTACATATGAGTTGTTTCCAATTTTTCACTGTTATAAATAATGCTACACTCACCATCCTTACATGTGTCTCCTTGGGCACCCATGCAAATTTCTCTTGGGAATATTCTTTAAATTGGAATTGTTGGATCATGTTGGATCATGAGGTATGAATATCTTAAAACTTTATGAAATAGGGTCATATTGCTCTCTGAACAGTCTGAACTGATTTATATCACTATCAGCTGGCCATCAGAACTCCTATTTTATCCTAACACATGGTATTAGCATACTTTTTTTTTTTTTTAAATAAACAAGATGTGTGAAGTGGTAGCTCATTGTCTTGGTTTACAGGATTAATGGTAAATAATCTTATCTCAGATGTTTATTGGCGGTTCAGTTATGCTCTTTGTGAATTGCCTTAACAAATCTTCTACCCATTTTTTTAAAAAGTTTTTGTTTTGTTTTGTTTTTAAAGATTTATTTATTTGTCAGAGAGAGAGAAAATGAACAAGGGGAGCAGCAGGCAGAGGGAGAAGCAGGTTCCCTACTGAGCAAGGAGCCTAACATGGGACTAGATCCCAGGACCCTGGGAATCACAACCTGAGCCAAAGGCAGTCGATTAACGGACTAAGCCACCCAGGCACCCCATCTTCTACCCATTTTTATAACTGCTCATTTCTTTTCCTACTATTCTGTATGAGTGTCTTCTCATCTATACAGTGGTCTTTTTATAAATTATATTTGGATTATATAAACTTTAAATATATTCTCATGCTTGTGACTTGTTTTCAAAAATATTGGTGGTTAACTTTGGTCCACGGAAGTTTTAAATGATAAAATGATAAAATGATACCACCCCGAAGTCTAAAGGAAGATAAAACTCACCAAAGTGCATATTTTTCACTTTTTGTTAGATAAATACTGTCCTCCTTTTGCTAATTTCACGACTCTCTGAAGAATAGCTCAAATTTGGAATGACCCACAGGATAGATAAGGCAAAAGAGATAACCCTGTCTTCAGGAATATTGTACACACAGCAGCTGGGTTGGGGGAGGTTCTCCTGGGCTAAAGTATATGGGGATGTAAAATTCTTTCTTATCATCATGAAAAGGAATTGCTGAAAAATACATCCTCAGACACCGAAGAAGACCTGAAACTTTTTTCTCTAGAGAACACAGAAAAAAATGTTTCTTTGAAAGCTTATAAACCAAGTTGGAAGGATATAAATTTCATTTTTCCTGTGAGTTTGCATTTACCTTTCCTTGATAACAAGATATGTCAGAGACGACGTGTGTTTATGTCCCCTTGTGACAGTACCCTGGCTGTTTAACTTCCTTTGACTAGTGTCCTTGAATTCACTCCTCTAAGATACTTTCCAACAGTAATCAGTTAGACATCTGGATTGAAAAAAATGACCTACATAATAAAAATTACAACCCCCCCGAAATAAATTTAGCAAGAAATGTCCAGATGCACTCTATTATAGAATATAAAAGATTTTAATTACCAGAGAGAAATGTTGTGGTCCTAAACGAGGACGGTTATTATTGAAAAGATGTCAAGAGTCCCCAGATTTATCAATATGTTTAACATAATTAGCTATAAAATACCAATAAAATGAACTGGTAAGAATAGCCCCCAAAACTCTAAAAACAAGAATAGTACATTATAACTGCCTTGCCAGATCTTTAAATGTGCAAAACTGGTGCCAAAATGCAAAGTCCAAAAGCATGTAAAAGAAATTATTAAATGGTGCATGGACTTTTGAAATCAGTTTGAAAGGGAGAGGCGATTCAGTATATGATGTGAATAACCCTTCAACCAGTATAAAGTCAGATCACCTCAGAGGTGCCTGGCTGGCTCAGTTGGTAGAGTGTGTGACTCTTGATCCCAGGGTTGTGAGTTGAAATCCCACATTGGACATGGAGCCAACATTAATGAATGAATGAATGCAAGATCACTACTTCACATCATATGCTGGAATAAATTCCAGATGAGGGTTAATAGTAAAAAAAAAAATGATGCCATAAAATTATCAAAAGAACATAGAGATGTTTATCTATCCTTAGGAATGCAGATGGCCTAAGAAAAGCAGAGAATGTAATGGGAAAGTCAATATGAATAATTACAAAGTTTCTTCTTGGTCATAATGATGATAGGGCTGAAGGGAACATTGCCATCTTATCTTTATCTTTAATATGCAGATAAGGTTTCTGTCTAAAAGGATGCCTACTGGAGCACCTGGGAAGCTCAGTCCATTGAGTTTCTGACTCTTGATTTTGGCCTGGGTCATGATCTCATGGTCATGGGATCAATTTCTAAGTCAAGCAGGGCTCCTCACCCGGCATGGAGCCTGCTTAAGATTCTCTCTCTCCTTTCCCTCTGCCCCTCCCCAACGTGTGTGTGTGTGCACGCACACTCTCTTTCTCTCAAAATAAAATAAAATAAAAATGAAATAAAATGATGCCTACTGAAGGTTGGCAGAGTTGGTAGTGTAGAAAGAGGAAGGAAAAACATTCACTTTTTACTTTGTACATTTTATTTTATTTTTTAAAGATTTTATTTATTTATTTGACAGAAATCACAAGAAGGCAGAGAGGCAGGCAGAGAGAGAGGAGGAAGCAGACTCCCTGTGGAGCAGAGAGCCTGATGTGGGGCTCGATCCCAGGGTCCTGGGATCATGACCTGAGCCAAAGGCAGAGGCTTTAACCCACTGAGCCACCCAGGTGCCCCATGCTTTGTACATTTTTAAAAAGAAGATAATGTGGTGGGATTATGGGCCATTTTTACTTTTCTTTCTTTGTATTTTCTAGATTTTAATTTTTCTCTAATAAGCACACACTACTACTTTGATTACTAGGGGGAAAGCTATCTTTTTTTTTTTAAGTAACTCTAAAGCTTTAAAGTAGGCTAATGGCTAAAGTAACTCTAAGGAAGAAATACTCTTAAAAAGTCAATTTTAAAAAGCAAGTCATCTCAAATGAAAAATAGGCAAAGGACATGAGTATAATAAAGCAGCTCATAAAAGAAGTAAAAATGGCCAATAGGCATAATAAAATATACTTAATTTCACTAGTAATCAAAAAATACAAATTAAAACAATCCTGAGATATCACAGTGGTCTGTGAAATTGGTGAAGATTAAAGAGAAAGATAATATTCAGAGCTTGTAAGGGTTTAAGGAAATGTGCTCAGGCAGTGCTGGTAGGAATACAAATTTGTAGAATGCTTTCACAATGTAATTTATTGGGTAGATCAAAAGTCTGAGAAGGTGCTACCTTTAATCCCCAAACTATGTCTTCAGCAATTTGTCTGAAGAAATAATCAAACAAGTGCACAAAGAATGTTAAAAGCATTGTTTGCCGTAATGGAAACGGAAAGCTGTTCAAATGTCCATCATAGGGGAGAGGCTAAGTAAATGATGGCAAGTGTACAAAATGGAATACTATACAATCCTTAAATAGTTATGTAAATATATATTTCTTCAAATGGAGAGATGTTCACAAAATAGTGGAGAAGGCAGGTTATAAACAGAATTATAACACAATCACATTTTTTTAGAAGAGTGTGTGTGTGTACACACACAAAAGCAGAGAAAAAACTCTGGAAAGAAATGCCCACCTCTGCAATTTTTCAGGTAGCTCTGTCAGGATGGTGGGATTGTAGGTGATATTGTAAGGTTTTTTTCTTTCTGCAATTTCTTTTATTTGATTTTTAATTTTTTTGGTGAGCATACATTAGTTTATGCTCAGAAAAAAAGTAATGCTTAAACAAAATAAAATACAAAATTCCCCACCATCTGTGATGCACATCTTATCCCCTGGGGTGTCCCAGATTCTACTTGTTTGCTGTCCATGTGTCTCTCGTTCTGATTAGGACAGACCTGTGATGGAACGTAAGCCCCACACTGATGAGCTGAATGCCTTTGGTTAAGTCTTAATCTACTGTTCAGTGGACTTCTCTGTGGTTTAGAGATGGGAAAACCGCATGCGAGGGTTATTACAGAAGTCAGTGAGGTGCTGAAAATACACAGGCCACCCTAACTTCCATGAAGTCCAGGGGAGAGCATAAACGGAAGTTGTTATGTCATGTGTGAAATAGAACATACTGTTACTCTTCACTGGGTATACCCTCATATAGCAAGGACGCCCTCATAAGGACAAAATTGAAATTTTGGTATAAAGCTATGGTTTTTATGTATCCAAAAGTTGACAAATTACCAACTACTGAATTTAATTATTATTTTGTATAGATAGGTGTTCTGAGGAGTTGGCTATGCTTGTATGAGTAATAGAATCAAAATACATAAATTGATAAATCATTATATACTTATTCCATAAAATGTATTTTTCTTGCCTTTATTTCCTGCTTATTTCTACAACAGTGACCATCTTACCTGTTGATTACAGAAGATTTTTACTTAACTCATGTGCTATTGACAGTATACCCGATGGGCAATAAAATTAAAGTGCAATTTTATTCAGAGTGCACATGGTCTGCATACATTCTTGTTTTTAAAGTGGATTAACAGAAATTTTTAAAATTTAAATTACTTTTATTTATACTTTAAAAAAGCTACTTTTCATCTAAGTTATTTTAAAGTAGATATTAAATTAAAAGGCAAATACAAATTATAACAAATGATTAGCAATCTTAAGAATGTATGTAAATGTAGCTGAATTTTGAAAATTTTTATAAATTTATTTCAATCAAATTACTTAAAAAAAAATTGTAATCCCAGTACTAAATGTCCATCAAGTTGTAGATGTAAGAACTGGTATCTTACTGAGACAAGGAAACTGAAGGACCCCATAAAAATCTGCTTTCTGCTCCTTTTCCTGCTGGGATCTATAACCCCCTGGTTACATATGCTTCATAGAATAAATAATGTATGTCCTCTTTGTAAGAGACATGATTTCTTCAGTCTTCCAGCATAATAGATAACATCTAAGGAGGGAGTGGTTGAGAATGACCCGGGAAGCCATCATGTGCCTATTCTAGACCACAAGCTCTAGATACCTCAATGCCTAGACCCTCCGGCTCCGAAGAATAAGTGACTTATGAAGGACGCCTGAACCTTTGTCCTTGTTCTAACTGGATCCTGGATGCCTGAGAGGACATGTATACCATACCACAATCCTCAATAAAAATCCCACACTTTGAGCAAAGATGAGACTGTCTCCTTTTCTTTTCCTCATCTCCCAGATGCTCTGTCTGTACCTACGGCCTCTCTCTGTCTTCCATAAACCCGGCTCCCACACCTGCCGTTAGCTACAGTGTGATTTCCATCCTGGGAATAGCCAAGGACCCTCTTGGCCATTCCTGGAGGAACCATCTGGGTCCTCTAACCTGGCCTGCCTGCATCATTGCTTTCGTTCTTGCCATACTTGTGTTAGGAGTTAGTTGGGACAGTTAGGTAGCAGGGGCCAGGGTTCCCAAGAAAATACAGAGTTAGGACAGCTAAGATAAAACAGCACTAATACCCTGTTTTGCAGCTTAGGACCGTACTAGCATTCTATTTCATAGCCTTGACACAAATGGCTTCTGCAAAATGTCCAAAAATAAGGTGATTTAACCATAAAGCATCTGTCATGATCACCGGCAAGGGGCACTTAAGACCTAAGGCCCTAGGTGTCAGGGAAAAGACCATCAGCCTGTAGACATTAACCTATAGGTAGACAGATATGAGACCAAAGTCTGCTGGCAGACCCAGCACACCCTGATTGCTTAAGATAGTTTGGCAACAGAGCTCATAAACCCCCCTGAACTTAGAAACTCCAGGGGTAACCCTCTCGGCCCCTCTCTCAGGGAGCTTTATGCTCTCGTTCAATAAACCTTGCTTGGCTTCCCACCATGCTTCCTGTGGTCTACCTCTTCATTCTTCCAAGCCCCGAGACTGAGAACCATGGCCAGTAAAGGCAGAGAGTTCCTGCAACACCCAGAGCACAGGTCCTTCAACTTTCTGGTCTCAAGACTCCTTTAAGCTACTCAGAATTATTGAGGACTCCAAAAAGACTGTGTTTAGGTGGGTTACTTTTAGCAATATTTACAGGTTAGATTTTATACTGGAAGTTTTGTTCTTATCTTATCTTATCTTATCTTATCTATCCCAAATTATTTCTTTCCTCTGACCTGGAGGCGGGGATCGCTGGGGGCAGATCAGGCCATATTGCACTGTGGCAGGCAGGGCTGGAGCCGGGCTTGGGGCAGGTGGTGGGGACAGCTAGTCCTCAGGCGGGGGTGCAGCTGATCCAGGCCATGTTGGCTTTGTTGCCGTGGCAAGTGCTAGGTCAGCAGGCCACACGGCAGCTGGCTGTAGAAGCAGTTCTGTGCCGTCACGGATCTTGCGGATGACATGCATTCAGCACAGCACTCAGGGCTCCCTGGAGCACCTGGAGACCAAGAGCTGGCCAGGGACCACGAGCCTGCCTGCGACCACGTGCACCACGATGCACTGGGCCGGCTTGCTGGTGACCTGCGCCATCTGCTGAGTGAGTTCGAAGGGAGCCTGTACCGTAGAGAGGCACTGGGGACCTTGATGTTCACCGGGAACATTGGCAAGCTGGCAGAGGAAGGGCGGGGACTCAGGAGCCTGCTGACAGACGCTGGGCAGTAGCCCAGGAACCTAAGTTAATACTGGAAAGTTTTATTGTTTTTGTTTTTGTAAAGATTTTATTTATTTATTTGACACAGAGAGATGTAGCAAGAGAGGGAACATGAGTGGGAGGAGTGGGAGAGGGAGAAGCAGGCTTCCTGCGGAGCAGGAGCCCAATGCCGGGCTCAATCCCAGGACTCTGGGATCATGACCTGAGCCGAAGGCAGATGCCTAATGACTGAGCCACCCAGGCGCCCCAATACTGGAAAGTTTTGGAAACACAAGAATATATAATCACCGATTCCATCAGCTCTCAGCATTACATGTCTGGCAAACTCCGGAAAACTTCATTGTCTACTTGACAAAGCAGGAGAACGGAAAGGGCAAATAACATCTTAGTAGCTTTAGGAAAGAAGAGTTGGACCGCTCAGACCCTGAAAGAGTCTGTGGGACTTCAGGGGTCCTTCAATATCCTACAAATTGAGGAGTAAAACGTCTAATGTTGCAACATGACCCTCAGTCCTCATTGCCGCTGTTGCAAAACCGCACTACTCCGTGACCACCTTTGCATCCACGAATTGGAATCTGAAGAGAAGCCGGAAAAGGGCGCTTAAGCATTACTGCTAAATGATACTTCATTATGCAGGCATCTATTGGACTGGAGCTATCTAAACAGGAAGGCTTAGGCAAGTTCATTTGTCTATTCTCTTACTTAAGTACTTCGTCCACTTAAGGAAGTGGACCTGGGGGCCCTCACTGCCACATTCTGCGTGCTTCTTGCCCAGGTCTTTTCAGCCCTGGCTGGGGACTTGTCAGTATCTTTTAACTCGAATTTCAGTTCTCTTCAGGAGTTCTCTTTCCTGGTGGTTTTTCCACCTCCCCTTCTTTCTGATGCCTTTCCTAAACTCCTAAGGGCTAATACGGAATACTGAGTGGGGTCCTTAGTGGAGGAAAGTGGGCTTCTCTGGGCTCCTGCTAGAGCAGCTTCCCCACCCCCCACCCCAGCTGACCCAGGGCCAGCCTTGTTTTTGACCACACAACCCGTGCACCTTGCTCCTGGAAACAGTGAGAGCCCATCTCCGCATGGGGGCCCGTGCTGCTCCCAGTCAGCCCCGTGGAGCGGATGATGCCTCCAAGGCGGCAGCCTTAGCCTTCTCCCATCCATGGCTTGGCCTCCTACCTCACACCTGCTGCTGCTTGGTCCTTCAGTTACCCTGAAGCAATCCTGGAGCCAACTTGCCACCCACTCCCCTTACCCCTCAGTTAACTTTCTTCCTTGTAGAATCTTCTGGATCCCTTTCCAGGCTACTTGGATGTCATCAGAAACTTGGTGGTGGTGGGTGGAGGGGCGGGCAGTCCCTGGCCTTCTCCTGCTTACATCTTCCATGCCGCTGTCCTGTTGGCCTTCCCCATTCAGCCCTCAAACCTCTGCCCATGGTTCAGTTCAGACCATGGGGCCCCAGAGCTCTGTATCGAGGTTGGTGGCAGGGCCAATGAGGTACCCATTCTGCCTATTCACATGCGGTTTGCACACCGGAGCCCTCAGCATCTGCCCCCTAAAAAACTAAGGTTGCTTTTCTCTTTACCTCTCCATTCAGTTTCTCGCAAGTCCCCAAGGGAGCAAATGCCAGCCTCGTGTCTGAGTCTGATGGCAGAGTGGTCCAGGGAACTAACATTCCTATTCCTTATTCTCTAGATTTTATGCTTTTTTCCATTTCCTTTTCTTCTTCCTTTTTTTAAATACATGAAGGTAATTTGTTCAATATTCAACTCAGTATTGCTTATTCATGAATCTAGATCAACGAAGGATCTTTTCTCCAGAGGTTCCTTTGTGGCTTGGGGCACGGTCATTGGGGTAACTGTAAGGATTCTGCTGCCCCGCCCGCAGACCCACGAGGAGCAAGGTCCACACAGAGGGAGGGCTCCCCACACACAGGGCTGGGTGCGGCCACCTGCTGGGCTGTAGGGCTTGTAGCTTTAAAAGGCCCACCATGGCTAAGATTTTAAGCCACTCGTCTCTCTTCCAACCCATCTCCCCACCATCCTTCCTGGCTTCCTCATCCCAGGCACCCCGCAATTTCTCCCAGCCAGGCTTAGCTCTGTCCCCTCCGGTTTTGTTAAAGCGCTTCTTATGTGAGCACCCTCCTAGCTTTCACACTGAGGATTACTTCAAAGTCTCTGCAGCCCTAGGAAGGGAAGAAGGACAATAAAAGAAATCCCCACGGGAAAAGGTTTGCTTTGGCAGCTGCTCGATTGTTCTGTTGTGGGGGGCGAGGGGGGTGGCGGCCAGCTCCAACCTCTACAGCCCACTTGCCCTCACAGCCCATTACAGATGTTTTCTTTTGGTCTGGTTTCATCCTGCCCCTTCTGGGCCTCTGAGCCCCTACTTCCAGCAGGCTTATGTAAATTTCCACAAGGCCTTGGCCCCCTCCTGCCTCCCTGGATCCCTTTATCTGTTGCCAACACAAGATTCTCCTAATCTTACTCTGAGCCACGCCTGGGAGAGGAGAGGCTCAAACACTCAGAAGGTTGGTGCCCTTTGCTGTTGAGTTCTATGATTTATTTTAAGGCCACTGGGTTTTGCAGGAGCGAGGGGCTGAAGTCTGCCCCATCACAAGCTCAGGAAACACTTGTGAGCCTCAGCCCCGATCCTGAATGTTAGAGGGCGTATGATTACTGCTTTGGGCATGGGTTGCACGTTTTTTCAAAAATGAAAGCACCCTGCCAACCAAATCGATCACTGACAACATTCTACCCCACTGATCATCAGCTCCGGATCCCTAACTAACTTGAACTGGGAATTCTTGACCCTATTGAAATAATTCTGACCTTTTCTTGCAACGTTGGTTTAGTTTAAATGCTTTTGAAAAGGCCTAAACCAGAAAGCCCAAAAAGCAGTCTACACAGCCTCCAGGATAAGTCTAGATGTCCATAGGGGCGTCTGTCCTTTGAGTCAGCTTGGAGATCTGGCTAAATATTGAGTTCTTTCCTTGACAAAACAGGCCCCCAAAGCTCCTTGTTTCCCCGCAGAGCATGCAGTAAACTGCTGACTGGGGGCCTCTGTTGATGGGGGCCTCTGTTGCTGTCACTACTACCAAATGGGTTCTTCGGGTCGTGAAATCTTGGGATACCGTTGTTCTTTCTGTTTCGGTCCAGAGGCTGCTGATCCCTCCCAGAAGATCCCTAGGCTCGCCTTCAAGGGCTACTGCTTTTCCCTTTCCCCACTGACTCACTCTCGCCAGGAGAGGTCAGAGCAGCTGGACCAACACCAAGGACCCAAGTTAAAGTAACAAAGGCTTTTTCTCGGGACCTCAGCTTGTGGATGATGACACATTATTTCCTTAATCAAAAACAATCCCACGGAGCCTAAACCACCTGCTAAAAGTGCTTCCTGCCTGTCTGATGTAATTTGAGAACAAAAGTTGGAATATAGCTTCCTGTCAATTGCTCTGAATTGGTTAGGGAGTGAGTTGTTCTGGCCCTGTGTTTCGTTCGCACTGAATGAACTCAAAAAGTAATAGGGCAGTAAATGAGCCACGTGAAGTTCTAGCCATGCGGGACTACATCGGGACGCCGGCTGCTAGGACGATTTCCAAGAGTCCCATTCTGTTGAGGGCGTGTGTGCACCCGCGTGCGTGCGCACATGCATGTGTGGGTTCAAAACAAAACGCTAGAAATGTCACGAGAGGGTGAAAATTGTACTCACTAAATTCCTCTCAGGGAAAGCGCTGTATGTCGTTCAAAGGCGTAAAGATCTTGTGTAGCCACTTGCGCTGCGAAATAGAACCTCTAAGAGGCATCTTTGAATGAAAGTAGTTGGTAAACTAACTGCTTTCTAAGGAAGAGAAGTGCAATTAATTACGAAGCTTTTGTTTTCCTCTGTGAGGTCTGACCGGAGCAGGACTGGGGGATCCATAGCGGAGGTGCTGAGTCCCGCCACCCGTGTCCTCCTACTCTTCCCACCTGCCAGAGCTCTCGGCATCTGTCTCAAACAGTGAGTGGAAAAGTTGAGAGTATTTTTAAATATTAGCTTGAAAGAGTGCCAACATGTTAGCCTGCCAGGAAGCCAATACATCTGGCCAAGCCCTTGGACCTCAGGAGTTTGCCGTCTCGAAGACTGGACTGGTTCATACTGTGGGGATGGTACTGTTCCAGGTGATTCGAGTGTGTTGTTGTTCCAGACCTACCCCTGGAGGAATGGGTGGTAAGTAGGTGGATCCCAAAGCAATTCTGTGCTTTAGGGATAAAAGAAGAAGCAGGACATCTGTGCTGTAGTTCAGACAATTTTCAGGAAGCAACAAGTCCAAAGTCATTATGCTCCCTAGTTCTATTGCCCCAAGCATCATCTCATTCTGGCAAGATCCACCAGACACAGGTGGTTCCACGGAGTCTCTGGGCCCTGTACTTGAAGCTCCCATCAGTAGGAATTAGGAAGGCATGTAGCTATGGGCAAAGGGGCAGAGTGGAGGAGAAAGGGCTTAGGGAATGAAATCCTTTCTCATGGCAGCTGGGCCAGAGGTAAGGTGGTCTGCAGAGAGCTGAAATGTGACTGACCTCCTCTGTGCCCAGTTCTTTGGTCGAGGTCCCTGGAACTAGAGAATAGCCCGAAAAAAGACACAAGTTTTTATAACACACTCAAGTCAGAACTTATGTCTTCTGCCCCATGTTATTTGCAATTCCTACTGCCCAAGCACCTAGCTCTAAAGCTGTGATTCATTATTTATGCACCTGTCTCATCTATTAACATGGATGTGTTACTTGTTTGCCCCCTCTCTCCAGAGCAGGATCAACTTCCTTCTGAAAGCTCAGGCTCAGAGCAGAGCTTCATGCACAGCGACTCCACTAGAAGTTCATGTTCGTGACAAACACGGTCTTGTAATCCTGGGCCTCCCTGCAGCCGACTCCGTCCCCGCTGCAGTGAAGGGATCCTCTTGGGCTTTGCTCAAATTCTTCACTAAAATGAAAAGCGGATTCAGTGTAATACAGTTGGTCTTTGTTTAGACAAAAGCAAAGATATTTTGCCAAAATTAAAATGGAAACTTTGGAGTCATTCTTAAATATTTTTTAAATGAGGGAGTATACATGTGCCAATGCTTGGGGGTGTGTGTGCGTGTGTGTGTGTATGTGTGTGTGTGATTGGTCCTCAATTAGTGTCACTAATTGCTCAGATGTTCTTGAACACTAAATAAATACAAGAGAAATTATCTTGATTTGGTCTGCATACAGGATTGGAATTATTCAATCTGGAGAAGTATGAGGGACATTAGCCCAAGGAAAGTCACCATTAAGTAATAACAAGAAAGAAAAAAGTAAAGAAAGAAAGAAAGAGGGAGAGGAAGGACGGACGGATGGGCTTAAATTGTTGCATGAGAGATTTTTATATTAATGAAGATCATTAAATATTAGAATAAGGTTATATCAAGAGAGGATATGGAAACTTCTCTAAGGGTCACTAAGGCAAAGCTTGTCTGTTACGAGTTAGTTTAGCACCGGTCCTAATGGAAGGAAGAGGGGATATCATCCCCCCTATTTTCAGCAGAAGAAAATAATCTCAGTACTGGTTTTGCCAGCTTTGATCTAGTGCATTTGTAACGAAGTGCAAACTGATTCTACTAGGAGATAATACATTATTTATGAGGAAAGCTAGTGTGGACTAGTACAAAAAAAGAATTTTAAAATATATGTGTCATTTATGTGTAATCATTAAACTGGGATCATATTTTAAAAACCAATCACATCAAAGAAAAATTGGGAGAAAACTACATCTCAGCATCTTTTAGACACTTGAAAATAATTATCGACATTTTTAAGCTGTATCTCTTTCATCCCTTGATATCTAGTCTGTAGCCATG
Source organism: Lontra canadensis (assembly GCF_010015895.1). Classification (NCBI taxonomy): domain Eukaryota; kingdom Metazoa; phylum Chordata; class Mammalia; order Carnivora; family Mustelidae; genus Lontra; species Lontra canadensis. The sequence goes on along the minus strand of NW_022630995.1, from coordinate 106,718,457 downwards.
CTTTGTAGAAACAGATGTAGCAGTGATTCCAACCCTTGCTGTGTCCTAAAGAGCTTATCTTCTCTACTTCACCTCTGCATTAAAAGCAAAGGCCCATCAGAAACAGACCTGAGGATTCATAAGTATTTAGTATACAATAAAAGTAGATTGTTCTGTAATGATCCTGGGAAAATGGTTTGGGTATTTGGAAAAAAAAAAAAAAAAAAAAAAGGACGTTAGACCTGTACTTCAAAGTGTAAACCAAAATAAATTCTAAATGAATTAATTGTCCAAAACAAGAACATAACTGATCTGGCCAGTCAGCCTTTGAATAGGGAAACCTACTGTAAACAAAACACCAAAGGTGGAAGAGTATTATAGAAAAGATTAGTAAAGGGGCGCCTGGGTGGCTCAGTCAGTTAAGCATCTGCCTTTGGCTCAGGTTATGATCCTGAGGTCCTGAGATCCAACCCTGCACTGGGCTCCCTGATCATCAAGGAGTCCGCTTCTCCCCCTTTCTCTGCCCCTCCCCCTACTTGTGCTTCTCTCTCTCTCTGCCTCAAATGAATAAATAAAATCTTTAAAGAAAAAAAAAAAAGAAAAGCTTAATAGAGATTCACAGTGTAAATGTTAAAAATGTTTGTTGATTAAACATGCCCACACAAAATGAAAGATAAATGATGTGCTGGGAATATCTTCGTTACATTTGTAAAACGATGATTGTTATTGTTAAAAGATAACTGGTCTTTCAAATTAATACGAAAAGGAGGACTTCACCAATAGGAAAATAGACAAAGGACAGAAAAGAGCAGTTAGGTTGGAAAAGGCCAAGGATGAAAAAAATATGAAAAAACTGTTCAGTCTCACTATTCATTTAAAAACAAGAAAATTTTATAAATAATTCAGTGAACTACCATTTTCAAACCCAGCACATTAACTCATATTAAAAAGAAGTAAAAAAGAAGAATATGACAGTGGCAAGAGTAGGGCAAGTTTGGCACTCATTTATCCAACTGGTGGGAGGGAAATGGGTTCCTTTCTGGATGACAATTAGGTAATATGTACCAACAGCCTTAAAATATACTAACTTGAGCCCAGAAATTTCACTTCATTGGTTTTATGGTAAGGAAATAAACAAAGATTATTATCACATCATGTTAAAAATGGTGAAAAGTTGGAAATAATCTAAATGCCTAAGACTAGGGAATTAGTTATATCAATTATTAGATTTCTACAGACTAAAACACTAGTTGTTAAAAATTACGTTACGACACTAGTTGTAAAAAAAAAAAAATCATTCTGCAGAAGAATACTTGTTGGCATGAATAAATGTCCAAACCACCGCTTAGGCTAAATATTAGATGTGAGGTATGACAGTACTCAATACATTCTTGTGTGTGTAACAAAACATGCACAACAAGAGATTTTCTCTGAGTGAAACCGTGGTTTTTCTGCTTCTTTTGATAACTTTTTTATTGTTGTTTTCTGAAATTCTGTCTGTACTGTGCATATACGAGGAAGAAAAGATCTCTTTTAATAACAATAGAAAGGAACAAAGTAACCCTAATCTATTGACCACAAGTCTACTAGTGACCCCATAATTATTGGGGACTCTACATTTCAAACAGATTTGAAATCAAAGATAAATTCTTGAGGTGATCACAGTGCCCCACTCTTTGCTCTAAGCTCTGTTACCTCTGGCCCCTTTTCACAGGAGGTGCGGACGATGATCATATTTTCCAGGGGCCAAGTGCTGAGCCAGAAGGAGACCTGAGGACTTCACCATTCAGAGAAAGGAGGTGCAGGAAGACAGCTGCACAGCAATGATCGATAATGTTACCTTAGGCTTTTGCATTTTAGAAGCCGCGTGTGTAAAATATGTGCCTGCGTACAGAACCTTCCATACCGTGGCATCTGAGGAATCCCGGCGGAGCCGGTTAATTAATAGAATTTGTATAGCCAGTCAGCGGGGGGAAAAAAAAAAACAAAAAACAGAAACTGTAAATCAACAAAGAAATGTTTATTACTTGTAAAGAAACTGTAATTACCCCAACTCAAGATACACATCAACTTTTAGAGGAGATTCCTCAGGCAAGAAAGCAGGGAAATATCTCGTTCTTTTCCTCCCCTTTTGAAGTAGTTTGTTTGTTTTAGGTTTTCCTAGCAGATATTATTTTTATTTATTTTATTTTATTCGTTTATCTGAGAGAGAGGGAGGTAGAGAAAGAACGGGAGCAGGGAGAGGAGCAGAGGGAGAAGCAGACTTCCCGTTGAGTGGGGGACCCCCGCCCCCCGGGGCCGGGGACCCCCTGGGGACGGGGACCCAGGGACAGCCCCCCCCCGACATGGGGCTCAATCCCAGGACCCCGGGATCATGACCTGAGCCAAAGGCAGACACGTAATCTTCTGAGCCACCCAGGTGACCCCCCCAACCCTTGCCAGCAGATATTACTTTTAATCGGTAACTTCACCATTTTCTTGTTTGTTTGTTGCAGTTTTCTATTGTGCCATCTTGGTAAAAAGAATTACCTAAAGCCACTTGCAATGATACATTGTTATATGACCTTGATTTGTAGGGCACCAGAGTACAATGAACAAAGAATAAACACAGGATGTTTTCTTCACTCTGAATTGTTTAGTGTTAAAATAGCACACTGAGTAACAGCAGCTCGTGCCACAGGGATACACATTCTTGTTGTGTCCCCTTTTCTGGTCTCTGAGAGATCTGTGTGCAACCCAAGGATGTCTAGACCTGGGAAATATCCTCTCCGCTAGGTACCTTGGAAACCTGGGGCAGAGACCTGAGGAGTATTGTGTGGGACTCTTGAGATTAGGGTTAACATTTTCCAGCATACATTGAAAAAAAAAAATTACAGTCACAGTAACAACTTGAATTTGTTTTAAGGAGGCAACATGTGAAAAAAAAAAAAAAAAAAAGGGGACACCTGGGTGGCTCAGTTGGTTAAGCCGCTGCCTTCGGCTCCGGTCGTGATCCCAGGGTCCTGGGATGGAGTCCCGCATCGGGCTCCTTGCTCAGCGGGGAGCCTGCTTCTCTCGCTGCCTTTGCCTGCCTCTCTGCCTGCTTGTGTGTACCCTCTCTCTATCTCTGGCAAATAAATAAAATCTTTAAAAAAAAAAAAAAAAAGACTGGAGTTTCTGGAATTAGACTGGGTTCAAACCCTTGCTTTGTTTCTTAGTAGAGGTGTAGCCTTAATCCCAATGAATTTCAGTCTCCCTGGCTATAAAATTGGGATAAAATTATGTATGACAAAATATTCATAAGGGACATAGAGTTTTGCGATGCATCTTCAAATACATTATCTCATTTGATCTTTGCTATTATTCCATAAGAAAGATATTATTATCCCTCATTTACAATTGAAACGGAGGCTCAGAAATTGAAATGCCTTGTCCTAAATCACATAGGATAAGGACACGTGTTTTTCTGATTCATAGTCCTGTGCTCTTTCCATAAAAACACACAGAATATATTCTAACCGACTAGCAATGGAGAAAGTTGGTTAAAAGGCAGATGTGCAAAATGCAGCTGCTGGTCAGTAACCCAAACCAGGCTCCCTCTGCTGACCTCTGTTTGTAGGTCCAGTCTGTCTGGCCCAGCACTTGTCTCCCTGCCCCAGCTGCAATGCCCTATAAATGGAGGCATTTTCCCAGGGAAAAGGAACAGCTAGTTGGCTCTGCATAAGGCTTCGAACTGCTTGACCCCAGCAAGTCAACCCCGGGGTGAGCTGAGAAATTGGCAGGTGGGCTGTGGAGGACTCTGTCTTCTTGTGACCGTGAAGGTAGCCAGCACTCTGCGTACAGACATGAACTCAAGCTAAATTGGCCGAATCAATTCTGAGTATGACTCTACATATAGGAAGAGGATTTTACACATCAGCACTCATAAAACTGAGTAGAAAATGGTCTCAATTAACTTGTGTTGCAAAAACTGGATGTAACATGAGAGTAGGGTTTCAATCTGAGCCACAATGAAACTTCGACAAAGTAAGAGATCGTTTTATGAAACTCACTTTACCTTTTGCACTCCTGGGTAGTTTCACAATGCCAGTCTGGATCATTAGCTCATTTTATTACCTGTGGGGTCTTTTTGCTCTCTGCTGGGTCCTTTCCCTTCCAAACTCTGCCTGGTTATAATTTGGAGGCTCTGAGGAACATGAAATTTATGATGTGGGATTTTTTTCTAGTTATATAATGCAATGCTCTCAATTTCATTAAAAAAAAAACTGAATCGAAATAACTTTAGGGCACAAATTTTGTGATGTGAGACCACATTAATGTTGACTTCTTCTCCGGGTCAAGTGTCTGTGCCTCAGCCTAAAATTCCCCTTGTAGATATAATTCTGTTGATCGCATCATAATTATCTTAAACTCCAACATAACACAGAACTGGGTTTTAATCTCAGCTCTAACTGTGGGATCTCAGATGAATTATTAATTTCCTTATGCTCAGTTCCTCATCTGTAGGATAGTGGCAATAATTGCACTTACTTCCTAGAATCTGAGGATTTCGTGAAATAACGCATGCAGCATGCTTCGCAACTCCTAACAAACAGTCATCGTTCAAGAATGTCACCACTCTCATGACTCGTCAAAGTATTTATTCCCCGCCATGTGCCAGACACTGTGCTCACCCCTGGGGACTGCAGCGGAAGACAACGGCTCTTCTCAGGAGGCCAAGTTAACAATGGTCTGATACGTAGCAACTGCTGAAGAGAAGTTAGCTTCTGATAGTATTAAAGTAAATCAGTGTGAGGAACTACTAGGGAACCCACCTAGAAGCAGAAGTCCTAGGCACAAAACCAGCTCCCACCTGGAAAGATCAATTGATTTGGGGCAATATCCTTCATTTACAAAAGGTTCCCACTCTTTAATTTTTTTAAAAAAGATTTATTTATTTGTCAGAGAGAGAGAGAGATCACAAGTAGGTCGAGAGGCAGGCAGAGGCAGAGGGAGAAGCAGGTTCCCTGCCGAGCAAGGAGCCCTATATGGGACTTGGTCCCAGGACGCTGGGATCATGACCTGAGCCGAAGGCAGCTGCTTAACCAACTGAGCCAACCAGGCATCCCGTCACACTCTTTAATTTAGAAAAAAAGCCACAAACCAATAGAAAAATGGTCAGAGTCTTTAGACAGAAAATTCACAGAAAGAGGGGCACCTGGCTGGCTCAGTAAGTGGAGCACACAACCCTTGCTGTCAGGGTTGTGAGTTCGAGCCCCATGTTGGGTGTAGAGACTCCTTAAATATAAAAGCTTTAAAAATAAATAAATACTTTAAAGAAAAAAGAAAATTCATAGACAGAACTACAAAGAATGAGGGAAAAAATGAATGCATAAAGATGATGTAAAAACAAGATCCCTGTGCTTTCCACTTTTATGGATTTTCCAAACTTTCTTTAGTAAATATTTTAAAATTGTTGTTTTTATCTTACAAAAGCCTCCATAGAACTAGGACTTGAAATATCTGTAAATGAGGCAGATGCTCTCCTCCTCTACAAACCCCGGTTACAAGCATGTGTTGAAATGTCATCATAATCTTGCTACAAGAGAAAAGGCCTGTTGTGATCATTTCAAAGACTAAGTCTTGGCAGAGCATTTTGTAGGTAAAGAAAGTGTTAAATCGTCATTGTTTAAAAAGGAGGAGAAAGAAAAGAAGGTTTGGTTGTTGATCACAAGCCTCTTGACTGATGGTCAGCTAGGTGGAGGATAATGACCGGTTCCCAGATTAAGTGTCACTTCCATTAAAGTTTATCAGAAAATTGCTTTTGCTTTTTGTCAGGGAATGCATTCATTTCTTCCCAGAATGAGGTTGTAAATCAAATCAGACCCAGAGGAAGTTTGGAGCCATTTTTTGTTTGCATCTTCTAGTCCTCCTTTTCTTCCAATAGGTCTTGCTTTTCTGCTGAGCGCCCTTCCGAGGCAGTTACCTGATCCAGAAATGGGGATAGCAATCTCTCCCTTGCACTTTCGGTCCAAGCACCAAGTCCTGGGTGCCGGCTCTTAAATACAGTCCTCAATACAGTCCCCTTCTTTCCAGAGTCTCAACCACTACCTTAGCTGGGGCCCTGACTGGTTGTTTCACCTGTGGAATCCCCAGATAACTTCTATTTTTCTCTAAGTGCCTGGGTCAAAACTTGGTCAAAACTTACTGTTTTTGTCTTACTAAGAGATACTGACAATTATGCACTCCCTGACTGCCCAGTTACAGGGACTTTTGCTTTATATTCTAGTCACATCTGGATTATTTTTTTCATGAGGGTTTTTTATTTTGTTTTTGTTTTAAAGATGACAATTATAATCAGGAGAAAAAGATGTTTTAAATTCTGATGGGGTGTCTGGGTGGCTCAGTTGGTTAAGCTCAGGTCTTGATACCACGGTCCTGGGATGGAGCCCTGTGTCTGGCTCCCCAGTGAGTGGGGACTCTGCTTCTCCCTCTGCCTGCTGCTCCCCCTATTTATGCTCTCGCATTCTCTCTCAAATGAATAAATAAAATCTTTTAAAAAATTCTGATAAATCAGGGTTAAGCTATAAAAACATACCGAAGCCCTCAAAATGTGAGTTTGATGTTATTAAACATCATGTATATATATTATAAGGGCCCTGAAAGAACTGTTAAAAATGTAGATGAGGATTTTCTGTGCAATTTGGGGTAAAAAGATAAAGGATCATGTTGTGTCCCAGTAGCCTCTCCCCACAGAAGTAGGGTGACCATATTTCCTAAATGGCCTAAGAGAGTTCCAGTTCATGCCTGTTGTCCTGGAATAATCATTATTTATCCAGCTTGGGCAATAAACTCTATGGTCACTATACCTAGAATGGAGAGCTCATATTATTTCCCCCTTTTTTCTGACTGTTGACTATTTCTGAACCATGACTGTTTGCCAGGACTTACGAAGCATGCTGCATGCGTTATTTCACAAAATCCTCAAATTCTAGGAAATGCAATTATTGCCGCTATTTTACAGATGAGGGAACTGAGCATAAGGAAGTTAATTCATCTGAGATCCCACAGTTAGAGCTGAGATTAAAACCAGTTCTGTGTTATGTTGGAGTTTAAGATAATTATGATGCTATCAACAGAATTGTATCTCTTTTTTTTCTGGTAAAAAGAACCCACCTACTTGGGAAATATCCATGCTCTGGGATTCTGGTAGGGCTCACTCCCCCCACCCCACCCCCGCACTGCTGCTCCCCAAGCCCCACCCTCTACCGACAGACCTGACATATGCCTCCAGCTAGGTCCATTAGAATACTACATATACCGGGGCACCTGGTTGGCTCAGTCAGAGTGTCTGACACTTGGTTTCGGCTCAGGTCATGATCTCAGTGTTGTGAGATCAAGCCTCACATTGGGCTGTGCTCAGTGCAGAGTCTACTTAAGATTCTCTCTCTCTCCTTCTGCCCTTACTGGACTCAGGCGCGCGCTCTCTCTCTCTCTCTCTCTCTCTCTCTATATATATATATATATATATATAAAATCTTAAAAAAATAAGAACATCACATATCTTGGATCATTGTTTAGGAGCCCATCAGAATTTTTCTGGGACAGTTTTTCAAAGTCTACCTTGATAAAACCCTCTTTCATCTGGGTCTGCTCAGCTGATCAGTTATGAGTGTTGGGATGCTAGCCACTATGTAGCCTGACAGGTGGAGAAAGCCTTTCTCTAAACAAGAGAGAGCCACAGTGATATCACTGAGCCCTTAGAGCCAGCTATGCCTGACATCAGCTGTGTTCTAGACTCTTCAGTTCAATAAGAACATGGCTTTATTTTGCACTACAATTAATATAGTCCTCATCATATACCCTCTCTCCAGCTTCCCTTCCAGTGTATAAGATGAAACCCCCAAAGAAACTGAACATTATATGGAAGCCCTTAAAAACAGAGGTTTCTATCCTTAAGGTTTCTCTAATGGAAAATAGAATACATATTGGTTAAAGCACTTAGTAATGCTTATTAACTTAAAGTAAATCACTGTTACAGTCATAACTGCTGGGGAGTAACCAGCTCTCGCAAAATACAAGGGAACTCTCAGAGAAGGAGCAGTGCGCTTCTTGCATATTAATGGCTCTCCCTGAGCTAGGAGCCTGCCTTATGCCCACGACCGCTGGTTACGGGTGCCTCCCCTGCCAGATGTTGTCTAATTCTCGCCCTGCTTCTGACCCCATTCCCTGCCTCCCCAGATTCAGGAGTTGGCATGGGGCGAGGTTCTGCAACGAGGTGAGACAGCTGTTTTGCACATCACTTGGTAATTTTTAAGAGCTGAAAATGTAATTATTTTTAGGCCACCTCAAAATATCCCCCAGCCAAAACACCTGCATCAAAGCCGCAGCTTCAAAGTGCCAGGGATCTGCGGCCTCTTTCCACCAGGCCCCGCCCCCTTAATTCGGTTTCCATCCCGACTCTTGAGGCAGTTTCATAAGATGAACATCTGATCTAATCATGACCTTATTTAAAATCCCTCTGGCTCCTGTTCTCCTTCCTCCCACCCCCTCCCCACACGCCGTCCTAGCTCCCGTTATGCTGAGCTCTATGCAGAAACCCGAGTACCCACATGAGTCACGCCTCTGTGCCTTTGCAAATCCCTTCCTCTGCCTGGAGACCCCCACTCCCATCCTGCCCAGTGAACTCCTCATCCTGGGCCACCTCCTCCGAGAAGTACTCCCCAGACAGGGCTAGTCAGGCCTTCCCCGCACTGGGCTTCCTTGGCACTCCTCTCCCCACCAATCCTCTGTATGGCCCTCACTCCTCTGGGGGCATTCCCTGTGCTTGCATTCGCATTCATCTCTCTTGCTAGGCTGTGAGTCAGTCCCTCAAGCGTGGAGAACGTGTTATCTTTATCCCTGTAGCCTTTGAACTTGGCATAGTACATCACAGGGCAATCACTCAATGAATGTTTGTTGAATGAGTGAATTATAATTGGATGTGAATGAATGTATGAAGGAATAAATGAATAATAAATTGTGTGGAAGAAGCCAACCATAATAGGATGATTACACTGGGGTGTCTCTCATAGCTACACAATTTCCAATTTGTTCATGTGAAATTTGAAGTTGCTAGTTTCCTGCCTTCCCCACAGGGAGAAGGGAAGTTTACGCTGTTCTTTGGGGTTTGGGAATAAGGTTCTGTTCATCTTTAGTTATACTTGAGTGGCATGACAGTTAATTTGCCAAAACTTTAAGGACTCCATGTGGACTCAGATGAGATGTTTCCTGGGTATCAAATTAGGTAATACTTGTAAAGCACAGTGCATGACACAAGTAGGCATTAAAAATATTAGCTATGTCATCATCACCGTCAGTATTAAAGAATCATGTTGTAGGATCTATAGCATAGAGCACAGAGGCTAGACAGCACAGGGTGTGAAGTTCAACTCCCTGACTTCATAGCCTGCTTTCACCACTTATTTGTTGGACTTAAGAAGTAACTTGATGATTTCGGAGTCTCAACTGTAAAATGAAGCTGTATTTATTTAAAGTATTGATTAAGTCATTGCTTTCTCTGGGCCAAGAACTGTGGCCTTGGATCCACAATGAATAAAACAAAGATCCCTGCCCACACAGGGTTTATGCTTCCCAAAATAAAATGTATCAGAATAAACCGAATGTATCAAAAACCTTGATGGTGACCAGCGCTGTGATTGTGGGTGAACCCAGGACTGGCTAGGGTGGGACAGAATCGCAATTCGAAATAGGGCGACCAGGGAGGGCCACGTCAGGGGACAGCTGAAGGAAGACCTGAAAGAGGAGAGGGGGCAGCCAGTAGCAAATGGACAGTGACGTGGCGAAGCTGGGAGTGCATGGGCACGGTAAGGAGGCCGGCATGAAAGAGTCAAGGGGTTGGCAGGAGAGTAGAAGGACAGACAAAACGATACCAGGGACAGAGCTCATGAAGCTGTTGTAATAATGACTCTGACTTTTCTCTGAGTGAAAGCTCACTGGAGGATTTTGAGCAGAGGCGTGATTTGCCCTGACTTCCAGGGTCATGCAGACTAGTGTGCTGATATTGGCTGAATGAGGGCAAGGGTAGAAGCAGGAAGGCACATACACACTACACACACACACACACACACACACACACACACACTAATATGTACGTTTTTGATAAAAACCACGTGAACCTGTATGTTTGGGGTTTTGTTTGTTTTGCAAGGTCCCCTCTGCTCTTTTCCTGGGGCACATATGGGCTCTTTGTCCTAATAGGGTAATAATATACAAACAAGTGAGAAACCACTTAAGAATAAAATTGATTATCTTTCAGAATGTCTTTCTGGTTTTAATCAGACTGACAGCTAGTAATGCTCAGATCTAGGTGGTGAAAACGAACTTACATGGGATTCCTGGGTGGCTCAATCATTAAGCAACTGCCTTCAGCTCGGGTCATGATCCTGGGGTCCTGGGATCCAGCCCCAAGATGAGCTCCCTACTCAATAGGGAGCCTGCTTCTGCCTCTGCCCCTCCCCCTGCTTGTGCTCTCTCCCTCCCTCTCTCTCTCTGCCAAATAAAATTTTTTAAAAAATGAACATACATTTTTGTATGTATTACCTGAAATACCACTGAAGCAGAATATTTTGACATGACTGTTTAAATATCAGTATGAAACTACATGCTTACTACAATTAAGCATGGTGGGTTTCTCTCCCATTCACCCTCCCAACCTGGACCCCACAAGCTAGACTAGTAAGACAGGGTTCAGGGTACTGTTAAGTATAAGAGACTCTTGGAAAAAACAGAACTCTGTAAGTTGGGCTAAGTGGTGCAATTCTGGAAGGCTTTGACAAAGGAGAGAGAAAAGGCCAAGATGCTAACTGGTCTAACATAAAGACATTTGAGTGCTGGACTGTACTGGGCAGAGCTCAGGTTACACAGAACATGTGCCCAGAGCATATTGTCACTCATCTCTGAGTTTTAACCAGGTTGCCTGTTTTGCACATTAATAATCATTAAAACTATTGAATAGTTACTATTTTAAAGTACATTTACATATGCATATAGAAATATACAGTCTAGGGATACTTTGCATTGTATATAAACATGTCATATATTTTTAACAACTTACTTAAAATTTTTATAAGGAAGCATTCATTTTAAGAATATATGTTTAATATGTGTAAATAGCATCCAGAAATGAATGGCCATGACACCCAACTTAAGAAATAAGACAAAACCAATACTTTCGATGCTCGCAGGGTACCTCTTCATGATCAAACTGCCTTCCCTCCTCCAAAACGTAATTATTATCTTGCTATCCTGAAATTGGCATTATATGCTACCATGCTGATCTTTAGTTTTATCACATATATATCTAGAAATAAATAGTGTGCTTGCAAGTTTTTGCTTTATACCCAGGTAATTGTGCTATGGTTATTTTTTTCGGTGGTGGGCTTTTTCCATCAACATGATATATATAAAATAAATCCAGGTTGAATTTTGTAGCTATCATGCAACTGTCTTCACCACTATATAGTATTCCCTTGTGAGACTACATATTGAAAAAGCATTTTTCTTTTCTCTATTCACTGGGCATTTTGATGGTTTTCCTTCTTTTACAAACACTCTGCTGTGAATATTCTGGTCTCCTGGTACACATGCCCAAAGTTTCTTGGACTTGTAGCAAGGGTGGATATATATCAAGGAGATATACCAAAGATGGAGTCAGCACATTATATGTTTACATATTCTCGCAGATTGGCACAGATGTCAAGCTTGGACAATGCCAAGGCTTGTCAAGGATGTGAAGCAACTCGAACAGTTTTATAGTACTAGGGGGGGTATGAGATAGTATAATTATCAAAAATGGCAGGGGCTCAGTAAAAATAAACACCCTAATATATAAATATTATGCAAATATCATTTTGCTTCCACAAGCTGAAAGGATACATTGTGGTTTTGTTTTGTTTTAAGTAGGCTCCACACCCAGCAAGGAGCCCAACATGGGAGTTGAACTCATGGCCCAGAGATCAAGACTTGAGCTGAAATCAAGAGTCAGATGCTTAACCAACTGAGGCTCCCAGACACCTGAAGGATACACTGTTAATAAGAAATTCCAGAACACATCAAGCTGGGGGCCATCAGTGAGCATCATGTTAGAGTCCTCCTACTACCTTCCAAGAGGCACGCTCAGGATGCTGGCAATGACCTTCAGCTTGTCATGAGAATTTTGCAGTTGAAAAAAGTTTCTTTCACAAGCCTAGTCCTCTGGATGGAACACCTGGGTTACTACACCCCCCGCACCATCCTGCCACACACCACAGGTGTGACTCAGTGGCAGGGACTAGATGTGGACACAAAAAATCAATTCCAGTCCTAGGAAGGATGGTGCAAAACACACCATCAGATTTTCTGTAAATACAAAATTCCTTTCAAAAGTGGTTACACATTTTAATCCTGACGTAGACTTAGTATACAGAGCCTATGTTGTAAATATCTTCCCTGAGATTGTAGCTTGTCTCCTTACTTTCTTTATGGTATCTTTTGATAAACGCAAGTTCTTAATTAAGGGCAGTTAGATTTATCAAGGTAGTTAATTTTGTCTGTCACTTCCTCTATGATTTGTACTTTGGGCATCTTGTTTAAGATATCCTTTCTTACTTTGAGGTAAAAAGACCCAAACTCGAAACCTTTCCTAGATTTCTTCTAATGTTTTGCCTATCACATTTTTTAAAAAGACTTTATTTATTTGAGAGAGCGAGCAGAGCAAGAGAGAGCATGAAGTGGGGTGGGGGGGAGGGTTGGAGGGAGAGGGAGAAGCAGGCTTCCTGCTGAACAGGGAGCTGGATGCGGGACTCTATCCCAGGACCCTTGGTTCATGACCTGAGCCGAAGGTAGACACTTAACAGACTGAGTCACCCGGGTGCCTCTTGCCTATCACATTTTTAACACCTTTATTGAGATATGTAAGATTCACCCATTTAAAATTTACAATTCAGCCATTTTTAGTATACTGCCAGAGTTGTACAACAGTCACTACAATCTAATTTTAGACCACATGTCTCACCCCAAAAAGAATTCTTGTAGTCATTCACAGTCACTGCCCATTCCTCCTTACTCCCCACTTCCAGCACAGCCCTATGCAACCGTTAATCTACTTTTTAAATAGCTTTGCCTTTCTGGATGCTTGTTAAATAAAATGATATAATATGTGGTCTTTCGTAACTGGCGTCTTTCATTTAGCATACTGTTCTTGAGGTTTATCCATGTTGTAGCATGTTTTACTACTGCAGGCCTTTTTATGACTGAATATCATTCTATCGTATGGATATACCATATTTTGCTTATCCATTCATCAGGAATGGACATTTGGGGTGTTTCCATTTGTGGCCTATTATCAATAATGCTGTAATTGATAAATTGATAAATGCTGCTATAAACATTCATGTACAAGTTTTTGTGAGGACTTATCTATTTTTACTATTGGATATTCACCTAGGATTATAGATGGCGGGTGATTTGGTAACTTTATGTGTACTTCTTGAAAAACTGCCCAACTTTTTTTCACAGTGACTACACCGTTTTGGCATGTGCATTCCAGGGTCTCAGCATCCTTCCCGATACTTACACTTTCCATCTTCTTATAGCTGTGCTAGTGTGTGGGAAGTTATATCCTAGTGTGATCTTAATTTGCATTTCCCTAATGCTAACTGAGGTTGAGCATTTTCATGTGACTTATGAGACATTTGTATATTTTCTTTGAGTAATGTCTATTTAAATCCTTTGCCCACTCTCCCTGCTCAGAGGGGAGTCTGCTTCTCCCTCTGCCCCTCATCCCACTCATGTTCTCTCGCTCTCTCTCTCACACTCTTTGTCTCTCAAATAAATAAAATATTTTTTTTTAAAGATTTTATTTTTTATTTATTTGTCAGAGAGAGAGGGAGAGAGAGCGAGCACAGGCAGACAGAATGGCAGGCAGAGGTAGAGGGAGAAGCAGGCTCCCTGCCAAGCAAGGGGCCCGATGTGGGACTCGATCCCAGGACGCTGGGATCATGACCTGAGCCGAAGGCAGCTGCCCAACCAACTGAGCCACCCAGGCATCCCAAATAAAATATTTTTAAAAAATAAAAGAAATCCTCTACCCATTTTTACATTGAGTTATTTGTCTTCTTGTTATTGACTTTTTAAAAAAATTAAAAAAAAATTTTATTTATTTGACAGAAAGAGATCACAAGTAGGCAGAGAGACGCCCGATGTGGGGCTCAATCCCAGGACCCTGGGATCATGACCTGAGCTGAAGACAGAGGCTTTAACCCACTGAGCCAACCAGGTGCCCCTCATTATTGACTTTTAAGAGTTCTTTGTATATTCCAGGTGTGCCTGGGTGGCTCAGTCAGCTAAGTGTCTGCCTTCAGCTCAGGGGATGATCCCAGGGTCCTGAGATTGAGCCCCACATTGGGCTCCCGGCTCAGTAGGGAGCCTGCTTCTCCCTCTCCCTCTGCTGCTCTCCCTGCTTGTGCTCTCTCTCTCTCAAATAAATAAATACAATCTTAAAAAAAAAAAGAATTATTTGTGTATTCTGGATACACAGTCTCAGTATCTCATAATATCTCTTTTATATTATCCATTTTGGGGCATATATGCTACACTCTAGGTAATTTTTCAAATCTATCTTCTAGTTCAGTAATTCTCTCCTCACCCACATCTAATACACTATTTACGAGACCTAAAAATATGGCCAGGTAGATGTTAATTCAAAAAACTCTTCTTCATACTAGAATTTTATGTATAATACAAAACTTAAATTATAGAAATGTCCTGCTTCTTTGATATCAATTTTTCAAACAATCAAAACAATCAAACCCACATTTAAAATCTGTACATATACTGTATGCAAGTTATATGCAAGTTATACCTCAATTTGGAAAAAACGACTAAAAATTGGGACTCAAAATTTGGTGCAAAAACTTAATTAAGGGGGTGAATAAGGTGGGGTGGGGAAGGAAAAGGCAGAGACTGTAGTAAGTTTGAGTCAAGAGAAATTTTTTTTTTTTAAGATTTTATTTATTTGACAGACAGAGATCACAAGTAGACAGAGAGGCAGGCAGAGAGAGAGAAGGAAAGCAGGCTCCCTGCTGAGCAGAGATCCCCAAAGAGGGGCTTGATCCCAGGACCCTGAGATCATGACCTGAGTCGAAGGCAGAGTCTTTAACCCATTGAGCCACTCAGGGGTCCCAAGAAATGGTCTTTCAATAAATGTACTTGAAAGGATCAACACTTGGATGAAGAAATGGATAGATCAATTTAGCAAGACTGGTTTTCATGTACAGCTTTGCAAAACCAGCTTCCCTCTTCTGTAATCAGTTCTCACAGAGTTCAGCACTTCGTCTGTTCCTTGGTTGCCACGGGTGACTAATATCATTGTCTCCTGGGCAGAGTTTTCTCCATTCCCGCAACACACAGAGAGAGCTTCTAGTCTGCAAGTTCCGTGAAACACCCCTGTTGTAGCCAAGGAAACTCGGACAGCTCCCTTCTTGACTTACCCAGTCTCCACACTTGAGAACGTGGTTTTCTCTGTGCTAAAGTGATATTTTAGTGTGACACTCAGGAGAATAACTTTTCAGTCCTGTGATTTTTATGCCTTTCTGGCCAGCAGAGGTCAATATATAGGTCACTAGTGGGCCTACCTTTGGAGACACTGTTCTAAAAATTTGCTCTCAGAACGCTGCTAATCCCTGGCTGGTTCAGAGGGGAAAAGCAAAGAAACTTGGGTTCAATGTACATTTCACAAATTTGGAATAAAAGATTGTGATTTTTTCACAGAGATGCTGCTATAGCCTTAATAACCAGTTCATTCTTAAAACTCGAACTATGCTTTATCAGACAAATTTCATATCTAACGTTACTATTCATTTTATTACTTGATAGAAATGGAACAGAGGTTCAAAGTGGCTTTCTGAAGTGAAAAATAATGATTAAAAATGTATCGTAAGTATAAAAACTCATAAAAATGTTACAGTGCCTTTATTTATATAATAAATAATATATTTTGCATATGTAATTTCTATTACATAAGAATGGTGATCAGAAACTCAGTGCAAAATATAGAATGTGAATTTATATGCTCTGCTTCAAGCTTCAAGGGGATCTGCAAATGAGATCATTTCCTACATGCAGCCTAAGAAGAAAATGCAAAAAGTATACAGTGATGAAAAAATTAAATTGAATTTTATTTGACTAATAATTCACTGATTTATCCCCATTCTTTGACATACTATTTAGAAATTTTATCCAACAGTGAGATGAAACCAGCAGAACTTTCCTATAATTTTCAAATAAAGAAGAGTGATCTCTAAAGTAGACTAATGAAGTTTTTCCAACACAAGCCCGAAACAATGCCTCTCGGGGGAGAAATAATCTATTGTGTCACTCAAAGCAGGGACCAATATTACTAAGACATTATTGATCATTTTACTCCTCATTGCAAAATTAAACCCAGGCCATGCTTTAGCTAAGAGGTTTGTCAAGCTTCTGGAGATACAAAAATCCGGTGCTTGAGAGAAAACAGACTGAGTTATTAGACATAATTCCTTTATCAAAGAGAACCACCGGATGCCACCTAGTAACAGTGACATACCATATAGAAGTGCTATCACACATTCATCGTGTGTGTGTGTGTGTGTGTGTGTGTGTGTGTGTGTCTACGTGCTTTTCAGTTGGATGTAGC
Source organism: Lontra canadensis (assembly GCF_010015895.1). Lineage (NCBI taxonomy): Eukaryota > Metazoa > Chordata > Mammalia > Carnivora > Mustelidae > Lontra > Lontra canadensis. The sequence goes on along the minus strand of NW_022630995.1, from coordinate 106,701,806 downwards.
TACTGATTCCCTGAGCATGAATCCACCCCAGGCGTCTGTGCTGCCCATCTATAAAGAAGTATTTGATGTGTTTGTAGCACTTCTTACTGAAATCGCGTGTTGCTCTAAGGAAGAGATGCTCATTCATCGAAAACTCCTTTGTGAAAAGTGTCATGATTTGGGAAAAGTGCACTGGGTCCGTGTCGACAGCTGGGGACAATCAGGTAGTGTGTTTTCATGTGAGTGAAACAATTTGTTCCTGAATACCTGTCTCCATGTTACTACATTCTTTTTTTTAACTTTTATTTTTAAAAGATTTTTATTTATTTATCTGAGAGAGAGAGAGAGAGAGAGAGAAAGTACGAATAGGGGAAAGGGCAGAAGGTGAAGCCAACTCCCCACTAAGCGGTGCTCAACAGGGGGCTTGACCTGAGCTCCACACAGAGCTCCTCTGCAGGACCCTGGGATCATGACCCAAGCCCACGGCAGATGCTTAACCAGCTGAGCCACCCAGGAGCCCCTCACATTACGATATTCTTCATTGGCTTTCAGTGCAGTGACTCCTGATCTCAATTCAGGGTTGAAGGAAATAATGGACGTTATAAATATGACAAATATATCCATTAGCTATAAAACTGTTTGGCATGCTGTGTGGGAGAAAAAAAAAAAAAGGGCAGTGACTAAAAACTCCCACTTTTCCACACTATCGTAGGGAAAAATCCTCACAGGAGACCATATGTAGAGACTTAATTTTATTCAAAAGTGCTCTCATGAGACCGTACATAGAAATATTTCTTTATTATGTAACACCATTAATTTCATGAAGAACTAGTGAACTTGTATGATTTATTGTCTGATCAAGGACATTTTTGAGGGGCGCCTGTGTGGCTGTCAGTTAAGCATCTGCCTTTGGCTCAGGTCATGATCTCGGGGTCCTGGGATCGAACCCTGCCTTGGGTTCCCCACTCAGGGGCAAGCCTGTTTCGCCCTCTCCCTCTGCCTGCCACTCTCCCTGCTTGCGCCCTTTCTCTGTCAAATAAAAAAAATTAATTTTAAAGAAAAGGATGCTTTTGAGAATAAAAGGAGGCAGCTTTGATAATTTTACTGAGATAACAGACATAAACTGGGACTGTCGGAGACATGTATGGTTACCCTCATGAAGACTATTTCTATTATTTCAAGTGATTTCTTCCAATATTATATATATAGTATTATTGACATATTGAGTAGCTAGCATATAACTTCACTTCAGGACAGAAATAGAGTGATTTTTAATGTGAGGCTAAGCTATCACTATTTCTTTAAAGGACCGAATTATGATATAAATGATTTGATTGCTGAGTGTTTTAATATTTTCCAATCCTAGATGATTTTCTTCACTCACTGGAGAAATAAACTGATCCTGCATAATGAACATATTTTTAAATTTTAAGAACATGTTAAAAAGAAGAAGAAATGCCTTTTTTTTAAAGATTTAATTTATTTATTCAGCAGAGAGAGACATAGCAAGAGAGGGAACACAAACAGAGAGTGGGAAGAAGGAGAAGCAGGCTTCCTGCCAAGCAGGGAGCCCTACACGGGGCTCGATCCCAGGACTCTGGGATCATGACCTGAGCCGAAAGCAGACACTTAACGACTGATCCACCCAGGTGCCCCGGAGAAGAAATACTTTCTGAAGCTGAACTTATTCAGATTGGATTTAATAATTCATCCATCACTATCTCCCAAGATGAAACATCCAACCTTGGATTTCTAGTTGATCGCTGATGGACTGGGGAAAGCACTTAGTGAGAAGTCTCACCATAATTCTCCCACGAACACTTGAGAGATACCCCAAACACTTGCTGGCTGAGTATCTTCCAAACCTTTCATCCTGCAGTTAAAATGTTGTAATTCAATAAAACAAAGGGAAATAGGAACCAAATGTAAAATCTGGTCAATGGCTTGAAGTATCTGCAGATCTCTTAGTGAAAGATAGTAAATAATGTATCATCCTTTTTATTGCTATGGAACTATTATTAGTAATAATAATAGTAACTTAAGGGGTGCCTGGGTAGCTTAGTGGGTTAAGCCTCTGCCTTCGGCTCAGGTCATGATCTCAGGGTCCTGGGATCGAGCTCCACATCGGGCTATCTGCTCAGTAGGGAGCCTGCTTCCCTCTCTCTCTCTGCCTGCCTCTCTGCATGCTTGTGATCTCTGTGTGTCAAATAAATAAATAAAATCTTAAAAAAAATAGTAACTTAACTTTAAGGTTTGGTTTCATTTCTTTGGTTATGATACATTGTTTGAAAATGTTCACATTTCTGTGATTCGTAGACAAAGTCAATGGTCTACAAATGCTGAAAGTTTTAGAAACTTCTAAAATAATGCCAAAATGAAGACTTGCAGCTTTAATCACTGTGCCTAAGACTGAACCAAAATTGCAAAAGGTTGAGACAATGGATATCTTGAAGGCCTACACTGCTGCAGCTTACCCGCAAGAACCAACTCAAGTGTCACCCTTTACAAACATCTGAATCCTTTTGATTGGCCAGAGTTATAACCGTGTGCAAAGCAGCCCCCTTGTCCTCAAGGAACTTTGGAGAATCTGTGAAACTTGAGAGGTTTAAGTGCCACAGCAGGGAAAACTTAAGAGGTTTTAAAGATGTTTGAGAGTGTACCCGCCAAGACTTGGGGGCATCAAATCCGGCAGCTGAGACCAGAAGCCTGAAGGTGTGGGGAAGGAGAGGCATCCTGGCATAGGCAACAGGATTTGCCCAAATCTGGGAGCTGAAAAAGAGCACACCACACTCATAAGCCATATATCACTTGGTGTGGCAGAGCACCTAATGTGAAGGGAAGAGGTAGACACCCTAATCAACATGGCTTTTACGGGCTGCGTTACAGAGCTTCTTCCTGGGCGGTATGGGTGGCCAGTGATGGATATTAGCAAAAGAGTGACATGAATAGATTAGTGCCTTAGAACTATTCTGTAGTGTGGAAAATAAAGCAGAGGGAGCAAGAAGAGGCAGGGAAACTTGTCAGGAGGCTATACCAGCAATGGGATGATTTTAGAACAATGACAGCAATAACTATGGAAATGGAAATGAAAGAGAAATGAAAGGAAGGGAGTGAATTTTGACATTTGATTTGGGTCTTGAAGGTTATGTAGGAGTTTACCAGGCAGGCAAGTAGAGAATGGTGTTCAAGACACAGCAAATACAAAGGAACTGAAAAGAAAAAAGATGTTCTTGAGTACTCATACATAAAAGAAATGAGATCTGAGGAGAAAGATGGCTTGGAAACAGGTTGGAATGCCACTTGGTTCTTTGAGCTTTGACATGCTTAGGTCTATGTTTTAGAAAAATGGAAAGAGAGTGAAAAATTGGAGATCCTACCAACCCCTGTAGGTTAGCACCTCTGGGTCTCCATAGGAATTCCTTTAATTCCAGTGAGTGAGGGAGAGGCAGGGGTAGGTAGGGAGAGATAGAGAGGGGGCCCAGGGGTCAGGCTCACGATGTTAAAAAATGCTGGAGATGAAAAGAAATCAGAGATAACGGAACAAACCAGACCACACCGTCCTAGGTGTCAGAGGTGCAGTCTTATTATAACAGCTGCCTGTGACCAACCAAAAATTACCAGACCCTAAAAAGGAAGTAAACCACTGAAAGTGTTATCACTAGTCCTTACTCAATGGTGCATCAATAGAGATGTTACAAGGATTGAAGTTCCCTGGTTAGCTTTCTCTAAAAGACCACCCCTAAAGGTGCTCAGTGGCAATCCTGTTGGGACCCCTCTCACTCTTAAGAGCTTTTGCTGTATCCTCACTTAATAAAACTCTGTCACTTTACTCACTCTCCTTCGTCCCCACGAGATTCATTCTTTGACTCCGTGAGACAAGAACTTTGCTCTCCATCTACCCCAGGACATTTGACCAGAAGAACGGCAGGCCAGAATTTCCATAATGAAGTACTTTCAACAGATCCTTTCAGGAACCAGAGCAGTTTCCTAAGTTTAAGGGTGTCATGTTGGCTGCAGATCTTTGTAGGGTTGATAACCAGTAGTTCCCCTTCCTGTGCCTCTGTGTTGTTCAGGTCTCCCCCTCTCCTCAAGTGATCACATAAATCTTGATGGATCTAAGCCCAGCACAGTAGTCTCCATTCCTCCTAGAGTGACTATTTCACTGATAACTCATGTGATCCATTTCTGGCCAATGAGATAAGAGAGGATCTTCTAGAAGGGTGGGATTCTAGGACACATTTCTCAGCTCTTTGAAAGGGACACAGGAAAAGATGGTTTCCTTTTCTGCTTCCATCAAGACGTGGTGCCTGCTGCTCCTACAGCTTTCTTGGGAGAGAGAGGGGGGAAGAACTGAAATACTGAAGATGTGTGAGGAGAAAGATGGGAGCTGTCCACGTGCGTGATGTCTTCAGTGAATCTCTGAATGAACCAAGTCCAGAACTACCCTACTTTGGAAATCCCTGTCATGCAAGTTCAGTTTCTCCTTCCTCCTGACCATTTTGAATTGTACCTTCTATTACTTGTACCAGATAAAAATCCCCTAACCGTTCAGAACTCCTTTGGAAGCAGAGAAAATAAATGGAGGGTTTAGGAGTAGGGAGGGGAAAGTACTTCAACACTGACTACATCTCCTCAAGTTCTCCCTCCCTTCTCTTCCCCTTCTCCTGACTAATGGGAATCAATCCCCTGTTTTGGGGGCTGCTCTATAGAGTTACAGAGTGATAGGGAGAAGCTAAGGAACATTCAGTGACTACGCTTCCCTCCCCAGAGTGCTTGACTGACTGATCACCACAGTGGAAATATCCCCCCTGGCTTTTCAGAAGAGTCCTTTGAGTACCTGTTCTTTGTATGAGATGTAGAAAAGAGTCATCCTAACACAGGGCCAATTTCTTTGCAGGAGTAGGATGAAAATGACACAAAGGGCCCCTGTGAGCAAGTTAGATGACATCGCTAATTTCCAGCCTCCTCCTGATAAGCAAAGTCCACTCCCACACAAACATAAGTTAGGAGAGGCTGTGAGTTTCTGACTCAGGCTGATTTATGATTGGGAACAAGGAGAAAAGATGCCACAGAAAATAGTCCCCGGGTCTCTCTTTCAGCACAGCAGAGACTCCAGCAAAGAAAAATGTTTGTCAACTTTTGATTTCTATGCCTCATCTTTTCTCACATTTTAATTTTCTGAAAATGGGATGCATCTCACAACTGCAATTCAGCATTTAATGTGGTATTATTTCTTTTCTCTTAAGATGTTCTTAAATAGATGTGTGTCACCTGATGTGCTAGGAAGGCACGGACAGGTCCATTGTCCTGGGGGGATGCAAACATGTTGGTCAGCCAGTGACATCTAGAAGAAGAGGGTCATACGTCAAAAACACTTCCAGAGCGCTTCTCCTTGGGGGATGGTGCTGCTGAGCTGGGTGGTCCGGGAGGTCTTGATGCAGTTTTTTGAATGTTTTTGATGAGGTTTGGTGGAATCTGGAGCCACGGCTGAGAAAGTATTCTTGAGACATGTTGGGGGCAAAATGGTGGTTTTTTGAAAGCGCAGCCACAGAAACCATGGGCAGAAGGAGCAACTGATTTTATACTTTGGGGTTAGGGGCAGTAAAGATAAGGAAAGTTCCATAAGGATTTTTAAATGCTAAAGAAGACACGGGATAGCAGAGGCATGGCTATTGTAAAACCTAGGCTGTTTTTTCCTTCTAGCAAGGCATTAACATCCATACCATTGGAAGCTTCCTGGAAGCACATGGTAATTTGCCTGCCTCAAGTATTTGTCCATGGGCTGCAGATTATGACCACATTTAATTTTATCTACATTTCCTTCTGCCTTTGTTTCCCACATCAGTCTGACAGCACTGGGGGAGAGGATTCCACACAGGTGTAGTACTTCGTGTGTAGTAAGAACTCAGCCATACAAGTACCTTTTACTCTAATACTAGTCACTATCTAGTTTGACCTGTTGAGTAGTTGTTTTGTATGTCTCTTAATAGCCTTAACCATATGCCTCTTAATAACCAAAAATATTTTAAAATTGTGTCTTCCACATTACGTGGGAGAATAGGGACTAATCATGTTGGACTCTACTGCAAACCACTTGTCGTTAACTAAGGAAGATTTAGCTAAGATCATTCCTTATAGATGTTTTGCTCTAATCCCTGCTGATACAGTCAGCCCAATTCCTAGACACTGCGATGCTAAAATATCAACTCTCTTCCATAGACACACACTCAGGCAAGGACTTGGTCCGCGTAGTGTCCCTTCAGATAACAGAACTATAATGAAAACATGCTTTCTCTTCATCATTTTAAGGTCTTGGTCTTCTATTATTGTTGTCCCAGATTCTTCCATTCTTTTTGTTTTTCTCCTCTACCCTGTTTATCTTGTTTCCTGTCTTCCAAATGTGATAGAACTTCCTGGCCCTTTACAGAAAAAGACCAAGGTTGGAATATACTTCTCTGCCTGGCTCCAGGTGGGCAAGGTTATTCCTGAGAGCTCTGCTGCTGACGAAAAAGCGATTAAATGAATAAAAATATTTCTACTACTTCTTTTTTTATTTCTTTTTTTGTTTTTCTTTTTTCTTTTAATTTTTTATTTTTTTATAAACATATAATTTATTTTTATCCCCAGGGGTACAGGTCTGTGAATCGCCAGGTTTACACACTTCACAGCAGTCACCATAGCACATACCCTCCCCAATGTCCATAACCCCACCCCTCTCTCCTGACCCCCCTCTCCCCAGCAACCCTCAGTTTGTTTTGTGAGATTAAGAGTCACTTACGGTTTGTCTCCCTCCCGATCCCATCTTGTTTCATTTATTCTTCTCCTACCCCCCTAACCCCCCAAGTTGCATCTCCACTTCCTCATATCAGTGAGATCATATGATAGTTGTCTTTCTCTGATTGACTTTTTTCACTAAGCATGATATCCTCTAGTTCCATCCACGTCGTCGCAAATGGCAAGATTTCATTTCTTTTGATGGCTGCATAGTATTCCATGGTATATATATACCACATCTTTATCCATTCATCTGTTGATGGACATCTAGGTTCTTTCCATAGTTTGGCTATCGTGGATGTTGCTACTATAAGCATTTGGGTGCACGTGCTCCTTCGGATCACTACATTTGTATCTTTAGGGTAAATACCCAGTACTGCAATTGCTGGGTCATAGGGTAGTTCCATTTCCAACTTTTTGAGAAACCTCCATGCTATTTTCCAGAGTGGTTGCACCAGCTTGGATTCCCACCACCAGTGTAGGAGGGTTCCCCTTTCTCCACATCCTCTCCAGCATCTGTCATTTCCTGACTTGTTAATTTTAGCCATTCTGACTGGTGTGAGGTGATATCTCATTGTGGTTTTGATTTGTATTTCCCTGATGCCGAGTGATGTGGAGCACTTTTTCATGTGTCTGTCGGTCATCTGGATGTCATCTTTGCAGAAATGTCTGTTCATGTTTTCTGCCCATTTCTTGATTGGATTATTTGTTCTTTGGGTGTTGAGTTTGCTAAGTTCTTTATAGATTCTGGACACTAGCCCTTTATCTGATATGTTGTTTGCAAATATCTTCTCCCATTCTGTCAGTTACCTTTTGGTTTTGTTAACTGTTTCCTTTGCTGTGCAAAAGCGTTTGATCTTGATGAAATCCCAATAGTTCATTTTTGCTCTTGCTTCCCTTGCCTTTGGCGATGTTCCTAGAAAGATGTTGCTCCGGCTGAGTTCGAAGAGCTTGCTGCCTGTGTTTTCCTCAAGGATTTTGATGGATTCCTTTCTCACATTGAGGTCCTTCATCCATTTTGAGTCTATTTTCGTGTGTGGTGTAAGGAAATGGTCCAATTTCATTTTTCTGCACGTGGTGGTCCAATTTTCCCAACACCATTTATTGAAGAGGCTGTCGTTTTTCCACTGGACATTCTTTCCTGCTTTGTCAAAGATTAGTTGACCATAGAGTTGGGGGTCTATTTCTGGGCTCTCTATTCTGTTCCATTGATCTATGTGTCTGTTTTTATGCCAGTACCATGTTATCTTGATGATGACAGCTTTGTAATAAGAGCTTGAAGTCCGGAATTGTGATGCCACCAACTTTGGCTTTCTTTTCAATATTCCTTTGGCTATTTGAGGTCTTTTCTGGTTCCATATAAATTTTAGGATTATTTGTTCCATTTCTTTGAAAAAAAATGGATGGGATTTTGATAGGGATTGCATTAAATGTGTAGATTGCTTTAGGTAGCATAGACACTTTCACAATATTTGTTCTTCCAATCCATGGGCATGGAACATTTTTCCATTTCTTTGTGTCTTCCTCAATTTCTTTCATGAGTACTTTATAGTTTTCTGAGTATAGATTCTTAGCCTCTTTGGTTAGGTTTATTCCTAGGTATCTTATAGTTTTGGATGCAATTATAAATGGGATTGACTACTTAATTTCTCTTTCTTCTGTCTTGTCGTTGGTGTAGAGAAATGAAACTGATTTCTGTGCATTGATTTTATATCCTGACACTTTACTCAATTCCTGTACAAGTTCTAGCAGATTTGGACTGGAGTCTTTTGGGTTTTCCACATATAGTATCATATCATCTGCAAAGAGTGATAGTTTGACGACTTCTTTGCCAATTTGGATGCCTTTAATTTCTTTTTTGTTGTCTGATTGCTGAGGCTAGGACTTCTAGTACTATGTTGAATAGCAGTGGTGATAATGGACATCCCTGCCGTGTTCCTGACCTTAGTGGAAAAGCTTTCAGTTTTTCTCCATTGAGAATGATATCTGCGGTGGGTTTTTCATAGATGGCTTTGATAATATTGAGGTATGTGCCCTCTATCCCTACACTTCGAAGAGTTTTGATCAGGAAGGGATGCTGTACTTTGTCAAATGCTTTTTCAGCATCTACGGAGAGTATCATATGGTTCTTGTTCTTTCTTTTATTAATGTGTTGTATCACATTGATTGATTTGCGGATGTTGAACCAACCTTGCAGCCCTGGAATAAATCCCACTTGGTCGTGGTGAATAATCCTTTTAATGTACTGTTGAATCCTATTGGCTAGTATTTTGGTGAGAATTTTTGCATCTGTGTTCATCAAGGATATTGGTCTGTAGTTCTCTTTTTTGATGGGATCCTTGTCTGGTTTTGGGATCAAGATGATGCTGGCCTCATAAAATGAGTTTGGAAGTTTTCCTTCCATTTCTATTTTTTGGAACAGTTTCAGGAGAATAGGAATTAATTCTTCTTTAAATGTTTAGTAGAATTCCCCTGGGAAGCCATCTGGCCCTGGGATTTTGTTTGTTTGGAGATTTTTGATGGCTGTTTCAATCTCCTTACTGGTTATGGGTCTGTTCAGGCTTTCTATTTCTTCCCAGTTCAGCTGTGGTAGTTTATATGTCTCTAGGAATGCATCCATTTCTTCCAGATTGTCAAATTTGCTGGCATAGAGTTGTTCATAGTATGTTCTTATAGTTGTCTGTATTTCTTTGGTGTTAGTTGTGATCTCTCCTCTTTCATTCATGATTTTATTTATTTGGGTCCTTTCTCTTTTCTTTTTGATAAGTCTGGCCAGGGGTTTATCATTCTCATTAATTCTTTCAAAGAACCAGCTCCTAGTTTCATTGATTTGTTCTACTGTTTTTTTGGTTTCTATTTCATTGGTTTCTGCTCTGATCTTTATGATTTCTCTTCTCCTGCTGGGTTTGGGTTTCTTTCTTGTTCTTTCTCCAGCTCTTTTAGGTGTAGGGTTAGGTTGTGTACCTGAGACCTTTCTTATTTCTTGATAAAGGCTTGTACCGCTATATATTTTCCTCTCAGGACTGCCTTCATTGTGTCCCACAGATTTTGAACCGTTGTGTATTCATTATCATTTGTTTCCATGAATTTTTTCAATTCTTCTTTAATTTCCTGGTTGACCCATTCATTCTTTAGAAGGATGCTGTTTAGTCTCCATGTATTTGGGTTCTTTCCAAATTTCCTCTTGTGATTGAGTTCTAGCTTCAGAGCATTGTGGTCTGAAAATATGCAGGGAATGATCCCAATCTTTTGATACCGGTTTAGACCTGATTTATGACCCAGGATGTGATCTATTCTGGAGAATGTTCCACGTGCACTAGAGAAGAATGTGTATTCTGTTGCTTTGGGTTGGAATGTTCTGAATATATCTGTGATGTCCATCTGGTCCAGTGTGTCATTTAAGGCCTTTATTTCCTTGTTGATCTTTTGCTTGGATGATCTGTCCATTTCAGTGAGGGGAGTGTTAAAGTCCCCTACTATTATTGTATTATTGTTGATGTGTTTCTTTTAGTTATTAATTGGTTTATATAGTTGGCTGCTCCCATGTTAGGGACATAGATTTGAAAATTGTTAGATCTTCTTGTTGGATAGACCCTTTGAGTATGATATAGTGTCCTTCCTCATCTCTTATTATAGTCTTTGGCTTAAAATAAAATTGATCTGATATAAGGATTGCCACCCCAGCTTTCTTCTGATGTCCATTAGCATGGTAAATTGTTTTCCACCCCCTCACTTTAAATCTGGAGGTGTCTTCGGTTCTAAAATGAGTTTCTTGTAGGCAACATATTGACAGGTTTTGTTTTTTTATCCATTCTGATACCCTGTGTCTTTTGATTAGGGCATTTAGCCCATTTACATTCAGGGTAACTATTGAGAAATATGAATTTAGTGCCATTGTATTGCCTGTGAGGTGACTGTTACTGTATATTGTCTCTGTTCCTTTCTGATCTACTACTTTTAGGCTCTCTCTTTGCTTAGAGGACCCCTTTCAATATTTCCTGTAGAGCTGGTTTGGTGTTTGCAAATTCTTTCAGTTTTTGTTTGTCCTGGAAGCTTTTTATCTCTCCTTCTATTTTCAATGATAGCCTAGCAGATATAGTATTCTTGGCTGCATGTTTTTCTCGTTTAGTGCTCTGAATATATCATGCCAGTTCTTTCTGGCCTGCCAGGTCTCTGTGGATAAGTCCGCTGCCAATCTAATATTTTTACCATTGTATGTTACAGACTTCTTTTCCCGGGCTGCTTTCAGGATTTTCTCTTTGTCACTAAGACTTGTAAATTTGACTATTAGGTGACGGGGTGTGGACCTATTCTTGTTGATTTTGAGGGGGGTTCTCTGCACCTCCTGGATTTTGATGCTTGTTCCCTTTGCCACATTAGGGAAATTCTCTCTAATAATTCTCTCCAATATACCTTCTGCTCCCCTCTCTCTTTCTTCTTCTTCTGGAATCCCAATTATTCTAATGTTGTTTCGTCTTATGGTGTCACTTATCTCTCGAATTCTGCCCTCGTGGTCCAGTAGCTGTTTGTGCCTCTTTTGCTCAGCTTCTTTATTCTCTGTCATTTGGTCTTCTGTATCACTAATTCTTTCTTCTGCCTCACTTACCCTAGCAGTGAGAGCCTCCATTTTTGATTGCACCTCATTAATAGCTTTTTTGATTTCAACTTGGTTAGATTTTAGTTCTTTTATTTCTCCAGAAAGGGCGTTTATCTCTCCGGAGAGGGTTTCTCTAATATCTTCCATGCCTTTTTCAAGCCTGGCTAGAACCTTGAGAATCGTCATTCTGAACTCTAGATCTGACATATTACCAATGTCTGTATTGATTAGGTCCCTAGCCTTCGGTATTGCCTCTTGTTCTTTTTTTTGTGGTGAGTTTTTCCACCTTGTCCTTTGTCCAGATAAGAGTATATGAAGGAGAAAATAAAATACTGAAAATTTAAAAAAAAAAAAAAAAGAAAAAATATAAAAAAGAAAAATATATATATATATATTAGATAAACTAGTTAAAAAACATTAAAAAAGAAAAGGGTAAAAGTTAAAAAAATTTAGAAGAAAAAAAAATTAAATTAACCACAAGACTAAAGAATCATGGGGAGTAAGCCATGAGTCTGTGCTTTGCTTTCTCCTCCACTGGAATTCTGCTGCTCTCCTTGGTAGGTGAACTTGGTCCTGGCTGGATTTCTTGTTGATCTTCTGGGGGAGGGGCCTGTTGTAGTGATTCTCAAGTGTCTTTGTCCCAGGCGGAATTACACCGCCTTTACCAGGGGCCGGGCTAAGTAATCTGCTTGGGTTCTCTTTTGGGAGCTTTTGTCCCCTGAATGCTTTCCGTAGACTTCCGGAGGATGGGAATGAAAATGGCAGCCTCCCAGTCTCTGGCCCGGAGGAGCCGAGAGCTCGGGGCCCCATTCCTCTGTGCGCCCTCAGAGAAAAGAGCCCAATCACTCCCATCTCCCTGGCCTCTGGCCACACTCCGAGCTCACTGAGCCTGGGACCAGTTCAAGGTAACCCCGAGCTGACAGCTCACTCCTCGGCTCTGTCTCTGTAGCCAGCTTCCCCGGTCTAATACCTGCGAGCTCTGCGTCACTCAGACACCACCGATCCTTCTGTGACCCTGCGGGACCTAGGGCCACGCTGGCCCCGTGTGGGCTTCACCCTGGTTTAGCCTCTCGAGCTATGTCCCTCAGTGGAGAAAACTTTTAAAAGTCCTGATTTTGTGCTCCATTGCTCTGCCGCTTGCCGGGAGCCAGCCCCTCCCACCACGGTCTATCTTCCCGTCGCTTTGGATTCACTTCTCCGCCAGTCCTACCTTTCAGAGAGTGGTCGATTTTCTGTTTCTAGAATTGCTGTTCTTCTTCTCTTCAATCTCCCGTTGGATTTGTTGGTGTTTGCAATGGTTTGATAAACTATCTAGCTGATCTCACCTGATGTAGTCTCAGCCTGCTACTTCTCCGCCATCTTGACTCCTTCCCCTCTACTACTAATGTGAAAAGGTATAATACATAGGTAACTGAGGTTACCTAAGTAAATTTCAGAGAAAAATATTTCAACTAGACAATGAAGACAAGTTTATAAACATAATAAGCAATATTTTGAAACAATTGAGCTTGTCTGTGAAATATAATGTGATGGCAAGAGAAGACTTGATAGTGGGTGATGGAGGAGGGGGTCTTTGGAAGGTGCTAGAAAGTCAGATGGTTGACTTTCTAGCAAGCAGCCTGTAATATTGTGATGTATGATAAGAAATACATATTTGATCTTCCTTACATTCCTGGCACAGAGCTCCTAAAATCTTGGAATTTCCCAAGTGGTAAGAACACTAAAGGTATTTTTCCTAACAAGCCCATTTCAACCATACTAGTTTACGTTAATAAAGTGACTTTTGCATAGCCCCTGATGACGGGGCTGGTTGTCAGAGGAACCATTCCTATGATTAGAGGGTTGGAACTTTCAGCCCCACCTCCCCACCTCCAATGAGGGGAGAAGGGCTGGAGATTGAGTTTGATTACTAACGGCCAATGAGTTCATCAATCATGCCTATGTCATGAAACCTCCATAAATATCTCTAAAGTACTAAGAGCTTGAGGCTGGTGAACTTGAGGAAGTGCTGGGAATGTGGCTGGAGAGAGTATGGAAGCTCCTTGCCCCTTCCTATAGCTTGCCCTATGCCTCTCTTCTATCTGGCCATTCCTGGGTTATATTCTTTGTAATAAATCAGTAATCTAGTAAGTAAACCTTTTCTGAGTTCCATGAACTATCCTACTGATGATTTATAGCCCAGGTGACCACTTGCACTTGGGATTGGTGTCTGAATTTGGTGTGTAGTCTTTGGGGGTTGAGCCCTTAAACTGTGGGGTCTGCTGCTCTCAAGGTAGATAGTGTCAGAATTGAGTTAAATTTGTAGGACACCCAATTGCTTGGTGTGGGACTAACACAGTTTTTCCTTTATGCAGTGTCTTTGAGGCTCGTGGCTATACTGCATTCAAACTGCACTTAAAGTTATAGAAAGAAAAAAGCTAAACATGAGAGCACTCAGAAAATGTGGTTTACAGTTACCTCTGTCATATATCTAAGTTTCACATATTCATAAATCTGTTCTTCAACTCCCTATTCTGTTCCACTGGTCTATTTACATAGTCATCAATACCACCCATCTGTATTACTATAGATTTTTAATAAAGTATGTAGTAAAGTGAGTCCCTGAACTTTTATTTTGCCAAAATTTTCTTGGCTCTTCTTGATCCTTTATGCTTCCATATACCTTTTAAAATTAACCTTTCAGTAAAAGGGAATATATTCCATTTTTATTGGAGTCACATAGGTTTATTCTAATAGTTTGGGAACGCTTGATAGCTATGATATTGAGTATTTACTTTCAAAAACATGATATATGTCTCTACTTGTATTGGCTCTAATTTTCACAACATTTTATAATTATCTCTAAAACTCCTCTTACACATCTTTTAAAGACTGATTCTTAAGTGCTACAGTATTTTTGCTTCTATTTAAAATGGTATCTGTCAGGGAACCTGGGTGGCTCAGTTAGTTAAGCATCTGCCTTTGGCTCAGGTCATGATCTCAGAGTCCTGGTATTGAGCCCCGCATCAGGCTCCTTGCTCATCAAGGAGTCTGCTTCTCCCTCTCCTACCTACTCATACTCTCTCTCTCTCAAATAAATAAAATTCTTAAAAAATAATAATACAATAAAATAGTAACTTTCTTGAGGTGCCTGGTCACTCAGTCAGTTAAGCACCTGCCTCTTGGTTTTGGCTCAGGTCATGATCTCAGGGTCATGAGATAAGCCCTGTATCAGGTTCTGCACTCAGAGAAGAGTCTGCTTGAGATTCTCTCTCTTGCCCTCTGCTCCTCCCCGCACTCATACATGCACACTCTTTCTCTCTCTCAAATAAATAAATAAAATCTTTAAAACATTCTCTTTCTTAATTACGTCTTTTAGGTTTGTTGCGAGTGTGTATAACACAATTGATTTTGTATGCACTCGTAACCAGTAACCTTGCCAAACTCACTGGTTAGTTCTAATATTTAGACTATAGGTCCTCCTGGACTTTCTATACAGACGAACGTATAATTTGTGAACAGTAGCACTTCTGCTTCCTCCTTGGCAACCTATATATTTTTCACTTTTTAAAAAACTTACTGTACTTGTAAGATCTCTAATTTATATATAATCTTTACTTAATATATATGAATTATATATAAACTAATATAAAACTGTATTATAAAATAGGTACAGCAATAGTGGGTATTTTATTTTGTTCCTGATTTGCAATGAAATGCTTTTTATTTTTCATGATTACATATGATGTTATTAGTAAGTTCGAGTAGAAGCTCTTCACCAGGCCAACAGACACATGAAAAAGTGCTCAGCATCACTCGGCATCAAGGAAATACAAATCAAAACGTCAATGAGATACCACCTCACACCAGTCAGAATGGCTAAAATTAACAAGTCAGGAAATGACAGATGCTGGCGAGGATGTGGAGAAAAGGGAACCCTCCTACACTGTTGGTGGGAATGCAAGCTGGTGCAGCCGCTCTGGAAAACAGTATGGAGGTTCCTCAAAAAGTTGAAAATAGAGCTACCCTATACCCCAGCAATTGTACTACTGGGTATTTACCCTAAAGATACAAATGTAGTGATCCAAAGGGGTACGTGTACCCAAATGTTTATAGCAGCAATGTCCACAATAGCCAAACTATGGAAAGAGCCCAGATGTCCATGAACAGATGAATGGATAAAGAAGATGTGGTATATATATACAATGGAATATTATGCAGCCATCAAAAGAAATGAAATCTTGCCTTTCGCAAGGACATAGATGGAACTAGAGGGTATTTTGCTAACCAGAATAAGTCAATCAGAGGAAGGCAATTATCATACGATCTCACCGGTATGATGAACTTGAGAAATGAGGCAGAGGATCATAGGGGAAGGGAGGGAAAAAAATGAAACAAGAGGAAACCAGAGAGGGAGACAAACCATAAGAGACTTTTGGTCTCAGGAAACAAACTGAGGGTTGCTGGAGTGGAGGGGTGGGAGGGATGGCATGGCTGGGTGGTAGACAGTGGGGACAGTATGCACTATGATGAGAGCTGTGAATTGTGTTAGACTGATGAATCATAGACCTGTACCCCTGAAACAAATAATACATTATATGTTAATAAAAAAATTTTAAAAAGGAAGTTCTTTAATCAGCTTAAGCAAGTTTCTTCTTTCTTCTTTTATTAGTTTTAATGATTTTTGTTAGGAAGTGTTTATTCAATTGTATCTAATACTTTTTAGATTAGATATTGAAATGATCATGTGGTTTTTCTTTTATAAAATGTTCACCAGCAGAATTAAAGTGATAGATATTTATCAAAAGTATACATGAGGGGCACCTGCGGACTCAGCCGGTTAAGCATCTGCCTTCAGCTCAGGTCATGATCCCAGGGTCCTGGGATCGAGCCCTGCACTGGGCTCCCTGCTTGGCAGGAAGCCTACTTCTCCCTCCCACACTGCCCTGCTTGTGTTTCCTCTCTTACAGTGTCTCTCTCTGTCAAATAAATAAATAAAATCTTAAAAAAAAAAAAAAGCATACATGAACATGGTTTCAAGAGTCAAACAGCTCTCTGACAAGCCCTTTGTATGCCCACCAGCAAAGCATGAGAGTTCCAGTTGCTCCACATCCTTATCCACACTTGGTATTATTGTCAGTGTATTTCATGTTAGCCATTCTATTTGGGGTGAAGCAGTATCTCACCATTTATAAAATTATAAGCTCTGTGGTCCGTGCAGAGAGTAAACCTAACAAAAATCAATGAGTAAAAATCAATCAATCAATCAATCGATCAATCAATCAATCCATGAGTGCAGGGTGAGCCGCAATGTGCTTGTATGGTGGTTGGTAAATCAACTTGCATCACAATAGCTCACTCCCAAGTCAACATCCTAACATTACAAAACTATTGTGAATGGCCACTCCCAAGGCTTTGTGAATCCATTGTCTGGAAACTCTATCTGTAACAACTTGTGACTCCATTGTTTGTAAACCAAATTAATAAAATAGCTTTAGGTGGTTTCTATCTTTTTTTTTTTTTCCTTTTACTTTATAAAGAGTATTTGGTGGTGGCCAAGATCTCAAGCCACAGTCTGGGTTTGAACCCTGGCTCCAACAACTATCATGCATGACCTTGGGTAAACCTGAACTTTGGTCTTTGCATTTGTAGAATGAAAACAGTAGTACAATCCACGGAATGGAATTAGATAATCCTTAGAAAGAGTTCAGTTCAGTGTCTGGCCTAGAACAAATGCTCATTAACAGATTCATTGCTGGGACACCTGGGTGGCTCAGTTGGTTAAGAGTCTGCCTTCAGCTCAGGTCATGATCCCCGAGTCCCAGGATCCAGTCCTGAGGCTCCCTGCTGGTGGGGAGTCTGCTTCTCCCTATGCCTGCTGCTCCCTCTGTGTTCTGTTTCTCTGAAAAATAAGTAAATAAAATCTTAAAAAAAAAAAAAAAGAGTCATTGCTGTTCTTAGAAAGTTTGGATATCATTGCTTCACTTGCTGAGGAGGAGTAAAGCTGTTGTGCAAATCCTTAGCACACACATACAAAAACTGGCCAAAACTGAAAACAAAATTTAAAACATCTGAAAAGCATCTCAGAGTAGACAGAAATCAGAGGAAAGTTTAGGCTCAAGAAACTACAAGGAGAAGGGGCAGAAACTGCAGAGACCATGTTTCTTGGCCTCCAGAAGCTGCCCAACACCCGTGACTGTGCCTATGGAAAAATTTTAAAATGAAGGAACGCTATTACATAACTGATGGCTTTGGAATCTGTCTAATGATGATGTAATGGTGGTCTTTAGTTATATGGAAAAGGGGAGATGGAAAGAAACATTGTCCAGAATTACCCAGGACTTCACACCCAGGAGACACTATTATAAAGGAATTAGCAAAGAGTATGTCATGGTTGAGTACGACCATTATTCATTCATGGGTTCACTCACCTCCTTGTTTCCTTATTCAAAAATTTTTATCAAGCATCTATGATTTTATTACTAAGTGTTAGCAATATAAAGCGAATTTCTGGATTTCCACTATTTACTCTCTAGAAACAGCTTTGACTGACTGCAGAAATTATCTTCAAGTTCCGCCTCAAAATCCTGTGCCATCTTGGCTTCCACCTGCCTCAAATCACCAGATGCAACAGAGAGCATAGAAGCACTTGTCTTTACCTTGAATTTCTACCAACTTCCATACACCCGAGAGGGTCTATAGTCATGATGTTCAACCTTGGCTGCACACGGGGTTTCCTAGGAGCTCTAAAAACACTGATGTCCCAGTTTCCCAGATCCATCCTATCATAATCTCTGAGTTTGGGAATCTAGTATCAGAGTTTTTAAGTTGTCCTAGGTGATTCTAGATGCAGCCAGAACAGAGAACTGTGTGTGTCTGCATGAGCATCAGCCTGGCTCCGTGGGATCAGAACTTAGGAGAGCTCTGGGAAGATCTTCCAGGGAGCAGAGAGGCAGTGAGTCCTGCTGCTCTTGACGAAGAGACTGGGCAGGCTGGAGGCAGGAGGAAGGTTTGGATTCAGACCTACTGGTCTCCCCAGATTCATAGGTTGACATCCTAACCCCCAGTCCTCAGGAGGTGACTGTGTTTGGTGATAAGGGAGAGCCCTTATCCAAGACGACTGTTGTGCTTAGAAGAAGAAATTAGGACGCAGACATGTAGAGAGGGAAGAGCATGTGAAGACACAGGGAGTGTCTTCAAGCCAAGGAGAGGGGCCCCAGGAAACCAAGCCTGCCAACTCCCATCTCGGACTTCCAGCTGCCAGAACTATGGAAGAATACATTTCTGTTGTTTATAGCCCTCCAGGATTTGTTATGGCAGCCCTAGCAAACTAATATAGGAAGTATAGGCACCGTCTTGTTGACATGGTTGTCTGAATGTCTTATTATTATTGTTATTGTTCATTAAAACATATTTATGGTAAAAAAAAATCATCCTAGGGCACCTCAGCGGCTCAGTCAGTTAAGCCTCCAACTCTTCATTTTGGCTCAGGTCATGATCTCAGGGTTGTGAGATGGAGCTCTGCACTCAGCAGGGAGTCTGTTTCTCTTTCTCTCTTTCCCCATTCTCCCTTAGCTCTCCACCAACTTACATGCACATGTACTCTCTCCCCCACCCCCATCTAAAATAAATAAATAAATAAATAAATTGTTTTTAAAAAAAGCATCCAAGGATGCCTGAGTGTCTCAATCAGTTGGGCGTCTGCCTTCGACTTGGGTCATGATTCCAGGGTCCTGGGTTCGAGTCCTGTGTCAGGCTCCCTCCTGGCTCAGCGGGGAATCTGCATCTCCCTTCGACCCTCCCCCTGCTTGTGTTTTCTCTCTCTCTCTCTCTCTCTCTCTCTCGCTCGCTCTCAAAGTAAATTTAAAAAATCATCCAAATAGTAGTTTCATTCTGTAGAATGAGAATTTTTTAAGATTTTATGTATTTATTTGTCAGAGAGAGAGAGAGCGCGCAAGCGAGTGCGCACAAACAGGCAGAGAGGCAGGCAGAGGCAGAGAGAGAAGCAGGCTCCCTGCCAAGCAAGGAGCCCGATGCGGGACTCGATCCCAAGACACTGGGATCATGACCTGAGCTGAAGGCAGTGGCTTAACCGAATGAGCCACCCAGGCGTCCCTAGAACAAGAATTTTTAATTTCTCTCTTCTCCCCCCAAATCCTCTATAATCAGTTCCTTGAGGTAAGTACTGTTAACAGAGTTGTGTGTTAAATGAGAGCATGTGAGAGTATCAAGGTATATTCGCTACTCAGTGAACAGTGACTCCCTCTTCTGTAGCAAACATTGTGCCGAGGTCTGTGTACAGAGAAAGTTATGGTGCTCCCCTGTACCTCAAAGCTGGCAGTGTGGGTGTGCCTGGCTTCTGTCTTTGGGGTCAGCTCCTCACCCCCAACAGAAGAGGAAGCCAATGGTATGGCCAGATTGGAACGTACACAGTTGTTGCCTGGGAGCCAAAAGCAATCACAACAAAAGGGCAAGTGCCAATGGGACGTCAAATGCATGCTTAGTTCTGGAGGAAGGATGCCTGGCCACAGATTAAGATGAAAGTACCCGGCCATGGAAGGGGGCCAAGGTGGGAGTCAGGAGCCACGGAGGTCCCCAACAGGACCCTGAGTCAGCACAACCAATGGAAGAGAAAAGATTCTTTAGGGCCTAGGTTGTGAACACAGCAGGACACAGGGTTTGGCCGAGTGGCCCAGGGTCAGCCAACAGGCTTCGAGTGTCAGGGTGTCACATGACAAATGCTCAGGTATGTGGGGAACCAGGCGGAGGCAGTAGTGAATAATCATAGCTGTGGGAGAGTCATGCCCAGGGTGCCTTGGAGCACAGAGAAGGAATTAGAGAAAGGAAATCAGGGAAGGTGTCGAAGAAGAGGAGAGGTCTGACCCAGGCCTTGCAGAAGAGTCATTTGTCGGATGAGAGTGCAGAAGGACACGAGAGGGAGAGGAAGCCTCCTGCAAAGCCACGATACCATGAGGGAATGGGGTGTGTTGGGGGAACAGAGAGCAGTCTGGTGTGGCAGACACGTACTGTTCACGGGTATAGAAGTGTCTGGAAAGGTTCCCAGAGTCAGGCCAGACAGCATGGATTAGAAGCAAGTTTGGGCCTTATCCTGAAGAATTTTGATCAGTGAAGACATATACTGAAGCTGGTTGAAGACATCAGTCTACCTGGTGTGACTCAGGGCAGTGAAAAGAGGGGCACACACCTGAGAAGAACAGTCAGCAATGGGGAAATGAGCTTTATTTTTTTATTTTTAAAGGTTTTATTTATTTATTTGACAGAGAGAGCACAAGCAGATGGTGTAGCAGGCAGAGGGAGAGGAAGAAGCAGGCTCCTGCTGAGCAGGGAGCCTAACATGGGACTTGATCCCAGGACCCTGGGATCATGACCTGAGCCAAAGGCAAACGCTTAATGACTGAGCTACCAAGGCGCCCCAGGGAAATGCATTTTAGTGTCAGCCTTCTGCTCCCCTTCTCTGCAGCTGGGGGAGCTTTTCTTAGCTCTCTGCTTGCCCCCATTTCTGCAGCTTTGTCACTGCCTGTGACAAAGGCGGACACGCGTGCAGTGCCCAAGACCCTGAGGAATGCCCTGGCACAGGCTGCCCTCCACAAGTCACCCACCCCACCCCCCTGCCGGCCTTGAAGATGCAGAACAGCTGCAGCATGAATCATGCCTGCGCACGCTATACAGTGACCGTGAGGCTAGGTGGGGTGGGGCACACGTATCCATCTAGGCAGTCCAACAAATGCCCTCACACACTGTGCATTTAAGACTCCTGTCCAGCGGGCATGTGCGTGTGGGGAACCCGATGGTGTCCCTTAGGTGGGAAATGAGACCTTCTAGCAAGGATTCTGTGAATGGCCATTTCACTCAGAATTCCCAGCATGTAAGATAGAGCCTCTCTGGGGTTATCTTTGGCCAAGGATCAAACAGCTGCTCCCCACTGCCTCAGCAGAAAAAAATACTTCTGAAGTAAAACTAACACAGTCGCACGAAACAGATAAGCCTGAGATCTGGGCTGTGGGAGGCATGGTTATCTGGAATACTTTGCCTTACCCAAGAGAGAAGCGTTTATCTTCGGAGTACTATAACCATGTACTTTCAGATAACAAAATTTCCTAGGGAATCCCTCATATCAGCAGCGACTCTCCATCCCCTGGACTTAAAAAGAAAAAAATTCAATAGTATTCCTTTGCCTTATATGGCTAAGAGGAAGTGAATAAGTGTCAGGGGAGAAGAGGATTTGAAGAGTGCTCGTTTGGTGTGTGTCCTGGCGAGGAAAAAGAAGCAAAGAGAGTTGTGGAGGAGAACTGTCTCACAGTGGAGAGGCAAAGATGTGGTATGACCCTGAGGGCCTGAAAAGGCCACTTTCCTGTCCACTGATCCCAAAAGGGATCCCTTCCCCAGAGATACTGCCTTTAGTTCCCACATCATGGACTCCCCTGGGCTAAACCAGTAGTTTTCAATCTGGGCCGCACAGAGCTCTCGGGGGACCCTGTGGAAGTGAGACCAGGAGAGGGGTATTCTAGTCTTCCCTCACTCTTTAAATAGGGGTGCTCCTACTTCCTTTGTTATATATCAAATTTCCCTTTGAAATTTTTTTGAAAAAAGTTTTCCTTTCTCAGTAAGTATGATGGTTAATTTTATGTGTCAACTTGACTAGACCATGGTACCCAGAAATGTGGCCAACATCAGTCTAGATGTCACTGTGAAGGTGTTTTTTACATGAGATTAACATTTAAAATTGGTAGACTTGAGTACAGCAATGAACTTCCCTCCTGTGGGTGGGCCTCACCTAATCAGCTGATGGCCTTAAGAGAAAAAGACTAAAGTCCTCCAAAGAGGAAGGAGTGCTGATTCAAGTTGCCATATCGGCTCTTCCCCAAGTCTCTGGCCTGTTCACTTGCCCCACATATCTTGAATGTGCCAGTTTCCACAAGCCCCTCCTTCTCCCTCTCTCATCTCCCCTCTTTCCACATCCTATTTGCTCTGTTTCTCTGGAGAATGCTGGCTAATACAGTAGGTTCATTAAACTGAGTGGTATGGGTGAACCAATTTGGAAAATATTTTAGATGTAATACAGGATTGAGCAAGAGAATAAATGTGCTGATTTTGTTGTGCTCTCACTGTGCAAGAAGAGTCATACAAAAATAGAATGGCAAGGCAAGACAGAACTCAGAGAGAATGGATGGGAACTGGAGGTACTGTGCAAACTCAGGATTTCTAAAATGTGTGTATATATATACATGTTTATATGCTATGTGTGTATTTTATGTGTGTACACGTATATGAATAAGTGTATGTAAATACATAAATGTTTATATTTTCCCATTCTGCCTGCTCAAAGTACCAAGCAGCAAAGCATTCCAGAAGCATCCGTGAGTACAGTCAGTGCCCTGAGAGTGCTTTCTCATGTTCCCCACAATGAGGGACCAGGACCACTCAGAAAAATGGCTGGTTCCAAGTCTCAGCCAGGGAAGGTATTAAGATGAGCCTGGAACACGGTAGTAAGCTGGAAAGTAAAGAAATGCACATGAAACACAATGGAGTGAGTGACAAGGATGGGGGAGATGGCTCAAAGTCATCCCACTGGGCCAAGCACATAAACAGCCAGAGCACTCAACATTAAGCACCATAGTAAACTACTGAAAAACGGGAATACATCAATCCGTATCAACGATTTTTAAAGATATGTAAGAGGAGGAAATCGAGAAGGTGATTCTGCTTACAGTAGACAACTAAGGACCAAATGCCTGTCACTCAGGGAGTGCGGGGTCCTCATTTTGCAGGCACAGAGTAAAAATGAGGTCGACAAGAAACACGAACGGCTGCTGAGTCCTGGGGGAGATTCTGGTGAGGAGTAGGGCAAGCACGTGTCTTACTGCCTCTCCCCACAGACTGCCGATTAGTTCAGGGGAGAAAATAAAAACGTAACAATTGTTCAGCAGAGACCAGAGTCACTCTCGCCAGTGAACGTCCAGCGTTTCCCACGTGCCGCGCCAAGGACACAACTTCGCCCGTTGGGCTTTATGGCTGGGGAGGCATAGCCCCAATCTCGCCGAGAAGACACATCAGACAAACACAAAATGAGGACTGTTCTGTTTTTAAAAAGAAAGGTGCATGTGTGGGAGGGTGGGACTCTATTTTTCAAAATGTCAGTGTCATACAAAAGGCTGCGGAGGGTTTCAGATGAGAGGAAATTAAAGGAGCACACAGCTCAACGCAACACCGGACCCCAGACAGGATCCCATGGAGCGAGGCGCCGAGGACAGCGTGATTAGATCAACTGGCAAAACTGGGAAAATGGATGCCAGGATAGATAAAAATATCGTATCAATGTAAAGTTATGAAGTTGATAACTGTACTGTGGTTATGTAAGAGCATGTTCTATTCTTAGGAAATACGCACTGAAGTATTTAAAGGTAAAGTGCCATAATGTGATTTACCTTTGGTTTCGAAAAAAGAATTCTGTATTCACACACACATATGTATGTGTCTGTACACACACAGATGATAGATAGATGACAGATAAATAAAGAAAGAGAGAGGGAGAGAGACAAAAATGGAGACAGAGGTGGGTAGGGGGTGTAGGACTGACAAAGTTCCTGGGGAGGAAGCACTCTGTGTGGAAGAGACGTTTGTTCCCTCTACCTGGAGAACGCGGTAGAAGCATACATAGGGCCATGCCCACGCCAAGCTGGACAAATTACTCTCTGACCTGAAGAAACGACAAAAAATATATGAGGTGAAGAATGAAGTCGTTTAGACCAAATGAATGAGGTCATTTTTTTAAAACATATTTTTGTTTACTTATTTGACAGAGCAAGAGAGGGAATACAAGCAGGGGGAGTGGGAGAGGGAGAAGCAGGCTTCCTGTGGAGCAGGAGCCTGATGTGGGGCTCCATCCCAAGACCCTGGGATCACGTCCTGAGCCAAAGGCAGACGTCTGCTTAATGACTGAGCCACCCAGGTGCCCCTGAATCAGGTCATTTAGACCAAATGAATAACCCTTATGCCCCAACCCCCTTTCAGGTCTATGTGTTATGATGCTTTTTACACAATTCCAGCTTAATCACAGTCCCAGTTTTTCAGTAGGAAACAGATGGACACCGAAACTAGATACTGAAGACAGCACAGTAATAGCCAGACTAGCTACAAAGGTGGGGGACAGGATTAGAGAAACCAACAAGGGAAGCTACTGCTCCCCATGGAAAGTCACAGCGGGAAGCCAGACCTGTCAGCAAAGATGAAAGGAGGGAGCAGTTACCAGAACTGGAAGCCCAGAGAAGAGCTATTCAGATAGCTGGTATGGCCATCTGATAGGGTCTGTTGTCTTCGCTAAAGGGATGCACCCAGCTCTGCAGCCACGTCCCAGCCACCCAGCAGGGAGGGAGCTGAGCAGAATGATCACCATGAACACTTCCCTTGCACCCTCTGATCTCCCACTGCCATCTCCCAATGGCCAAATCCACTGGGCAAGCAGAAGGCAAAGGGACCTGGAGATGCTGTCGATACAGGTCAGGCTCGCAGGGCACTGAGCAAGGCAGAGAAGAGTAGAGAGGGAATCTGGAAGGGGAAGGTAGATTTAGCTGCCAGCGATATGGGGCTACAGTGAATGTTTAGTTTTGTGGAAGCACAGAGGGCTGACATTCAGCATCACCAAGCAAAAGAATTCTGATTGGTATGTAGATGATTCTTGGAACTGGCGTGGTTAAAGAGTTTGATAAGAAAATTAGGAAAAAAAAATGCTGCTTTCTTGATTGTTGGAAATGGGGTTTCTGAAAGTCTTTATTTCCTCTAAATAAATTATTTTCCAAATTGTCAACCACGGCCAGTAGGAAGTAAATATAGGAGACTTTAACAACACAGCTGACAGAGAAATTCTCCTGTTAATTTTTCCTAGAATACCTGCCAGATTTCACAAAAAAGGTAGTACATTTCTGGACAGCCCCACCAAAATGTGATCCAGGATCTGTGTGTTTTCAGTGGAATTCTTTGGGGTGTGGGGCCAAGGCAGGATGTTGACAGGACAATTGGTTCACAAAGGAAATTCAAGGGACGCGGTGAAGATAAAGGACAAAATGAGAGGGTGGGAGGTTTGGAGGAAGAGCGGAGGCATGGTGCATGGCGGTGCTTGGCCAGTGATTCAGGACCAAGGCTGTGGGAGGCCAGCATTGAAGTGGAGTTCGCTGTTTGGAAGGCAGAACTCACAATGGGGAAAGGCAGAACTCATAATGGTGAAAGGCAGGGCAGGGCAGGGGAGGGAATGGGAGGGGAGAGACCTTGCTGCAGACCTGTTAAGACCAAGGCTGACTGTACACAATCCATCATTCCCCTGTTGTGGCAAACCACATGGGGCCACAATTTCCCAGAACACAAAACTGCACTGATTCTTGCCTTTCCAACCTTTCCAGCCCTACCTCCTGCCACTCCCCAACTCATTTCTTCATGTTCCAGTCACAAGATTTCCCTAATCACATCCTGCCACTTCTTACTGCTGTATCTTTGAGCACTGTACAAGACTTTGGGTGTGGTGGATGTAACCAAGAGAATAAAACAGAGGGCCTTAAATTTGTTTTTCTCCTGACGCGGTCCAGAGGTGAGTGGTACAGAGCCAGCAGGACAGAGCTGTCTCATACCATCATTCAAGGACCCACTTCCCCAACGCCTTGTTCCTTCTCCATCTCCTGGGGTATGGCAGTCATTCACAGGCCTGAAGTGGGCTTACCCTCATGTCTGACAAAAACAGAGCCCAGGGTAGTGGCTTTGTCACAAAGGAGATGGCTCAGTAGTTGCGTACATGACTTTGGTTCACATCTGATTGGCTGGGACCTAGTCACATGGCCATGCCTAGCTGCAAGGTTGCTGGAGGGCACACTCTCTACCTGGTGGCCCTGTCCTCTATGCAAATACATGGTATTCTTTCACGAAGGGGGGACCTAAATGGAGCATGTTTTAAGAATTTGGGAGACGGCTCAAAAGAGTCTCACTGGCCAAATCAAGTATGATTAGAGCACTGAAATATTAAGCATAATAATAAACCTTAAAATATATTATATTGGGACACCTGGGTCACCCAATGGGTTAAGTGTCTGACTCTTGGTTTCGGCTCAGATCATGATCTCAGGGTCATGAGATTGAGCCGTGCATGGAGCTCTGTGCTGGGTGTGGAGTCTGCTTAAGATTCTCTCTCCCTCTCCCCCTTCCCCTCTATCCCTTGCTCATGCTCTCTCTCTTAAAAAAAAAAAACTAAAAAAAAATCAATCCAACTGATGATTTTCAAGAACACGTAAGTAAATAGGGAAAGGGGGGTCTTGTTTAGGAGAGCTGTCTGCCACCTCTCTGCCACTTTCTCCACCTGAACCAGCCTTTGTTTACCTTAATCATTTCTCTGAACTTCTCCTCCTGCCCTTTTGTGACTTAGTCAAAAACAAACTTTCTCTGTTCCCCATTCTCAGATCTTTGCCAACTGTTCTGTTATAATGATCTGTATATGACTTAAACTATGAGCTGAAGAAACCAGGAGTAAGTTACCAGAATCACTCTTGAAATAATTGTTATAGCATGTATAAAACCTTCCAGTTAGGGATGCCTGGGTGGCTCAGTAGGTTAAGTGTCTGCCTTCGGCTCAGATCATGATCCCAGAGCCCTGGGATTGAGTCCTGCCTCCAGCTCCCTGCTCCAAGGGGAGCCTGCTTCTTCCTCTCCCTCTGCCACTCCACCTCGCTCATGCTCTCTCTCTCTCAAATAAATAAATAAAATCCTAAAAACAAAACAAAACACCAACCTTCCAGTTACCGCAGTCTTCATTTGGTCACCCATCAGAACAAGACTGCAGGCAAAGACAAATTGTTTACAGCCCTGATCACACTCTTGTATATACTCCTGGAATCAAAGATCTTCTCTGACCTGCAAACAGCCTCTCCCAGGCACTGACTTCACTATTGCTCGTTGCTGGCCCTTGCCACAAGTTGTGTATCGCTCTACACTATCCTACAGACCCCGCTCAACTTTGGGGACCAGACATCACCATAATCATAAGATGCTCTCATCTATATCAGAATAAAATGAATGCATTGGCCAAAATCTGGCAGCTCATTTATGAAGAATCTGTGATGCCAAGAGCTGAGGTCCTCTGACTAAGGGTCACTAAAGTAGGTGCTCACTGGGTGTTTATTGAATGAATGATTCATTCATTGAATAAATGAACAAATAACTAGATGAAAGAGTAAATTTGGTCAATCTTGTATCTAAAAGCTGATCGCAAAACACCTGCTTCTTTCAGTTGCCTTAGTCACCAAATGGCATCTGTAGGTTGTGTGTCTCCTCACAAGCTCTCCGTTGATCAAAGTGGATCGTCATGTTGCCTAGATTCTGATCTTGATGAAAGGGTAGAGAGTACAAGAGTTTAATGCTTCTAGAAATCTTGGAAATTAAAAGGAATAAATCTTT
The DNA here is from genome assembly GCF_010015895.1 of Lontra canadensis. Taxonomy (NCBI): domain Eukaryota; kingdom Metazoa; phylum Chordata; class Mammalia; order Carnivora; family Mustelidae; genus Lontra; species Lontra canadensis. The sequence continues at coordinate 106,674,025 of NW_022630995.1, read as the reverse complement.
CTGGGCTGTGTGTGTGGAAGGAAATCTAGGTAGAATCTACTTTCTCTAGCATGTAGGATTATCCTTCTCTCGCTCTCCCCCCAGCCCTTTTGATGTGGTCTCTGTTTCAAGTGGACAGGTGACACCGGCCTCTTGTCACTTGGGATCTCACGCAGGGCTCCTGCATGTGGTTGGAGCCCTGAGAGCCATCACAGCTACACCTAGCTTCACCCCAAGTATAGCTGCTTGGGCCTGAATGTTTAGCAGAACAAGGCAAGAAAAATCACCTGGTTTCAAGGATTTATTTATAAAGACAAAACTACTCACTAGCTATATCCTGAGATCAATAAACATTCTGCCCTGTCTACATTAATATCCAAAAGACTCTAGAAAGATCACTAGTTCCAAAAATTATGTCACTAAGGCTCTGTAAAACCCCAAACTGTCCTAGATCCCATCATGTTAAGACTCTTATACTTCCCAAACATTGGAATATGGGCTTATATTTGTATAAACAACAAGTCTAAGTGAAAAATTCATTTTTACTCTATCCCTTGAGTTCCCTGAGTTAATTCTATGATGAAAATTGCTTCTTCCTAAATAAAATAGGTTTAAAACCCTGCCAAGCCTCTAAATCCCTATATGGAGAAACTCCAATCTACTTGGCACAGTCTCATTATTAAAATCAGATACTTAGTGTTTTTTCTTTCCCCCTGAGAATAACAGGAAACTTCCTAAAAAATAAGTTTAAAAAATTTGAGACCACCCTGACCACAAAAAACTAAAAAACTAATCACAACCTTTTGATACTCCAAAAGTTGCAATTAAAGTATAATAATTTATGTCACACTTTCAACTGGAGGAGAAAATGTCTTGCTGAAAGCAACTGGGGAGATTTTCATATAAATAGAAAGACACTAACATTTAGTGAAAATGAGAGAAAAGGTTGTTGAGGGGAAGGCCTGATAGTCTTATAATGAGATTTTCAAACAGGTTAAAATATGATATAGTATTACAGAATACTATAATTCATGTCTGACTTGGAGCCCAAATAGGATTCAAATATGTCTGAATTTCACGGTGGGGTGGTATGCAGTTTTTGGAGTTAACACAAGAAGGGCTGATTGTGGCTGAAGGAGTAAACAGGGGTTGCGGCACATGAGCCTGGGACTTTGAACCAGGAACCGGGGGCCAGCATGATGTCAGTGCCCTAAACAGCTGGTAAGACATCTCTTATTTAGTGGACTGGACATTCTATAAGGAGAAAGCAAAGTCAATATGAAACATCGCCAACTGGGAGCTGCAAGTCTGAGCTCTAGCCTATCTTTACCTCAACATCCCTTCTCCAGGCTTCTGCTTTCACATTATGTAATTGGTTTGGGCTAGATGATTTCTGTGGACTTTGCAGTCATAACATTCTCTGATTCTAAGGAGAGTCAAAGATGCTAAGGCGACCAAAAAGGAAATTAACATAGTATGGGATAAGATCAAGATGAGTAAATGAAAGAGGGGCAAGGAAGGCATCAGAAAAAAGTGATGGGGTGTGTCCACTTCAGTCAAATGGAAGTAGGACCTGAAGTCCATTTCCTTGGATGCAGACAGAGGGCAGCAGAAACAGAAAAGTCATGGATTTCTGTTGTGTCTGCATTTCCCAAGAAATTTTTGTTTCCATGGGAATGAGGAAACAAGGCTGCTTCCTAACAGGTTCGTGGTTTCTAAATCTCATTTCTTTTGAAAGTTTCCTTCCCATCTGTTTCTGTAGTGCTGAACTGCACTTTAGTAACAGAAGATGGAAAGGCAAGTAGCCCCTGAAAGAAAGAAATACCCCCTCCTATTTTGTCAGTACAGTTTAATCAAAAGGTGAGCAATGGGGGAAAAGAAAACATTTGAATCCCATTTTGCTTCGTACTCAGTATGAGTTCACAAAGTTGTTCTAATTGGCTACCAAATCCTTTTTAACATTTTTATCTAATCTCTACTTCCTCAGTTTCAGTACACATTTCTTGTAATTTCCTTATCATGCTCTCATTCTTGAAATTCCCTCAATCCCCTAATGCCTGCAAAAAAACTATGTAGCCGGTGGTTACAAGAATGTTATGGATACACAATGAAGGAAAACATCCTCCCAAACATCCCAGACTGAATTGTTATCTGCAGTAGTGTCTTGCTAATGAGAGTCAGGTGGATAAGCATGGTGGCGGAGAGAAGGCAAAACATGCTTGCTTCACCCTTAGCTAAGTTACAATGTGTATCGCTTATTATGAGACGCAATTACAGAGAATAGAGTGGGGGCGCCTGGGTGGCTCAGTCGGGTAAGTGTCTGCCTTCGGCTGAGGTCGTTATCTCAGGGTTCTGGGATGGAGCCTGAGTCAGGCTCCCTGCTCAGCAGGGAGTATGCTTCTTCCTCTGCCCCTCACCCTGCTTGTGCTTTCTCTCTCACTATTTCACTCTCTCCCCCTCTCAAATAAATAAAATCTTAAAAAAAAAAAAAATGCTCCTAAATAGAGTGAACAGTCTGTTTTCTGCCATTCCTAGGTTGTTTTGTTCTAATATGACTGACATGCCCTAAAAGTAAGTGGATGTGGAAGAAGGTTATTACTGTAACTTCCTGGTAAGTTATTTGCAAAATTAAAGTAAAATAATAGTGATAATCAAGGGTAATGTTGTATACTGGTTGCACTAATGCCTTCCTATAACCATGCTCCTTTGGTAGAACCTTCCACACTGAGTTTCTGCTTCCTTCTGTGACTCATATTGGTCAATGGGGTTATAGAAACACGGATGCAAGCAGGGGCTTCAAGAAATCCTCACATGGTTCCACGTTGTGCCTTGCTCTCTTATCAGCATGAGAACTAGTCTGCTGGTGGGTAAAAGTCATGTAGTAGACCTAACCAGAGTCTACCATGATAGCTGAGGCCATCATAAATTAAATGACAGCCAGGTGATCCCCACCCATGAGAGTGAGCTCAGATGAGCCAGCTCTCATCAGAAGAACCGCCAGACAGCCTATAGCCTTGTGAAAAACAATAGTTGTTTTAAGCAACAGTTAGTGTATGGGATGATTTGTTACAAAGCAATAGCTTACCTGATACAAATAATAATTTATTCAGTATTCACGATATGCTAGGCACTCTTTTATTTAGTCATTTGATCCTTGTAGCAAATTTGATAAGCATTATTACAAACTCGATTTTTTAAAAGATGTTATTTATTTATTTGGCAGAGAGAGGGAATGAGAGAGAGAGAGAGAGCAAGAGCAGGGGGAGGAGCAGAGAGAGAAGCAAGTTCCCCACTGAGCAGGGAGCCCAATGCAGTGCTTGATCCCAGGACTCTGGGATCATGACCTTAGCTGAAGGCAGACGCTTAACTGACTGAGTCACCCAGGTGCCCATACGAACTCGATTTTTTTTAAAAGATTTTGTTTATTTATTTGACAGAGATCACAAGTAGGCAGAGAGATAGGCAGAGGGGGAGAAGGAAGCAGACTCCCTGCTGAGCAGAGAGCCCGATGTGGGGCTCGATCCCAGCACCCTGAGATCATGACCTGAGCTGAAGGCAGAGGCTCAACCCACTGAGCCACCCAGGCGTCCCAAACTCAATTTTTAAATTTAACACATAGAATCTGAAATATAAATCTTCAAAATCATCTTTCACATAGCTTTAAGCATCACAAACACCTTGTGTCACTGATGGAGAAGATACTAATTTCTCCATCTTACAAATGGAAATTATGACTCAGAGAATAGCTGAACATCAATCCCAGCAACGGTAAGTGGCAAAACAGTGACTTGAACCAGGATCTTCTGACATAAAGTCTAGTTCTTCTACCCCACACATTCTACCTTTCAGAGTAGAATGAGCTTGTAGGAGGTTTTTTATGACAGAAGAAATGTAGGAACCACAGGATGCATGATTATTTTTTCTTTGTGAAGGGTTTTTTTACATTACAGCTCACCTTGACAGAGATGACTGGGAAATTCCCGCTGCCTTCTTTCTCCACTTTGTTCAAAATATGGCAGATTCCTAAAGGAATCACTTCTTCCTGTCACATAATTTCTTGTTCCTTCCAGAAAACGATGTATACTGGGTTTTTAAAGTTTTATTTATTTAAGTAATTTCTACCTAATGAAGCCCCAACATTGGGCTTAACTGATACTAAACTTCTCTTCCCACTGTAAATAACCATAAAACTGGACAAAACATATGAGGCAAACTTTACAGGTGAGGGAAAGAGGCAGTGAAGAACTGAGATCCACGAGATGAGGGAACACATTAAAAGTTAGCATTATTTTCACCCCTGTTTTTGCCTAGGGGCACTTTCAAACCAAAGTGCAAGATGATGGAGACCAAGAGAAGTGGGATTGCTGAGCTTAGGAGGCAGAGGTTAAGAGTGCAGAGTGGCCAGTGTGGTTGTAATTCATCAGGCAAGGTACCAGAGAGGAGGGAGCTGCTCAGAAGAGGGGTTCATGGTATGAAAGTCTTCATGGGGATTTGCCTTAGGTTTTTTTTTTTTTTTTTTTTTGGTGGGCACCAAAGCAGGGTTTATTGAGGGATGGTAAGGTGATAGTACAAAGCTCCCGAAGGGGGAGATGACCCAAATGGGTTGCCCTTGCCTCAGGTTCTTAATTATGCATGGGCAGCATGAGACTTCTTGAAGCCTAGCAGGGAGTAGCAACTGGGGATTAAGTTGAACAGGGTTACTATGGGCATAAATCCCTGGAAGACATTGGAGTCCTGGTCTAGCCTGAGAGGAGGGAAACATATTAGCACCACGGAAATTTCAGTGAGACCCCCAGAAAGGGATCACATTTTAGGAATAATTATTGTGTGCTAGTGAAGGGCTACACCTTAGAAATTAGGAAATATCAAAGTAGACATACCTTAACAAAGCCTAAAATCAAGCTTGAAAGAATTAGAGGATCTTCCAGTAATTCAAATACCTACTACAATAAAACTCAAATCTTTTCAAAAAGAAATAATTTAAACTTCCTACAAAGCAATATCCATAATGTTTAGCATATAAAAATTTTAGACATACAAAAAAGGAAGAAAATATGACTTATAAGAGAAAAAGTAGCCAATAAAAACAGATCTCAAGACCCAAATGTTAGACTTAATCAGAGAACTTTAAAACAATCAATATGTTTAAGAATTAAATGAAGAGATATACATAATGAGTAAACAGATGGAGTCTCAGCAGAGCAATGAAAATACAAAAAAGAAAACAAATGGAAATTCTAGAAAAGCATCTGGAATGAAAATTTCTTTGGATGTGTTTAACAGTGACAGATGTTACAGAAAAAGGGGTTATTGAATTTGAAGACAGATCAGTAGAAAGGAACCCAACTGAATAAGAAAGTGTGGAAAAACTTTTTTAAAGAATAAAGAGAAGCTCAGTGGTTTATGAGACAATGTCAAAGATCTAACATACACGTGGCTGAAGTCTCAAAGAGGACAAAGGACATACAATAGAAAAAAATATCAGAAAAAATAAAAGCCAAATATTTTTCAATTTTTATTTAAAAAAAATCAACTTATGAAGCAAAGTAGCTCAACAAATCAAAAGTAGAATAAATACAAAGAAAACCACTTGTTAGCTCATTATAATTAAACTGCCTGAAAATTAAACAAAAAATCTTTAAATCAACCCCCCCAAAAAATTAAAAATGAAGTTAAAGAGGAAGAACTATAAGAATTATATCGGACTTCTCATCAGAAAAAATGGAGGCCAGAAGACAATAGAAAGACATCTTTAAAGTGCTGGGGCATGAGGAGATCTCAACCTTAATTATACAGAGAGCTAAAATACACCCCACTGGTGCCTGGGTGGCTCAGTCGGTTAAACATCCAACTCTATTTTGGCTTAGGTCACAATCTCAGCGTTGTGAGACTGAGCCCTGAGTTGGGCTCTGCACTAGGTGTGGAACATGCTTGGGATTCTCTCTCTGCACACACCCTACCCCCGTCCTGTGGGTGCACATACTCTTTCTCAAATACATACATATATAAAATATGACCCCAAAATAAAGGTGAAATAGATATTCTCAAGTACATGAAAAGTGAATAAAGTTACTGAGAAAACCACTACATGATATGCTAGGGGAAATTTTTTAGGCTAAATAGAAATGATATCAGATAAAAACTCAGATCTATAGGAAATAATGAAGAGCACCAGAAATATAAATAGGTTGGTATATATAAAAGGCTATGGTTTTTCCATTTTATTGATTACATTGAAAGATAAGTGACTAACATAAAAGAAATTTATTTGGGGTTTATCTGTGTATAAGAAAAATACATAACAACAATAACATAAAGTACAAGGATATAAACATCTTAGAGGCCTTAATTTCTGATGTCTAAGATTTGTTTTAATTAAATGCCTATTTACCATGCTTAAAGTTTGCCATTTGTTATGTTAGTAGTCAAACAGAGAAATAAGGATATAAAGGACATGGTCGTTGACCTCAACTTATAAGGAGATGAGAAAGCAAAATGCACAACAGTGATACCCCTTAGCAATAATTACACAGTAACAGGCAGAAAGTCACAAGAACAGACAATATGCCTGTTTTCCTAGGGTTCATAATACAAAGGGGTGATAGAACTCACTTTAGCTCATCTGTAGACATTTTGTGAAATAGGAAGGGGGGAAACCAGGTTTCACTTCATGGCTGATACCTGCACATCTATGTGTAAGCTGGAATTTCAGCCCCACCAGCCCTCAGTGGGCAACTTTGTGCAGTTAAACTAAATAATTGAACATCCACAGTGGCTCTGATCTGAGTAGAGAGAGGTGGGTAGGAAAGACTGCTAGGATCCTGAGCTACGTCCTGAACAAGGAGTTGGGCATCCTCACATCCAAAGGGAAGAAAATAATTCTTGCCTTAATTTTCAGAAAGAGCTTCAAAGGATCTCAAGCCTGGTGTATTTTTGGAAGTTTCACATCCTGCTTGATTAAACTTTGCTTTGCCTTTCTATTTCAAACAATCTTATGGGGATGTTTTATATTTCATCTTGAAATTTTACCTTTTTAGGAGAAATTATGGAGGCAGGTGTTCAAATAAGAGAGAAAATATTAAAGTTTGCACTTGTTAATTAGTATTCAATATTAAATAACCCAAATGAGTATTTTTCTAAGCAATAACTCAAAAGAATGATCTTTAAAGGAGTCTTTCCCCCTTTTCCCATTGAACACACTCATGTATGCATGCACACATATTCTATCTGTGCTAGTACAAATATTAATTTTAAATTTGGCAGTATGATTACCTTTTTATGAGATAAATCATCAATTGCCAAATTAGGAGTTAACAGTTCCTGCCATTTGAAACTACCATTTGTTTTTTTGAAGGGTATAGAATTTTTAATTTTTAGGGGAGTCTGGGTGGCTCAGTCAGTTATGCATCTGCCTTTGGCTCAGGTCCTGATCCCAGGGTCTGGGATGGAGCCCCTGTAAGGCTCCCTGCTCAATGCAGAGCCTGCTTCTCCCTCTCTCTGCCTGCCGCCCCCCACTACTTGTGCTCTCTTTCTCTTGTCAAGTAAATAAAATCTTTAAAGAAAAAAAAAGAGTTTTAAATTTTTGAACCAAAGGGAAATATTGTTTCCATCTTACAGAAAATAAACACAAATTTAAATTTTTTAATTATATCCTCAAAATTAATAAGTTTGTTAATTATAAAATTATTCACCTATACTATACTATTGTATTTTGGAAATAAAAAGAATTTAAGAGAACTTTAAAATTCACAATCCTTTCACCTAGAGATAAGCAATGCTAACATTTTTGTTTTCCATCTGGTCTATCTTTCCACATGAATAGACACAACCAGACAATAGCATAAAAAGTTACTTTTAACTTTTGGATAATAGAGAATTAAGTAAAAGTTTTAAGTCTTTTCTTTCATATATTATTAAAGACCTTTCAAAAGGTCTTTATTTTTCTAGGTATTTGCATTATTCTAGGTATTTGCCATAATTATTTATCTGTCATTATGGCAACCAGCCTCCAAGATGGCCCCTAATGATTATGGCCTCCTCTTATTTATGACCCTGCACAGTACCCTCTCACAATGAATAGAGCTGATCTTAGGAACTAATAAGATACTCCAGAAATAGAGTGTGACTTCCAAAGAAATGTGATAAAAGACATTATAGTTTCTGCCTTGCTTTCTTTTGGATTATTCACTACAGGAAAAGCGACTGACATGTATGAGGACGCCAGCATTCCTACAGAGAGGAATTGAGGCTCTCTACCAATAACCAGCACTAATTTGCCAGGTATTTGAATTTGCTACCACAGAAGTAGATCCTCCCACTTAGTCAAGTTCTCAGATGATTACAACCCTGGCTAACATCTTGAATGTAACCTCATGAGAGACTCTGAAACAGAATCACCAAACTAATCTGCTCCTGGGTTCCTGTCCCACAGAAATTGTGAGAGTAATTATTTACTGTTTGAAACATCTAAATTTGGGTGCCAGAAGTGGGACACTACCTAAAACATGGGAGCAACTTCACAACAGCAGGAAGGAAAGACTTTGAGAAGTGAAAGCATAAAATGCACTGAAGAGAATGTTACCAGAAGCCTGGTGACAGCTTGGAGAAAAATTTGGAAAATATGACTGGAAACTAGAAGGTAAGAGATTCTTGTTAGATATGACAGAAAATTTAGCAACACTGTCACATGCAAAAAAATATTTTAAAAAAGAAAAGAAAATACATCTAATGAACTAAGTGATCTAGCTAGAGAGATTTCCAAGCAGAGGCTTGAAAGTGCACTTGATTTCTCCTTGCCGCTGGTAACAATATGTGAGAGAAGAGACATGTTGAAGGAAGAACTATCAAGCAAAAAGGAATTAAGACTTTCTTCTGAAATTTTCTGAATGACAGAAAATACTAACATTGTAAAATGGCTTCCAGGCAAAGACCAAATCCAGGGCTCTTCCAGGAAAACATGGTCTACGGATAAAACTGAGGCTGCAGAACTTTTAACATCTTATTGTAATGATTAAGAAAACTCTAAGGGTGTAATTTGGAGAACTCCAAGACTTCTAAGAGACTTAAGGGTATTGTCCCTCAGCAATTTCAACAAAAACCTGAGGTAGAAAACGGCTTATCTTGAAAAGATGCAATGCTTTTGTTTAATGAAATGAACCTCACCTACAACTCTTCTCCAAGTGACCTACAAAGCCTTTTTAAAAAATTAGTTTCAGTAGAAATACTATAGGTTGTACTGAGGAGATGGAAACCATCCACAATGAACCCCCTACCACAATGAACAGAACTGATGGGTACCACATAGGATCCTGTGAAAATAAGAGTGTGACTTCATAAAAGACAACACAGTTTCCACCTGACCTTCTCTTGGATCACTCATTGTGGGAGAAACCAGCTATCAAGCCCTGAGAGGACACTACAGTCCTGTGGGGAGGTCCATGTGGTGAGGACTTGATACTTCCTGTCAGCAACCGGCTCTATCACACCAGGACTGTGCGGGAGCTACTCTGGAAGCAGCCCCCGAAGCCCCAGGTAAGCTGCAGACCGCCACAGCCCTGGCCAATCTCTCTACTTTTTTTTTTTTTTAGATTTTATTTATTTATTTGAGAGAGAGTGAGAGAGAAAGAGAGAGAGCACAAGCAGGGAGAGGGGCAGAGGGAGAAGGAGAGGCAGATTTCCAGATGAGCAGGGAGCCTGATGGGGGACTGGATCCTGGGACTCCGGGATCATGACCTGAGTGGAAGGCAGACACTTAACCAACTGAGCCACCGAGGTATCCCCTGGCCAACCTCCTGACCAAAACCTCACTGTATATCCTAAGGCAGAACTATCCAGTTAAGCTTCTCCTGGTTCCTGGCCCACAGAAACTGTGTGAGATCATAAATGTTTATTATTTGAAGCCATTAAGTTTTAGGGTGCTTTGTTGTGTATTAAAGAATACAGCCTGGTTTTATCCTATGGGGGTATACCATAATTTGTTTAATCCTTCTTCAGTGTTGAACATTTAGATTGCTTCTGAGTTTTCATCATACAAATACTACTACTATAAAAAGAAACTGATAATACATTGTTATTTATTAATCTCTTACACTGTCTCTAAATTCTTAGATGTGCCATTGCTACATATGAACTATGTGTGTTTCCAGCTGCATTATTCAAGAGTATGCATTTTTCTGCAAGCTCAGCCATGCTTTTTTTTGGGGGGGGGGATTTTTTTTTTTTTTTAAGATTTTATTTATTTGAGAGAGGAGGGGAGAGATTGAGAGAATGAGTGGGAAGATGGGGAGAGGGAGAAGCAGGCTCCCTGTGGAACAGGGAGTCTGATGCAAGATCCTGGGATCTTGACCTGAGCTGAAGGCAAACGGTTTACCCACAGAGCCACCCAGGTGCCCTCAGCCATGCTTTTAAAAAAAAATCAAAAGACAAGAATACCCACTATCACTGTTCTTATTTACTGGAGTAAAACAGACTTGGGAGAGAAAATGAAATTAAAAGTGTGGAAGTTAGGGGTGCCTGGGTGGCTCAGTCAGTTAAGCATCTGCTTTTGGCTCAGGTCATGATCCGGAGCTTCGGATCAGGATGGAGTCCCGCATCAAGCTCCCTGCTGAGCAGGGAGTCTGCTTTTCCCTCTGCCCCTCACCCTGCTTGTGCTCTCTCTTGCTATGTCTGTTGCTATCTGTCTCTCCCTCTCTCAAATAAATACATGAAATCTTTTAAAAAGTATAAAAGTTAGAGAGGAAAAATTTCAATCTCCACTATTTTCATTTGACATAATGAATATCTGGGAAGCCCAAGAGAAACTCTGAAACAACTATTATGAATGATGAGAGAATTCAGTAAGGTAACAAGAGTCCAAAGCACTGCCTCTGCCCTCGGTGCATTCCAGAAGCTTTGAACAAAGGTCTGACCAAATGTCTTCATTGGCAGTGGCAGGACAAAAAGAGAGCTGCTTCTTAATTATATCCTACTGAACTCATCTCATTCAAGATACAAGTTACACACACAGAAACAATTTTAGTGTGGAGGGCTTGAGTATTACATGCCCAATATGTGCATGAGCACTTAAGATCCCCAGTGACTGCCAGGGGTGGTTGCCGCTGATGTGCAAACTGCAATCAGCAGGAGGGAAATAAGGGAGCACCCGGGGACTGAAGCGGTTTGTCAGCCTGAACCCGCTCCTCCCTGTAGCTTCCCGCACCCTTCACATATTGTTCTCTGAGCCAAACCAGTTAGGTCTTCACTGTTAGTATCTGGCCTCCTGAGACCCTGCTGAGTCAGTCGCCCACTCTTGGCAAGCTCTTACTTGGGGCAGTTTCTGCTAAGTTACCGGGTTCCTATCCCGAAGGCTATGTTCGAGCCTAGAAGCCCAACTACGTTTCTTCTCGAAGCCCAAATTCACAAGATTGTGTGTTGGCAACGTTCAATGACCCGTGGTTTCAGGTCTCAGGAGCTGGCGGGGTGATGGGGGTGAGGTGGGGGTGTGTGGACCTTGACGCTGCATCACAAACCAGTGTCTCCCTATGAAATTGACCCTCCTTTACCAAGTCAACCAGCAAGCAATAGATTTAATCAGGAAGTGTCGCCTTTGCTCCTTCTGTGCGTGTTCCCTGAAGAAGTCAGTGATAAGGTAAAAGGATAAAAGTGGGGAAGGGAGAAAGGAGAGGGAAAGGGCAGAACGAGCGAACCAGCAGCCCTGGAGCAGCCTGTACTTCTGTGATCTCCCCTGGCCCTCAGGCGTCCCCCTCCAGGCCAGAGCCCTTGCAGAAATGTTTTGCAAACAGTTGACCTTCCTGCCACGTCTGACAAATACTCCTAAGGCTACAGTGCGTTAAAACATAGGCAGAGGTTGGGTTGTTCATCTCTGCGTCTTCTCCCACATCAGAGAGCAGAGTGCTCCGAGTGCCCGAGGCTGAAGAGCCCTCTGGCGCCTCAGGCTGTGGGTGGAGCTCTGAGCGAAGGAGGAGTCGTCTTCAAATGGCTTTTCCAGCAGGCACACAGCCCAGGCAGTTGTCTGTAGGTAGAGGCCCCAAGTTGCCAGTAGCGAAAATGAAGACAGGAGGTCGTCTGGGTGCTTTCTCTGAAGTCAACTACAGAGATCAGACCCTCCAGCTCTCAGCAAGCGGACGTGGGGGTCGTGAGAACATCTCATTCTTAGCTTGGAGAGATCCACATTGAGCACCAGCATGTTTACTCCTAATAAACGGGGCCCTGGGCCTATAGAGAGCGGAGCCACTGAGTTTTAAACGGTTAGAAAGCAGAGAAATATAAGAAAGTCATCTTCAGCATTCAGCCTTCTGTGAGGCTATTAAAATCTCACGTCCTGGGATCTCCAGAGCATGAATTTTCCATCATAGCTTTACAACACCTTACCATCTCTCCATCTCTCCCATGAGATATTAAGTAATTCACAAAACAGATTTATAATTATTTTTATTTCAATGAATATATGGCATATCACATTTGGTGAGTCAGAGAGAGGAAATTTGGAATAAAAATAGGATCTTGTGAACTGAAGAAAAAAAAAGTTGAGAAGCACGGCTCTGTAGATAAGTCTGACATATTAACTGGATATAGAGCAGAAACATGCATCAGTGTCCTTTCTGAAAGTCAGAGATGTTTTAATTCTTTGGGGGTTTAGCCGTGATTCATACTGAATTTCAGAAGCACACATCTCGGGCCATGATTCAGTCAGATTCAGCTTCTGCGTGCTCGGCACTGAGCTAGGCACCTCTGATCCGAAGAGTAATAGTGCATGTCCGCGGGAGAAGGGACTAGAAGATTTCACTTTTGCTATTTTGCTAGCAAAAAGCTGTGCACCACATTAGTGCAGCAAACATCCTGGAGAGCTCATTTAAGGGCTGAGGCAAAGCCCCATAACCTCCCAAATACTGCTGATTGGCAAAGGGTTTTTAAAGCTATTATTACCTATTGCTTTGTCATTCATAATGTGCATTCAGAAATAGCAGATTTACTTCCCCAATTATGTTTTGCTCATGCAAATATTAAAATTAGCCTGTATTCCCTGACCACCTTCAGAGGAAGAGGTGGATTTAGAAGCATGCTGGGCAGCAAGATAAAAATGGGTTCAAAATACCTAAGCCAAGAAAACTTCTCTGCCCCCCCCCATTCCTTCCTCTCCAAGCCTTTTTTTTTTTTTTCTTTCATTCTTTCTTAGAAATTATATATGGCTCCTTAGGAATATGGAAAAATGTTTGTTGCAATTTTTATAAAATCATGGGAGGAGGGGGAAAAAAAACCCCACTTTTTAACTTTTTGATTCTCCTATGAGGGGCCAGACATTGGACTGTTACATAAATTATCTTTTAATTGTCCTCAAAGAGGACTCTGGCTACCTCCATTTTGACCTCAAACTTGCTAATTGATTAAGATCTTTCCAGCTTCTCAAGCAAAAGACCTGCAGGCAAAGCATCTGTGACCAGAACCAAAACTACCCCTCCAGCAATAAGGACTACTGGGGTCAGCTAGACCCCCATTCCCCCTGCCCCGCCCCCGCCCCAGTCCCACCCATCTCCCCCCATTGAGTCCAAGACAGTGGCTGACTTGACCTTCATTGTGGTCCTATATGTACCCACCAACCTTTGTTCCACATTTTCCATATGTAAAACTGGAAGTATTTTTGGCACTTTGGAGATGGCCTTTGAAACTCTAGCCCTCTGTCTTCCCGGTGTTGGCCTTACCGAACTACATTACATTCCTTTCTTGTTTTACCACCACTCCTCTCTCTGCCTTTGGATTTTGTCAGCAGCTAGGAGCCAAACCTGGTCTGCTTGGGACACCGGGAACCAGGGGCCCTTGCATCTCAGCGCCCTGGCTACATTCCTGGAATCCTGTGATGGAGGCATTGTCCTTCCCAGTTTAGAGACAAAGAAACTGAGGCACCAAAGCATTTGCATAACCAGTGAAAGAGTGAACCAGAATCTGAATATTGATCCACCAACTTGAAGACCTATTTCTTTCTGCTATCCAATATACTACAATCTTTAATACCTCCATTTACCAATAGCCCAAGAGAGAAACATTCAAAGGAGAGAACTAACCATTTGCAGAAAAGACTCTTAAGCCTTTTTTAAAAAAGTGTTCATTTATACTCATAATGATGTAGGAAAGATGTTAGGGTTCGAAGCTGACGGCCAAGAAAGAATTCTTGAGATGTCTTTGGTGCAAAAAAGGTGATTTTATTAAAGTACAGGGAAAGGACTCATGGGCAGAAAGAGCTACACCGGGGTCATAAGAAGTGGCCCATTTTATACTTTCCAGTCGGGAGGGGGTTAGTGATAGCAGAGGTCTCTAAGCATTTTTGGAAGCAAGGTTTCCAGTATCTTGAGGGGGCTAGCTATTGTTGGGAAAAGGTCATTTATTACTGTCTAATAAAACCTTAGTCATGAGACCCTTCAGATATATATCGGTGAGCCACATGCTTGGGGGATGATTGCCAACACGTATCTTGGTGGGTGCGGGGGTGGGTTGGTTAGAGATAAAGGAAGTTTCCAAAGGAATTTTTATATGTTAAAGTAGACTTACAGGATCCTGGCAGGGTGGTGGGGGCAGGGATTGCCTTTCACCCTTAGTAAAGTATTAACATCAAAGAAGCTGAGTCCCTAGAAGAATGTGACTCTGCCGGTTTCAGGGACTCGTCAGTGGGCTCTGGGTAGTAAGGACATTTAATGAATTTTCTTCTGACTTTGTTTCTCACATCAATAAGAGAAATGTGAATTAAAACTTCACTTATCAATGATGTATCAGAGTGGAAGAACATTTGGGGTCACCCTGTGGCAGTGACTGGGGGACACAGGCTCACCGTGCACTGCAGGCAACAGTGGGGATGGACGCGACTGCTCTGGGGGCCCCTTGGCAATTCCTACCGAGTGACTCTTGTTTGGGTTTACCCTTCAGGTCTATTTCCGTTTGTGAAAAATAACATGCACAAGATTATTCGCGCTGACATGATAGCAAAGGACGGAAACAACCAGATGTGTGTTAATAGGAGACTTATAAATTATGGTCCTTCATACAAGGACTTCTAAACAACTATTTAAAAATGAGGATGATTGTTGACATAATTTGCTAAGTGAAAAAAGGAAGATGAGGAACAAGTGCTATGTGGCTCATCTGTGTGAAGGAGAAAATATATACAAGTTTCTGTATTTAACTAGACTATTAAGAAATTACTAACCTTGGGACACCTGGGTGGTTCAGTCGGTTAAGCATCTCTTGAATTCGGCTCAAGTCAGGAGCTCAAGCCCTGCATTGAGTTTTGCACTGGGCATGGAGCCTGCTTAAGATGCTTAAGATTCTCTCTCCCCCTCTCCCTCTGCCCACTCCACACCCTCTCTTTAGGAAAAAAAAAAAAAAAAAAAAAAATCAACCTTGGTTGCCTGCAAGAGGGAGCTGGTGGCAGGGAGAATGACAGATTTATCAATGCAATTCCTTTGTGCCTTTTGAATTCTGAAATAAGTCAATGTGTAACCTATTTTAAAAAATTTTCTTTTTAAGGATTTTATTTATTTGAGAAGGAGAGAGAGAGCATGAGCAGGAGGAGAAGCAGGCAGAGGGAGAAGTAGGCCCCCTGCTGAGCAGGAAGCCCAACTCAGGGCTTGATCCCATGACCCTGGGTTTATGACCTGAGCCGAAGGCAGATGCTTAACCAACTGAGCCACCCAGGTGTCCCATAACCTATTTTTCTGAAGTAAAAATTAAAATAGATACAAATTATTTGTTGTTAAGAATACCATATTTCACTCTGAATAACAGAAGGAAGACACTGGTACTTAACCAGCTGAAACCTGAAAGTTGTGCAGATTGATAAAAAATCCCCAGCAGCAGCTTTTTCTCTGGCTGGTCTTGTCTTTTGGAGCTACTTCCTTAAATTGCTGGTAAGGCTCTGAGTTGAATGCTTTGCTTTCTTCTCCTTAAAATAATAATATTATAACAAGGATGAGAATAATCTATGGAAGGGCTGCTCCTTGTAAAACTCTGAGCTGAGAGCTTGGGTTATATCGTCACATTTAATGTTCACGATAATCCTAGACAGTGGGCATATCAGCCCCATGTTAAAGGTGAGAAAATCCAGATTTGGACAAATTACTCTTTTCTATTTTAATTGATTTCCAGATAGTAGTAAGCAACTGTTTTCCAATGTACACGGCCGCATGGCTTTGAGAGGAAAAAGATTAAAAAAAAAAAAAAAGAGTCCTTTAAGTCCTTTAAGAATCTACCACGTCACGCAGAAAATAAAGATGTTGCCGCCAAATTTGTTCCACAGAAATTATTCTAAAGGACTCTTCTCACATTCAAGTGCTACTCAGTAAAAATAGTCTGCGGATTATATAAGAGAGACTAATGTTATAAAGCAGGAAAAATCCCATACAACTGCAGCAGCCCAGGACTCCTCTTGTGGTCCCGTCAAGTTCTCAGCTGCAGTGTGCACAAAGTAAGTGCTCCTCTTTTAACACAAAAAGAAGGAAGTTCTTTTCTCACCACACTGTGATAAAAATCACCTCGCATGTCCCCTTCACCATCCTACCGTCCCCACTTGCCTGCAGCATCTCCTCACAAGGTACGGAGTTCAAGATAAAAGCGTGACATACTAAAAGGTACATCAGAAACTTCCCGCTAAAATATCCCTGGGATTTTATTACTGAAGTAAAGACAACAGAATCAATCATTCAGCCTCGGGCTTTCCCCCCTTCACTGCAGAGGAGGCTTGGGTTGAAGTCACGGAGCTTGCAAGAAATGCTTGCAAAACCGTTCAATTCCCCCATGCCCCAGCTGACAGCTTCCTCACCCCACGCTCTCCAGCCTCCGCACTCTTAGCCATGAATCGCATCACACCTCGCTGCACGCTCCCAAGAGAAGGACCGCTGTGCTCACATTTAAAGGCAAAGCAGGCTGAAAACAGCTTTCCCATTCAGTGGCTTGGGGGCTCTTGGTGGGTTTTCCGTGTGATGTGGGGACTCAGTTGGAATCCCAACATCTTGATGATAATAACTCCAGCTGCTGTTGGCGAATGGGAAGGACTGGACTACTCTGGGGGCAGGACATGGTGTGTGGAGCACAGAATAAGGACATCATAAAAACTATTTTATTTTTCCTTTGGGTTTGGTGGATATGGATCTTGTGTATTGCTTCCACATGATTCCGTCCGGCGGGGGGGGTGGCATATTATAAATCACTTATTTCCAGCAAGGCATGGTCTGAGGCATTGAGGATGTGGGCGAATATAAAACCAAATCCCCGCCTCTGAGGAGGTTAATATTCTACCAGATGATGCAGAAATATATAGAGAATTACAAAATAATTTGTCAGGTAAGGGATACAAGACATGGACAAAAATCAAACCAAATAAAGGAGTGGGAGTTAATGAGGGGTACATTCTAGTTAGGGTCCCCTCAGAGGAGGGGCCACCTCCAAAGAGATTGGAATGAAGCCTCTAGTTACCCAGGGAAGCGAGTCCAACGCAGAGAGAGCAGCGAGTTCAAGGTCCCAAGGCAGGAGTGGGTTTGGCAGAAACAGCAGAGGTCTACACAGGAAGGATGCAGGAGGCAAAGAGAGGGTGGAAGGAAAGAAGAGGGGTCAGAAAAATAGCTAAGGTTCCTAAAGGAATCTATAGGTCATGATGAGAGCTTAGGATGCTGGGAAACCATTCCAAGGTTTCAACCGAATGCACCACCCAGAAGCCCCTGATTTATATTTTAAAATCACACCTTTGGAATCTTTTATTATCCCAAAATAAAACATTTTTTAAAATTATATGTCTTGGGGGACCTGGGTGGCACAGTCGGTTAAGTATGCTTGGTTTTGGCTCAGATAGGGCCCAGTGTCTGGCTCCACACTGAGCATGGGGTCTGCTTGAGATTTTCTTCCTTTCCCTACATGTGCTCTTTCTCTAAAATAAATAAGAAAATCTTAAATATATATATATATATATATCTCTGGCTGCTGAACAGAGAGTAGATGATAGGGGATCTAGTAGGCCAACTCTAAGATGGCCCCCACTGATTCCCACCTTCTGGTGTTCCTGCCTCTCTATTTTCCCCTTGAGTACAGGCTGCACTTACTGACTCACTTACGAATAGAATATGATAGAAGTGACAGGGTGTTACCTTTTTTTGAGATTAGGCTTCAACAAGACTATGGCTTCCATCTTGAATATTCTCTCTTACACTTCCTCTCTCCCTCTCTCTCTCAGGTCACTTACTCTAAGGGAAGCCGGCTGCCATATTGTGAGCTACTTAATGAAAACATCCACAGGATGTGAGAATGAACTAGGGCGTGTGGTCCAAAGTCCATGAGGAGCTGAAACCTGTGACAGCCACATGAATGATCTTGGAAGTAGATCCTTCTGCCTCAGTCAAATTTTGAGATAACAGGTGGACAGCAACTTCACAAGAATCTCTGAGCCAGGGGTACCCAGTGAAGCTGCTCTTGGTTTCCTGAGCCACAGAAAGGGTAATAATACATGCTTGTTGTTTTTCTGTCATTATGTTCTGGGACCATTTGTTAGTACAGCAACAGATAACTAAGATGGGGAATAAGTATAGAAGCTGAAAGACCAGCTAAAGGTCACTGCAGCAGTCAAGAACCACGGACAGTATAGGGTAGTAATAGTGCAATAGTGAACAGTGGGCCTGGGCAGAACAGACACTGGAAATAGGGAAATAACATGCTCTTAGGTGACCAGGAGAAGGAAAGCAAAAGCCATAGCCCTTGATCTGCACGCAGTGGAGAAGAACCATTAAGTCTGTCAGTGGAACAGCATTTGTGCAGTGACAGATGGAAAGAATGGTTCTAGAAGGATTTTGACACTGGCTCCTATGGAAAGGTGTGGAGACAAGAAGTCTGAGGAAATGGCGTGACCTCTGCCTTGTTTAGGACTACGTGGCAAGGGTTATGAGCCGATTCAAGGAGCTGGGAAAGTGAAGGCAACAGGATCTGGCATCAGCCTGAATTCGCAGAGCAAACGACCATGGTGACAAGTCAAGGACACCTTCCTTTGGCTAAAGGGATCAGAGAAACTCACCTGAATAAATTTGTCCGTCCAAGTGGTTAGGATTAAAAATTATGATTTTTTAAAAGATTTTATTTATTTATTTGAGAGAGAGAGAGCACGAGAGGGATGCAGGGCAGAGGGAGAAGCAGACTCCCTGCTGAGCAAGGAGCCCAACATGGGGCTCAATCTCGGGACTCCAGGATCATCACCTGAGCTGAAGACAGACGCTTAAATGACTGCACCACCCAGGGGCCCCAGGATTAAAAATTTATTAAAAAGCCATACTTTTAAGTGTTTCCCTAACCAGGAGAGCTGTCTAGGTAACTGTAAAAGCAGACACCCCGCACTCAGAGTCAAGCTGTTGCCAGACCCACAAACAGTGGCCGTGGATGCAGTGTAACTGAGTGGTTAAGGAACGTTGGGGTAGGAAGCCTAGCTCCCTTGTTGCTAACTGTGTGACCTCAACAAACCTATTTAAATTCTTTGCGCTTCAGTTTTTTTATTGCAAAATAAGGATAATAAAAGTATTCACTCTTAGTACCTTCAGTGACCACACTGCACGAGTGGAAGGACTTGATAAGATAACGTACACCTTTTCCTTAGCACAGTGCCTGGAATATAGTAAGTTCTCAGTAAGTGAGCCTTGAGCTGCCATGACAGAAACTCTCACCTGCGCTACTGTTGACACCCTAGAGAAACTCACACTGCCATTGAAGGAAGGGGCAGTGCCCTTTATCTCAAAGCAAAGCAGCACTGTTGTGTCAGAAATTAAGAACAGCAAGGTACATGCATCCCTGTGCTGCTATTCTTCTGGGAAAAGCTGTGACCAAAAGCCCACTTTACCCTATCAGTGGACACACCTGCTGTTCCCTCTACCCTCTTCTTGCATTTTTTTAAAAGACTTTATTTATTTGTCAGAGAGAGAGAGAATACAAGCAGACAGAGAGGCCAGATGGAGGGGGAGATGGAGAAAGAGAAGCAGGCTTCCTGCTGAGCCAGGAGCCCAATGCAGGGCTTGATCCTAGGACCCTGGGATCATGACCCGAACTGAAGGCAGACACTTAACCTACTAAACCACCCAGGTGTCCCCCTCTTCTCACTCTTTACAAGGGAGCTTTTACATGCCTTAAAGAAAAGTCCTATGGCTGAGATGAAGGAGGCCCAAATGGGACCACGGCAGATTCATTGGAAAAACAATAGTCCACAGAGTCACTCTTTCCAAGACGCTTCATGCACACTGGGTCACCATGTCTGCTTTCCTGGCATTCATGTTCTGCTTTGTGACTCACTGATATGCAATGAGACAGCCCACAGAATAAGCAGGTCAAGATGTTGGTGGGTCACTAGAGGACAAAGTGTCCATCAAGGCACCCACAAACTCATAGTCTGTATGTCTGCCGTAACTGTGAGAGACCCTCCTGCCTGGAAGGCACAGCCCACACCTCAGCATTCGGGGTCCTGTCAGCGAGAGTTTATGTATGATGTTGAAAGGCATCTTAGCAGCTTATAGGTTCAGCCACGAAAAATATCAACATGTAAAGCCACCAGTGTAACCAAAGTGAGGATGAGTGGTCGCCTTCATGAATGATAAGACCGTCAGCCAAGACCACCATGAATACACAGAACAATGTTATTGACAAGCCAAACCAATATATGCAAGTATATATAAAACACATTACACATCATAATAAAAACTCAACACTAACGATTATAACAGGAAAGGACCGGAAAGAGCAAAATGCTTGTTTTATGTATACATCTAAATTCAAATACATCCACCTGAATCCAACAAGATGTCATCAGCTTGGCTTCCTGTGCTAAACTTAAAGATTTCAAAAATCCAAACCTACTTGTCAATCTAATTGCTTTTTTTTAGGCCTATAATTAAGCCATAACCTCCCGTGAACACCCACAAACAATTTATATTTGGAACTAGAACTATCAAAATTACACAATTTGCTAATTTTCTTAATATTCCTCCCTCCTATGGATCTTTGCCAGCATTCTGTCATATCTAATCGACAGCATCCGTTTGGCAGCTAAACCAAACAGGAGCCAATGTTTGTGGCAGGGGAAAGCAATCAGCACAGCCATTCATTAGCATCCTGCTCACACATTCATTGTCAGTTATAAATATTTGCTTGGGCTAACCTCTGCCACCATCGATGGAGCCATTACCACCTGTAACTAAGTGATATATTTGCAGAGTCAAGCTTCTGGCGTCTTACAGCTGGGACTCCAGAATAATCAAAATGTTCATAAACTAACACTTGAGTCCCAGCAGAGTGTCTTGCTCAAGATAACAAATGATGATCCTAGGCAAAGCCACGACAAGTCAAACTGATTCATGAGTTTCACAATTATGCTTCTGGGCTATGTCCATTAGCTTTTGTTGAAAACTTTTCCACTTGCTACTGGGGACACTTTCAGGGGACATTCAAGGACACAGTTGGAACTAGACATTGGCAGTTTACTGCAGGATTCTGGGGGGAACCCCACATCCTGCTAAATGCAACCAGAGCAGTTGGTGCCCCGCCCAGAGTCCTATCCGAGGTAGGTGCCCCGTCCCTCAGTCCCTCAGCTGCTCTAAGTGGTAGCCGCTAACAGCTCAGGGCTGCTCCCTCCGTGAGAGGACGGCCCTCCACCAAACCGCAGCCATCTTGACCTGTAAGCTATGCTCTTCCCCACCCCCCACCCCCGGCGAGTCACTTACTGGCATGGAGCACAAATGGCAAGCTGCTTCTCTTTAGGAAGGGCTGACCATCTCTGTGACGAGATTCATGCTCCGGAGCTTCCCCGCGGGGCCAGGCTGAAGCTAATCTCCCGAGGAGACTGCATTCTTGCTTAGTTTTCCTCCTTTAACCTGTCCTGGTTCTCTCCCTCGTCTTCTCCTGAGAGGACTTGGGAAAAAAAAAATCACTTGAAAAGGAACTCCCACCACAGTCTCTGCTTTGAGGGAGCCCTACCTAAGACACTAAGAACGTCTCTTTGGCCAAAATGGGGCTGTGCTCCCGCCAAAGCACACCATGAACCTTAAGCCCCACCTCTTGAACTCGTGGCTGTTTCCTAAATACTTGAAACAGGTGAGTCTTTTCACTTGTGGTAATCTAGAGAGAGAGACTCAGTCCAAGGACTGCATCCCATCCATCCCTAACACCTGGCACAGTTCTGTCGGAATTCCTCATCTCAACCCTGACCCACAAAACCCTTCTCAACCTTTCCTAGTAATCATTAGAAAAAGACCCAAAACCCAGTAGGAAAATAGGCATAAAAGTCTTAATAAAAACAGCCCAATAAAATGGAAATAGGGACACAAAAAAAGAGATGCTCATCCTTCCTCATAATAAGTGAAATACAAAAACTATGAGGATATACTATTTTCAACTATTAGATTGGGGAAAATTCAAAATATGATTTTCATTCTGTTTGTATATCTAGTCCAATGATAGTGGGTTTTTCACCCCTTGTTACAAATGAATTGTTGGTCTAAGAGACAGCCCTGTGGAGTTCCACTGTTGGGAAATGAATCTGATAAAGCTCTAGAAAACCCTGTATGGCTGTGGGTAAAAGGAGAGGGCCAATCTTAACTAGTAACCCAAACATCTGCTTCCTCAGCAATGTTAAATCTTATATTATGTTCCTTCCGCAGGTCTTAAAGAATGTGCTGTTTTCCTTACTTCCCCTGTTTGTCTTACCCAGGCAAGAATCCTTATTGTCACTTTTATCTGTTTCTCGCTTTCACCTGAAATCTTTCTCTCTTTAAGACCACAGAATGGATCACACCCTTCAGTTTGTCATATTTTTCCTACCCGTCTCATAGCAAAGCAGGATTAAATGAACTAAACATCTTCGCCTCTCACTCCGTGCCTGCTAGTTAGGTGTGTACTGTTTTCTCACAGCTCTAAGCGGTTTAATGCATTACTTTCCCTAAATATTCACTTCCTCTCTCTTAGAAGGATTGTTCCTCTTCACTCCAATCGTGTCAAGTTTGGTCTTGTAACATTGGCCAGTGAGCTATGAGCACAAGTGACATGGGCTGCTTCCACTCAGAAGCTCTAAGACCCAGCATGACCAAATGGGACAGGACACCCATTCCTTTGTATTTGACTCCCACACCACCCTATTCTTTCCTCTCATCCTTTCCCCTCCTGCAAGATCATCCCAGATCAGTGCATCCTAAAAATGGCTTGTTCCTTCAGCCTGGGTCCTGAAACAAAGATAACACAGAACAGAGGCACAAAGGACACAAAACAGGAGTGAGAAATAAGCCATTGTGTTCTTAAGCCCCTGAGCTTTGGGAGTCATTTGTTATCACTGTATAACCTAGCCCAGGGGTCTGCTAAGTCTATAAACTCCAGAGCATCTCACTTTTTTCTATATCCCAAACAGCACCCAGCATCATCTTTTGCCTCCAGTACACATTCAATAAAAAATGGCAGAACAGAATTGTTCTCTTTCCCTTCCCCTTCCTTTCTGAACAATTTAGTCCAAAAGCCGTTATGAGGGGCCATGGAAGGGAGGGGTTTTGTGAAGGCGTGAAGAGATGTGGTGGCCCAGAGCAGGGTGTCAGAGAATGAGAAGGTGAGAAGGTGAAATAAGTAAATATACTATGGGTGATGGGAGTCAGGTATCTCATTATCAAGGAAGGGAGTTACAAATATGGAAAGGGAGAAAATTATAATGAACCCTACATTGTTGGATTAGCACGGAAGATAGTACTGTGAACACGTAGTTTTCAATATATGTAGATAAACAAATATAATTGTAAATGTGTGTATATATATGAATTTCCTGCCTGTTCCCTGAAAGGGTGAAAGAGTGGCAATTCTCCAGCAGAAATAACCACACCTAACACCTGGGTCTTCATTCTAAATATCATTCTCCACTAGGAGCATGGGGGGGATGGGGGAGTGTCGCTGGCAGGGAGAGGCTGGGGGGAGCTCAGTCGGTTAGTGTCCAACTCTTGATTTTGGCTCAAGTCCTGATTTCAGGTCCTGAGATCAAGACCTGCACTGGGCTCTGTGCTCAGCACAGTCTGCTTGAGATTCTCTCTCTTCCTCGCCTTCTGCCCCGCCCCCCACTTGTGCACACACATGTGCGCTTATTCTCTAAATAAATAAAATCTTTTATAAATAAATAGATAAATAGGTAAATATCATTCTTCAATAAAGGAATCAGGGATCCTTGGGAAAATAGCTGATTCCAGAGGTCAAACAGAAAAAGTAAACAATGAGCCTAGAATATGTCTTATTCAGCCATAACTAATAAGAAAGTGCTAAAAAAAAAAAAAAAAAGATGGGCACATGTCAAAAGGAAACAGAAACCAGTTTGAAGAGACACCCACTGGCTAACTCTAAGTCAGGGCATCAGAATAAATAATGAGAGTAATGAATTAAAACACATGAAACAATGGCAGAATCTATTATATAAATACATAAATATTTAGATAGATAAATGGAGAAACTGAAGGTTTGATGAGGAGTAGAATATTTACATAATCTCTAAGTACCGCCCCTCAAAATATTCACTAATTACTAAGGAAACACAGTAAAAGGACGCTGGAGAAGGCTAGCAAACACTTTGTAATCAAGTGATCCAAGTTAACATGACAAGTAACGAAGCAGAGTAAAATATGGGCTCTGAGACACTGCCAGGGGCTATGGTGCCATGTCCACAGTGGCCCTGCCAAAGAATCAGAATCCAAGCCTACTCGTGGGGACGCCTCAGACAGACCCAAATCAAAAGATCTCCTATAAAACGACTGGACTATGATCTTCACAATTCTCAAGGTTATGGTAGTCAAGGGAAGATTTAAAAAACTGCTTCAGATTAGAGGCAGCTAGAGAGAAATGAAAACTAATGTGGCCAAGAAGGTCCAGAGGTGGAGGAATGGAGCCACAAGTCAAGGAAATTGGGCAGCCACCCGAAGAGGCAAGAATGGATGGTCCGCTCTTGATTCCAGAGGAACATGGCCTACTTACTGACACCTTCAGTTAGCCTTAGTGAAACTGGTGTGTTGGCTTGTTGGCCCATTTGTCTCAAGAATGGTAAGAGAAAAGAGTTCTGTTTTGAACAGCTCATGGTGGGGTGCCTGGGTGGCACAGTCTGTTACGTGTCTGGTTCTTTGGTTTCCGTCCGGGTCATGCTCTCAGGGTCATAAGAGCACACCCCTTGGGAGGCTCAGCCCTCAGCATGGAGTCTGCTTAAGCCTTTTTCTCCCTCTTTCTCAGTCCTTCCCCCTCTCTCAAATAAATAAATAAATCTTTTAAAAATAAATAAATAAAAATAAGCAGCTCATGGTAATCTATTAAAACGACCACTGGAAACTAATATGGAATCAATCCCTGGTACTTAGTGGCTTGCCAGGACCTAGATGGTGCTTTAGCTGCCTTCTCTTCATTACCAATGAGTTGAAGAAAGACTGGGGATATTCAGCGATGCCCATACCATCATGCTTGAAGATCCAAGCAAAATCACAGCTCTGCCCACTATTAACGTGGCTTCGTCTTCAAAAAGAAGGTTAACAACAAAACACTTCATAATCCTGAAGAGGTAGATGTCCTCGTTAATAATTAAGGATTAGGCTGTCTTTTCACCCACAGCTCTAAATGGTTTTACAGCTTTATTAGATTTCTTTTCCAATGGTAACATGTCACAGGGGCATCCCTTGATCTAACAATTCAGCTATAGCAGGATGTAATAGTCAGGGTTCTCCAGAGAAACAAAAGCAACAGCATGTAAAGACTGAGATTGAGAGGGAGAGGGACAAGGTGAGAAAGAGAGAGAGAGATTGAGATTTATTTTAAGGAATTGACTCACATGATTTGGAGGCTTGGCAAGTCCAAAATCTGCAAGCTAAGCCAGCAGTCTGGAGACTCTGGAAGGAATTGCAATTTGAATCCAAAGGCAGTCACTGGCAGAATTCTTTCTTGCTTGGGGAAGTGAGTCTTTTTCTATTAAGACCTAAACTCTCCTGATTTAAATGTTAATCTCACCAAAAGAAACATCTAGAAAAATGTTTGATAGAATATCTGAGTCCCATGGTCTAGTCAAGTTGACACATTATCACATAGGGAAACAAGAACCACTGTCATTGTTCTGGATATGTGTGTAGAGTAAGAGCTCATTTCTTTGGATTTAAGGTCATTCACTTTGGTCTCATGTCTTTCAGTGATGCATATACCTTTTTATTCATGCTGTATTATCTTTAATTAAGTATAAAGACTTCCAATCACATCACCTAGAGACCATTTTATCCACTGCTCTGTTTGGCCACTAGTCTCTTGTCTCTCTTTTCAGCAATGGTGAGGTAGATCCCCTTTCCACAGGGAAGAGAAATTCATGGTTTGTTGCCTTTGCTAATAACACAAACATTGGAGAGTCATGTGGCAAAGCTGTTGCCACTGGCATCCTTTACGTGAACTGTGTCAAAAGAACTGGGATGTCTCTGTCTGTGGGTGATCACACCAGTTCTTCCCAGGTTAGCACCCCCAGTCACCACATACAGATTACCAGTGTCAAATTTGATGAAATCAGCAATCTCTCCTGTCTCCAAATAAATCCTAATGGGGTGTCATTCACTTAGATGAGGGGATCAGGAGAGCAGATGGGGCGAACATCTCGGGTCGCCAGACGAGGGATTTCTTTTGTCCCACGAAGACCTTTCTCACTTTGCACAAGTTATATGTGGCCTCCTCAGGTGTCATCTGATGAACAGCAAAGCAGCCCTTGGTGCCACGGATCAAATGGAAAGTCTTTCCAGTCTTGTCAGTGCTGATGACCAGCAGGGTAGGTTATATCAGTTCAGACCTTGCCATCGATCTCAATAAAACACTTCATCTCCTGTTAGGGCACACTTAAGTCTGTTCCTTAGGAAAGTGATGAGAAGGAGACGTTCTCTCTGCTTATGGGGATCGGTGGATGCAGGAGGGACAAACACACCAGCTAGTTTATCAAGAGTGCAATGCTTTGTAGCTGCTGCATTCTGGAGACGCTTCTTGGGACCATGAGCATCTGGAGATGCTGCCTGAGACCTGCTGGGCACGAAAAGCCAAAGATGCATAGACTTTTCTTTTAACCTGGTTTTCATTTGTCAGAGGAAAAGAAGCCTTGAGCATCATCCAAGTTTGGGCTCTTTTTGCCATAATGACTAATGCATTTTATAACTACCTCATTCGTATAAAGGTATGTGGGAAATTTCCTTCCTACACATTCGTGGAGGAAGAACATTTATACTCATCTGCTCGTACAGACCTGGATCAAGAATCTAGAATCAAGAATCAAGAAAGGCTGCTCTCAGGACCAGATCTTAAGGGAGCTAGAGAAGAGACCTAAGATGTGAGGAGGTTTTCACCTAAAAGTTTTCAACTGGTTTTCCTTAGGGAAGTAGAATCCATTTGCTGTAGAAAAGAAAGATCAGAGTTCAGCTGTGGCAGAAATAACCACAAGCTACTCATTCTGTTTCAGAACATCATGCTGTTTCTTCTGCTAGGGACAGAAATGATACTCACGTCTTGGATCCAGCTTCTAAGCATGTAGCCATGAGCAGGAAAACAAATGTCAATCCTTGATGGGGCTGAGAATTTCTTTGCCCTCATGGCTTCTTGGTTTCTCAGGAATATCAGCTGGGCAAGGATAGGACTCTCCAGCAAGAAAATCAAGGGGGTAGTGAAGCGAGCCAGACAATAATCATAATCATGATTAATTAAATATCTATTTTGTACCAGGTGCTGTTCTGGGCGCCAGGGAGACAGGATGACAAAACATGACTCTGGCTCCTCAGTCTAGTGGGAGCAGTGGGTGAGAGAGCTACCTGAAAGGAGTTGACAAACACAGAGGAATGCATGACTGTCT
Source organism: Lontra canadensis (assembly GCF_010015895.1). NCBI lineage: Eukaryota > Metazoa > Chordata > Mammalia > Carnivora > Mustelidae > Lontra > Lontra canadensis. The sequence continues at coordinate 106,646,184 of NW_022630995.1, read as the reverse complement.
GTGAGGGTCAAGAAGGGTTTCACAGAAGACGTGACTTTTGACCTTCACCTTGGAAGATGATTTAGAGCTCAGCAGGAGGAGTAACAGGAAACAGAGGATTTCAGAAACTTGGAGTTCATTTTTATTTACTCTTTTTAGTATTGATTATTGAAGTACTGAATATTCACTTAGAAAATATGTAATTTGCCAAAATATTATAAAGAAGTAAAAAAAACGGGGTGCCTGGGTGGCTTAGTCATTAAGTATCTGCCTTTGGCTCAGGTCATGATCCCAGAGTCCTGGGATCCAGCCCTGCATCGGGCTCCCTGCTCAGTGCGGAGCCTGCTTCTCCCTCTCCCACTCCCCCGCTTGTGTTCCCTCCCTCTGTGTGTCTCTATCAGATAAATACATAAAATATTTAAAAAGAAAAAAAACTAAAAAAAAAAAATGACTCCAAAAAATGACCAATAATGTTGATAGCTAGAGAAAATACTGTAGCAATAATTGCTTTGCCATAATTCCTTATTTTCTTTTGCTCTGCATTTTAATATAAAAATTATATAAAATTGTTTATACTATAACTTTGTATATTTATATATATTTATACATACATTTATATTTATGTATAAGCTATAAATGTATAACTTTGTATATTGCTCATTCCCAAAACATGTTCTATCATGAAAAACTTGTTAAACCAATATTTGATAGCTTCCTAAAATCTTACTAGATTTATCATAATATATGTAAGCATCAATCTATTGTGGATTTTTGTGCTCCCAATTTTCATATAAAGGATGGCTTTGTGTGTAAATTTTGTTGTATTTTAGAAGTAGAAATCCTGGGTTGAAGTATATGAACATTATTAATGCTCTTGATAACTAGCCATATTGTTTTCTAGAAAGCCTGCAGTAATTTAAATTATCACTAGTAAAGTATAAAAGTGCCTTTCTTACCAAAGTCCTGTCAACACTGCATAGAATTTTTTAATGGATTTCAATAGATTCAGTAAAGTGCACTAATCTCAAAAGTCTAGCTCAATAGAACTAGTATAATTTTTAAATATTTGATAATTTAACAGGAAAAATTATATTTCTTTTATTTCTATTAAAATTAAATGTTTTATTATGCTGATTAGACTCTTGAATTTGCCCTTTTGTGAACTGGTGGTTCATGCTATTTATCTATTGAGGTCTGAGTGATGTGAAAAATCTGAATGTTCTATTTATATTTGCTGTGGATATTTTTCTCGGCTTGCTGGGTTTTTTCTCTGTAAAGTTTTTGACAATCAAAGCTTTTATTGTTTCTATTGTTTGTGTGGTCAACTTTTTCAGTCTTTTCCTTTTTGGTTTTTTCAAGTAGAATTCAAAATATTTTTTAGATTTCTTTGAGACTTTTTCTTTGACCCATGGGTTATTTAGAAGTGTGTTGTTTAAAATGCAGGGACTTGGGGGATCCAGCTATATTTACATTATTGATTTCTGGTTTAATTTCTTTTTTTTGTTTAATTTCCTTATTATCTGGGAATATTATTTGTAAGATTTCTGTACTTTTGAATTTATTAAGGTGTGTTTTATGATTGCGAGCATGGTCTATCTTGATGAATAATCCATGTAAGAGTGAGAAGAATGTGCCTTCTGCTGATGCGGGATGATGTATGCTATACATGTCGGTCGGATCCAGTGACTGATAGCTCTGCTTGGGTTATCTGTATCCTTACTGATTTACTGCTTATTTGATACATCAGTTACTAACAGAGGGCCGAAGATGTCTCCAACTCTAATAGTGGATCTGTCTGTTGTTCTTTTCAGTTCTATCAGGTTTTGTTGTTGTTGTTATTAAAATTTACTTATTTGTCAGAGAAAGAGAGGTTGGGGGGCAGGCAGAGGGAAAAGCAGACTCCCCACTGAGCAAGGAGCCCGATGAGGGACTCTATCCTGGAACCCTGGGATCATGACCTGAGCAGAAGGCAGATGCTTAACCCACTGAGTTACCCAGGTGTCCCTCAGTTCTATCAGTTTTTGATTCCTGTGTTTTAATGCTCATTGTTAGGTGCATATATGTTTAGGGTTGTTATGTCCTCTTGGAGAATTAAGCCCTTTATCATATATATAATGCCCCATTTCATTCCTGATAACCTTCCTTGCTCATAAATTGGCTTTACCTGAAATGAATGTAGATATACTCCAGCTTTCTTTGATTAACGTTAGCATAGTAAACTTTCTCCATCTTTTACTTACAATCTATCTGTTTACATATAATATAGGTTTCTTACAGTTAGGTCTTATTTTTTTTAATCCACACTGACCGTCTCTGTCTTTAATTGGTGCGTTTAGACCATTCACAGTCAGACTTTCAAAGTAAAAATCCAGTAGGGTTCCTGGAGATAAAGGACACCAAAATGTGGGACGACTCCCACCAGACTCTCCCACTCAAATTAGTCCCCAGGACTTTCCCATTCATATTAGTCCACAACTCAGGCTCTGGAAATTCATTTGAAATTATCATTTAAATCTTTGGGTGCATGGGTGGCTCAATCCATTAAGTGTCTGACAAGCACAGGTCAAGATCTTAGGGTCCTGGGATTGAGCCCTATGTCAGGGCTCCCTGCTCAGTGGGGACCAGGTTTCTCCCACACCCTATGCCCCTCCCCTGCTTGTGGGCATGCTCTTTCTCTCTTTCAAAAAAAAATAAAATCTTAAAAAAAAGATACACTATACAAACTTTAAGAAAAAAAATTTAAAAATGGCAAAGAACTGAAAAGACACTTAGCCAAAAGAGATCTCCAAATGACCAATAAGCACATGAAAAGATGTTCAACACGATGTGTCTATAAGGAAATACAAATTAAAACCACAGTGAGATGCTACATCATACCCACTAGGATGGGATGACTATCAAAAAGATAGACAATAACTAGTGTTGAAAAGGATGCAAAGGAAATGGTACCTTCATATGTTGCTGGTAGAGATTAAAACCCTACAGCATATTTGAAAAACAGTTTGGCAGCTCCTCAAAAAGTTAAACATAGAGCAACCATATGATCTAGCAATTCTACTCCTACTTAAACAGCCAAGAGAATTTAAGCTGTATGTTCATATAAAAACTAGTATGTGAATGTTCATAGCAGTATTACTCATAGTAGCGGAAAAATGGAAAAACCCAAATATCCATCAACTGATGATTGGGCAAACAAAATGTTGTCTATCAATATAGTGGAATGTTAGTCAGCTATAAAAAGAAATGAAGTATTTTTTTGTAAATTCCAGCGTGGTCAACATACAGTGTCATATTAGTTTCAGGTGAACAATATAGTAATTCAACAGTTCCGTATATTACTAGTGTTTATCATGGTAAGTGAGCTCTTAGTTCCCTTCACCTATTTCACCCATCCCCTCTCCCCGCTCCCCTCTGGTAACCATCAGTTTGTTCTCTATAGTTTTGAGTCTATATTTTAGCTTGACACTTTTATTCTTTTTTTTTTCCCCCTTAAATTCCACATATGGGTGAAATCATGTGGTATTTGTCTTTGACTTATTTACTTAGCATTATACCTTCTGGATCCATCCATGTTGTTGCGAGTGACAACATTTGAGTCTTTTCTATGGCTGAATAATATTCAGTTTTGTACATATACCACTTTTCTTTATCGCTCTGTGGATGGACACTTGGGCTGCCTCCATAATTTGGCTATTGTAAATAATGCTGCAATAAACACAGGAGTGTGTACATCATTTTGAGTCAATGTTTTGTGTTCTTTGGGTAAACACCCAATAGTGGAATTACTGGATTATATGGTAATTCTATTTTTAACTTTTTGAGGAACCTCCATACTGTTTTCCACAGTGGCTGCACCAGTTTGCATTTCCACCAAGAGTGCACAAGGGTTCCTTTTTCTCTGCATCCTTGTCAACACTTGTTTCTTACGGTTTTGATATTAGCCATTCTAATAGGTGTGTGGTGAAATCTCATTGTGGCTTTGATTTGCATTTAAGGGGAGTGAAATACTAATATATGCTAATACATGAATGAATCTTGAATCCACTCCACTAAATCAAAGAAGCCAGACATAAAAGGCTATCTACCATGATTCTATTTCTAGGAAAAGTCCAGAATTGACAAATCCATGAGACAGAAAGCAGATTAGTGGTTTCCAGAGGCTGGGGGAGTGGGAAATGGGGAATGAGTACTATTGGATACAGAGTTTTTTGGGGGGATGAAGAAAATGTTCTGGAATTCAATAGTGACAAAATTTTGTAAATATACTAAAACCTAACAAATTATACATTTTTTAAAAGATTTTGTTTATTTGGGAGAGAGAGAGAGAGAGAAGGAGAGGGGAGAGGGTCAGAGGGAGAAGTAAACTGCCCTCTGATCAGGGAGCCTGATGTGGAATTCCATCCTGGGACTCCAGGATCATGACCTGAGCCGAAGGCAGTCGCTTAACCAGCTGAGCCACCCAAGTGCCCCAAGAGTTATACATTTAAAAATTAATAAATTAAGAAAGATAAGATCCAAGCTATATTATAAACAGTCCTCACCATTTTCCTCCAGAGAAAGGAGGAAGACACATGATACATATGCTATTTATAGAGAAATGAAGGCACAAAGTGGACAGCCTAGCTGCCATCATCTTGATCAGAAATATCGGGCACCAGCTTTAGGTAGAACATGTATGAACCATGTCGTTACAGAAGGCAATTCAGGAAAGGACATGCTCTCCCTTCATCACGGGGAGGTTCCAGGATTAACACAGAGGTTATTTCTATTTAAATAAGCAACTAATAGAAACTCAGTTGACTTTGACCACTTACTTAGAAAATTGCAGGCTTATTATGATTTCTTGTATCAGAACTGGCTCTTAGTGCAGCTGAAAACATTAAATCTACTCTGTGCTCACCATTTGTATAGCTACATAGAGTAGCCCCCATTTCCATGGGCAAAGGGAATAAAATTCCAGAAGTCAGACTTCACAACTAATACGTACCAAAACTGATGCTTTTTTCTTTGTTTGTCCAGATCAAAGAACCAATGCTTCAGCATGAGTTTTCTTTTAACTGGGAAGAGAAGAGAGGTTTCCTCACTTCCCATTCCCAAGAAAAACAATGTTAGAACAGAAGAGCATTTAAAAAAAAAAAAAAAAGCAGAGCAGAAGTATGGCTTGAATCTTATTTTCCTTATTTTATTGATTTTTAAGTGCACAACTCAATAGATGTTATGTATTCACAAAGTTGTGTCCCGAATTCCAGAAAGTTTTCATTGCCCCCAAAAGAAACCCTGTACCCCCTAATAGTCATTAAAGCAGTGAAGAAAATGCACATGGTGTCCTCATGAAGATTCCCTCACAGCACAGTGAAAGACTGTAATATGGCTGACCTGCATTCCCAGGTGCTGGAGGGGAGACAGCCACACCTGAGCCCCACCTGAAGGAACAGCCACGTGTAAGTTGTATCAATGACTCAAAATCAGATCAAGTGCTTGTATCATTTGCTTTCCCTACATTTCTTTTCTTCGTCTCTCCTGCTCTCTTTCCATCTCTGCTGTTTCTCCTCCTTTGCCATGACCATCTCTTCCACCATCCCCTCTCTCCTTTCCTCTCTTTTTCATGCTCAGAAATACTGAGGCCTCACTGACTCTTCTCCCCATTTCCATCACCTTCTCTAGGCTCTTCTTCCTCTGCTCAACTCTCAAAATGTTGATATTTTATGTCTGTGTGTGCATATAAAGAAAGGCAGATGTAAGTTTTAGTCTACATGACTCCCTGGTTGGCCAAGAACAACAGAAGCTACAAATGTCCCTTAAATATTAGTCCCCTCCTCTCCTTAAAATAAACCATTGGTGCTCGGGTGAATGAGGAAAGTCAGATAAGGAGTTACTGAAATATTCAGTATCAGAAAAGGAAAATCTCCTTAGTCTCTTTTATGGTTCAATACAGAGTTATTCCCTGTGACTGGAGATGAATTATTCTGTATTTCCCATGACTAAGCTGATTTTTAATGGGAGGAATGATTTTTTTTTAAAGATTCATAGATTGAATTTTTAAAACATAATTTCCAAAAAAAAACATTTAAAAACATAAAGAAAAACCAACAAATGAATGTGCTATCTAAGTTCACTTTCAAAAAGAAATCATCTATGCTTTTCAAAAGGTGACAACATGAAATTGGGCACAGAACATTGCACGTGACCATGAACCTCTCCTGCTCCCTGTCCTCTCTGCGCTGCCAATGAGCCAGGGCCTCGAAAGTACGAGTGCCCCGGGCGGTTGAGGACGTCGCAACACGCCTGCCCTTTCAAATGTGGTCAGCTTCACAAGCTCAGTTCTTGTGAGTGTTTTCTTCACTCAAAGGCATATTGTTGCAAAAAAAAAAAAAAAAAAAAAAAAAGACTAGATTCAGAGAGAAAATTAGAAAAGACCAAAGCTGCAAAAGCAAGACAGGAGTGCCTTTGAGCTCAGCAGGCACGTGGACCAGTAGCCCTTCGTGAGATCTCTGTGAGGGAAGGGCTCAGATTCTAAAACAGTGTAACCGTTCAGCTTCAAAATGCCACAAAATTTTAAAACACCCTGTATCTCCAACATATTCATCTATCTTTTGGGTGAACAACAACAAAAAGTAACTTCAATTCCCCCATGTCTACCCAGTTTCCTCACTGAAGCTTCTTCTGGTAGAAAATCTGGAAGCTCTCATCACCAATGCCTTTGTAATAGCACACTGTCACAATTTAAAAAATAAAGACGAGTGGGGACAATAGATGCTCCCACCCAAGAGAAGATGCTCACAGCAAATCCCAGTAGCCCTGATACTTTTTTCCCAACTATGACTTATTTATTTATTTTAAAAGATTGTTTATTTATTTGAGGGCAGGTGTAGGGGTAGAGGGAGAGGGAGAGAGAAAGCCAAGCAGACTGTGCTGTGTTGACTTGATCTCACAACACTGAGATCATGGCCTGAGCTGAAACCAAGAGTTGGATGCCCAAATAACTGGGGCACCCAGGTGCCTCTCCCAACTATGATTTAGAAGAACTGAACTGGAGGGACACCTGGGTGGCTCAGTTAAGCATCTGCCTTCGGCTCAGGTCATGATCCCAGGGTCCTGGAATCGAGTCCCACCTTGGGCTCCTTGCTCAGCAGGAAGCCTGCTTCTCTCTCTGCCTGCTCCTCCCCCTGCTTGTGCTCTTTCTCCCTCTCTCTTTCCTCTCTCTGACAAATAAATAAATAAAATCTTCAGAAGAACTGGACTGGAGCATTTCTTTTTCTTTCTTTCCTTTTTCTTTTTTAAGATTTAATTTATGTATTTGAGACAGAGAGGGAGAAAGAGAGAGCACAATGGGATTCTCTGCATCCATAAGCAAAAATGAGGATCTTCTCTATATACTATAACAAACGCTTTCCTGGCATTTGTTGTCTATTTAGTACATTACCACTAGTTTTTCTTAAAGAAGAGGAGGGGAGAATTCACATGTGTCTATATCTCTAGAAGAATATGTTGTGGCTGATGGGAAACAAAGAGTGGCAACTGGAATTCAAAATATTATCTTTATTATTGATAAAGCTCATATCGAAAACACAACTTAGGTATGTGTCAACAGTGGGTTTTCCAATACTGAACCCAGAAGAAAACAGTTTTGCCCACCTGAACTGGCCCCCTACAAGCCTCCCCATGGAGCCAACCCTGTGTATTTTCCAAGATGGAGTTGTAGAGTAAAAAGTCTGTTGCTGGAGTTGTCTTTGCTCACAAAAGGAAGGAGAAGGAAAGGACTGAGCTCCAAACACCATTTTTTCTCCCAAACTCATCAGTCATGTAACTCACTCCATTCTGAGGGAAGAGGAAAGGAATAGGACCAAGGCCTAGAGAGTTTGGGGGAAAAAAAACCTCTTCACGTAAACCCTGTGGGTGAGCAAGAAGTGTTTTTTCCCATCTGGGCCCTAACAGGGAAGACAAGAAATGGATAACTCTGCAGGGTTCTAGAAATAGGTGCTAGATGTTGACGGAACATGAACTGAAGGAGACCCTATTGCGTTTAAAAAATATTAACTACGAGATTGTATTGCCCATTCAAATGTAAATAAAAATAAGGAAAATTATCTTCACATGATTCTGTGCAGGTAATTGAGAGCTGCAAAGAAAGGATAGAAGAAACGAGACCACATTTATACATCGCTTGCTTCATAACCGGTGAAGGGAATGAAGTTTTACCTGATTGGATATAGTTAGAAAACTTTTTTCCCCATAACAGTTTGGTGTCACAGAAAGGATGGTCTCTCCAGCCATGTTTTTGGACCTTGTGGATGAAATGAATTGTTGGCCCACCAAGCGGCCACATGCAGGGTTTAAGAGGGCAGCTGTAGACCTGTGTGAGGGATCATAGGTCTAGAGACGGATGCAATATCATGAAGAAACACCTTCCCAGCACCTGAGCTGAAATCAAGAGTGAACAAAATTGCCTTGTGGGTCCTCTGGGTGAGGAGCTTGTGTTGATCAGTGTTACAATGTTAAAGAATGTCTTTCTCTGCTCTGAGGGGCCCTTGTCCTCACCTTACGGGCTGGGATGGGTCCCACGGAGCCATGTCAGCCCATGCAAACACAACTGGACTTGTGCTGGTCCCCGTCATGTGCCCCTTGAGACTGACCTCTTCTTGGTTTCTTGGACACTGACCATGTGGTGGAATGGAGATACAGTTCAGTAGCTCTCACCTCGACTCTGCTATTTGGGACCCGAGAGGTGTAGATCTTAAGACTACTCCTATATGCTAAAAAACATACATTGACTTTGTTTATTTTTCTGTTAGTTTTTATACCCTTTTCTACTTATGTTCCCACATTTCTGATAGACTCCAAAGTGTCAAGCCAGGCATATTTTTAAAACAGTGACTATAAATAGGTCATAAGAGGCAACCAAGGAAAATGTCACCAACTCTCAGTGGCACTGCAAGTAATGTTTCAAAGAATAATTGACTCAAAATGCTTCCTTACTGTGCCAGCAAAGGCCGAGGCAATAATGAAAGAAGTTTCACATTCCAAATTCAAAATGGGCATTTAGGACAACTGTGGAACGCTGCCCTCCCTCCCATCCTCTGACTTCCACCCGTGGAGAAATCAGGGTCTGAATCACTTTGCTCTATTTGAAGGAGTGTCATGTAATTTTGATTCAGAGTTTTCCAGTTAGGGTAAAGGAAGCAGGGGAATAAACCATGTGTCACTGAAGGGGGGAAAAGGAGAAGGAGAGCAGAGGTAAGAGTGTGACAGAAATAGAAAGGGATGCTAAAACACACACACACACACACACACACACACACACACATACACACACACACGCGAAGCCCACCTCCTCTCTCAAACACTGCAGGGTGGAAGTGGCTTCTGACCTAACAGCAGCCAAGCAGTGACTTGGGTGCGTCATGTACCGACCAGGACCTTGGCCTCCCCAGCAGCTGCTGGTCCCTGGACCAAAGGAATTTTGTAGTAAGGTTTTCCCTTCTCCATGTGATATTATATCCTTTCTAGATTTGTGGTGTTAAAATGTTCCCTTTTTTTTTTTTTTTTTTTTTTTTTTTTTCTTTTGGAGATAGTAGATGCTGGTTGCTTTTTTTGTCTTTTGAGGGATTTTGCTAGTTCCTTTTAAATTTCCAGTTTGGAAATACATGACTCAGGGTTGTCTAAACTTCTCTGACTATACAACTTTTTAATGAAAAGCACTTAATAAAAACTTTTTTTCTATTAACTATTTTTTTTCTATTTTTCTATTAACAGTGTTTAATTTTGCTTGTGAAAAGTTGAGAACCTCCCCTGGCCAATTTTAGAAATATGTATCTTACTGACTTATGAAATCCAATAACGTGGGGAACATTTGTCTAAAAATGTCTGCCAAAGGAGGACCACGAGAAGCCAAATCCAGTGTCAATAAAATGTTTTCAAAACAGGTATCACTGTCAACTATACTCCAGTAATAAAAAAATTTTTTTTTTAAATAACTACAGTTTCCACGATATAAAAAGAAAAAAAACCCAGATATCTCAAAAATAACAGTGGAGCAGCTTAGCAGGTTTAAAAATAATTGTTTTAAATTGCAAATAATATGCTAACATGTCACTCCTTGAAAAATTAAACAGGAATAGTTAGTGAAAAGTCTATTTGAGGGGCACCTGGGTGGGTCAGTCGGTTAAGCATCGAACTCTTGATTTCAGCTCAGATCATGATCTGAAGGTTGTGAGATTGAGCCCAGCTTGTGGCTCCATGATGGGCATGGAGACTGCTTAAGATTATCTCTCTCTCTCTTTCAGAAAGAAAGAAAGAGAGAGAGGGAGGGAGAAAGAAAAGTCTATTTGTTATTTAGAAGCCTATTTGCTGTATTTTTATGCCAAAAATTTATTATTTTTTTCTTTTTTCAAGTTTTTATTTAAATTCCAGTTAGTTGGGGACACCTGGATGGCTCAGTCAGTTGGGCATCCAGCTCTTGATTTTGGCTCAGGTCATGATCTCAGGGTCATGAAAAGGAGCCGCACTTCAGGCTCCACACTGCTTAACGTTCTCTCTCTCCCTTTTCCTCTGCTCCTCCCCTCCCCACTCATGCTATAAATAAATAAATAAATAAATAAATAAATAAATTCATTCCAGTTAGGTAACATACAATATAACATTAGTTGGGTGTAGAATTTAGGGATTCCTCTCTTACACACAAACCCAGTGCTCATCACAAGTGCCCTCCTTAATACCCATCACCCATTTAACCCATCCCCTCCTGCCCACCTCTCCTCTGGTAGCACTCAGTTTGTTCTCTATTCTTAAGAGTCTGTTTTTCTGGTTGCCTCTTTTTTTTTCCTCCTGTGTTCATCTGTTCTGTTTCTTAAATTCCACATATGAGTGAAATCATATGGTATTTGTCTTTCTCTGACTGACTTATTTCACTTGCATAATACACTCTAGCTCCATCCACATCATTGCAAATGGCAAGATTTCATTCTTTTTGATGGCTGAGAAAAGTCTACTTGTTATTAAAGACTGCTAGGGGCGCCTGGGTGGCTAAGTCGGTTGAGCATCTGCCTTCAGCTCTGGTCGTGATCCCAGAGTCTTAGGATTGAGTCCCGCATCGGGTTGCCTTTCTTCCACCTCGTAAAAACTTCAGAAATTACTATGGAAAGTCTGTTATGAAAATAAAACCAAGAAAACCCAAGTGGATACAAAATATGTTCTTATTAATTTCCATGTCTTTCCAATTGATGTTATCAGAACATCTTTTAAGGAAGAAGGGAGTCTTGTAATTGACTGATGGTGTGGGGAAGTTGCCTTTTCCTCAGGCTACTGTTATTCAGATTATGTTTATAGGAATGAAAAGTTGAAACAAAGATGTTAGTTTCTAAGTACAAACGTACACCCTCTGTAGCTAAGGATCAAATTAGAATGGATTGGACTACAGTGAACTGGATACTATGTGTCAGAGATTATTTTGGGCATGTGTCTGACAACTGATCTTCAAAATGCAAAATAAACACTAAATAATGTAAGCTGTCCATGAAACATGTTTATGCTTATTTAGTGAAACCTAATACCATGAGAAGGAATTTTATCATTTAGGGACTTTTTTTTTTTTTAAGACTTCATTTATTTGACAGAGAGACACAGTGAGAGAGGGGAACACTAAGCCAAGTGGGGAGCCCGATGCAGGGCTCGATCCCAGGACCCTGGAATCATGACCTGAGCCAAAGGCAGATGCCTAACAACTGAGCCACCCAGGCACCCCTATTTAGGGACTCCTAAACCTTAATTTATTAAACCTTAATTTAAAAAATACTCTTCAAAATATTTTAAAAATAATTGTTATGTACCATTAGTGTCCCATATCAGGATAGACTTAGTCACACACTTCCTATTAGTTTGGAATATTGTGAAATGGCTAATAATAGAGTAGTCAAATGACTTCCATTGGTTCTTTGAAAAAGGCTTTCATGACCCATTTTGTACCAATGAGTTAAGAAACAGAAAAACATACTTCCAATTTGATAGTTCTTTTTATTGTGTAGAAGCCACCTTTGGGAGATACTTAAGAAAGCTTTATAAAAGTTTTTAAGATATACATCTCCAAATTATCCCACACAAAAATCTTATGATGGCGAGAGAATAGAATTTCAGAATAGTCTTCATATAATTCATACCATTATTGATAGAGGTGGTTAGTGACACTTTGTTCAAAAAATGTGCAATTTAGTATTTATGACTTACAGTCCTCCCCTCTTTTTCCATCCTTTAACTCTTTTCCTTTGTGAGAACAGTTTTTTCCCACTCAGACTATTTTTGGATTACAGAGAAAGAATCATGTGTTGTTAATATTTTTCACAGCTTCATGATATCTCTCTGCTGACTTGTACGTATGCCACCTTCACAATTCTGTCCTCAATCCTCTGAATTTCAGTTGCATGCAGAATCCTAATGGCCTCTATGCTCTCTGTCCCATAACACTTCTCCCATGATTACGCTGGTTCCATGCAAAAGGATTTTTTAGGTGCAATTAAGAGTACAAATCAGTGACCTTAAGAGAGACTATCTAGGTGGACCTAATGTATAAATATCATAGTTTTCTCCACCTGGTAGTAGAAGTGGAAGTCAGAGAGATTCCAAGTATGAGGGGGATTTGACATGCCATGTTTGCCTTTGGAGATGGAATGGACCATATGGTGAGGCATATGAACAGCCTCTGGTAGGTGAGAGCGACTCCCAACTGGCAGCCAGCAAGGAAGTGGGAACCACAATCCTACAACCACAGGGAACTGAATGTTGACTACAACCTGAAGGAACTTGGAAATGGATTCTTCCCCCAGACAAAGTATTTTTTTTTTCTTTAAGTCAAGAACAGATGCTAAAATTTATGAAATGCCTGTATACATCTAGAAATACTGCTATCATTTCTTCCTCTTTATCTATTAATCTGTACTTGTATTCCTGGTATGAACCCACTGAGAATATGAACTATGAGGGTATAAACTATTATTGCATTAATGTGCTACTGGATTCTGTCAATATTCTATTTAAGGTCCATGCACTGAGGTGTGAAATTACCCTGCAGCCTTCTTTTGTAAGGCTAGTTTTGACAGGTATATTAACTGATATTAATATACCCATTCCAAACTGCTTATGCCTATTGTTTGTATGGTATGTCCCCTTCTAGCCGTTTGTTTTCAACCTATCTGTGTCTTCATATTAGTTAATCTCTTGGGACGTCTAGGTGGCTCAGTTGGTTAAATATCTGCCTTTGGCTCAGGTCATGATCCCAGGGTCATGGGATCAAGTCCTGCGTTGCCCTTCTTGTTCAGTAGGGAGGCTGCTTCTCCCTCTGCCTGCCACTCCCTGTCCTTGTGTGCTCTCTCTCTCTCTGACAAATAAATAAAAATTTTAAAAAAAAGATAAAAAAATAGAGTTAATCTCTTGTAGATCGTATGTAATTGAGTAAATCTTGCTTTTTAAATCCAGTCTGATAATCTCTATCCTTTAAATGAAATGTTTAGTTCTTTAGTATTTAATATAATTATTAATATGGTAGGATTTAGATCTACCAATATATTATCTTTTTCTGTTTCAGTCCTCCATTTTTTATTGAACTTTTTTTAGAACTCTCTTTGTCGATCTGGTGAGTGTGATGCTATCTCATTGTTTTACTCCTCATTTCCCTCATTATTAATGAGATTCTCCACATTTTTATAGGGTTGCTAACTATGTAACTATGTAAATAACGTCTCCGTGAAGTTCATCAGGTCTTTTGCCCATTTTTCTATTGGGTTATCCTTCCTCTTCCTTATTGATTTTATTAAAAATATTTTATTTCTTTATTTGACAGAGAGAGAGAGCACAAGCTGGAGAGAAGGGCAGAGACAGAGGGAGAAGCTAGGTCCCCACTGAGCAGGGAACCTGATGTGGGGCTTGATTCCAGAACCCTGAGATCATGACCTGAGCTGAAGGCAGAAGCTCAACTGACTGAGCCACTCAGGCATCCCTCCTTGTTGATTTTGTAGGGTTCTTTATATATTCTAGTTACACGTCCTCGGTTATATGTGTTGCAGTTTTCTTCTTCCACTCTATACTTCCTTTTTACTATCTTGATAGTCTTTTTCTTTTTCTTTTAATAAACACAGACTTTTAATTTTAATGTGGTAAAATTAACCCTTTTCTTAACCTCAGTGCTTTTGTGTCTTGTTTAAGAAATCCTTCCCCAGGGACAACTGTGTTGCTCAGTCATTTAAATGTCTACCTTCAGGTCAGGTCATAATCTCAGGGTCCTGGGATTGAGTCCCATATTGGGCTCCTTGCTTAGTGCAGAGCCTGCTTCTTCCTTTGCCCCTCCCCTGGTTTGTGCATGCTTTCTTTCTTTCTGACAAATAAATATAATCTTTTTTAAAAAAAGAAGAAGAAGAAAAGAAATCCTTCCCCATTGTCAGGGGCCATGAAGTTACTGTTTTCTAAGAGCTTCATTGTTTGACCTTTTGTTATGTCTTTATCCCATCTAAAGTTATTTTTGTGTGTACATATTAGTAATGGCCTAAATTTCTTTTCTTCCACAGCAATATCCAGTTTTTTCCTGCACATCTGAAAGACCATCTTTTCCCCACTGATATGTAGTGTCACCTTTGTTGTGAATAAAGTGTTCATATATGCATGAGTCTATTCTGGGTTTTCTATTCTATTCCCCCAGTTTATTTTTTGCTCTTTGTGCCAAAATACCATATTTTTAAAATTCATAGTACTTAAAAATGTCTTGATATTTGGTAGAACAAGTTCTCTCAACAAATTCTTTTTTGAGTGTCCCGTCTGTTCTTAGCCTTTTATTTTCATATCAATTTATATCACTTTGTCAATTTACACACAAAATTTCTTCTACCACTTTTGACGAAGATTTCATTGAATTTATAGATCCATAAGCCAATCTGGGTAAATTAATAGCTTTATAGTATTGGATCTCCCATTTCATGAATATAATAGATCTCTTCACTTATTCAAGTCTGTTAAAATTTCAGTAGTGGTTTTAGGTTTCTGCATAAAGGTATTCCACATT
This sequence comes from Lontra canadensis, assembly GCF_010015895.1. Classification (NCBI taxonomy): domain Eukaryota; kingdom Metazoa; phylum Chordata; class Mammalia; order Carnivora; family Mustelidae; genus Lontra; species Lontra canadensis. The sequence continues at coordinate 106,631,165 of NW_022630995.1, read as the reverse complement.
TTTTAAAAAAGATTTTAATTATTTATTTGACAGACAAAGATCACAAGTAGGCAGAGAAGCAGGCAGAGAGAGAGAGGAGGAAGCAGGCTCCCTGCTGAGCAGAGAGCCTGATGTGGGGCTTGAGCCCAGGATCCAGAGTTAACTGCTCTTTCTAGGACCTCCAGTACAATGTTGAATAGAAGTGGACACCTTTTTCTTGCTCCCATTTACAAAGGAAAATCTTTTCACTTTTTCTAGTTTAACATCAAACCTATTGTAAATTTTGATAGATTCTGATAGCTTAAGAAAGCTACCTGCTATTTCTAATTTACTAACAGTATTTTTAAATTCATGGATGTCAAATTCCTTCTCTGCATCTCCTGTGACAATCGTATGGTTTTTCTCCTTTAATCTCCTAATTGGTGAGTTATGTTGATAAATTTTCTGATGTTAAACCAGCCTTGAAACCTTCACATAAATCCAATTTGATGAAGATACGTTATCTTTTTTACATTTTGATGAATCTTTTTGGGATTATTTTGTTTAGGATATTTGCATCCTTACACTATATATTGTTTTGTTGTTTTGTTTGTTGTTATTGTTGTTGCTTAGAGGAAAGATGGGGAGAGGAAAAGGGATAGGGAGAGAAAGAATCTCAAGCAGGCTCCACACCCAGCACAAAGCCCAACTTGGGACTCAATTTTACAATGCTGAGATCATGACCTGAGCTGAAATCAAGAGGAAGACACTTAACTGACATCCCATTAGCTTAAAAATATAGTATTTTCACAATCAATTTTAAATACTTTCTTGCATTATGATTTCTTTTTTAGCCCAAGAGTTATTTAAAAATACGTATTTTGGACCAAAGCTGGGAAGATAGAGGAGCAGGAGGATGAATCCCCATAATATTTGGCATTGAAGCCATTGGGACTTAAATTAACTTTGTATCTGCAGTCAGCAAGGCTTAACTCCAGGTACTTTAAAAATCAGTGGGGCTGCACCCAAAACCATAACATACTTAGGAATAAATATAACCAAAGAGGCAAAGAACATGTACTCAGAAAACTATAGAATACTCATGAAAGAAATTGAGGAAGACACAAAGAAATGGAAAAACATTCCATGCTCATGGATTGGAAGAACAAATATTGTGAAAATGTCTATGCTACCCAGAGCAATCTAGACACTTAATGCAATCCCTATCAAAATACTACCAACTTTTTTCAGAGAAATGGAATAAATTAATCCTAAAATTTATGTGAAACTAGAAAAGACCCCAAATATCCAGAGGAATGTTAAAAAAGAAAACCAAACCTGGTGGCATCGTAATTCCGGACTTCAAGCTCTATTACAAAGCTGTCATCATCAGGACAGTACGGTACTGGCACAAAAACAGACACATAGATCAATGGAACAGAATAGAGACCCCAGAAATGGACCCACAACTCTATGGTCAACTCATCTTCGACAAAGCAGGAAAAAATGTCCAGTAGAAAAAAGACAGTCTCTTCAACAAATGGTGTTGGGAAAACTGGACAGCCACATGCAGAAGAATGAAACTGGATCATTTCCTTTCACAATACTAAAAAATAGACTCAAAATGGATGAAAGACCTCAATGTGAGACAGGAATCCATCAACATCAAGAACACAGAGAGCAGCCTCTTCGACCTCAGCCGCAGCAACTTCTTCCTAGACACATCACAAAAGGCAAGGGAAGCAAGAACAAAAGTGAACTATTGGGACTTAATCAATATAAAAACCTTTTGCATAGCAAAGGAAACAGTCAACAAAACCTAAAGATAACTAACAGAATGGGAGAAGATATTTGCAAATGACATACTAGATAAAGGGCCAGTATCCAAAATCTATAAAGAATTTATCAAACTCAACACCCAAAGAACAAATAATCCAATCAAGAAATGGGCAGAAGACACCAAGAGACATTTCTGCAAAGAAGACATCCAAATGGCCAGCAGACACATGAAAAAGTGCTCTACATCACTCGGCATCAAGGAAATACAAATCAAAACCTTAATAAGATACTATCTCACACTAGTCAGAACAGCTAAAATTAACAAATCAGGAAATGACAGGTGTTGACTAGGATGTAGAGAAAGGGGAACCCTCCTACACTGTTGGTGGGAACGCAAGCTGGTGCAGCCACTCCGGAAAACAGTATGGCGGCGGGTCCTCAAAAAGTTGAAAATAGAGTTTCCCTATGACCCAGCAATTGCACTACTGGTATTTACCCCAAAGATACAAATGTAGTGATCCAAAGGGGCATGGGCACCCCAATGTTTATAGCAGCAATGTCCACAATAGCCAGGCTATGGAAAGAGTCTAGATGTCCATGAACAGATGAATGGATAAAGAAGATGTGGTGTGTGTGTGTGTGTGTGTGTGTGTATATATATGTATATACATATATATATTCGATGGAATATTATGTAGCCATCAAAAAAATGAAATCTTGCCATTTGCAACAACATGGATAGAACTAGAGAGTATTATGAAAGAAAAAAATGTCACAGGTAAATGCAAACATAATAAAAGCAGTAAATTAATCACTTGTAAAACCAGCATGGAAGTTAAAACACAAAAGCAGTAAAATCAATTATATTTATAAAAAATCAGTCATGGAGTGGGGGGTGCCTGGGTAGCTTAGTCAGTTAAGTGACAGATTCTTGATTTCGGCTCAGGTCATGATCTCAGGGTTGTGAGACCAAACCCCATGTCGGGCTCCACGCTCAAGGGGGCGGTCTCCTTTAAATTCTCTCTCTCTCTCCCTCTGCTCTCCCCCTGCCATCTCAAATAAATAAATAAATCTTTTAAAAAATCAGTCAAAGGATTAAAAAATAAAAGGATGTGAAGTATGATATCATATACATAAAATACAGAGGGGTAAAAATTTAGTGCTTTTAGAATGGGTCCAAACAACCATCAACTTAATATAGACTGCTATATGCATAAGAAGTTACACGTGAACCGAATAGATATGCAAAAAATAAAGAGAAAGGAATCCAAGCATATCACTAAAGAAAGCCATCAAACCACAAAGGAAGAGAACAAGAGAACAAAGAAACAGAGAGGAATTGCAAAAGCCATAGAACAAGTAACAAATTGGTAATAAGTACATACTCATCAATAATTACTTTGTAAATGGACTAAATGCTCAAACCAAAAGACATAGGGTGACTGAATGGATAAAAAAGCAAAACTTATTTATATGCTGCCTAAGAGAGACCTAAAGACAGATGAAGATTCCAAATGAAGGGATGGAAAAACATTTATCATGCAAATGGAGGGAAAAGAAAGCTGGGGTAGCAATACCTATAGCAGACAAAAATAGACTTAAAAACAAAGACTGTCGGGACACCTGGGTGGCTCAGTGGGTTAAGTCTCTGCCTTTGGCTCAGGTCATGATCTCAGGGTCCTGGGATTGAGTCCCACATCAAGCTCTCTGCTAAGCAGGGAGCCTGCTTCCCCCCGCCCCCCTGCCTACTTGTGATCTCTCTCTCTCTCTGTCAAATAAATAAATAAAAATCTTAAAACTCTCTCTGTCAAATAAATAAATAAAAATCTTAAAAAACAAAACAAAAAAACAAAAACAACAACAAAAAAAAAAAAAACCAGAAAACCAAAGACTGTCAACTAAGAAATTGGAAGAAAACTGAGAGTTTTTATTCTAAGATCAGGAACAAGACAAGGATATCCATGCTTATCAACTTTTATTTGACTTAGTACTAGAAGTCCTAGCTGTAGCAGTCAGACAAGAAAAAGACATAAAAGGCATCCAAATTGGTAAGGAAGAAGTAAAACTTTCACTATTTGCAGATGACATGATGCTATATACAGGAAACCCTAAAGACTCTACCAAAAAAACTATTAGAACTAATATATTAATTCAGTAAAATTGCAGGATACAAAATTAATTACAGAAATCTGTTGCATTTTTATATGTTAATAACAAAGTAGCAGAATGAGAAATTAAGAAAACAATCTCATTAACAATCGCACCAAAAAGAATAAAATACCTAGGAATAAACTTAACCAAGGAGATGAAAGACCTATATTCTGAAAACTATAAAACACTGATGAAAGAAATTGAAGATGACACAAGCAAATGAAAAGACATTCCATGTTCATGGACTGGATGAACCAATATTGTTAAAATATTCTTATTACCCACTGCAGTCTACAGGTTTAATGCAATCGCTATCAAAATACCAATGTTTTTCACAGAACTAGAATAATCCTATAGATTTATATGGAACTACAAAAGATCTCAAATAGCCAAAGCAATCTTGAAAAAGAACAACACAGCTGGAGGTATCATAATTTCAGATTCCAAGCTCTATTACAAAGCTGTAAAAATCAAAACAGTATGGTACTGGCAAAAAAATTGACATATAGATCAATGGAAGAGAATAGAGAGCCCAGAAAAAACCCATGCTTACATGGTTAATTAATCTACAACAAAAGATGCAAGAATATTCTATGGCAAAAGACAGTCTCATCAACAAATATGTTGGGAAAACTGACAGTAGACTGGCATAGATCTCCATCCCCTTCCACATAGTAAATGCTGCAAGTATGTGCCAGAAGAGAATGGTTTCCCACAGAAGAGAGAGAGAGAGCCTGTCAGCCTTTTCTCTAATATCCATGGGGGAGGTGCTGTTGACTCCCTAGTTCACATTACCGCCATTTCCTCCTTCAGTTCTTGATTTTATTCTCTAATAAACTGGATGTGGTTTATCTAACATTTAAATCCTACCTCTCCACCCCTCATGCCACATTCACTCAGCAAGGCACATGCTGGCTGTTCTCTTTGACTTTATTCTGCAAATACCATAGCACAATTAAATGGGTGGGTTATTTGCCTGATGATCTGATCTTTCAGCGAGAGAAAAACGTAATCATGTTTCTTAACCTCTGCAGTATGACATTTGGGGCTGGATAATTCTTTGTTGTGGTTGAGTGTTGTCTGGTGTATCACAGGGTGTTGAGCAACATTCTTGGCCTTTACTCACTAGAAGTCAGTAGGACCCTCCTCTTCCTACCATCTCCTGCCCCAATTGTGACTACACCCTCCCCAAAATGTCTCCTGACGTTGTGTAAAAGTTGCCCCCAGTTGTGAACCACTGGTGAAAATGTAAAGTTCCTCAATATATTATTAATAGATCCTGGTAGTGTCAGGGATAATACACAGGATAAAGCTGAGGATTTATTGCCTACATATTTTTATTCTGTGCTTTTAAAATAGATATCATTGTGAAAATTATGGGTCTAATATAATGCAATAGCTTCACCCTCGTTTTAAAAACTGGTACCTTTCGGTACATGATTAGACTGGAGAAAATGAAGGAATGAGAATAGGTGGACTATGGAAATTTAAAATACTGTTGTTGAGATTTGCCACCTGAAACTTTTCAAAATATGTACCTCAAGCACCATATGTTTTTTCCTATCAGCTGATTGCTGATAACCTAAAGTTGGTCTTATTGGCATTGGGTCCATAAATATATATTACTTTGGCTTTGAGGTATGAAGAAATAAGACCAAAGGGGTCCAATCAAGCTTGAAAAAGAACATATTTGAATTTAAGATTCAGTGCAAAGTTACAGTAACAACAGTGTGGGATTGGCACAAGGATATACAGCTAGACCAATGGAACAGAATAGTCAGAGAAAGACCCAGTTGGTGACAGATATCAATGCAATCTGTAAGGGGATGAATGGTTTTTCAATAATTGGTACTGGAACATTTGGCTATTGTACAGAACAAAATGAAACTTGACCCCCATCAAACATGGTATACAAAATTTAATGTGAGATAGACCACAGTTCTAAATATGTAAAACAATAAATTTTTTTTAAAGATTGTATTTATTTATTTGACAGAGAGACAGCAGGCTTCCCACTGAGCAGAGAACTCGATGCTGGGCTCGATCCCAGGACCCTGGGATCATGATCTGAGCCGAAGGCAGATGCTTAATGACTGAGCCACCCAGGCACCCCAAACAATAAATTTTTAAAAATAAAACAGAAAAATTTCTTCAAGACAGTCTTAAATAGAATACAAAAGACACTAATCATAAAAAACTGACTTCATTAAAATTAAGAGCTATGTTCATCAAAAAACACAAACTAGTAAAAAGGCAAATCACAGAATGAGAGATTTTCATGATATACCTATTCAACAAAGGATTCGTATCTAAATCTGTAAGAAAATGACAAATAACTCAATTTTTTTAACAGGCATAAGACCTAAACAGGTCTGTCACAAAAGAGGCTATTCAAATGACCAACAAGCATATGAAAAGGAATTTAATACAAACATTTGTCACAGGAATAATAATTAAAATAACAAACCTACCAGAATGGCTAAAATTAAAAAGATTATCAATGTCAAATATTACTGAGGATCTGAAGCAACAGTTGGAACTCTCATGTATTGTTTATGGGAAGGTAAATTAGTTCAACCACTTTGGAAAACTGTTCACCAATATGAAAGCTGATGGCACTATGTACTAAAATGAAATGTACCTCCCCTCTGATCCAGGAAATCTTCCCCTAGATACATACTGGAGAGAAATTTGTGCACAGACCTTCCAAAATGTTTTTAAAATGGCCACAGCAGCATTATCCATAATAGTCAAAAACTAGGAGCTGCCCAGATGTTCAACAGAAGAATCAATCAGTTATGGTATAGTATCATAATGGAATACTCTACCATAATGTTTTTAAACTATTGATACTTGCAACACAAGAGATGCATATTACAGACATCGTATTCAGTGAAAGCAGTCACAATGGTACATATGGATGATGCATTTATATGAAGTTTAAGATCAGACAAAGCTAGCGAATAACTAGAAAAACTAGTGAATAACTGAAGTCAGAATGAATAGTGGTTACCTTTTGAGGGTGGTATTACTAGGAAGGGGCACAAGGAAAACTTCTGAAGAGATAGAATGTTCTACAAATTCATGGATCCTATTGAGAGGACAAGTAACTCTTTTTGGTTTTGCTGCAAAGCAGAGAATCAGGGAAGTAATGAGCAGGGAAAGTGGGAGAGGTTTCCTAGAGAATAGACAAAATATTTATATACAGGTAGGAATAATTAAGCAGTGAGACAGCTGAGGATGACAGAGAGAGGGACTGATGGAGCAATGTCTCTGAGCAGGATGGGAGGGCATGAAACGTTCTGCCTATGTGAAAGAGAGGGAGGTTCTATAGTAGCAGATAAACCAAAATACAAGTAATTGTATAAGTGGGTAGATTCAGTGGTAGGAGGCTAAAATGTTCTTTTCTGATTCGTTTCATTTTCTCAGGGAATTAGGAAGCAAAGCCATCGCAGGGTAGAGAAAGTGACTTGGAAGTGTGAGAAATGGGAAATGTGGAATAATCAAGAGAGTTAGCACAGCAAACGGACCAGGTTGTTAGTATCACATACATGAGGTGGTTGAGACCCACTTAAGGTTAGGGTGATGAATTTAGTTAGCCTGGTTGGGTTTTTCTCCCGTTACCTAAGAGATAGAGGGTTGTATTTAATAAGCTTTGCAGTTTTAGAGTGTTAGTGCAGATTTTGTGAGAGTAATCATATATACCTGGAAATCTTATTTTTACCAGGTGGGGTCTCATTAACTCTAGGCTCTTTGAATGGGCAAAAGTAGGAAATACTTAAATACTTCTAAATGACTTCATATTAATATTTCTAATCCATATTTACTGCTATAAAGGTATTTCTGAACTTCAGCTTTTACATTTGTATCTCTTTTTCTCTGGCAGTGAAAATCTTAGGGTCTGATAATTCTAACACCAATATTACTATCAGCAATAAAATTATCTAGTTTAGTTTCAAGATTTCTTTGCAGTTCTTGGGGCATCTGGGTGGCTCAACCAGGTAAACCTCCAGCTCTTGATTTTGGCTCATGTCCTGATCTCAGGGGTGTGAGATCAAGCCTTGCATTTGGCTCCATGCTGGGTGCCAAGCTCGCTTAAGATTCTGTCTCCCTCTCCATCTGCCCCTCCCCCTAAAAAAAGACTTCGCACTTCTTTTTGTTCTTAGCATACATCCCATTAAGGATGTACAGATCGAAAATTATGTTCAATGCTCATTTGGAATAATTATTTTCTCTGTATGGATCCTTACAATATAAAAATAAAATACGTTTTTAATTGTTGGAGTTAAATCTGAAGATTTATTTGAGAGTGTGCACACATACTCGAGCGCAGGGAGTAGCAGAGGGGGAGAGGGGAAAAAGAGAATCTCAAGACTTCCTGCTGAGCGCAGAGCCCAACCAGGGGCTCGATCCCACAACCCCGAGGATCAGCACCTGAGCCAAAATCGAGAGTCGGATGCTCAACTGAATGAGCCACCCAGGTGCCCCTTGCTGGAGTTAAATTTGGATGTTTACACTTTACACTCTATTATTGTTTCAAGTTTATAAAACACATTGGTAAAAGAATATAAAAGTCATATAAAAGTCATGCTTCCATCCTCTCCTCTCCCCATGCCCGTTTCATTCCTTAAAGGGTAATCATTTCTTTACTCTGTAAAAGAAAGAACTAAACTTTTATCCTGTCTTTGGGGAAGAACCAGAATTTATCTCCTGTTGACGAGGGAAATTTCTTCTTTATAGAAAAATGTCAGCTGATAAACATAGAAGGAAGTATTTAATTAGAAAACCTTTCTGCAAATCTTAATGAAATAATTCAGACAAGGATATTAAAACCATTGGATAAAGGTCGTTGAAGGTGATATTGGCACAGGACCGAAGGATCACCCTACAGATTACTTGCTTACTGCAGAGGAGAAACATATCTTATAATTGACAGCTCTGGTGTTATCATCTTAGCCAAGTGATCAAACTTGACATTATGTGCTCACTGATGGGATGCAATATGAAATAAATAGCATGGACCACTCTTGCCAAAAGAGTTTAACATTACTCTAGCCAAACATTTAGGCTAAACTTACAGTTAATGGGAATATCAAAGATAAAAGAACGGCTTAAACAATTAGACAAATCTAGACTATGGGGCATCCTACAAGATCTGATTTCTTCTAGTAGGCAACAAAGGTCAAGGGGGGGAAGTGACAGAGACTTGGTTAGGTTAAGAGACACTAAACTAGATTTTAAAAAGGCAGAATGACACAAATAGCCAAGTATTCACATCAAGTACACAAAGTACAACACTTCATGATATTAAGCAGTTCATTATTACTCTTAAGTTTGTGTATAGTTATAGAGGCAACGTGTGAAGTGAGTTACTGGTTCTCTCTACATTGGCAACAAGATGGACATTGAACATTAGAATTGCAAAGAATTTTATTTATATAAATCACTTAATAACATTTCATTAAATTTCCAAAAAATTAAGTTTTTAATTTTTATTTAAAATTGAGACATTAATTATATTTGTATTTTACCTTTTAGTTTTTATAAATAATTCTGAATATTTTAAGACTTTTTGAAAACATAAAAATAATTTTTAGTATTTATTTTAATTTTCATTTTTGATGAAATATATTTAAATATTATATACTTGGAATACATTCTTTATACTTTATGTTACTGCAAACAGAAATTATAAGAGAATTCTTATAAGAATGTAATTAGTGATTTTGCTAGAATGAAGGCAAGCCAAATGAGAAAGCTCTTTAGAATAAAGATTTGAAAAAGATAAGAAAGGAAAAAAACAATGGAAGAATAGCCAAATATATAGAGAATAGAATCAAAATAAACAGTATTCCTGAAGGAGACTGAACAAAAGAAACAGAACCATCAAGGACATAGGTCTTTATCACTCACACAAACATTGGTGTTGAAAACCCATACATGTGCAATAATTAAATTCAGTCATCTTTGACATTTAGTTTTTCATCATATAAAAACCATATTGCTACACATCTTTTTCAATTTTATTGTAATGAAAATTTACTGGCCAAGGTGAGAGAACAGAATGTATTTAAGTTTGTTGGCTTGACTCAAACATTTTAAATATTTAGATATATTGTATGTGGATCTCCATTAGAATTCTTGCCTTGGGCCTAGTGAACATTAGGGGTAGACATGACTGCAATTTTAAATGCCAAGAATAATTAAGCAGTATCTGTAAGTTTTCAATGAGAAAACCCTGCAATCCTAAAATGTTAAACCATTTATACCTCTTCAAGCTTCCTTTAAATGTAAAAAGAAATCAAAGATTATTTCAGATAGACAAAGTCTGAGAAAATACACCACCCCATGAATCCTTCTTGTTGCATAAAGTTGTCTACCAACTGACCCAAAATTAAAAGCGCAACACTGGAAGATTTCTGGGACGACAGCAGTGTCGCTTTCCTAATGCTTAGCTTTCTCAACTCCAGCCCAAATACCAATGACCTCCCCTGAGTAGGCCGATAGCATGTATAAGCTAAACTTCAAGGGTGCCCAGATCTCTTCCAAGAGAGTGAACTCAAGACCTTTCCTTCAGTCAGATGAAACAAGGGGATCCTGCAGAAAGAGCAGGAGGCCTGGGATGAGGGTTAAGACTGAGAATGTGATCATATTAGATCTCATAATTTACTCCTTTTCACATCTCTGGCCCTGGACGGTAAGTGATGGGAACTGATAAACTGGCTGAATCCTTCCTGCCTCTTAATCTGCCCAGCCAAGGAAGCAGACCCTTCTCAGTAGGGGATAAACAACCTTCTGGAGGGAGTACCGACTAGAGTACGGGCTGGCGTACAGGCAGGTTGCAAGATGGAAAATGCCAGTGCCTCTCAGAACTCAAGGAGTTCCACGGGAGGTACACCAGTAGCAGGACTTGGGCCCTGAGCAGGGCAGAGCTCAGCGGAGGCAAAGGCAAACATCAGAGCCCCTAACCTAGCAGCCAGTTGAGAAGGAGCATGCAAAACACCTGGAACTGAGATTACCTCCTGAAGGGCAAAGTCACCTTAAACGTACAAAGTCAATGTGTTTAAGGAAATCTGATCACAAATCACAAACCATGGATTAAAGATTTTAAATTCAGTAGATAAATCAACACAGGAAGTGAACTATTTAGATCTTCAGTTAATTAAAGGTCAAGTAAGGAGGCCTATCTCAAAACAGTCAGCAGGCATGCAAAAGAATGTGACTTGAGAGAAAAGATGACAGCTGACCGGGACAGATCCAAAGGCACCTCTCATAAAAAAATCACAGAGGCGCCAGCAGAAGCTCACAAAATACAGATGGAGGAAAGGTAATAATGAAACAAAGTAACAAAAGAAAATATAAGTCTACAGACTGAAGCGGTTAGAATCCCATTTGGGATTGTTTGAGAAAACAGACATACTTGATTAGCTTTATAAAACTATTTCAAAGATAAAATCATACAGCCTTCTAGACTGAAAGAAAAAAGAGAAAAAGAATCATTTCCCTTCTTCCCTGCTCACTCCCCCTAAAAACATCAGTACGGAATTTTTTCTTTTCATCTCTAACAGTACAAGGTAAAATCAGTTTGGCTTCTTTCTAAATCAAGTTTGAGTTCTTTCTTGAGTATTTTGCTAAGATGGTGTAGGTGGCTGGTATAGTCTCTGAATATTTCCCTATCTGGAAATATTGTCTTCACTCAGCAAGTGAAGGATATCATGGCTAGGTAACAGAGACTTACATAATACCTAGGTGCCAGGCACTGTTCTAAGCACATTAGAAGTATTGACTCCTTTGATTCTCATAACCCCATGAGTTAGATGCTGTTATAATCCCTAGTTTACAGATGAGGAATAGAAGTACAGAGAGATTGAAAAATTTGCCCAAAGCCACAAGCTGATAAGTGGCAAAACCTTTCTTTCTGCTAATATCAGCCAGTGCGCAATATAATATTAAAAGCCATAGCAGAATAAAGAGGTATTATATAGACAGTAGCAATTCGTGCGGAATAAAATGGTCATAAATCTATAAGCACTAACAGCATACGTAGATAGGTTTGACTTTAAGAAAATTTAATTTGTGAATAAGAAAAAACTCAGGCCATTAAGTGATATACTTGTGTAAGTATTTATAATGTGAAACAAATAACTCTTAGGAAATAATAGTAAAGAACAACTTGACAGAAACATGGACTCAGGATATAAACATGCAGAAGAGTAAAAAGCAAGAGACAGGAGAGTAAATCCAAATACACATAGGAAAATATTTTTAAAACATTACTATACAGAGAAAAATGAAGTACCAATGACATTAAGATTCTATAGTCATCAGATGATCAAGAATTAAAAGCTTCAGCACCTTACCAAATTTCTTACTATAGTTGACAAGGCCTTTTGTAATCTAGCCCTAGACCACCCCTTCTGCCATCATTTCTTTCTTTTCTCCCCCTATCACTCCACCCCAGCTATATGTTCCAGCTAGTAATCTTCTAATAAAAACACAGTCTTGTCTGCCTGAAATAGTCCTTCCTTAGATACTACCATGGTTTGTCCTTCACTTAAGTCATGTCTTTACCCAAAAACCAATTGCTCAGAAATTTGTCCTCATCTCCCTAAAGAGAGAACCCCCTTGCCATAATGCTCTGCCTGCTTATCCTACTTTATTTCCCTCTATAGCACTTAGCAGTCATCTTTCGTAACTGTTTCATCGTATGTGTACAATATTTATTAGATTGAATTCATTACTTGTTTATTGCCCATCTTCCTCAATAGACTGTCAACTCCATGTGGGCAGAACTTTTTCACTCTAGTGCCTGCCTCTAGTGCCTTGGCTCAGGTCATGATTTTAGGTCATGAGATCAAGCCCTACGTGGAGCCCCACATGGGGCTCCGCAATGGGTGTGGAGCCTGTTTAGGATTCTCTCTCTCTCCCCCTGCCCCTCCCCAGCACATTCTCTCTCTCAGAAAAAAAAAAAAAAAAAAAAAGACTGACTGAAATTAGACCTATGTCCATCAACTTTAGAGGATTTGTACTACATAGTAAGCAAGAAAAGGAAGATTCAGATTAATGTATAGAACATGAGCCCATTTTATAAAAGAATGACTGAACCTCCACTCTATACCTGGGCGGATTTATAAACACAGTGAAATGCGAGCTAATAGATTTGTAATAATGTGTATATGGGGTTTGGATATGGTAAGAAAAAAAAGAATTCACTTTTGAAAAATGTCCACACCAAAATAAACATAATTTTAGGCACCATTGTATACTAGTGCACGTATACTATGCGACAAACACTGTAGATTGTCTAACACTCATTCCTTACCATTCTTTCTTGCTATCAAAGTCTACCCGTTAATATGGAAGCAGAACATGCCAGAAGCACTCTTTCCCAATCTCACTTGCAGCTGAGGCATAACCACGGAACCTGACCAATGGAAAGTAAGCATATGCTAGGGTTTCCTAGGAAAGATTTCATTTTTCCTTAAAAAGAGAGACACAAGGAAAAGTAGTTTATTTCCTTGCTTCCTGCTTTTGAACATAGTTATCTGAGTAAGCCATGGCTGGAACTGTGAGAGCCATCTTGTGACTAAGAGAGGAAAGCCAAGAAAATCAAGAGAAGCCAATCCAAAGCCCTAACTTTGCTAAGTTGCTATAAACCCTGTAACTGTCAACTGGCAATCTTGTTATATGTTAGGTATTTAATTCATAAACCTCTATTGTTGATACTGCTTTTCGTCAAATATTTGGGTCAATTATAGCTTAACATCTAAACTAGCCCTGGGTTTAACTGGGTTATTATGAATGCATGAAAATTTGACCACCAAAATATTAAAAGTAGTCCTCATACTTTTATAAATTGTTTGAATTTTTGATGAGCAAATAGCATTTATATAGTCAGACCAAAATAATAAAGCTGATTTCATTATTTTTAAAAAAATGATGTCCTCCAGGGTCAGGTAGTAAATAAAAAATAGAGATAACTTTTAATGCTGTGAATGTGTTCATAAAACAGTACAAAAACCCCCGAGAATTCTAAGAATTGGAGTATTTTCTTAAACAAAAGAAGCTAAAAATGTTAAATCTCAGAATGGTTAATACTAACAAAGAACACAAGTTAAAGAATGCTTTGAAAACTTAAAATATCCACTACAAGAATAAAAAACAAAACACATTTTAGGAAGACAAAATCAAAGCAAATAGTTTACACCAAGACACTGAAAAAAGCAGCAATCAAGCATTTAAGAAAAACTAAAAAGATGACTGTCCTCAAACACATTAGTTATATGAATACATTAATCTGTATTAAAGGCAGATGAGGGGTGTCTGGCTGCAAAAGCATGCAACTCTTTATCTTGGGGCTGCAGTTCAAGCCCCAAGTTGTGTATAGAGATTACTTTAAAAAAAGTAAAAATGAAAAAGATGGGTATCTTGGAAAGGGTTAAAATGACCAAAATCTGGTTTCCAGTTGAAAATAACAGACTGAGGATAAATTTACCTAGAAATAGCTAAAACCCGGCATCTTTCTCTTTCTCTTCTTGGAAATTGTACAAAAACAGGAATATAGGGAGAAAGGAAACCTTGTGGCCTCTCCCAATGAAACATAGGAAAAGTATAATCTGCAGACACCGAAACATAGATAAGTACTGCCAAAAGCGCCTGAACCTACACAGAAGTGAACAGACAGCCCAGCAGTGGCAGACCTGAGAGAGCACCAGAAAAAATACACTTGTACCCTAAAATGCATGGCTTTCTTTACAACAACCAGCACAAGAACTAAAGTGAGGACAGTCGCAGACAAAGGGGAATGGAAAGCTTAGACAGTATCAAAAAGGCCCAGCAAAAGAAAATGTGAGAAATAACCAGTAAAGTACAGTTACATTTTGCAAATAACTTTTTTAAATGGACACAAAGATACTACCAGAAGTGAAATAGCGGTGCCTGGGTGGCTTAGGCACTTAAGGGTCTGCCTTTATCTCAGGTCATGATCCCAGGGTCCTGGAACTGAGCCTCGTCAAGCTCCACATCGGGTACCCCACTCAGTAGGGAATCTACTTCTCCCTCCCTCTCAGCCCCTCATTATGCTAATAATAAGAATCTTAAAAAATAGAAAAAGAAAAAAAACAAAACTGACCAATACATGAATACTCCTCCAGAGAATATGAAAAATTGTGGTAAAAAAGAACCAAATGGTTTTCTAGGCTATTCTGGTAGCAATGAAATCCAATGAACTTAAGTGAAAGGCAAGCGGATTTATTTGCACCAATGCAGAAACTGTTGAACAAAAAACAGAAAGAGCAGGGAAATATATGGGCTTTAGGAACAACTGGAACCAGGAACCGAAACCACCAGTTCCCACATTATCCTTAATGATTCTAGGGCATGCATGCTTGTGTGCACACACATGCACACATATTTTGGGAAAGGAGTATAAATGTGGCCAAAATGGAAAAGTGTTATAAGAACAGAGCGGGAATTTTCAGTCGTGGTTGCACAGTTGATAACCTGGTAACTGCCTGAGGGGCTGTTAAATATACCAGAAAAATTATAAATAAGAGACAAGAACAAATTTTGAAAACACACAAACTCAGCCCTGAAAGTATATTCAACATCACTCAAAGTAAGAGAACATTAAAACTATATCAAAATATCACTTCTCCACTTTCCACTGGCAAATATTCAAATATTAACAACATGTTCAGTTGGTGAAGTCATGGAAAAACAGGCACTCTCATTTACTGCAGGTGGCAACGTACATTGATGCAAACTTTAAGGGACCAACAAAAACGACATCACTTATCTTTTAATCAAACAATCCTGTTTCTAGGAATTTAACCTGAAGATGCAAGAAAATTTAACTGCTAAAGAATATTCACTGCAGCATTGTTTGTAATTGTATATATTGGAACACATACAGTCATACATAGGAGAGTGGTTGAATAACTATGGGACAGACAATAGAGTACTCTGTAGCTATAGATAAGAATAAGATCTCTATGAATTGATGTGAAACAATCTCCAGGACACACTGTCAGGCAAAATAAGCAAACACAAGAGTATCTGTAGTATATCACCCTTTGTGTAAGAAATAAGAGGAAGGAAAATATATATGAATCTACTTTGTGCGAAAATAATACAGGAAAGACAATGTAGGGACCCACGAACTGAGTTACCCATGGGAGGTGGGTTAAAATGGAGTGGGGAGGACACAAGGAATGAGGGGGAAGACAAGGATATTATTTTTCTGAGTATAGCTTCATAAGCAGTTCTGCCTTTTGGAATCACGTTAACGTTTTACACATTCAAGAAGATGAAAGGAAAGAAGGGAAAGGGGAGAAAGGAGGAAGAAAAAAAAAGGAGGGAAAGGAAAAAGAAAGGGAAAGGACAAGAGAGAAACAAGAAGTGATAGGGCAAGGGAACCTAAAATAGAATACAAACAGAAACCAATGAACAAAAGGGCATTTCAAATGATAACATAGCCACACTGAAGGAAGGGATGGGTAGGAGCGAGAACTGAAGTTCTGAACACAGTATTTGAACTAAAAGCCCTACATCAAAAGATCAAATGAACTCTGAACATATCTTGAATTCTTAGATTTATTTTTTTGTAAAGACAAAGGGTAGCAATTATGAAACTATTTTCTATTCCAGGACAGAACAAAAAATATATTGGGGATGATGTCCTGTTTTCTCACTGCACACAGAAGAGAATTATACATATGAAAAGAGAGAATACAAAGACCCCTGTGTGATACTGAGTTGGAATTAGAGATACCAGTGTAAACTCATGGATATATATTAATATACATACACACACACACACACACAGTTTATATATATGTGTGTGTGTGTGTATATATACATATATATATAATTATATATAAAGGATTATAGAAAAACATGTATGTAAGTACATACATACTTCTATTTCCTAGTTCTACTGTGAGAACTTTTAAGGAACAACTTGGTAGCAACGAGTATAACAACTGTCCAGATCTCGGTTATAAATTCCATTCTTCACTAAAAGAATCAGGGCTCCATGGTGAAATCACCAGTATCAGAGCTGAAGGAGATAAAGTACATGGGTCAAGAAAAGTCTGGAACATTCGTTTGTATCCAAAAGTAAATCCCACTCAAAAGAATGATATGAACATGCCAAAAGGACAAGGAGCCAGGTTGAAGGAGCTCCCATTGGTCAAATCTGGGACAGTATGAACATCAAAATCAAATAGAAAGCATGAGTCTGCACTTAAATAAGACAAAGCTCTAACAATAGGAAACCAACTAATACAGAATGAAGTAGAAAAATCACCATTAGTCAATCATCATAAATGAAGATAATACCATCATTGAGTAGTAAAACCTTGTGGGTAAAATTTGTGAAGAAACAGGAAGTTCCACAACAAGATACTTACTAACTACAAAGTGAAAATTATTAAGTTTACAATGGAGAAACCCACAGAAATTACCTTACTCAAGTGATCAAAATTAACATCACCAGTAACGGAACAAATTGGCATCATGTGTCCCTGGTAGGATGCCCTGAGAAAAACACCTAACTTCGGTTGTATACTTGCCAAAAGTTCATAACTTCATTCTAACCATGAAGAAACATTCAAACCCAAACTGAGAAATATATTACAAAATAGCTGGCATGCTCCTTTCAACATTGTTACTGTCATTAAGCCAAAAGGAGGGCTGATTAAATTTAATTCCAGATTAAAGGAAACTAAAGGGATATGACATATAAACTGGTTTTCAGTTGCTATCAAGGAAATTATTGGGACAGATGAGAATATCTGAGTAAGATCTATGGATTATACCCTTGTATCAATGCTAAATTCCTGATTTTGATCATTGTATTATGCTTAGGTAAGAAAATGTCCTGGCTTTTAGGAAACATGCAGTAAATATTTTAAGAAACACACTGAAGTATTTAGGGTAAAGGAGGACATCAGCTATTCTCAAGACGTTCACAAAAGAAGTACTAGAATAAAGTAAATGTGGTAAAATGTTAACACTGATGAATCTGGGTGAAAGTATGTAGAAATTTTTTATATTAGTTTTTCTGTAACTTTGAAATTATGTCAAAATATTTTCTGGAATTCACATATAGATAACTAATTATTGCTCTGGAAATAAACTACCCATTTAAAATCCTAAGCTACACTAAAGCTGTAGAGACTTTAGGAAGTAGGGAGTAGAGGAGAGGGGTTCAGGGTAAGTAATGTCCCTGCTTATCTACTGCAATGGAGAAACATTAGCCATTGAAATGTTATCTGTTAGCCTCAAATAACTTTACACTGAACTGATAAGGCAAAAACTTCCACAAATACAAAGGGAAAATGAACATATCTACAGATCTATTAGAAGAAGATTTATTATTAGGTTAGAGATTTTTGTTCTGCTTTGTTAGTATAAACTACCCTGGCAAACAGTAACCATTTAATAAACCTATTATCATTTACATTATATAAATTTACAGATTATCATCATCATGGGGGGCACCATGCCCTCTTTTGTTCATTGTCTATTCAAGACTTAGCAGTGTCTAGCATATAATAGGTCCTCAATATTTGTTGAATGGCTTAATACTGAGCCTGCTCATTAATACTTGTGGGAGACTGAGTACTAAGAACTATCTTTAAATAGATCAGAATTCCAGCTGGGTAAAGTTAATGAGCATATTCCCTGCACCTTCTTTTTAATGTTTAAATTAGTAAGTTGATACCACACTTGGGATGATGAATATAGGCTCTTTTGTTATACAAAGTTAAGTATTCAGGTTATTGCAGATGATCTAGGTTTACTGTCATGAACTGTGACCTTAAGCAGGCAAGTAGCTTGCAATGTAATTATTGCTTCCACCGCACCAACCCCCCCCCCCCCCCGCCCCCAAAAAGCATTCCAGAGAGTATGTATCTAAAACCAGCATTACTGGGACGCCTGGGTGGCTCAGTGGGTTAAGCCTCTGCCTGTGGCTCAGGTCATGATCTCAGGGTCCTGGGATGGAGCCCTGCATCAGGCTCTCTGCTCAGTGGGAGCCTGCTTCTCTCCTCTCTGCCTGCCTCTCTGCCTACTTGTGATCTCTGTCAAATAAATAAATAAAATTAAAAAAACAAAAAACAAAACCAGCATTACTGGGGCACCTGAGTTACTCAGCTGGTTCAGCATCTGACTCTTGATTTCAGTTCAGGTCCTGATTTCAGGGTTGTGAGACCAAGCCCTGCTTCAGGCTCCTTGATGGGGGTGGAGACTGCTTGGAATTCTCTCTCCTTCTGCCCTTGCCCCCTCCCCAACGCACCTGCACCCTCTCAAAATAAAATAAAAATTAAAAAATAAAATAATACAATCAGCATTATCAGTTCTTACAATGTTGTTACTGTTTTACCTGATTAAGACTTAACAGTGGTACTATTAGAATAGATTTTGTATTTGTTAGCATCTAATTAAAATGTGAAAGAATTCAAATAACTTAATAGCAAAAAAACAAAAACAAAAACAAACAAAAAACCTTATTAAAAAATGGGCAGAGTCTAAATATACATGGAAAATGGTAGGGAGGTTCCTCAATAGATTTAGAAATAAATTAAAAATAGAACTACCACATGATCTACCTATTCCACTTCTGGGTATTTACCCAAAGAAAACAGAAACACTACTTCAAAAAGATACGTGCACCCCATTATGGTCATTGCAGCATTATTTACAATAGCCGAGACACGAAAACAACCTAAAAGTCCATCAATGGATGAATGAATCAAAATGTGGTATACACACACAACAGAATACTACTGAGGCATTAAAAAAAAAAAAGACATCTCACCATATGAGACATTGATGGACCTTAAAAATATTATGTTCATTGAAATAATCCAGAGATGACAAATAACACAATTTCACCTACATGTGAAACCTAAAAGACAAACTTACAAACAAAACTCAGATACAGAGAACAGACTGATCACTATCAGAGGGGATGAGGATTGGGTGGTGAATGAAGTGCATGAAGGAAGTCAACTGTATGGTGAGGGATGGTAACTAGACTCATTGTAGTGATCACCTTGTACTTTATACAAATATTGAATTATGTCATATACTTCAAACTAGTATTATATGCTAATTTTACTTTAATTTTAAATAAGTTAAACTAGGGGCACCTGGCTGGCTCAGTATGAAGAACACGCAACTCTTGATCTCAGGGTTTTAAGTTCCAGCTCCATGCTGGGTGTAGAGATTACTTAAATAAAACTAAAAAAGAAAAAAAAAAAAAAGTTAACCTAACCAAGTATAAAGAAACAATGAAGGCTTTATACTTTTCCATGGCTGATGTGCCCAGATGGTATGAACTGCTTTATAATTTTAGGGTGGTGCAGTTAGTTAAGCACTGGACTCTTGATTTCAGCTCAGACTGTCATCTCAGGGCCATGAGATTGAGCCCTGGGTAGGGCTCTGTGCTCAGCACAAAGTCTGCTTGGGACTCTACCTCTCTCAGATAAATAAATCCTAAAACCAAACAAAACAAACCTGCTTTATAATTTTAATAGGTTCACATCACCGAGGTTATTTCCTATGGTATTTTTTCAAACTGCAGATTGTGACTAATTAGATGAAGATAAAGACCAGCATAAGAAATGAATGAATGAAAGAAGGAAAGAAAGAGAGAGACAGACACAAGGGAAGAGAAACGAAAAAGGAAGAAAGAAACAGACAAGGGAAGAGAAACCAACAGATTAGCACAGAAAAATCTCAGAATGGGTCCCTCACAGTAAAGTTGAGTACAGCTTGGTAAAACTTGTTTTGGGATATATATACACATATAAACTGAGCCACAATATAAAATATATTTCTTATTGTAGGTTGTGGTAAGAAAGATTTTGAAAAATGCTGTTTTATGATTCAGGACTCCTTCAGTACAATCTAGATCCATCTCTGAAGATGTGGTGACGTCCCATTCAGGTACACATCTTTATCAAGTTCAACTTTCACAAAAAGAATGAGCAATCTTATTCCAAACACTGCTCCTAAAGCATATGATCACAAATATAAACAGTTCTTCAGATAAATGTCCAGAAGTAAAACTCACTGGTATTTGAAACCAATTAAAAGATCACTTGAGAAACAATATTTGCCACAGCTCCCTAACAGAACTTCTTGCAATGAAAGAAAAATTTCCCTTTTGGACAGTGAAGATATAGAGCATTATGCCTTAAGGTATTGTCCATGGATCACAATAATCACTTGAATCATTTGGAAACTTCTTAGAAATGCAGAATTATAGGTTTGATTCCAGGTGTAATGAGAATGATTCATGGGAAGAATGAGAACAATCTTAAAGACTGGTTATCAATGGGCACAGTACCACTGAGCACTACCATACTATGGAAATTTATGGGCTACTTTGGTTGTAGCAATTACTAGTTGAGTAATGCTGGCAGTACAGGTAAAACAATACACAGAACAGATATACACATCTAAGGACTATTATCTCGAACAACATTCAAACATCCTGCCAGACATTCACATAACCCTTTTAAAAAAATCTATTTGTAACAGATTTTGAATTGAAATTTTGAATTTAACTATAGTACATAATGTCATCGAACCAATTTTTGCACAATCTTACCATACTCTTGAATTTTCTAGAAATACTGAATGTAAATTGAAAAGATACTTTTTTTTTTTTTTAAAGATTTTATTTATTTATTTGACAGGCAGAGATCACAAGTAGGCAGAGAGGCAGGCAGAGAGAGGAAGGGAAGCAGGCTCCCCGCTGTGCAGAGAGCCCGATGCGGGCCTCGATCCCAGGACCCTGGGATCATGACCTGAGCCGAAGGCAGCGGCTTAACCCACTGAGCCACCCAGGCGCCCGAAAAGATACTTTTAGTCCAGAACTTTACTGAATATTATTCACCATTTCAGAGTAACTTAATAGCTTACATTTAGGGCTGTCACATTCCTACTGATAGTAGGTAGGTCAATTATCAGACATCATTATGTAGTTATACTTGAACTATAATAATTTTACTAAAAACTACTTCCCTCTAATTTCCCTTCTCTTGTTATTCTATTAATATCTCTATTATTCTCGGGGCACCTGGGTGGCTCAGTGTAAGGTTAAGCCTCTGTCTTCGGCTCAGGTCCTGATCTCAGGATCCTTGGATGGAGCCTTGCATCAGGCTCTCTGCTCAGCGGGGAGCCTGCTTCCCTCTCCCTCTTCCTGACTCTCTGCCTACTTGTGATCTGTCAAATAAATAAACAAAAACTTTAAAAAAATATATTATTCTCTAGTTAGGGTATTTGTTAATTTTTCTTTAAAATGTGGATAAGCAAGCTGTATTGTCCATGAATTTCACACTTCAGGATAAGAATGTACAATGATACATTCCCTTTTATATATGGGGTGCTATATCTGACAGATTTAAGAACCCCTGATTTAAAGATTTATGCACATGACCATCCCCCTAGGTCAGGAGCCCTTAATACAAGGATGTTCATGCTAATTAATCCATGGAGTGGCTTCAGGAGGTCAACAAAGCTCCCAAATACTATATATAATTTTCTATATACGCATAGACACCCTGGAGGGGATAACATATAACTTTGTTTCATCAAAAACTATATACCCTGAGACTCTATGTACTGCACTGGATGATAAACTTCAATCTCCAAAGGTAGTTGAGCCCCCTAACCAGTAACATTTACGGAACCAGTCTGCATCACTTCATCAGCTTACACTGACAAACATTTTTTTTAAAAACCCATGAAAGAATTACTATAGAATGTCAGTCACTATCAAGACAGCATGGTACTGGCACAAAAACAGACACATAGATCAATGGAACAGAATAGAGAGCCCAGAAATAGACCCTCAACTCTATAGTCAACTAATCTTCGACAAAGCAGGAAAGAATGTCCAATGGAAAAAAGACAGCCTCTTCAACAAATGGTGTTGGGAAAACTGGACAGCCACATGTAGAAAAATGAAACTGGACCATTTCCTTACACCACACACGAAAATAGACTCAAAATGGATGAAGGACCTCAAGGTGAGAAAGGAATCCATCAAAATCCTTGAGGAGAACACAAGCAGCAACCTCTTCGACCTCAGCCACAGCAACGTCTTCCTAGGAACATCGCCCAAGGCAAGGGAAGCAAGGGCAAAAATGAACTATTGGGATTTCATCAAGATCAAAAGTTTTGCACAGCAAAGGAAACAGTTAACAAAACCAAAAGACAACTGACAGAATGGGAGAAGATATTTGCAAACGACATATCAGATAAAGGGCTAGTGTCCAGAATCTATAAAGAACTTAGCAAACTCAACACCCAAAGAACAAATAATCCAATCAAGAAATGGGCAGAAGACATGAACAGACATTTCTGCAAAGACGACATCCAGATGACCAACAGACACATGAAAAAGTGCTCCACATCACTCGGCATCAGGGAAATACAAATCAAAACCACAATGAGGTATCACCTCACACCGGTCAGAATCAAGTCAGGAAATGACAGATGCTGGCGAGGAGGCAGAGAAAGGGGAACCCTCCTACACTGGTGGTGGGAATGCAAGCTGGTGCAACCACTCTGGAAAACAGCATGGAGGTTCCTCAAAAACTTGAAAATGGAACTACCCTATGACCCAGCAATTGCACTACTGGGTATTTACCCTAAAGATACAAACGTAGTGATCCGAAAGAGCACGTGCACCCGAATGTTTATAGCAGCAACGTCTACAATAACCAAACTATGGAAAGAACCTAGATGTCCATCAACAGATGAATGGATAAAGATGTGTTTTATATATATATATATGTATATATATATGCATATATATACATATATATATATACACATATACAATGGAATACTATGCAGCCATCAAAAGAAATGAAATCTTGCCATTTGTGCCGATGTGGATGCAACTAGAGGGTATCATGCTTAGTGAAATAAGTCAATCAGAGAAAGACAACTATCATATGATCTCACTGATATGAGGAAGTGGAGATGCAACATGGGGGGTTAAGGGGGTAGAAGAATAAATGAAACAAGATGGGATTGGGAGGGAGACAAACCATAAGTGACTCTTAATCTCACAAAACAAACTGAGGGTTGCTGGGGGTCGGAGGGGCGTTATGGACATTGGGGAGGGTATGTGCTATGGTGAGTGCTGTGAAGTGTTTACACCTGGCGATTCACAGACCTGTACCCCTGGGGATAAAAATATATGTTTATAAAAAAATTAAAAATTAAAAAATAAAGATAAAAAAAAGTCAGTCACTGTATTATATACACTACAGGTGTTCTAGCACATGGCAGGTTTTTTTGAAGACCCATGGAGATGACTAATAGTCATTACACATTCACAATGCACCAGACACTGCACTATACTCTGTACACACAACCTCTCCCAACTGCCCTCTGAAGTACCACTTGTTTCACAGATGAGGAAGCTGACTTAGATAGCTCAACGAATTTGACTAAGTTTATGTACCTAATAGAGAGCAGAACTAGAATCTGAACTCAGGCTGTCAGACTCCAGACCGTGTGTGTGTGTGTGTGTGTGTGTGTGTACTTTTCTGGAGCAGGTATTTTCCTTTGATCTTTCTATGGAATATTGACTGGATCCTGTCTTCCTTTGGCATAGCCTGTTAAAGTACTTACAGCAAAAATTGTGGCCACAAATGGCAGTTGCCCAAGCATGATATTAGTATCTCTGAATTACTTGCTTCTCCCTTTTATTTGGTTATTAGAGTGATTTCATGCAATGAATGCATTTTTCATGCTAACCTTACTCTCGCTTAATCTTTTCTCACATTTCCCCACTTTCTTCATTTTCTACTCCCTGTAATAAAACAAGGAACAAATAAATGCATACCACATGCTGCTTTACATAATACAGTAAATATATTAGTAAGAGTCCTACAGAGTGAGTACAAGCTTTCTTGGGTAACTCAAAAAACACTCTGCAATCATTTTTATAATTAAAAACACCAATTATCACTTCAATAACAAGTACATAAGCTCCAGTACTTTCCAGTTTGTGAAAATCCTGGTTACTCTGCTTTCACAATAGCAGTAAGTCTTAACATGCAGATAAAATAACCATTTGACAACATGGGCAAAAAAGGAGGGAGTTCAGCTGGGGAGGTCTTATAACATAAAAATCCAGAAACTAAAAGGAACAAATTAGGAGAAACTGCAGTGGACTCAGAGCTACCATAGATACATGGAAGGTGAAAGGAAATAATTAACAATGCACATACTTAATTGTATTGATAATAAAGCCATCAGGAGGAAATGGGGTGAGGGGTCTACTAAAAGTGACAAGGAAATGGGAAGAGAAGATATTTGGCTTTTGCCAGTAATACCATTGCTACCATTTACAGTAAGGATCAGATGTTAAAAAAAGAAAAAAGGGTAAGGGTTGGATAGTAAGCATGTTGGGGTTTGCTGGCTACAGTCTCTATCACAACTAGCCAACTCTGCCACTGTAGCACAAAACAGCCACAGACATATGTAAACAAACAGATGAGGCTGTTTTAATAAAATTTTACTTATAAAACAGAATGCAGACCAAATGTAGCCTATGAGTTGGCAGTTTGCTAACCTCCGACATAAGATACCTAATAGTGAGGGATAAACAAATCTGAAGCACAAGAGAAAGGTCATGAATAAGAACAAATAGTTGGAAGTCACTGTCACAAATAAAGTGACAGAAGGGATAACTTAAGATTAGCAGAAATGCAAAATTTGAATAAAGACACTTTATGAAGAATAGCACTTCATAAAAAGCATGAGGAGGTAAATAATTAGCGGTTTCCTGAAAATACAAAAAAACATGTGAAATGAAAACTCGTGATTCCCTTAAATGTCATTCTGGCTCAATTACAAATCCTTTATGCTTGAGCAAGTGCAGGACACTGCAACATTTAGCCATAGTCATTATCTGGAAGGCAAAGCCAGAACACAGAGAAGGTCCCAAATGTATATGTAATACACTTAAGGCCTTGACATGAGACAACCCAAAGCAGGGTCAGGTTGGAACAAAATCTTGTACCTCACATATTTTATAGTCTCCTATACAAAAACAAAATCCACAGCATTTCACAGAAACTATTTACTCAAAATTGAGTCAAAGGTTGAAAACAAAAATAAAGCACAAAAATACCCTTAAAAACAAAACCGAATGCCAAGGGAAATGGTTTTGACAATACATAGATGTGTTTGGGAAATACTCTCATTTCAAAAATTATGAAGTTAAGTTTATTACACTGCTTAAAAATAAAACAGGGTCCAGTATCAATGTATTTGATTCAAGCTTTTTCAACGTTTACAGGCCTAAAATACAATAGGTCTTACTGCTTGTCTTTGGGAAGAAGTACAATCTAGCAAAGAAACCATTGTATTTAAAACAAGTCATAAATATTGGCTCATTAGAAGAAAGTAAAGCAATTAAAAACCAATAAAAAAAAAAATCACAAGGCCCAAAACTGCAAAACTTGCAAAGAAGCACTATAGGACACAGTTACAGAACTGATGATGATTCATGTATGTGGATTAGAACAGTCTAGATGGGGAAGGGGTAGAGAATATGTGCCCCTGCTAGAGAACACAATACTATTTCCTTTACACAAACACAAAAACTCAAGTATACAAAGGTAAGACTACAATTTACACTGACTATAAAGGCAAAAATGACAAGTTCTGAATTAGAAGAAAACAGGACAAGATTAAAATGTGAAATTGGTTCCTCTCAATTAAAAAAATAGCAAACCACAGTACCACATGTGATCATGTGCCTGCAATTTCATTTCTGGCTTCTAGCAATGGAAAAGTGACAGCAATATTAAAGTCTAAACTACTCGAAGTACGAGGAAGGTTGCCTGATGTCTACTTTGGAATTCATAATAAGCAGGATACCACAGCATTATTTAATGCTGTTTATTTAATACCACAGCATTATTTAAAGATGTTACAGTTTAGGACTGAAATTTTGACACCAAGTCCAATAATTTTGAGGAGATGAGGCGTAGAGAAGTAACAAACCTAGCTGTTTCAGGGAAGGATGGGCAAATGAGCTGGCCTTGGCTCCTAAGGAAAACCACCAAGAGTAATGTTTCTCAAATTGTATGTGAAGGACCAGTTTTAACCCTTAAATTGCACTCTGCCAAAAACACATTTTTGTAAAATGTATTTTCAAAAATTACTAGATTACTGATCACATACTTTAATGTGACAGTACTATCAAACTGCTATAGAATGTAGACATTCTCAATTTCTACACTGGTCCACAGAGACACTGGATAACAATGACCTACCATTTTGTTCTCTAATGTCAATCTGACTAAAAGCTCGTGTTAGTCTAGAGAGTCTTTTGAGTGAGAAAATTCAGCTCTCCCCCCACTAAATAATGAAGAGAATCCATAATAATTAGAGATAAAAAGTAGCACAGAGACTGATCATTAACTTGTTTTAATTTTAAAATTTAAAACATTGCATTATCATACTACCTCAGAAAATTAAAATTATCCTTTCAAATGCAAGCTATAGCTCTTAAGAATGTTCACTCCTATCGACTTGAAAATTTTGCTTTGTTTTACCATTTATTTTAGAAGATAACAGGATATAGACACTTAAAGTATATGAAAATATTCACTTAACTTATATAACTATATAACTCATATATCTGTAAACTCCTGTTATCTTTGTCTCCATGTTCTCCAAACTCCCCCAAATGATTTAGTTGCTTGCTAATAGGGTGAGCCTAGGAGGCCTATTTTAAGTTCCATTACCAAAGGAAGTAAAATGAAAGAAAAATGCCTGGCCTGTAACATGACTACAATCTGATGTGATTTACTATAGCCTATAAGATAGGCTCTACACTATTCAGAGAGTATAATGTTATTTTAGGGTCTCTGTAACAAAATCCATTTTGCAACTTAAAAGCTATAAAGTGACTTACATCCTCCCTGCTTCTGTTTCATCTATAAAATGGGGACAACAGCACCTACATCAAAGGATAATTGTGCAGGTTAAAGTGCATGTAAAGTGCTTAGAACACTGCCCGGCACGTATTAAGTACTATATAAGTATTGTAATTATTTAATTCTTCCACAGTATGTCTCAAAGCCTTCTCTTGAACTGAATAAACAACTAAATTGGTTAAATATGTCACATCCCTACAATTAATTACAATTCTTTTGTTAAAAGATTTTAATTCTCTATTATGAAAATATATTTATTTATAATCTGTTGGACAGGGAGAAGAAAGATAGAAAATCATGTACAGTCTAATCTTATATTTAGAAAAGATGCTAATGAAGTTATGAAAAGTTGCAAGTCACTGTAATACTTATGTAGCATCTGCCAAAAGTGACTCAATAATTCATCATCCTCCCCACCCACTGGGAGAAGACTTAAAATAAAACTGATTATGATTATAAAATGGTGAGAATAAGGATAATCAAATAAGTATTATAAATCAGGTTTTAAAAACAAATTTAGAAATGTATACATTTAATTCATTATTCCTCCTCCACTCCTGAAAGCTGATGCTTCTTAAAATGGACTACACTTTAGAATTAAGGAAACAGAGCACTGATTTCTAATATATTACTCCAATCGCACCCACTGTCAACACACCACCACCACCATCATGTATATATAAGCTCTTGTAGTGCTCACAACTACATATCAACACAGACAATAAATCACCTTAACCAAACACCCAAGCTTAAGCAGCAGATATCAGGTACAGTCTATAGAGATTATAAACACAAAAGATTCTGTATGTCTAGAATACTAAGTAAGAATACTAAGTTTGTGGTATTGAGAGTACTCAGTAGCCTGTGGTACCCTTTAAGCTGTTTTTAAATTCTTCAATGAAATCAATACTATTAATTTCATGTTTACTATACATAGGATTTTTGTCAAGCTTATTAGTTTTTAAATTAATTCATAATCACCATTTAAAGACAAATTTTCCTCTTATCTAATGATTTTCATTCTATCTGTAAGTTCAGCTTACCTTTTTGTCTATAACAGCCATATTTCATTTTATCTCATCAGAAATACAGTTATTATGTACAAAGTTTTTCACATGTGCTTTCAAATGCCTACAAAGAGTAGATCAAGTTTTCAAATTTACATAAAACCACACTACACCAATTTACCAATATAAATATAAGTCTTTATACCTATTTATTCCATTCTATTTAGACAGTAACACTAACAAAATTCTTAATGTATATATCCCCACCACCTATACTCTTTCCCTATGCTATCATATTGACACAACAGAACATCTCAATTCAGCAACCAAGTTTTACAACTATCATTCTGATCAAATGGTAATGCACCAAGATAATAATTCTCTTGAGTTTTAACATGTTAAGAGTACATTATTTACCTAAGACCGAAGGACTATGCCTTCCTGCATAAAAAACAAAGATAGCCACATCAATTAATTCATACATATGGTGCTACCTATTCAATTTATTAAAAATTTTAATAAACATAATAATCAAAACTAGTGCTCCAAACTTATGCTGTTCACGTGGAAGACACTACAAGAAGACACAATAGAGACTGCCTGGCAATAAGAGGTACAAATTCCTTCTATAGAGATGGAGAAATAAAAGGACAAATCTAGTTGTCTAAAAGACAATTCACTGTACACATTTTATTTACAGTTTTGTACACTGTCTTAATATGAATGGGACCGCTTTTCTACTTGAGTCATTTTTTAACCAAAGCAAAATAACCTAAGTAATACAAAGTGTTAAAATACAGCATAAAGATACAAAAACAGACATACTAATTCTAATTAGGAATGTAATTATGATGTTACATTTTTTATAATCCACAATTATGTTTAGGAAATCACATAAACATAGATCACTGATTTGAATGAAATGCATAAATTTGTAGCAAAGCTTTGTAGTTACAAAAAAACAAAAAAATTACCAAAGAATGCACAAAATTAATGTTTATTCCACCTTTGTGTCATATTCCTGGATCCTTCACCAATGTTACATGAGGAAAAAAACAAAAGCAAAACAAATGAAAAACTGAAATCAGAATCACTAATGTTATCAAGTAGGGAAACAAATAAATTAAAATCTAGCAGCCATCAGCAAGAGTACAGCAAAGACAATGCTGTAAAAAGAAACAAAGAAAATTGCTAGAAAACTGTATGCATCATACTCTTTCAAACCAGCAAAATATGCTCCTGCATACAATGGAACATAAACAAAATTTTTTTCCTGTAAGGTATAGAAATGCAAGTTCTTTTTGAATATTGTGGATAGGTAAAATGTGTTTGTAATGGTAATTCTACTAAGCTATTACAGAGTGGGCCAGGAACACGCTTATGGATTCTGGGGATGATGTGTACTGTAATTCTTTGATTGGGATAGTGGACACTCTAGCCAAAATTTAAAAAAAAAAAAAAAATATATGAACACAGAAGTACAAGACAAAGGCGAATGAGACTTCTCTTATATCTTAGCAACATTTAGATGGAAATCAAATTTAAATGCAGTCCACTCTGCTTTTGAAGAGGCTTTGGTTCAGCTCCCAAATCTCGATTGCTTGACGCAGTCTCCTATGAGAATACTCAGAAGGTGTCTTCTTAAACAACAAACCTATTTTTAGTGGTGGAGCCGCTCTTAGTAGCTGTGTCTGCATGGGACTGATAACCAATCACTATCTTTGGAGGAAGTCCTAACCTTTCCTTGTATACCCTCCTAGAAGAAGAAAAATAAAAATAGTAGACATTAATTTTCATTCACACACACTAAATTTGATATTACTGTTCTTTACATAAAAAAGTCCAGAGCATGAAACAGGAAACTGCACACCCTTTTCCTTTTAGTAAAATTTACCCTTCATTTTATAGCAATTTCAGTTAATCACTTAACCAGTATCTGAGACCTGTTATGAGGTACTGTGTAATTACTAATAAATCAATAATAAGTAAAGCATGGACAGTCCCAGGGTGTTCATAGTATTTGATTATTTGCAAATAATCACAAATACATACAGTGGAGCTGTATCACATGCATAACTCATTTATACAAAATTGCTTATGTGTCTAATTTGCTGATATAAAATGCTACAATTTTATTTTACATATAAACCATAATAAATATTGTATATTATTACAAATTACATTTACCACACTTACTTTATGGTATTTTCAGGGTAATTTAGAACATACATGATTTCTGCTTTAAATACTAACTCTGCAACGTAATTTTCAAATAACATGTGACTCTATTTTAAGAACAAACTATGATGAGTGCCAAAATGGGTAAGTGTAGGGGCTGTGATATTGTATAACAAGGATGATCTAATCTTGTCTGTGAAATTAGAGAAATCTCCCCTTCAAAAGTCATGAGGTTAAAAGTAAAATGCTGAGAGAAAGAAGCACATATGAAGGCTGGGGAACAAAATAAGGCTGTGCGGCTATAGCTCATAAAGAAAAAGAGTATAGCAAAAAGGGTGACAATGTAAAATTGAGGCCAGATCACAGAGAGCACCACAGGTAAAGTTACGAATCCAGGCATTTATTCTTAAGAAAAACAGCAACACTTCAAAAATAAACACCAAAATAAAGATATACGTTTATACATATTGGAGAATACTAGGATAGTTTTTATCCATACACCTTCCAGAAGATTCTACTACCCTCCTTCAAATAAACTTTCTAAAAACAGTTTTGTGATAACCAAAATTATAACTATTATCAGATTTATTTTATGATACAGTGTATTCCCTTCCATTATACTTAATCATTAAAAATGCCAGAAAGCCAGAGCACTGAGCCATGTAACTTGGAAGGGTTTAAAAAAAAAAATCCTCCCTTGAAAAACTGAAGTCAAATATTTCACAAAGATTTTAATAATTTTTAATACTGACACAAATACAAGATTTTCAAAGAAAAGAAATTTGTACTTATTTTTAAACTGTTTTAAAATATTAAATCCCACAAATAATAACTTGATGCTGACAGGAAGATTGAGAATATGACCACAAACAACAGTCAACTTCTCTTTAGAGAAAACCTCTGTCGAATGAAAAGTGGTAAATTTCCGTACCTTTTAACCTAGAAAGAAATTATGTTCATAGGAGAATTCATAATGTTTGGAAAAAAATCACAAAGGGTGAACCAAACATTTTGTGACCTATGACCAATATTTAATTTTAAAACAAAATTTAAAATCAAATTTTACTAAGTTAAATGTAAAAAAAAGAAGATCCCAGTTAACATGACCAATATATAGGGGTGGGGTGGGGTGGAAGTGACAGGCAATTTTTACAAGGAATAATATTCACAAAGAAATTAAAAACATAATACACGTGGGTTTTAAAAATATGGTCAGAACTAAGATACTATCACTTAAATGTGACTGGAAGTTTATGTACAGCGTACACATATGTACACAGAATGCACATACATTATTTGCCAATACTCACTGAATTACTAAGAGTATTATAATATTAATGTTATGATTTTAAAATAGAAAAAAGATAATACTGTCATATGATAAATGAATAAAAGTCTACATGCCAAAATAGTGCACTCTGGTGATTGATTCTATACTCCCATTGTGAGGAAAAAGAAATTTTACAGAAACTTAAAAAAAAAAAAAAGAACAAGAAAATGGTAACACAGCAGTTTGATTATAACTTTTCATGAAAACATTATAAGGAAAATAATCATCTACAAATCCAAGTATTTTTTTAAGTTATAAATAACCATACTTCTGCTTTTAGTTATCTTAATATATTTTTATCTTAATATTTTCAAGGAAGTATACAAATAGCAAAACTTACCCTATATGTGTAACAGCCTCTCTGTTTTCACATTCAGTAGTCCATATTGCTATCTTATCACCTTTAGCTCTAACATTAACAACAGCTCCACATACATCATCACTGTAGTCATCAAAAGATTCTCCAATAAGGCACAGCAGCTTTAAAAAAGAAAAAAATTCAACCCCAAATTACATTAAATAAATTATACATTGCTTAATGAACTACAAATGTCTCTTTACAAAACAGTTTTTTAATCAAAAGTTAACTTTTTGAACGTCTAAATTATATTTATGTATATAGTTCTTTGTCCTGACTTTTCAAAAATTTATTTGTGTGTTTAATATCGAGATCATTAACAGTTGTTTTAGCTTTTTAAGCAAGTGGGGCAATTGAGATCAGGGCAAATGTAAAAGGCAAATTATCTTAATAGTCATTTGCTATGCTGCTGTTTCAACTTCCCAACAAACAAATATTAATGGAATAACTGAATAGTTGCTCATGCTGCCTCTTGTTCTCACTGTTTTTCATGAACACAATTTTTTTTATTGTGGCAAATATAAAAATTTACCCATTTTTACTATTTAAAAAATGTTTTTTTTGATTTGAGTATGGACGACACGACATTAAATCACTTTTAACCATTTTTAAGGATATGGTTCAGTGGCATTAAGTATACTGACAACATAGTATAACTATCACAACCATCCACCTCCAGAACGTCTGTCATCTTAAAGAGCTGAAATGACTTTAAAGTGGAATTCTAAAATGGATTTACTGATAATCTCCCCTCAAAACAAAATTAATCTCTTCATAAAAAAAACCAAACAAATAAAAAAACCATTTATTGAAATACTGATGAACTGCTTAACTTCGTAAGTGCTAACTACAAATGAAACGCTATGACAAGTGCTAAGAATCCAAAAGAGATTATTATCCTTATGTCTGATAGAGGTTGGGGTTTAGAACTTTTCACTAGAGAAAATGACAATTACCTCACATTTAATGTATGTCTTATAAAGCCAAAAGTTCCAGGTTATAGCACAATATATAGGATCAATTTCATTGTTTGCTTCAATGATCTAAAAAATTTAGTATAGAAAGTAATACTCTTAAGAGGGCTGTAAAACTTGTATAATACAAAAATGCAAGGTTCTAGAATTTTGAGGCTAATGAAATGACCAGGATGAGCTTACTATGGAAGTGAAAGTAAACTGCCGATCTCTTTATATCTGATTTGTAATATGGTATGAGGTTTCACTGTACCGTATGTAAAATACACAGTATACACTGATAGTACAAAATTAATTGCTGGCTTAAGATTTTACAGGTGGGCATCCTTATCTCTTAAATTAAGTAACCAACGTAAAATGTAATCCAAACTAAGTTTTAATATTCCAAAACTGCTTTATAATTTTAAAACCTTACTGTCTCTAGCCAAAAGCGATCCAGGTCACTTCGTCTCTGCTGCTTGTTCAATGTAATTAGCCATCTTCCTCCTCGTTTGTTTTTCTCATCTTCCCACATAGGCTCAATACCATCCTACAAGGTTAGTAGGTAACAATATTAGACAAAATTGTTACTTTAATTGAGGAGAGCACTACAAAGAGGAAGGAACAACTCTGTCAACTTCTTACTTTGTTCTCCATAAAGCTGTTATTGATGTAGTGGGGAAAAAAGAAGGCAGGATTTAAAGCTATGGGACTGCAGAACTAGAGTCCTGACATAATTATTAGCTATAAACCTTGGGGTTCCTTTAAGTTGAGGTTCTTAAACACCGAGAAACAGATACCCTTGAGAAGCTACATACATTTCTATATATAGAAAATATATGCAAAAATTATGCAATTTCAGAGTTAATGAATGCCCCACCCCCTACCACTTGACAAAACCCATTTGTAAATATGAATATCCCAAAGACCAATGCATCCAAGGTTAAGAATTCCTGATGAACTCTGGAGTTCTACACTTCAGTCTACTCAAATGTGTAAGAGAGAGACTGGACTGGATGGTCAAAAATCAATCACAGTGTGTGCCCACAGAGTAAGATTCTCAATTGCAATTATTTATAGCAGTAAGGCAAAATTTGTTTAGGCTAAAGCCCAGTAAAATTAATTTAATTATTCTCCAAAACTCAGAGCATTACTATTCCTAAGTTTCTGACAAGATTTCTTACTGAGTAACTGAATGGTCCAGTCTTATAATGAATGTATGAAATCACCAGTTAAACATACCTTAAAAAGTGAGTAGTCACAGCCAGGCATTAAATTACTAGACAACTGGATGTGGTTGTACAGACTAGGTAAAAGAAAAGGACAATTATAAACACAGAATATGTAATGCAGAGTTTAGGTACTTATGTACCTAAAATGTAAATACTAAATGTATTTAGAGAATATGATAAAATAAAAAGATAAAAGTTCATTTGCTTGTTTTTCTACTGAGTCAATATCCATAATGGACCAAAAAGGTATCTTAATAATGGTCAGTTCAAGAATCAGCATTTGATCATTTTCAAGAAAATATTTTTAATGATTTTATTCTGACAAAAGTATATTTTGATGTATTAGTTAACTCAGTGCATACATATGTATATATAAGAAACTGAGAATAGGAGGTATGAGGCTGCTTTCTGTACATGAAAGTATTCATGATGCTAATGAGCAGTTTTAAACACACAAAAAAACAAATCAAGGGAAAGCAAGACAAACTTCCTGACTATCAGCACTGCAGGACTGAAAGAAGACAGCATTATTATCCTTGAAGTTGTCCTAGAAAAGACCAATGGGTCTCAAATACTGCAGTCATCACTAGTCAGTCAGCATAGCAATTATTTGGAAAGCTTTGGAAAAAAACAAGCAAGCAAGCAAACAAACAAAAACCACCCAGGCCCTACTCCTGTGATTTTAATCCCTTTATATATAGGGTGGAACCCTGGAATCTATATTTTTAAACTTTTCCCCAAGTATCAATGTAACAGAGTAACACTTGAAATAACTTAAATATTCACTAGCCTGAAGGTAGAAGGCTAAATTATTTGACCTCCTGAAGTTTCTTCTTGCAATGTTATAATAAAATTGGCAACAGATTTAAGGATGCTTTGCCCGTCTCCAACATTAGATGCAAAAACATGATCTTGCTACATCTGCAGACCATGGACAATGCTATTATCCTTAGACTCTCCTGATGCTATTTTAATCCAGAAATATTTCAAGCAGAATTTTAAGAAAGATTCTGGCATCCTTTGGATCACATTCCACAGGATTACATACAAATCCAATCTGGGGGAAGGTAGCCCAAGGCTGAATAAGATCTGCAGAGTTACTCATCGGTCACTCTTCCAAACTACATTATCATTGGCAGCTTCCACTAGGCAAGAGAAGAGGCCTGGATAGTAACAGTAACTATATAATTAGCACCACCACTTTATGAAATTATTGGAGAGGGTGGAAATGCTTTCTTCAATGGCACTCAAGGTAGAAATGCCCAATGCTTCTTTATGCCTTCTCCTTTCTCCTTCAATGTGCTCTAAAGTCTATTAAGTTTATAGTAATGAGTACTTGTAGTGACACATTTAAACAGAATCAGAGCACTACAGATGAGACTGGATAAATCCCAAAGGGCTCAACAGCTGTTTACCACTAAATCTGCCAGGAAAAAAAGTGAGAAATTAAGTGCTTAGGTATTTACAGAAAGCTAAAGAATTCCTTCATATGTCTAAGTGTGAAAGTCTACTATGCAATGACAATGCTTACACATAACTAAAGTATGGGACCATGCTGTAAGTACAGGCTCACTTAGAAACCCAATTATGTAAACCGGTGAAAAGCCTACCAAACCAGATAAATGCAGATCTGGTTCAGAGGGGGAAATGGTTCCCAAGACTCTTGTTCTTCCTCTTCCATAGGAGACTGAAGACTTTTTAGAGGACTCAAATAAATACAATCAAAGAAGAAAATCACTTGATGTTTTGATGAAGGGCAAAACACGGTAACCCTAGTTTAATTAGACAACTAAACCTATGAATTACTGGGGATTTAAATACAGTTCCATTACTTCAAAAAAAGATAATGATTTCAATATAAAGTGACGACTCAAAGTACACAGCTCAAAATTTAAGAGTTTTCTCTAATTATTCTATGCTTTTTTCCCCTAGTGATTCAAATGCATATTTAATATCTATTGTGGGCAAAGCACTGCAAAGATACAGAAGAATACTGTTTCTGCCCTGGAAGAAGTATACATATATGAATCTTCTGACAATCTGTTCTTTTTTGTGGGCAAAATACACTCGGGGGTTATGTTAATACATAAGAGTTACATCACTGATTCAACATATATAGGATCCAAAAAAATACTAGATGCACAAATTAGAATTTTAGATAAGTTTACACCTCTTAAAAATGTCTTAACAAGTTTTATCTTTGAAATGAAAATCATTTTTCAAATAAATTACATATTAAATTAATTTGTTTTTCGAGAATCAATACTACAAAACTTCTTGAAAAGACTTTACAAATTTTAAATTTTACTTTACCTAAATTTTACTTGGACAAACCTTTCAGCCTTTGAAAAATCTCAGAATCCATATCACAGGAAATCCTAGGTGTTACACCAAAAAAAATTTGCAAAAAGGGAACCTAACAAAGCTCCGGAGTATGGGGCAAATGTATCTAGGCAACCAAGAAAGGGGACAGGTTCCAACATATTGTCAAAAGTTCTAGAAGCAACAAAGGACTCCCAAGGGAAGGATCTCTTAGGACAAGAATATAGAATATACACAGGGCTAAAGGCTGACAAGACTGAAGCTTTCCAATTCAAACAGTTCTGAGGAGATGGACAAATAAAAAGGTAGGTCTACAGATGAACATCTATTGTTTACCTTATCCTCCATTTTGGGAATGTGACTTAAAATGAAAAATTACACACTTAATAAAACAAACATCCTAAAATGGTTACTTACGCCCAAAAGTCTTCAACAGTATCAAACTTAGAGATCAGCCGAAGGTTTGCTTGCCAAGTTTTGCTTTTATCATTTTTAAAAAACCAGAGTGCCCATCTAAAAGTAAAAAGTCAGCGTCAAACATGGTAGTTTTTAAATTCACATTCCTAGCCTCTTTCTTCACAACAGCCAAAGGAAGGAAGCAGCCCAAGTGTCCACTGACAGATGAGTAGATAAATAAAATCTGGTTTAAATATACAGTGGAATATGTGTCAGACTTAAAAACAAAGTCTGAGGATGAACCTTAAGGACATTACATTAAGTGAAATAAGCCAATCACGAAAGACACACAGTATAAATCTACTTGTATGAGGTATTTCAAGTAATCAAATTCAGAGATAGAAGGTAAAATGGCAGGGGCTAGAAGGAAAGGCAATGGACAACTGTTTAATGGGTACAGAGTTTTAGTTTTGCCAAGATGAAAAAGAGTTCTGGAGACTGGATGCACAACAGCATGGATGTACTCAACACTACTGAACCGTACACTTAAAAAATGGCTAAGATGGTAAATTTTGTTATGGTGTATTTTACCACAATTAAAAATTTATTTTAATTTAAAAATAATTTTAAATGGTAGATAATATTATAGTAGCAAATAATGAGTAGTTTTCGCTCTTTCATTTAGAAAGTATGTATTTTGGGCACCTGGGTGGCTCAGTTGTTCCACATCTGCCTTTGGCTCTGGTCGTGATCCCAGGGTCCTGGGATGGGGCCCTGCATGGGGCTCACTGCTCGGCGGGAAGTCTGCTTCTCCTTCACTCTCTCCCCCTGCTTGTGTTCCCTCTCCCTGTGTGTCTATTTCAGAGAGTGTATTTCACAGAGAGACACAGGGAGAGAGGGAACACAAGCAGAGGGAGAGGCTGAGGGAGAAGCAGGCCTCCCACTGAGCAGGGAGCGCCATACAGGCCCAATCCCAGGACCCTGGGACCATGACCAGAGCGGAAGGCAGATGTGGAACCACAGAGCCACCCAGGCGCCCCTAAAAAAGATCTTTAAAGGGAAAAAATATAAGTATGTATTTTGTACCTACTTCCTAACAGATTCTCTGCTATACTTTAGAGACCCATTGGGTTCATCCGTTAGAGTAATTCAGAGAAATGTTTAATAGACAATTACAGAGTGCCAACTGCTCTGACAGAGATAATGAAGCAGTTACTTAAGAAAAACAGCAGAAGCACTTAACCAGAAAAGAAAGCAGGGAGCAAGAAAGCTGAATTTTCAGAGAAATGAAAAGGTATTAGCCAAGAGTGGAAAATAAGAGACTCCTAAAAAGGGGGGGGGGTGACTATGAAATGCAATTTTCTCTTTATACAAGCACACAAATGAGAAAATAACAAAATAAAAGGATTCACTGAGTAATGCTATCACATGCTCTGAAATAATGTATACTAGTTTCTACATATCTGTATATAACTGTTAAAAAAAGTTTTATTCTAATACCTGGAATACAAACTCATGTCACATCAAAGTTACACTTAAATAGCCCAAGATAACATCTTTAGTACAATTATCTGAATTACGATACCAAAGGTAACTCAAGAGGGAAATTTCATTTTCTCACTGAGAATAAGGTTGTCTGAAGACAGGTTTCCAAACACATTATATATACTTCAAAACTCCGTAATTAACGCTTAGGTAATCTGACATAAAAATGAGATGCATTTCAACATCCATTTGACCATGTGAATTTGCCAAGCCGCTAAGGACAAAAAAGAAAAAAAGCAAAGGCACGGAAATTATTAAAGACACATGTAATAAGGTCAAGTACTGTATACTCTGGTTTTCCAAAATTAAATCTTTCCTGAAAAAATTCAAAATAGAACGACCATATCATCCAGCAATTCCACTTCTAGGTATTTACCTGAAGAAAATGAAAACACTAACTCAAGAAGATGTATGCACCACCCTCATGTTCATGCAGCATTGTTACGTGTGGAAATCACCTCAGTACCCATCAATAAGTGAATGGATAAAGAAAATGTTGTATGTACACAACAGAGTATTATTTGCCCACAAAAAAAGAGGAAGAAATCTGTCATTTGAGACATTTGATGAACATGGAGGGCACATGTTAACTAAGTCAGATAAAGAAAGACAGATACTGTTATGTTTCTCATTTATATGGGAAATCTTAAAACAAAAAAAACTAAAAAAACCAAGGTCATAAACACAGAAAGAGTGGTGGCTGCCAGAGGTAGGGGTTGGGTAAAAAGAAGTGAAAAGGGTCAAAAGGTACAAACTTCCAGTTATAAAATACTTAAGTCATTAATGATATACAACATGGAGACTATGGTTAATGACAATGTATTATGTATATGAAAAGTTGCTAAGAGTAAATCTTAAAACTTCTCATTACAAGGAAAAAAACCTTTTTTTAAGTATGGTGACAGATATTAAGTAAACTTTCTACAGTGATCATTTCACAATATAGTTATGGACATTGGGGAGGGTAGGTACTATGGTGAGTGATGTGAATTGTGTAAGACTGATGATTCACAGACCTGTACCCCTGAAGCAAATAATACATTATATGTTAATACAAAAAAAATACACAAATACTGAGTCATGTTTTACACCTGAAACTAATGTTATATGTGAATTATACCTCAATTAAAAATGATTAATAAAATTCTTTTTCCCTTTTTTTTTTAACTGCATCCAGCGATTGGACATATAAAAATTTATCCTAACAAAATAATTAATGATTAGGTAAAAATGTTTGTACAAGAATGTTCTTCATGTTGGAAAATTTGGAAACATCTTAAGCACTTTCAACAAGGGGTCATTTAAATCCAGTTATCAAAATGTGGTTTGCAAATGCTTAGGGGACTTTAGGACCCTTTCAGGAACTCTGATTAAGTAAGAACTATTTTCATAATAATGCTAAGACATTATTTTATTTTTCCCTGTGTTGACATTTGTACTAATGGTACAAAAGCAATGGTGGACTAAATCTGCTGGTATCTTAGCAAGTTCCATACAATGGTATCAAATTGTACTAGCAGTCACTGCACCCTTTACCTTCACCACCTCTGACGGTAACAACGTCAGTTGCAGTTAAGAATGCCACTGATGAAACATAGTAATTGGTTTCACTGAATTTTAATCTATCTACATATTTTTCATATTCTGCAAAAAATCAAAATCAATAACAAAACATTTCCATATACCAAAGTATAATCAATGCTTAAGGAACTGAATTGTAAACTAGCCACTTTTTTCATAGAACTCCATTTTAACCATGACTGATAGATAAACACAGTTATTTCTTGAAAATGAAGAGAGTGAGCTTCCAGGAGAATATCAGAAGTCTGGAAAGACTGCATGTGCTACTGTGACAAACTTACTACAACTAAAACACATTTCTGATGAGTTTAGTAGTGATATTAATGGACATTACTGTTTTCATACTGCATAATAAGAACTATCAGTATCTAGAAGATCTGCATAACTCACTGAACCAATGTTTTCCAAAGGACCCCTGGTGTTTCAAAATCATACATGGGTAAAAGGTCCATGCCAAATGCAAGACAGGCCAATAGATATTAATGAAACAAAGAAGGAAAGATTCTTGGATATATTTTCAGATTATACATTGCAGCTGACCTATAAAAAACGTATTATCAAAGGATAGTATCTATAATTAACTTACAAGGCTATTAAAAATCCTCCTTTTCCAACCATGTACTTGTATGAGGACATATACTCTTATACTTCCTATGAAACAACTTATCTTCTTCACAGACTGAATGCAGCTATACTAACTTCTGTTAAGTCAGGCACTTAAAGAGATTTATAAAAATGCTATTCTTCCCACTATATTTTTGAATATTTTTTCATAAAAAATATTTGTTAACATGCAATGGATTTTCTAAATGAATATATAATTTTACATTTTCTCAGGTTTATTTTCTAATATACTAAAGGGAAATAGATAAAAATCTACATAACCAAAGCTCTGTGGGGTCCTCAATAAAAAGGTCTTGAGGCCAAAAATTTAAGAACTGCGGACTTAAATAAAATATACACCAATAAAACAGAACTATGCAGCTATTAAACAGAATAATTATGTGGATAAAGTTATTCCTAAGATGGACATGAAACCCAGAAGCCATGGAGGAAAGGTGCTACTGGACTACATAAAAACCAAAACCTATTAAAAATAAAGAAAAGAAAAGAAAAAACCTGTTTTAAAAAAATGTAATTCCACAAACAATGTTAAAAGACAAATTATTTGGATAATTCATTTTCACCTTAATGTCCTACATGGGTAAGTTAGCAACCCTAATTACAATGCCAGGAAATAAACTTTTTTTTTTAAAGATTCATTTATTTTGGAAAGATTGCCAGAGGGGCGCGGAGGGGGGATCTCAAGCAGACTCCCTGCTGAGTGCAGAGCCCAATACAGGGCTTGATCTCAAAACCCTGAAATCACGATCTGAGTCAAACTCAGGAGAGGGACACTTAACCAAGCCACCCAGGCACCCTGGAAATAAAACTTTAAAGAATACCTGCTTCCTATACCTAGACCAAAGAACTGAGCAGACTGTCCACAGATAAAAACAAAAATGTTCCATATATATGACAAAGCTGTGCAACGTTAAAAGAAATGCAAATTAGGGACACCTGGCTGGCTGGGTCGGTTAACCATCTCATCTGCCTTTGGCTCCCAGTCCTGGTATTGAGCTCTCCAGCCTGCTTCTCTCTCCCCTGCTCCTTATGTGCTCTCTCTCAGACAAAGAAATAAATAAAATCTTTTTTAAAATGCAAATTTAAAATGAGAAGACATTATCTTTTTATAAATCAGACTAGGACCAACCAATTGCAAAGATGTAGAAACCAAGAACTCACACTGCTAAGAGCCTAAGCTGATAAAGGAGGATAATTTGGCAATTATCTATTTAGGCTGTTAAAGCATAGTCTTTCACCTAAGAAATCTGAAATTTTGGGCCTCCTGGGTGGCTCAGTCAGTTAAGCATCTGCCTTTGGCTTGGGTCCTGATCTCAGGGTCCTCAGATCAAGCCCCACATCAGGCTCCCTCCTCAGCTGGAAACCTACTTCTCCCTCTCCCTCTGCTCTTCCCCACCACTCTCTCAAATAAATAAATCTTTTTTTAAAAATCTGAAATTTTAGCTAATAAATATATTCCTACAAGTACACAAAAAACATACAGGAATGCATATACTACAACAGTGTAAAAAGGAAACAAAAAAGGTCTAAATACCCATTAATATAAGCCTGATAAAATATGTGACTATTCATTTAACACCAAGTTTAAAATAACAGGGCAAAATCTGCACAAACAAAAAAGTTAACAGTATTGTCACTTGTATAAAGAAAAAAACAGACCTGCACACTAAAAAGCTTTGGAAGACTACAAACCAAAATTAACACGGACTACTCCAGGAGTGAAGAAAAGTAAAATGGAAAAGAAAGTATCTAAGGAAAACAGAGAACTTTTACTTAACATACTTGTACCCTGATAATTTACTCTTATAATTATTATACATTTTTAATAATGCATAATTATGCAATATTTACAAAAAGTAAATAATGAGGAAACTACCTGATCTGAACATAAAACATCTTGGAATATTTTTCCAAATGATAATATTTTACACAATGATATTATTACTGAAGTAGAATTCATAGAAAAGTTGAAATCCTCACAGACTTCATTTTAGGGTTAATCAGTTTATCTACTAATGACATTTTTCAGGCTCTTCTTGAATGTTATTCAAGCTGTGAGGGATATATGCTTTGATTACCTCTCCCAGCAACAGCAATACCAAAAACTAGCTTCAAAGACAAAAGGCATACAGAGTTAGCTTTTTGTAAGTTAACATTAAAAATATGAAAAAAAAAGCACACAAAAAAACCAAAACAGGGGTGCTTCAGTGGCTCAGTCGATTGAGCTTCCAACTTTTAGTGGGGAGTCTGCTCGAGATCCTCTCCCTCTGCCCCTTCCCCTGCTTGTACATGCATTCACCATCTGCCTCTCTCTCTAAAATGAGCAAATCTTTAAAAAAATTTGAAAAAATACCTTCCTTAAGGGTTTTGGTACAACTTTTATGTTGAATTATATGAAACTGCCACTAATCAATTGTTCAACTTTGGTACAATGCTTTCCCCTGAGGAAGGATTTTTACCCTTTATGGACTATTTGACCTTTGATGGCTCACTCATTTGCTGACAATCCCCACTGTATAAACAATGAATTTCTTCCTCACTACAGGATATGCTGAAACAGGTATCTTATGAAAAAACTACCTAAAACATGTTT
Source organism: Lontra canadensis (assembly GCF_010015895.1). Lineage (NCBI taxonomy): Eukaryota > Metazoa > Chordata > Mammalia > Carnivora > Mustelidae > Lontra > Lontra canadensis. The sequence goes on along the minus strand of NW_022630995.1, from coordinate 106,587,171 downwards.
GGACTTTATTTCAATATGTCTACCATGATAATGAAGAAATGGTGAAAAAAATATTCAGGCCATAAAGGGAAAATGTATTGTCTGGGTAAGGGAAACTATAGGTGTATCTTAGAGATACTGCAGATGCGGTTCTAAAACACCACACTAAAGTACGTATTAGAATAAAGGAAGTCAGACTACTGAAATTTTTTGGATTCCAGAGGCACATAAAAGTTATGTTTACACTATACCGTATTCTAGTAAGGGTGCAATATCATCGTCTAAAAACCTAATGTATATACCTTAATTTAAAAATACTTTGTTGTAGAGGCGCCTGGATGGCTCAGTTGGTTAGGCAACTGCCTTTGGCTCAGGTAATGATCCCGTAGTCCGGGGATCGAGTCCCACATCAGGCTCCCTACTCAGCAGGGAATCTGCTTCTCCCTCTGACCCTCCACTTCTCATACTTTCTCTCTCTCTCTCTCTCAAATAAATGAATAAAATCTTAAAAGAAATACTTTATTGCTAAAAACCATCATCCAAGCTTTTAGTGAGTCAAAATCCTTTCGCTAATAGAAGGTCCTGTTTTGATGATGCTGGCTGCTGACTGATCAGGGGGTGGTTACTGAAGTATGGGGGTAGCTGTGGTAAGACAAACAATGAAGTCTCCCACATTAATTGACTCTTCCTTTCACGAACGATTTATCTGTAACACGCAATGCTGTTTGGATACTTTTATCTGCAGAGCTTCTTTTGAATTGGAGTCAGTCCTCTTAAACTCTGCTACTGCTTTATCAACTAAGTTTATGTAATATTCTAAATCCTTTGTTGTTATTTCAACAATCTTCACAGCATCTTCACCAGGAGTAGGTTCCATCTCAAGAAAACATCTTTGCTCATCCATAACAAGCAACTCCTCATCTATTCAAGTTTTATGATGAGTTGCAGCAATTCAGTCCTAATCTTCAGGCTCCACTTCTAATTCTACTTCTTTACTACATCTGCAGTTACTTTCTCCACCAAAGTCTTAAAGCCCTCAAAATCAACCAGGAAGGCTGGAATCAACTTCTTCCAAACGTCATTCATGTTGATATTTTGACCTCTACATATGGAACCATGAATGTTCTTAACAGCATTTTAGAACGGTTGAATCCTTTCCAGAAGGTTTTCAGTGTACTTTATCCAGATCAATCAGACGAACTCCTATCTATATGGCAGCTACAGTTTTACAAAATGTATTTCTTAAACAGTAAGACTTCAAAGTCAAAATTACTTCTTTGTTCAGATGTTGTATACACTGCCAAACAGATATATTAGCAGGCATGAAAACAACATGCATCTTGTACATCAGAACTCTTGGGTGACCAAGTACATTGTTCTAGGAGCATTAGTATTTTGAAAGGAATTGGTTTGAATAGTGGGCTTAAAATATTCAGTAAACTGCTTTGTAAAACAGAAGTGCTGTCATTCAGACTTTACTGATTCATTTACTAAGCACTGAAGAGTAGATTTTGTATAATTCTTTAGGACTATGGGATTTACAGGATGGTAAATAAGCACTGGCTTCAACCTAAAGTCACTGGCTATATTAGACCCTAAAAGGAGTCAGCCTGTCCTTGGAAGCTAGGTACTGACTTCTTTCTAGCTATCAAAGTCCATCCAGATGACATCTTCCACCAGAAGGCTTTGTCATTTACACTGAAAACCTGTTATTCAGTGTAGCCAGCTTCATAATGATCTTAGCTCGATCTTCTGGATAACCTGGAGCAGCGTCTACATCAGCCCTTGCATTTTTATGTTAGAGAGACAGCTTCTTTTCTTAAGCCTCAGGAACCAAACCTGTGTTAGCTTTAAACTTTTATTCTGCAGCTTCCTCTACTCTCTCAGCCTTCACAGAATTGAAGAGCATTAGGACCTTGCTCTGGATAAGGTTTTGGCTTAAGGGAATATTGTGGATGGTCTGATCTTCTATCCAGACCACTTAAACTTTTTCCCTGTCAGCACTAGGGGTGTTTCATTTTCTTATCCATGAGCTCACTGGAGTAGCACTTTTAATTTCCTTCAAGAACTTTTCCTTTGCATTCGTAAGTTGGCTGTTTAGTGCAAGAGACTTAGTTTTTGGCCCATCTCAGCTTTCAACACGCCTTCCTCGCTAAGCTTAATCATTTCTAGCTTTTGATTTAAAGTGAGATGTATAGGACTCTTCCTTTCACTTGAGTATTTACAGGCTACTATAGGGTTATTACTTGGCCTAATTTCAATATTGTTCTGTCTCAGGGAAAAGGGAGACCCAAGGAGAGGCAAAGAGATGGGAAACAACTAGTGAGTAAAGCAATTAGAACACACAGTATTTATTAAGTATGTCATCTCATATGGGCACAGTTCATGATGCCCCAAAATGATTACAGTAATTACATCAAAGATCACTGATTTCAGATCACCATAACAAACACCATGAAAAAGTTTGAGATAGATTCTAAGACTTGCCCAAATGTGACAGAGAGACACAAAACAGACAAATGCTACTGGAAGAGTGGCACCAACTTGCTCAAAGCAGGGTCACCACAAAACTTCAATTTGTAAAAAAAAATGAAGTTTCAGGCACCTGGGTGGCTCAGTGGGTTATGCCTCTGCCTTCAGCTCAGGTCATGATCTCAGGATCCTGGGATCAAGGCCTGAGTCGGCCTCTCTGCACCGGGGGCCCCCCCCCCCCCCCCCCCCCCGCCCCTGCCTGCCTCTTTGCCTACTTGTAATCTCTCTCTCTCTGTGTCAAATACATAAATAAAATCTTTAAAAAAAAAAAAAAAGAAGAAGTTTCTGCAAAATGCAATAAAACAAGGGATGCCTGTGAAACATATACAGGCTTATGGGATTTTTAAAGTAGATAGGGTTAAAAAGTCTTGGGGTAAGGGAATGAATGGAATTGAAATATTTAAATATCCTCAAATAAATTCTAATTTACTTCCCTCCAAATTCTTAAAATATTTCTGCCTTGCCCTTTTCTTCCCACCATCAGCTCTCAGAGCATTCATGTTACTTCTCATCACCATAAAAACCATAAAAACACAAAACATAAAAACACAAACATACTGGGAAGGGGTGGGGTAGAATTGGGAAAATATATAATGAGCTACTACTTGACTATGAAATTTAACTCATCCTTTTTTTTTTAAGTAGGCTCCACACTCAATATGGAGCTTGAACTCACAACCCCTGAGATCAAGAGTTGCATGCTCTACCAACTGAGCCAGCTAGGTGTCCTGAAACTTAATTCATCCTAACCGCTCCTCTTTTCCTCTCCTAACTTGTCTTAAAAAGAAACCAACCAACCTCCAGACTCCACATCCCCCAGCTTTTTCTCCTTCACAGGCCGACTTCAAGTTGCTTACTCTTGCTCTATAATACGTTTGTATTCACTATACCAACTACTCCAAGCTTTTTCCATCATCTACATTCTACTAAACTTTCTTCTACATTAGCAAGGACTTTATCATTCAATCCAATGGCCATTTTGAGCCTTTTTCAAATTGTTTATTCCAATGGATATTTGACCTTTTTGTGTAACATATGCTATTGACCACCTATCCTTGAAACAAACCATTTTCTTTGTTTCCCTGACTGCCACTCTGTCCTAGTTTACACAGTTTATGTCTAAACCTTTCATAGGCATTATCCCTCCAAAAAATCCGTTATAAGCTGGTATCCAAACCTCTCTGTCTTGAGTCAAGTTCACTTCAAAGAGAATTCATTTGCTATATAGTTTCACTTACCACCAATTACTGATAAGACTTTAAACCCAATGTCTCAACCAGTTCTCTTTTCTGCGCTCAAGACTCGCACATACAACTGCTTACTAAAAACAGGTTATCCAAGTGAAAATGGAATAGCCAACCTAATATAACTAAAACTAGTCTCACCTAATTGTTCCCCCCAAACCTGTCCTATTTTACCATTCATTCACCTCATTGCCTCAGTCAGAAGAACATAATGTGTCAGAAGGCTTACCTGTTCTGTAAAGGATGTTTAATATAGTGTTCTGGGTTAGCAACCTCCTGATTAGATTCTGTTTTCTCTTCTTCTGTAGGCGGGGGATTAGGAGTAGGGGTGGTTTCCTAATGGAAAATAATAAAATATTATTTTAAACTTCTTAACATAACTATGATAGCAATACTCTAAATCAAATACTGCCAATATTCTTTAAGAATTTTAAAAGCATTTCATAAAATAGGCCACAAACAAATGCTGAGAAAACCACCAGATTCTCCATTCTAGCATCTCTTCTCTAAGAGCAAAAGGCTTCTCAATAAAAACACAGTAACAATACTATATACAATTATCTGTCACTTACACATTTTGGTATCAGAAAGATTGTTAGACACGATGCAACAAAGTTAAGGAATCAGCTGTCATTCCTAACATACCACTAAAGTACTATGTAGGGTTTGGAGGGTGGGGGAAGTGTGCCTAAAGTTTGGAGAGTGTAATATGACAAAAGAAAGCTTATGAACTGATGAAGCCAATACTGCACAGGCTCTTCCTTCTTGTCACACTATTTATTATATGGTAAAAGTTCAGCAACTTCTATCACTTTCAAAGGCTCCAGGCAAAAAAGCTTGATTTGGCTTGATCCTAAATCATCTTCTAGGTTAGACATAGTACTGTCATCTACAAATGTCGGGAAAAGGGATGCCTGGGTGGCTCAGTCACTTAAGCCTCTGCCTTTGGCTCTTGTCACGATCCTAGGGTTCTGGGATGGATTCCTGCTTCTCCCTCTGCCTGCCAGTCCCCTTGTTTGTCCTTTCTCTTTCTCTGTCAGAAAAATAAACTCTTAAAAAAAAAAAATCCTTAAAAACTCTCAGGAAAAAAAGGAGCTTGGGGATAATCTGCGTTCTCCACATTGCTCCATGTAGCTCTTCACCAAATTACAAACTACTGTCAACACAGCTGGATACCACGGAAAGGCACCAGAAGCTAAAACAAAGACTGATTTTTTTCAAAAAGTGCACCACAAAAAGAGTCTAGGGATCATATTTCAACTGAACTAGCAAAACAACAGAGATGTATGTTCACATTAACAGGATTGTGCAAATCAGGGATGGAGGATCTATAAGACAGGTGTTAAGTATTCATTTTACAAAATACATTTTACTTAACATGACATGTCTAGGAGCTAATTTCTACTAGCCTATGAAGTCGCTTATAATAGAGGCTATGCCTTGATTTTGCTCACAACTGTAATGCCAATGAGCACAGCAGGATATTATTGGCTTGATTACATAAGAAATAAAATAAAGGTAAATGTTTAAAAGCAATTAAGACTCCAAAATTTATACAGTCAATGCCCTAAAATCACCATTTTTTACCAGGATTTTTCTATCACAATTTACATCTGCATATAGATAACTACAAAATGCCATTCCTTAACCCACCAGCTTAAAATTAATAATTTCCAGAGAGAGGCAGTCTCAATGGATCAAGAAACAGGCAACAGTTACAGACTAAGTGGGCTTAGAGAGATAGGGTAGTAGAGAAAAGTGGGCTAGAGAGATGTTAAGCCTCAAAAATCTATGTAAAAGTCCCTCAGAGATCCTTGGCTAGTTCCTAAGCTGTGATGTTCAGAGTACAGCTCTGGGTAGTCTAGCAGAGAAAGCTCAGCCAAGACTTCAGGGGCTGAATACCATTAGCAAGACTGGGTTCACACCAGAGTGGGTGAGTGAAAATCCTCAGCTTTCAGATGAAATCCTAGAAAGGAAATCAGGTGAAATACATCTGTCTAACAAATCCTAAAACCAATCTTTGACAGGATCAAGGTAATCTACCTACAAATTAAGTGCCTTCAAGAACCAAACTCTACATTCTTCAGAAGAGAACATAATTCTGTGTCTCTATGAATGCTATTTACAATATCCTATCCAACAATCAAACATTACTAGACATGCAAAGAATTTTTTTTTAAAGATTTTATTTATTTATGGGGCATCTGGGTGGCTCAGACGGTTAAATATCTGCCTTCAGCTCAGGTCACGATCCCAGAATCCTGGGATTGAGCCCTGCATGGGGCTCCTTGCTCAGCAGGGAGACTGCTGCCTCTGCTCGCTCCCTCTGCCTGCCGCTCCCCATTTGTGCTGTATCTTACTCTTTGCTTTCTTTCAAATAAATAAATAAATAAGTCTTAAGATATGTTATGTATTCTTATATATTCAGAGAGAGCGAGAATGAGAGAGTATAAGCAGGTGGGAGCAGCAGAGGGAGAGGGAGAAGCAGGCTCCCCGCTAAGCAAGGAGCCAGATGAAGGACTCAATTCAGGGCTCTGAGACTGTGATCTGAGATGAAGGCAGATGCTTAACTGACTGTTCCACCCACAGGCCCCTGCAAAGAATTTTTTTAAAGTCACTAATGATCAAGAGATTAACCTGTCCACAGAAAGACATCGAGACATGAAAACAGCAAACAAAGACATAATAACCAAAATTACTCTAGTAAAATAGGAGAAAAGATAGGGGAAAAGATGAAAAAAAAAGGTGGAGTTTTTGAAAAGATAATGAAAATCTATTTTTAAAGAGAACCAAATAAGCATTATGGAACTGCTAAGTACAATGTCTGAAATTAAGACTTCCCTGAATGGGGGGCACCAGGGTGGCAAAGTCAGTTAGGCATCCAACTCTTCGTTTTAGCTCAGGTCATAATCTCATGGTCATGAAAGTGAGCCCCACCTGGGGATCCACACTCAGCAAGGAATCTGCCTGAGATTCTCACTCCCTCTGCTCTCCCCCTGCTCAAGCTCTCTAGCTCTCAAATAAATAAATAAATAAATAAATCAAAAAAACTTAAAGAGTTCACTGAATGATTAACAACAAATTCAACGCTACAGAATGTGAGATTGGTGAACTCAAACATAGGTCAGCAGAAGATACTCAAGTAAATACAGACAGAGAGAAAAATAGATGGTAAACACTGTGGAAAATGGTTAAAAAGTTCAAGGACAAGATGAGAGAATCGAAAGAAGCAATATACAAACAATGACCAAAATTTACCAAATCTCATCAGAAACGCAAGTCACAGATTCAAAAAGCTCAAGGAACTCCAAGCAGTAAAATACACACAAAATTATACCTAGGCATATCAAATTCAAACTACTGAAAACCTAAAGAAGTCACATTATAAGTTATTAGGAAAGAGGACACAGACACACAAACACACACACCCCTTTCATAAGAATAATAAGATTAACAGCTAACTTCCCAAAGAAACTATGGAAGCCTAACTAAGACAACAGAATGACATCTCTACACTGAAAGAAAAATTGTTAACCTAGAATTCAGTGCCTAGGAAAAACATCCTTCAGAACTGGATAAATACACAGATGCACAGATAGAAACAACCCCCTCTTCCTCAACACATAAATACAGATCCAAAATAAAGAGGAACAAACACCAAAGGAAAAGTCTTCAGGCTAGAGAGTCCAGGTAGGAACATGAAAATGTAAAAAAGAATGAAAATCACTGGAAGACTATGAACAGTTTAGAAGAAAATAATAATGATGTCTCATGGAGTTTAAAATAGTAATGATGGTTCTAGAAAAGAACTGGGTATATATAAATTTGTAAGGTTGGCTGTACAGCACATTCTTCCTTCAGAAGTTAAGTGCTATAAATGATCTTATTTACCTACATTAAGAGACGAGTAAAATTTACTCCTAAGTTCCAAATCCTCAATACAAACAATACTTTCACAATGTTTACTTAAACAGTTTATGTCAGCAGCACATAAAAACAATGAATTAATTTCAGTATGAATAATCACAAGTTTCATGAGATCCAAAATGTCACCTGCTAAACTTAGTATTTTCCTTCCTTTTTGGTTACTTGAATCTTTTCACAATGAGGAGAATTATCAAAGACTTAGATGGTATTAAAAATTTCTGGACACATAGGAACTAAAAGCAGGTAATAACTCAGGAAAAAGCATATTAAGTTCCTAGAATTTAAGTTTCTTTTGAATTAAAAGTCCTACCTTAACTGATGTTTCAGTCTTTACATTAAGAATCTATAATTTTGAATTTTATAACTAAAAATAAGTACTCAACTTTAAATAAATGTGTGTGATTGTATAAAAATGTAAAAACCTTTCAACCTCTGCTTTTAATATTACACAAATACACGACATGTTAAGACAAATACTCTAAAACACCCCACCCAAAATATTAAACACAATCATCTTTCAGTATTTAAAACTTTTAAGATTTTATTTATTTATTTGACGGAAACAGAGCAAGAGAGCATAAGCATGGAAGACAGCAGAGGTGGGAGAAGGAGGCTCCCTGCTGAGCAAGGAGCCTGACTGGGGGCTCAGTCGACTTGAGCCCAGGGCAGATGCTTAACTTACTGAGGCACTCGGGCACCCACCTCCCTTTTATTTAAAGATTTTAAGCAGTGGACTGACTTTTCTTTTATTTAGCCTTTTAAGTTACCATCTGCAATTTTAATAGATTCATGTTCAAATTATTTTTTAAAGATTTTATTTATTTGAGAGAGAGAGCGCGCACAGTGGAAGGGAGGGCAAAGGGAGAGAGAGTCTTAAGCAGGGCTTGATCTCATGACCCTAAAATCATGACCTGAGCAAAAACCAAGAGTTGGATGCTCAACTGACTGTGCCACCCAGGCGCCCCTCATGTTCAAATTTTTAACTTAAGAATTTTTCAAACTCTTTTAATAAAGCAACAATGGTTTTAATAGCCAATTATTTCAAAGATAGAATGAAAATACTCTTTAACATGGCACAAACCAAATCTAATAAAAGTCAGAAATCACATCTTCTTTATCCATTTATCAACTGACATACACTTGGGCTCTTTCCATAATTTCGCTATTGCTGATAATGCTGCTATAAACATTGGGGTGCATGTATCCCTTTGACTCAGTATTTTTGTATTCTTTGGGTAAATACCTAGCAGTGCAATTGCTGGATCATGGGGCATTTCTATTTTTAACTTTTTGAGGAACCTCCATACTGTTCTCCAGAGTGGCTGCACCAGTTTGCATTCCCACCAACAGTGCAAGAGGTTCCCCTTTCTCCACATCCTCACCAACACCTGCTGTTTCCTGTGTTAATTTTGGTCTAAGTTACCAAATACATTTTTAACCTAAATAAGACAAACTATACTTGAAAAACTCTTGTATAACCTATTTCAGTCAGGTAGAATGGAGAGCACAAAGCTATTAGATGGTACAGGGTTTAACTAGAAGACGGTAAGGAACCAATGAGACCGAAATAGAGGGCTCATGAAACCAAAGACAGACTAGAACAGTGGGGCTGAAGGGAGACTGAAAAGCCTTAAGAGTCAAGCTAACCTTTCATCTTGTGAGCAATGGAAGCCATTCACTGACAGATCAAAGTGATTAAATACTGATGACAAGTATGGGAATAGAAAAGACAACCAGTTTAAGTGCAAAATATTAAACATGGTTTTAGATTTGCTGAGTTTATGAGATTCAAATAAAAATGTAGTCTTATAATTTAGTGGTCCCAGAGTTCAGTAACTGTCATAACAAGAAAAGTTGAAAAAAAGTAGAGTAAGAGTAAGGCAAGTTTAACAATCAGCTACAAATAATCTCAGGAAGCTTCTAATTGTTGCTACAGCTCAGAATGTAGTAACATTCTGTGAAAACTAGCACATATATCAAACACAATATTAACTTTGTTGGACAATCCTAATATAATAAAGCTTAACATAGTGGCTCAGTCCTTAAGCATCTGCCTTCAGTTCTGGTCATGGTCCCAGGACCCTGGGATCGAGCCCCACATTGGGCTCCATACTCTGCCAGAAGCCTGCTTCTCCCTCTCCCACACTCCCCTGCTTGTGTTCCTCTCTTGCATGCGTGAGTTCTCTCTCAATCTCTCTCTCTCTCTCTCCCTCCCTCTCTCTCTCTCTCTCTCTCTCTGTTAAATAAATAAATAAATAAATCTTTAATTAAAAAAAAAAAAAGCTAAATACTTCCCAGATATAGTATCATTTCTCTAATCTGACTAAAGTTTAGATTCTTGCTTCTAGCCATGTTCAAATCTACAGAGCTTGAATTCCAAAAACCATGGTATGCTTTTCCATGGTTGTAAACACTCACGATTTTTCATTAACTCTCAACTCAAACACACTTACAAACTATCTTTTCTAGAAATAACAATGAGCCTTCCCCTCAGAAGACTCAATTAGTGTCTTCCATTACTTCATTGAACAAATATTACTAAGAACTTCCACCCGCCCCCCTCCACACACACAGCTTTAGGACATCACCTAAAAATTAATTTGAAGACAGTTCCCTTGGCACTAAAAAGAGTTAAAGCAGTAACTCAAAATGCAGTCCACAGATTTCTGCTGGTTATAGTCTACAACCAGGGTAGGTATAGAAATGGGAAGTAAGTACTTAGAAAACTTTACAACAATTTGACAGTATTTTTGTACCTGTCAAAACTAGTAACAGCAAACTTGGGCTTACATTTTTGCATTTTTTCATTTTTCTTTATCCTACTTTTAGGATTTATAAAAACCTTACACGAGCACTTGTTTAAAAACAAAAGGGGGGCCTGGATGGTTTAGTCGGTAGAGCATTTGACTCTTGATCTTGGGGCCGTAAGTTCGAGTCTCACATTGGGTATAGAGATTACTTAAAAAGTAAAGTCTTTATAAATAAATAAATAAATAACTCACTTTCTACCAGGGTATGAGAGACACTGGTTTAGATCACGTACTCTGTAGCTAGGCTATCCAAGTTGGAATCCCAACTCTGCCATTCACAGTTGTGTAATTTCAGGCAAGTTCAACAGAGCACCGAATAATGGATAATAATATCCTATTTTCAGTAGCACTTCCTTATATATACCCCTTGCTTCACTGTTCTTTAGTTGAGTTAGAAAAGATCATTTGTGGCCTTAAGAGAAATGTAAATGCTATTTTGGCAAAGAGAGTTGTAATTATCTCTACAAGTTACTCACCCAACATTTCAGTAAACTGAAAGCACTACATACATTAAAGATGCAAAATAATGGAAAAGAATGGTGCATTGTGACTTTTAAAGTGGTAACACCCACCCTCACACGTCATCTAAACTATGAGTTTTTACTTGATAGTAATATTTGCCAAGCAGTTACTATTAAATAATGTGCTACATATTTTTACATACATTATTTCAATATTTACATAATCTCAATATATTCAATCTTCACAATACTGTGAAACTACTAATGCTCTCTGCTCTTCAAATTTAAGTGCTGGAAGTTAATGTGGCCTAGCTGTATGCTACATTTGAATCCAGGACCATCACGATTCACAGCTAGGGATATCATATGTCCTAGTTTTTACCTGTTTATTGTTTCAGTGTGTCAGAATCTTCGTTCACTCCCAAAAGTGCCCAGAGTTGGATAATAAATTATAAAAGGTTATCAAGGTACTCTTTCCAGGCTGCACAACACTACAGTATGTACTATGCCTTGCGCCACAGCCTCGGACTCAATACCTTCACTATCCTGCAAATGCATGGCACTGTCAATAAACTAGAAAAAAGGCATGAATGGTATACCTTACTCCCAACACACACACAAAACTCCACCGGAAAAAGAGCAAGTAAATGCCAATGATCAATTATAGTGAGTTTGTAGTATTATGTAAGATAGCATACTAAATGCCTATATGGTCAAATACCTCAAAAATACAGTCAAGTATAAATAAAATCCTCTCTTTATGATTACAAATAACTGAAAGGAGAAAATCATTTCATGTAAGTAAGATACGTAAACAGACCTCAAGATATATTACTCTTCCCTTTAGTCTCCAAAAAGTCAGCTCCCAGGTCCCTTTTTAGCAAACAATGCATTTCCCCCAGCACACTCCATATGTAAATTAATATGACTAATTAACTAGTACATAAGAACAAGTAGTCTTACCACTTGCCTTGTAAGGAATAAAAAAAAAATTGGTGTAAACACTGAAAATTAACCACAAATAATTAAAACAATTATTCTGGTTGTTAAAGTAATATCAGCTAATTGACATCACTCTTCACAAAAGTGGAGGCTGTGGATTTTGCAGATATTCTTCCTTGTCTGTAATGAAGAATCAAAATAGTGACTTTCATGCTCTAAACTAAAACGTCCAGGTGGAAAAACAACATAAGCAGATTTAGCAAAATACAAACCTTTTAAACTTAAAGGCACTGTTCAAATGGAGAATTTTTTTTCCATGTAAAAGACTATGAGACCCTAAATATCAATTCTGATTCAAAAGACAGTACTTTTTAACATTCTTTTCAACTGATGTAAAATGGCATCTACACAACAAAAAATATTGGAAGCTGAGGTATAGAAAGGAAGAGCTGTGATGATTTGTACAAATTGTGTCATATCTATAAGTACTGCAAAATTTAATAGCTGTTCATCTATTTAAGTAACAATACCCTAATTACCTGACTAAAATTAATGACTAGCAAGCACTAAACTTTTCAGTGAACAGAGTTGATTAAGTTTGCAGCTCTATAGCTAAAAATGGTTATATCTGGATAGACAGCAAGATATACTTAACCACATTTTACTAATATTAAAAAAAAAATTCCCTACAGGCCACACTTGAATTTCTGACCTTATGGAATACAATTTTTAAAACTTGGATGCATGTATCTTTAACTCTTTACTAGAAAGACTTGGAGGCATCTTGTTTCATTTGAAATCTGTCAGCCAAATTACACTGCACATCTTATGTAGCTTAGGAGAAGATTCCAAATTCAGAAAGGAAAATGTGATGACAGAGATATAAAAAATAAACGTGTGAATAGAATGATAAGGCTAATGATAAAACTTAAATGTCAATGCTACTTAAACCAAAGACTACCAAAAGACTCATATATAAAAAGACTCACATTATAACAACTAAGGAAATTTATAGGAGTTAAACATTATACAAAATTAAAAAGTGCTCCAAATAACATTAAAATCATGTAAGGACAAGCATTTTCACTGCACAAAATTACACTGGTTCCAGCAGCATGGCAATTTCTATTTCAATTATTCTTTAAAGCTTCATAATTATAATTTGTAAGGCAAACATTTTAAATAATTTAACTACTGATTCTTTTTAAGTTTATACCTTTTAAAATTGTAACTAAAATTTCATGACAGATTGAAATCTTTAGTCCCAGTTAAACAAGTAAGCAGCTGCTTTTTTTACAGCTGAATTTTCTAAATTCTACATTTTTTTAGAAGTTCTATAATGTTAAAAGTTAAAGATTAAAATTGTGATATAAACTAGTTTTGTTTTTTTTTGTTTTTGTTTTTTTAATTTCTACACCCAGGGAGGGGCTCAAACTCATGCCTCTGAGATCAAGAGTCATGCTCTACCAAATGAGCCAGCCAGGGCCCCAAAACAATAATTTTAGTAAGAAAATTAGAGTTGTCCTTCCTTATTTCAAATATTTAAATTATCTTCCAGAAGAAATCAACCTATATTTCTTTAAAAAATTAGAAAACTAGAGACAGTCACAGTTTCAAATGTCCCCAGGTTTACAGAGTAGGTTATACCCTTCCACTTACTGAGCTTAAGTTAATGAACTACAAGCTTCCAAATATAAAAAGAGCTTTATTCTTTAACTCAGTAATTATACTTCTCAGATTTCTTCAAAAAACGTACCAGGACACTAACAGTTTTGTGTATTTTATGTTAGTAAATAAAAAGTACAGTCAACATATATCAAAAGATAAGACCAAAAAGTAAGAGATCTACTATGGTGTTCACAATATAGGCACTAAATGTGATTCTTAGAAAATTATCTTAAAATGCTAATGTAAATGTGAGAAAAGGTAGATTACAGAACTGTACAAACAAGAATCACTTCACTTTTCCAGTGGAGGGGAGGCAAGTTCTAAATAAACTATGGTTAACATATTGTTCTGCGCAAAAAGAAATGAGCTATCAAACCATGAAAAGACACGGAGGAATGATACTAAGTGAAAGAAGTCAATCTGAAAAGACTACATGCTGAATGATTCCAACTATATGACATTCTGGAAAAGGCAAAACTATAGGGGCAGTAAAAAGATCAGTGGTTGCTGGTAGAAGGGAGGGATGAATAAGCAGAAAACAAAAGATTTTAGGCAGTGAAACTCCTTCTGTATGATACAATGGTAAATACATGTCACTATTTGTCCAAACCCAAAGACTGTACAACACCAAGAGTGAAACCTAATGTAAACTAGAGACTTCAGACGACAATGACGTGTCAATGTAGGTTCATTTGGTATAACATATGTTCCACTCAGGTATGGGATGTGGGGGGTGGGGGGCTGTGCATACAGAAGTATACCAGAAGCCTATCTTCCTCTCAATTTTATAATGAATCAAAAATTGCTCTTAAAAATACTGTTATTTAAAAGCAAAAGAGGAGCCTGGGTGGCACAGTCTGTTAAGCCTTCAACTCTTGGTTTTAGCTCAGGCCAGGATCTCAGGATCCTGAGATATGGAGCCCCACATCAGGCTCCGGGCTCATTGTGGAGTCGGCTTGAGATTCTCTCTCACCCTCTGCCCTCCCGTTCATAAGCCCGTCTCTATCAAGTAAATAAATAAATCTTTAAAAATAAATAAATAAATAAAGGAAAAGAGGTACAAAAGATGAGGTAAGGGGGAAAAAAGCCCACAAACAAGAAAAACCAAAATATTACCAAAGAAAATCTAGTTGTTGTGATTTCAAAAGACTTATTTTCTTCACACATATCTAAATGTTCCAAATTTATTAGAACAAAATTGTACTGAAACCAAATATATATTTGAATCTCTTGGACTGCTCAGTCTGTCCCAGTGATCTGTCAGTCCCATTTACACCAATACATTTTTAAGAGTTAACTTTGTTCAATATTTTTTTCTCATTGTAAGTCAAGTTCTCCATTTCTCTTTAAAAATGTACTGCCAATTCTCATTTATTTATCCTTTCAAATAAACTTTATAATCATTTTATTTATTTATTTTTTTACTTTTTAAAGATTTTATTTATTTGATAGAGATCACAAGTAGGCAGAGAGGCAGGCAGAAGAGAGTGAGAAGCAGACTCCCTGCTGAGCAGAGCGTGATGCGGGGCTCGATCCCCGAACCCTGGGATCATGACCTGAGCTGAAGGCAGAGGCTTTATTAACCAACTGAGCCACCCAGGCGCCCTTATAATCATTTTATAAAGCAGGAGTTTGCAAACTTTTTCTATAAAGACTCAAGGAGTAAATATTTTAGGCTGATGATCTTTCTATCACTTATTCTGTTTTGTTTTACAACCCTCTGAAATAACAAAACATGTTCTTAGCTAGCAGGCCACACAAGAATAGCACTAAGGCCAGTTTGTGGACCTCAGCATATAGTTCCCCGTCCCCCTGCAATGATTTTGGCATTTTGATTCAGTATATACCGAATTTAAGCATTAAATTCAGGAAAAATTAACATCTTCCCAATACTGAATCATTCCCAAAAGCAAATTATGACTTTGTTTATTAAAGCCCTCCACTGTATTCCTCAATAGAACTGTATAGCTTTCATTTATGAATTCTGCAAATTACTTACTAGGTTTATAATTTCTGGGCACTTGAAGGCACTGGTTCCTGGGTACATGAAAGTGGCCAATTACTTGCTAGGTTTACTATTCCTGGCACTTTCTGCCTAGTTAGAGAAAAACTGTAATACTGTGTTCTATTATCAGAATGAAACAATAAGTTACTTTTTAAATGTCATACTAAGTGTTACTTTTTCTTTCTTTCTTTCTTTTTTGCTATTTAGTAATTCAGTAACTTTAGGCTCAAAGGAGAGCTGAGTTAAGCACTCAGAAGTGTCTAGCACATGACAGGTACTCAAATGTTTGAATAAATGATTTTAATTTTGTTCCCTCTCAAAATCCCACTTAAACTATAACAGATTTTTTTCTAAGCCCACAACTATGGGAAGAGCAGGGAAAAAAGGAAAAGGGCTGGAACACGGATGAACAAGTGGTCACTAATCAATATATATAGCTAGATCCTAAAAGTCTCAAAAGCTGGCAGCACCTTTAGAACTGACAGTGAGGGACACCTGGGTGGCTCAGTGGGTTAAGCCTCTGCTTTCGGCTCAGGTCATGATCTCAGGTCCTGGGATCGAGTCCCGCATCGGGCTCTCTGCTCGGTAGGGAGCCTGCTTCCCCTTCTCTCTCTCTGCCTGCCTCTCTGCCTGCTTGTGATTTCTGTCTGTCAAATAAAAAATAAATAAAATCTTAAAAAAAAAAAAAAAAAAGAACTGACAGTGAAAGAGGGAGGTAAATAAAGAGAATATGGCAAAAGCTATTTGAAAAATAACTAGATTCCTCAATTTCCTCCCTCCACATTCACAGGATTGCTGCCATGGATTCAAAAATAAAAAAGGAGGTAAATAAAGAGAATATGGCAAAAGCTATTTGAGAAATAACTAGATTCTTCACTTTCCTCCCTCCACCTTCACAGGATTGCTGCCATGAGTTCAAAAATAAAAAAGAAAATAAGCAACTTGGAGGGAAGAGACAGGGAAAAGAACATGCCTTCAAAAATATGTACCTATATATATCCTCCAAAGGATAAAATGTTGCATCACAATTATAGGAAGCTATATCGTTAACACTGAAAAGAGAAGATAAAAAAGAAGACATCTGGAAATTAAAATTATGACAGAAAAGATTGGAAAATAAAATTTCCCAGAAAACAAAAGATAGAAAATGAAAGCAAGATTTAAACTTAAAAAAAAAAAAAAAAAATCAGAGAACCATGCTAGGCGACCTAGTATCTGAATAACTGTTTTAAAGAGAGGAAAGAAAAGAGAAATGAAAGTCACAAATAAATCTAAAGTGATGAATAGGAGTTACCAGATAAAAAAGTGCAATGAGTACCTAGCACAGTGGAGCATGTCACTGTGAAATGGGGACAAAAAAATTGGGGGGTTGAAGTAGGAGAACTAGTCACACAAAGAGAAGAGGAAAAGAAAGGAAAGGAAAGAGAAAAGGAAGTAGCCATCAGAATATGTGACTTTAAACAGTTACCAACAGAAGATGACCTGAAATAACGACTAAAATTCTGAAGAAAAGAATTTTACACCCAGCCAAACTACAGGACATTGCTTAAAAGGCCAGGTATCAAAAACAGCCAACTCTTCATGTATCTTTTCTCAAAAAATTACTTGAGATGTGACCTACTGAAATGAAACAGAAAACCAAGTAAGACAACAAGGGACACAAAGGAAGTCAGATGAGGGAATCACAAGCATAGTCAAAGACAGGTGTGCACCAGGTATAGAGAGCAACGTCCAGATTGGAGCAATGTGATTCAGGCTACATTCTTCATCTGATGGCTGTAATGATCAAGATCCTTATTATTCTACACTTAAAACAAAATACTGATTGCCATGGTTAGTCTAGCCCAGATTTTTAACTATACTTAACTCAGCTTAACCCTGTGTTGACAAAGTTCCCTTTGTCTCCTTTGTGCCCTTTCCCCTGAAACAGCTACAAATTTCACATTGAGGAACTTGCACTTAAAACAACACAAAAGCATCTTACTAGCACAAAACACTCTCCTAACTGAAGGTTCTTTGCCTGGCTCACACCATAACCTGCCAGATAACAATTGTGGAGTCCTATATTTCCCAGAATATGTTCATGATCTTGCCCACTGGTTCCCTCAAGTGGGGCTTTAGTAGAGATTTGAGGAAGCTGAAACCATCATAAAGACATGATGATGTCTTAGGTGATGAATACACAGGTCATCAACTTATTACTCTAAAACTTATGCACATGTGCATCTTCTATGTTTTTTACATATAAATCGATCACAATTAGAAAAAGAGGTGTATTAAAGCCTCTGCCTTCAGCTCAGGTCATGATCCCAGGGTCCTGGGATCGAGCCCCACATAGGGTTCTCTGCTCAGCAGGGAGACTGCTGCCTCCCTTTCTGCCTGCCTCTCTGCCTACTTGTGATCTCTGTCTGTCAAATAAATAAAATCTTTAAAAAAAAAAAAGGGTGTAGTTCTAAAAAAATTATAGCCTGATAGCCAGCTATAATCACAAAGTATTTTATCTAACCAGCAGAGTTTTAATTTTCAATTCATTGCCAAAACATTTACCTTGCAGCTATACTACCTCATGTATGGAACCTTAGTAGAAGGCTATTATAAAATGAATTAGCAAATAGTTGGAAATAACCCAAATGTATAGAAATACAATACAGAAATAACTATGTTTAAGACCAAACCATGCAATGCATACCATTAGGGGAAAAAAAAAAAAAAAGCAAAAGATTTATGGGCTGATATGCAAGGTTCTAAAACACCTATTATTAAGTGAAAAAATAATGTGCCAGATTAGTGTATACAGCTGACCACCTTTTTTTTTTAAAAAAAGAATATATACCCTTTTTGCTTATATATATACAAATTTCCATGGAAAGAATAGATGATGCTGGCTGTGTCTAGAAGTGATCTACCTGAATGGGATCAGCTTGAGACACAGACTTCACTATATAGTCTTTTGTACAAAATCTGAATTTCAAACAACATAAAGTACTGCCTATTCACAAATTTTTTTAAACAGCACAAAAAAGGCTACAGGACAATTTTAATTATCCATACAAGAACAAATAATTGCCTTTGAAAGTTTAAAATACAGACAGAAGTTTCCCTAGGATAAAATTTGATAATTTCTTCAACCAAACTGGTTATAGTTGATTGTACCTTACAAAGTTAAGCCAAATACAATATGCGTATGTTTATACCAGATAGGTCTAGATTCTACAGCTACACTGTCCAATCTGGTAGCCACTAATGACAAATCAAATTAAATTTCAATTAAATGACATTTAAATTAAAGTTAAATGAAGTTTAAAATTCACTTCTTTGGTGGAATCAGTCACAATTCAAGTGCTCAAAAGCCACGTAGGGCTAGTAGCTACTGTACCGAATAGCACAAATATAGAACATTTCTACCATCACAGAAGTTCTCTTGGACAGCCCTTATCTAAAAGAATCCTCAAAAAACTGGTTAACAGTGCGGATGCATTGGAGAAGGGAACTAGATGGCTGGAAAGATAGATAGGAAATAGGTTTTAAACCATAAAAAGACAGGACTGGGTGCCCATGTGGTTTAGTCAAGCTTTTAACTCCTCATTTCTTGGTTTCAGTTCAGGTTGTGATCTCATGATCATGCAATGGCCCATATAGGCTCTGCACTCAGCAGGGAGTCTGCTTGAGAGTCTCTCTCCCTCTCCCTTTACCAACCCACTCGTGCACACTAGCATGCACTCTCTCTCCCCCCACAAAAAAAATCTTTGGGGGTCGGGGGGGGTAGACAGGACTGAGCCTGGGTTAGGCAGCATCCTTAATGCTGCATGTTAACTCAGTTAATCCTTACTGTACTTCAAATACAGTTTCTTTTGTAATCCTAAGTATTTTACTTAATGCATTTAAAAACATTATTCTGACAACGGAGCCATAGACTTCACTGCTAAAGGGATCCATTTGAATTCTGGACCATGAGCATGTATTACTAATTCAAGAAAAAAGTTAATTTAAAAAAAAAAAAGAAATAAAAGCTAAATGGTAATTACCTATAAACTGAAATCCAAATGAGATTTTACAATCCTGAACATTATTAAAAAATACAGTGTACAAGTTCAAATGAAGAGAAAAGAAAAAAGAAAAGAAAAACCCGAATTGCTCCATACCACAGCCCATAAATCATTTGATATATCTTTTCAACAATGGGTTTTTGGGTTTTTCTTTTTTAAATTTATTTGAGAGAGCATGCACATGCGTGGGGGAAGGGGCAGAGGGAGAGAGAGAAGCAGACCTCCCACTGGGCATGGAGCCTGACCCAGGGCTCAAACCTAGGACCCAGAGATCATGACCTAAGCCAAAATCAAGAGTCTGCAGCTTAAACAACTGAGCCACCCAGGCGCCCCTCAAAGACAGAATTTTATATTTAATTTACTTGTGCAAAATGATCTATATAGCAATTTATGCTTAAGGTAGGAGTTCTACTGACAATAAGGACTTAGACTTTTAGTCTTGAATTTCAGTTTCTTTTTTTTTAATAGAATAGTAACACAACTTGGGCCCAAGGGCCTGAGTTTGAGTTCTAAGCTAGGCAGGGAAAAAAATTACTTGAAATATGAATTTCCCAGCTATTATTTATCTCAAAATATTAAGAGAATTAGGGAGAAAAACTACAAGAAAAAGATGTTTCATCTTTCCATTAAAATATTAAATTTTCTTTCCTTAGTTAATACTTAAAGTTATCAGACTTTGTGACTGCATAAGGTGTTGCCCTAAGATGACTATTTAAAACCCCATAAAAATTCTTCATAAGAACACTAACACGGGACGCCTGGGTGGCTCAGTCATTTAAGTGTCCGACTCTTGACTGCAGCTCAGGTCATAATCTAGGGTCCTGGGATCAACCCTGCCTCAGACCCCATGCTTAGTACAGCCACTTGATATTCTCTTACTCTCACCCTCTGCCCTTCCCCCCCACTGGTGCTATCTCCCTCTAAATAAATAAAATGTTTAAAAAAAACCCCAAAACACTGACATTAGTTCATATAAATATAAAAATCTTATTGATGGTCACTGTAATAAGCAGAGCATTGAAAGACTAATTTCTGTTCAGCATTTTATAGTAACAAGTTTAAAACATACAGCTAAAAACATGCAAATATACATTTTAGCTCTAACAATTACTGCAAAGCCTTGAATTTCAGAGAAACGGTCTTACTACTATCTTCCTCAAACACCTGAGCTTCTAAGACTAGCAACATTAGGGGTGCCTGGGTGCCTCAGCTGGTTAAGCAACTGACTCCTGACTTAGGCTCAGGTCATGATCTCATAAGATTGAGCATCTGGATCCACACTCAGTGGGGAGTCTGCGTGAAATTCTCTCTCCCTCTCCCTCCACACCTCCCCAACAGGCGCTCATGCCCCTGAACGCAGGCACTCTCTCTCTCTCACTTGCTCTCTAAACAATAAATAAATCTGTTAAAAAAAAAAAAAAAAAGCTAGCAATTATTATACTGAAACATTTTCAAAACAACTACTTAACTCTTAGTCCTTTCATCAAAATTACTAACAGTACAAAGGTAGTTATTAGTAAATTCCATAATGACAAATTCTTTTTTTTTTTTTTTAAATTTTATTTATTTGAAACAGAGAGAGAGGGATCACAAGTATGCAGAGAGGCAGGCATAGAGAGAGAGAGGAGAAAGCAGGCTCCCCGCTGAGCAGAGAGCCCGATGCGGGCCTCGATCCCAGGACCCTGAGATCATGACCTGAGCCGAAGGCAGAGGCTTTAACCCACTGAGCCACCCAGGCGCCCATAATGACAAATTCTTAAAAACTTACTGTGTCTTTACTAGCGAAATATTTTAATTGGCAAATTATTTGATTTTGATTTGACAAGGTCCAAAAGCAAATGAGAAAGGGGGGAGGGAAGTGACCATTTGCTTTCTTCAGAAATCTATCCAAAATGTTGTGGACCAGTTTCTAAAATATAAACTTAGGTGTAACAACTTGTTTAGTCCTTGGATTTAGACACCACAGTGCTATTTTCTTACTGTACTTCAGTTATCAGTTATCTAACACTGTAGTACAAAAGAGCCTAAAATGTCCACACATTTTCTTTTAGAGCTGCAGCAAAATACCTAGTTAATCAAATTAATCTTTCCAAATCACATAAGGAAAACACATTACATGGCTATTGAAAAGACTGTGTCACGGTTAAGAACACATATGCTGGAATTTGCTGCTTTAGTTTGAACTCCACCCCACCATTTATTAGCTGTGCGATCTTGAGCAAGTTAGTCACACAAAGTAACTTAATCGCTTTGTGCCCTGGTTTCCTCATCTGAATTACGGATAATAATATCTCCCTCACAGGGCTCTGTAGGATTAAATGAATTAATGTATGTAAAGTAATGTGGTGCCTGACATACATAAGCTACATTTTAATTAAGAAATGAAGATCTGCCTACATTAAAAATCAGTTACAAATAGGTTCTGCTTAAAGTTTTTTTTTTTTTTTTTTCAAAGATTTTATTTATCTGACAGAGACAGAGAAGGGAGAGGGGAGGGGGTGGTGAAGGGGAGGATGGCAAAGGGAGGAAGAGGAGGAGCAGGCAGGGAGCCCCACATAGGGCTGGATCCCAGGACTCTGGGACAATGACCTGAGCCAAAGGCAGATGCTTAACTGGCTCAGCCATCCAGGCACCCCTTAAAAGTCATTTTTAAGACAATTGCTTAGAACTCTATATCCATTTCCCTGGAAATTCAATGCTGGTTAGATTTGTCCTAATGCCACAGAAACTTACTGAACAATGTGACTAAATCACAGCTTTCCATTGTTTCTGTGGAATAATGTATCAAAAGTTCCAACTAGAGGTGAAAAAGAACTTATTTTCTGACCACATTCTAGGTACCTGCAAGTCAAAGTGATCCTTTCTTTTTTCTCCAGACATAAACAGGAACTTTCGAACAAACACTAGTGATTTTTATGATAGGGATAGGAGTGGGAAGAGTATCTCAGGATTGTATAGCATAAGCTTTGCATTTCTTGCAATGACTAAGGACTGATAATCAAAAAGCAGCCACATGAATTTCTGAGCAAAAAAGAGGAAAAGGTGAGTATACGTATGCATGAATACACCTGCATGCAACACATTCATGGACTATTAACTTGGTATACCTAGGTCTTCATAACTAACTGTCATCCCTGAATACTGAACTTGAAAATCAAAATCACTGTAAGATATCTTATTCCCATTTTCTCAGCTAAACTTAGAAATTTCAGTCAAGGTCAAACATATTAAAATTAGACTACAACCCCTGCTCTTTTCCACTTCTCTAAAAATTCTCTACAACAAAGATGGAAAAACTAACAGGTACCAGAAGAGCAAGAAAATTTCCAGTACTAGCAGAGAAGGAAAAGTAGAAATTATCTTTGCCAGAGTAACCATTTCACAAGCTCCTTGTTATATCCAGGTACTCTACTACATTTTCAACCTTATATAAATTAAACAACATATTTTAGTATTGCCTAGAATTTGCTGTCCAAATTGGATCAAGCTTACCTAATTCATTTAACACTGTATGCTCTGCAACTTCAGTGTATAAATTAGGACTGCTTTCTAAATTGGATTTCTCTAGGTCAAATGATTATGCATAGTATTAATTCAAAGGTATAAAATGAAGTGAAATTTGAAATATAAACACCAGAACCAAATTTATTTGGTTTATGAATGAACTTTGATACATATACTGGGTTCTTTCATTAAGGTGAAAACATAATATTAACTTGCAAGGTCTGCTTGTCAATCAACAGTCTTTGATTAACCCAAAACACTGAATTATATACAACAGATTTGTCAATATATATGTAAGCCTTATTTACTTTTTTAAAAAATTTTTTTAAAGATTTTTATTTATTTATTTGATAGAGATCACAAGTAGGCAGCGAGGCAGGTGGGGGCGGGGGAGCGGGCTCCCTGGCTGAGCAGAGAGCCTGATGTGGGGCTTGATCCCATGGCCCTGAGATCATGACCTGAGTGGAAGGCAGAGGCTTTAACCCACTGAGCCACCCAGGGGCCCAAGCCTTATTTACTTTTAATAAACTCTTTGTAGTACAAAACATGTTTCTAAAGGGTAAAAATGGAAACATTAGTTCAGCCGATTGTCCAAGTTGATTCCAGTTATGCAATTAACGTAGTTTTAAAAACCCAAGAGATACAATGTAACTGTATACTTACAGTTTAACTAAGCAAACAAAACCCCCAAAACCTCTTACTTTAAAAAGAACTACAAGTCAAAAACCAGCCAAACAATGAAGAATGCAGAATGAAGATAGCTACAAAGGAACGTTTTGCCACTGGAAGCAAGATGGCCTGGGGAAACTGCCTTGCCATCTTCACTACTAATATTAAGTCTAATTTTGATCTAGCCAAAAAGTCTAATTTTGACCTAGCCACAAAGTCTAATTTTGACCTAGCCACAGTTCAAATGCCAAGAGACTAACAGGAAAACACTGTTTATCCCAATGTTCAAAATTTTCCCATATTACCTACAGAGAGGTAAAATGCTTCCTTTACTTTGCCCTATCAAGCTTCTCAATAAATTTAGTATCTGTAAACCACATCTTAATGTAACTGATCTCTTAAACACATTTGAAAAAAATTAAATATCAAACAGAAAATGATATTTTATCTAATTTCCATCGTTAAAAATCTCCCAAATATCTACAAAAGGTGGGACAAGCAGGAAAGGCCCATGACTCCTTAAGTGCTTACTGATTATGCCCAACAAAAAAGCAGTAAGGAAACTCACAAGCTATATGAAATAGCAATGAACAAATATAAGTATGGTTTCTGTAGGCTTCAGCAGGAACACCTCAAGTACAATCAATACTAATCAGCTGCGGTTTAAAAACAACCACCTCCCAGTATTTACAATCATCAAAGAATTCTAAGACTAACCTGTGAAAAAGGTGCATTAAAGGTGCAAAAAAAAAAAAAAAAGCCATTCTCTCTAAAAATAAACATGTCAATGTATTTTACATACATCTTCAAACTACCACTAGCCTTCCACTTTCACACACTTGAGGTTTTTAGGTACCCTACTCCCCAAATTTAAATGCAGTATCCAAGTTTCCTTCTGTCAGCAATAGAACAAATACTATACTGTATCACCCACCACATCACTGAGAATTAAGCTCCTTAAAAGTTAAATTGAACAAGGTATAGAATCACATTTTGTATAACTCTGTATCCTAAAAAACATTTGGTATAGCCTCCTAAACATAACAGAGACTATAAATGTTCACTGACTCAAAATAGTCCTTCAACACTTTGTAGTCCTGTTCTGCGTCGCTGAAAGAAAACTGCATAGCTTTGCAAAATCCAAAGGGCCTAAATGTTACTTAAACTTCACAGGATACATCATTATTTCACAGCTTAGAGGTTTTAGCCTTGCCCCTATTACTCGCTGTAATGCTTTTTAATGATATTGGCAAAAGTAGGGAGGAGAGCAGATCCAGTAAAAAGTGGACATGGGAACCTGTTAAAAGGGAGTATTTTCATTTTCATCCTTTACCTTTTTATTTATGTAACATTAATGTTATTAAGTCAGTTAAGGTGTATCAGCAAGTTAAGAGACAGTTCTGCAGAACATAAATGAAAACACACACCAATGAAGAACAAGTAACCAAAGAGAAGAACTGCCGTAAACTCTGGCAACAAGGTAAGGATAGTTCACACCAACGTAATGAAAAAATAAGTCTTTTTGTATTCTACAAGCCTTCCATGACTCATTTTTCATCTAGCTATAAAAGTCTCTAAAAAGTCAAAACAAACTGGTTAAATCATTATCAAAATCACAAACTATCATTAAAGATACACAAAAATATCTAGCAACCAAGATCTAGAATTGCTTCCAGAGTGTCAAAGGTCTTCTAGGTTGTTAAAACAGTCCATTATGCCTCTAAAACAATTTCACTTAGATGTGACATTCCTAAAACTGCAACACAGGCCTGTAAGTTTCAGTGAGCCAGTGCCGGCAAAACCAAACGTGACCAAGTTATCCTCTCCTTCGGGCGGTTAACTACCAAATTACTGTTCTGGGATCGGCTTGCTTCACTAAGTTTAAGATGGTGCCTAAACTGAAAAGAAAGCGGCAGAATAGGTAAAGGAAAAATAAACGGAAAACTGATTTTAAAAGTTAAGTTCCTATTTCCAATAAACTATGTCTTAGAAATATTTCAAACTATAAAGGTTTGAACAGATGGATCAAGACCCATCCGCATTCTCTTGAGACGTGCGCACTGCGCGGAAAACGATGAATGAATGGAAGACAGGCGCGTGTGAAATGCAGCAGGTCCGGCCGGCAACCAGACCAGCAGCAGCGATCTGTAGGCCTCGCTCCTCCCCCTTCCCTCCTCCATGACAGCCCAGTATCAAGCATGGAGGGGAGAGGACAATGTGATCCCCCTTTCTCACCACCACCTTTCAACCTACTCTGAGAGCTCTACCGCGCAACACGAGGTTCTCCTCCCCGCCCCAAACCTTTCTCGCCTCCCCTGCCGCCAACCCCGGCAACTCTCGGGCGCGCTGGAGTAACATGCGCTCGCCCCTCTCGGCTCCCCTCGGCGAGGTCGAAGCTTCTCCGCGCGTGCCGCGGAACCACTCCCGCCCAACCCACCCTCCCGCAACACGCGCCCACCGGCCCCTTGGCCCACCGGTATAAAGACCCGCGCGCGCCTCGCACACGAACCCCCAGGCTGGAGCTCGGGAGGGAGAGAGGGACGGAAAGGCTAACCCGGGGCTCCCTCCTCCATCTCATTCCAGGCCGGCTCGCCACCCACCCACCCTGCGGATCCCGGCACCCGCTCGAGCCAGTCCTGCGCCCTTCTATCCTGAAGACACAAACCCCACACACCCAGCCCAGGACCCCGATCACTCTCCACCTTAGCAGACCACCTCACGGATCCGCAGGAGGCGCCATGGCGCCCCTCCCCCACCCCTCTCCCCGTGCTCTCGGGCCCCCACCAGAACGTGTGCGCTACACGCCGCCTCGGCCAGCCTCCGGGGCGCCCCCAATTGCCCGCGGAAAGGTCAGGCCCAAGAAGAGGGGGAGGGGGCAGCAAGGGGTAGCGTGCGCGCCGGGAACGCCGTCCCGCGGGGTCCCCCAGTCCGAAGGGAGACGGAGCGCGGGGACCGGTGGGGGGGGGGGGCAAAGGCAATACTCACCGGTTCCACAGTCGCCATCTTAGATCGATCTGATCACACAACCGCTCCTGAAGGGGGGGTGAGGGGAAAAAAATGAGATTCAAACCGGATTGGCCGGCTACTGTCCACGTGACGGACGTGTCCGTTTGGCTCGGCGGCGCCTGCGCACGACTGCGGCTGCGTGGGTAACAAGAGGCTTCTGGGAAGTGGAGTCTTTCTCGCTCACTCGCGCTCTCCCTCTCTTTTTTAAGGGCAAAGAAGTTTAAAAAAATTAAAAAAAGAAAAGGACTGGTCACGTGGTTGGTGGGTCGGGTGCGCGGTTCTCGGCGGCGGACCCTAGCGTGGCGGACGGTGGGTTTCAGTCCTGTGCTCTTCCGCCTGGATAGCTGCTGTCGCGTTTACTGCCAGGCATGCCTGCTGGGCCCTTTGTTGCCCTGTCCGCCCATCTTCCCCGGAAAGTTGGGAACTGCAGGCTCAGCACGCACAATGAGGCTTCATTTGCTTAGTTGGGGTCCTAGGACAAGTTGTTTATTTAAATTTTGTTTGACTTCCCACCATTTTCTCTTGCTTTCAGAAAGAGGCGGCGATGGAGAGTCGTTGTTTAAAGCAACCGACCTTCCCCCGTCTCCCTGTTCTGCTAAAGAGGGTGGTCACTCATTGCCATCGCTGCGAAAAGGGGTGGCGGAACCGCCCGCAGTACCCACTAGCCACAGATTGGGGGAGGGGGCGTGCACCCGACAGCTTTTCCTGTCCCAAATTCTGAGATTAAGACCTCAGGGCTAAATCTTGAGTAGAAGTAAAAATTATTTGAAAGTTTTGTCCTCTCGGTTCCACTACTCTGCTTAACGAGAACGAAAATAGCCGAAGTCCAGGTGCCAGCCAGGGAAGCCACTCTGGGCCCCGCTGACTAAGCCCTGGACTGATCGGTCAGAAGTTAGGTCGGTCAACTATGACTCTTGACGTTGACTCATTCTCCTTAGGCGAGTGACTTAATCATTCAGTGCCTCAGCTTTGTCATTTATGAACCACAGATGATAATACACTTACCTCACAAGGGTGTGCTGTGGTAATGATTGTAACCAGCTTTGAAAATGCATCGAACTCTATTAACTACTTAATAATAAGGCAACCTCATGCCTCCCTAAGGATAAGCTGCTTCCCCTAATGTTTTCTTAAACAATGTTTTCATTTTTTTTCTGTTTACTTTGCTACATTATCATGTAGACTAAGGAATTTAAATTTTAAAAAGTTTCAAGACGACTTTTTTCGTTACTACTGTAGCTACCTTCTACAGAGGCTTTATGTTCAGGAATATATTGTTATTTTCGCAAAAATCACTGGCAGTTATCCCTACACCGGCATCGTACATTTCCTTTTCCTTTAAGACACTCTGCTGTAATTTCTTAAGGCCGTTTATTCTAGACAGCCTGGTTGTTAATAAAAAATGGAGGTAAATCTAAAAGAACACTGCTATAAAGTTCTAATGAGGAAGACATCGTTATTATTTTCCATGCTTCTTAAGAATGTCAACACTAGAAACATCAGTATAAGCAGGCTGCCTGTGCCTGCCTGCTTTAGTATTGCTGATGTCCAGAGCTGTGTCATACCTATTATTGAGTACATAATGGTTGCTTGAGTTGACTAACACATAATTGAGGCTGTACACACAAAACCATTGCCTTTTCATATGCTTTGGTTTCCCTGGATGTCAAAAGTGATTAATGAAAGCTTTTTTCCAATCAGCTTACCTCTAGTAGGCTTAAAGTATATGAAATTCTGAGTAAATAAATAAATGAATTTCTACTTATGGAAACTATCTACTGTTACTTAAACTACCCAAAGTAATTACAGTTGATCTCAGTGATAACTTCTGTAGTATCTGGTTATCTTCTTCGAGGGGATAGCATAGATGTATTTTCATAGTGCTACTAGATAGTAGCAAAAAATTAAGGGAACTTCAGTCCCCATATGAGACTGAAAGCCAGTGATATTCTTAAAACTTTAATTATAGCTTCCATTTTATTAACTTTTCTCAACTAAAAATCTCTCCACTTTTGTGAATCATCCCAGTACTTCTATAATACTTATATATGCTCCTATTCTTTGTAGCTTAATTTATCTCAATTTTGTATACAGTTTGTTGCATGTGTTTATGGCACATTTCTGTGTCTTTGCCTAATATCACCATTAGATTCTACCATGTCAAAGATTTGGTGATTAGATTTTTATCTATGTGTTTATGTGATTGTATTGTTTTTGTCAGTCTGAATTGTGCAGACTAGAAATGTTATACTTTAGTTATTAATATATAAAAAATTACATTTGTTACCTTAATACCATATTTATGCTTATATTTAAGGAAAAGAAAGGGCAATAAAGAAATGTATGAAATGGAATAGCATTGAAATACTATTTTACTTCATCAAATTAGCTAATACATAACAAATGACCCAGCATTGTATCATGGTAACTGTTACTTATAAGCCTGGGATGATTGGTTATCATTTAGCATGTATAAATAGTCATGATCTTTTTCCTACATAATATATTCCACAAGCTGGTATATTACCAGCCTTTATAGATTTAACTCATGGTAAAATATTTTAAATAATTTGATAGAATACATCAGGTTTTTTTTTTTTTCATTTATTTACCTCTTTGTCATTGGAACTTTATTTAGGTTTTCTAGATAGCCAGAATCATTGTTTTACTGGACATTGTTCAGCTGTGGTTCAAACTGATCACATCTGATACAATCAATCCCTCAAAAATGTTACTGTTTCACCCTCTGGGATTTTTTTTTTTTTAAGGACTTGGAATTTTAGACAATCTGTTCTTTTTAGATGTCTTTCTTAGTCTCTAGTCAGTATTAAGCAAGCATTTTTCTTAAAATGAGTAGATCTTCAAACAGAAGATATGAAATTGCATAATAAAGTAAATGATCCTTAATATTACAGTGTTGGCTATTAACTTCAGATATAATCTAAAGCAACCTCTAATTAACATTAACATTGAGGCTTGGTTTTTTGCTTTTTTTTTTTTTTAACCTTATTCACTGTCTTTTTAAACTTGGTCATACCTTAAACTCTATCTTTTTTTAATGTCACTTTCTACAGTGAGGTTCCTTAAAGAAAGGTCTGAGATGATGGCTTCAGACAAGAAAAATAATCTTTTAAATTATAATTGTATAGTTTAATAAAATTTAAGAATGAGCTGTGATGTCAATTTATCTAATTCCTAACCCCAATCCTACCACTTACTATATCACCGTATGCAGATTAATCTATTTTTGTCTCATTTAAAGAAATTTTTTAAAGTAGACTCCACATGGGGCTTGAACTCATGACCATGAGATTAAGAGTCACATACACTTCTGACTGAGCCAGCCAGGAGCCCCACCTTTGAGCCTCAATTTTGTCATGAGTTAAAGGGGCAGAATAATAGTACTTGTATGGTTAGTGTGAGAAATAAATGATTTAATCCATGTAACATTCTTAGGATAGTTCTTAGAACATAGTGAGCACTCAATGTTAACTATAATTGTTATGACTGGGATATTGTAGTAACATAAGTTTGTTATTATTACTTCTTAGTTTAGTCTAATATGCTTAAGAATTCTTGAATGCAGAGAACCAACAACCCCAGACCATTATCTTTAAGGATACTCTAAGCTTTCAAATTCAAGTAACATTTATTGATTTCATATAACATACTAAGTATTATTCATATCAATTACTTTGTTTGACCTTTACAACAATTATGTGAATTAAGCATTATCATCCCCATTTTATAGATAAAGAGCAAATGCCTTAAAGTTAGGGGACATATGCAAATCCACACAGCCAATGGTGAGCTGGAATTCAAACCCAATTCTCTTGACTCAAGATTCTTTCCTCCATACCATAGCGGCTTTCCTCTGATAGGTTCTTCCAAATGCCTTCCAAAGTCCTTTTCAAAGGACTTCTAATACTAAGTTCATTTACAGAACTGACAAACCGTTCAAGAAGTACTAAGTCAGTAATGGGAAATGTGTAATCACTGGCAGATATTTAAAGCACATGGAAAGCCCAGGCACTTCCTTCCTGGACTGTAAAATCTGCTTGGCATCCTAAGTCATAGAAATATAAATAGTTCAGTACCCATATAAAGAAGTGTGACTAAGAACCAAAAGGATGCAGCTAACAAACACCAAAACAAACACTAATTCATCTAATGAATGAGACAGTCACAGTTCCTTCCCTTGTTTCACTCAGGTCTCTGTTCTGATGCCATCTCCTCAGGGAAGACTTCCTTGATCACCCTACCTAAGTTAGCATGCTCATTACTTTTTATCTCCTTACTTTGCTTTATTTTTCTTCAGACTACTTCATTACCCCAGGTCAACACCCAAGAGTATATAAAACATTGTTTAACCAATTATAGGTGGTATCCAGTATTAAAATATTAGCTTTTTGATGATTTGTAGGTAGATTGCTAACAAATATTTGGGAAAATTCAAATATAATTTGTAAAACTATGTAAAATTTCTAGCCTCAAAATAAATAATGTAAGTAATAGAAAAATTATTATATGTCAAGCACCATGTTACGCAGTTTACTTGCCACAGTAATAACTTCACTTTATCTTCAAAACAACATTCTGAGATAGATAAGGAAACTGCAGTTAAATAACTTCCCCACAAACACAGTTTGGTTTTCAGGGCTCTTAACACTATATAATATTGACTGGATTGTGACTGGACCACCTAGTAAGGGAAATCATTGTCTGAAATAATGAGAAAGAAATAATATGCAAAGAGTACATGAAAAATTCATATAAGTAGTATGTTGGGCAACAATAAGGTAGCTCTCAAAATGATCTACCTTAATTTGCCTTTTAAAACAAATCAAGAAAAATGTAAACATATGAGAGGAATCTATAGTATTTAGAAGTAACCTGCAAGATTGTAAACACCCAAAATTCAGATGTTTAAGTGGAACTCCCAGGGAGACATGACTGAATTGTCATTGCCACCTATGTGAGTAAATGCCTGCATTGAATTTGTCTAAAGACAGAAATGTATTAATGGGTGGCAGATGGTCTGCTTGCTATCTATAGAAGAGAAATCTAGAATAACAATATTTGATGATCTGTCTCTAGTATTTTTCTGCAGACAAGGTGCTCTGGTGCTAAAATATGGATCTCTTGGTTGATTGTTCTTCAATCTGCTATTAACTTCAGATATAATCTAAAGCAACCTCTAATTAACATTAACATTGAGGCTTGGTTGATGAGATGATGAGAGAGATGATTTCTTGAGGACACCAATCATACAACGGATTCACCTTGCTTTGACTCCAGGTTCATAATCATATGGTAAACATATCTTCCCATGTTGATTTGTAGAAATGTGGGGCTGATATGAAAACACTAATATTCAGATCCATAATAGTTTCATTGTTCAGAGTCCTTTTAAAAAAAGCGTGTTTTTGTTTGTTTGTTTGTTTTTTACATAAGCTCTTTAAGCTCTATATGCAACATGGGGCTTGAACTCATGAACCCAAGATCAAGAATCACATACTCTACCTACTGAGCCAGGCAGGCACCCCAGAGTCCCCCCTTCTTTTTTTAAAATAGTACAAAGTTTTTTAGTTTTTTTATAATTACAGTCTCTGAGCTTGGAAAACAGCTACCCCTGCAGACTGGATTTTCTCTGTGTCCTCAGACTGTAATGATTCTCTGACGAAATGTCAATCTGTAGGAATTGTCTGGATGGCTAATCAGCCTTCATTAAGACTTGCCACATGCCGTTCTATTCCAACTGCATCTTTAGAGACCTGTGAAATAGGAATTTTTGACTTATCTGTCTCTAAACTCTAATTTCAGAGCTTAAGAATACAAACCTCATTCAGGAAGTTGCTTAAAAACATGGGATGTACTAAAAATTCTGATATGACCCTATGTATTTCAAGTAGCTAGTGGAAAACCATGATTATTGTTTTATTAATATGAATTATAAAATAATGTTAATAATACTCAGAGCCATTTGTATCTTGAAAAAAATAAACTAAGTCACACTCGCTGGGGAGAACTTTTGCCAGCTCTACAGATGCATTTAGTACAAATTAACCAACAGTATTAGAGTTCTGAAATGGAAAGTCAAGAAACAAGGGTTTATAGTTTATCATATCAGTACCTGAGGTTATCAGGTTTTAAGGAGATCCAGATATGGGTATTAGCAGACTGGATATATTTAGTTTGTGAAAACTGACTTCTGGGAAATGACAAAATACCATTTTCAGCAGACTTCTGAAACTGTTAGTTTAATTGCCAGGTAATTTATGGAAATGACACCTTAAAAAACATAATCCCATCTTGTTTAAAAGTTCTTCCTTATATCCTTATATACTTCCTCCCAGCCACTCCTATTAAGTTGAGAGAATTTATCCAGATGAAAGTTAAATGTGGTAACTATTTCATTTTACAATAAAGTAAGATGGCAAGGTGAGTGAACGCAATCTTATCATTTTATTAGAGCTTAATTTTTACATTCTGGAAAGGATTTTTGGAAATATATACGGAAATATCAGCAGCCATTGTCAAAATTGAAAAGCCAAGGGGAAAATATTGTGTTTTGTTAATTACAAAAATTGGCTAAATGTAGTATTAGAAAGCCAGAGCAATCAACATTACTTAACTGAAAATCCTTGAGTGAAAGCTTTTTAAAATATTTTAGCTGTGCTCGCTTCAGCAGCACATATACTAAAATATTTTAGCTTATTACTTCTGTTTATTTTTGTCCTGAAAAGCACTGTTACAGTCTATGTAACACTATACCACAATAAAACTGTTTTTTAAGCTGAAAAGGGAATGTTTAATATAGGAAATTCATGCTATTTTCTAAACCTGCCTAGAGGGTAAAGGTATTTAAAGTACTGACAAAGAAAGGTGCCTGGGTGGCTCAGTTGGTTAAGCATCTGTTTCAGCTCAGTAAGTTGGCTTCGGCTCAGGTCATGATCTCAGGGTGGGGAGATCCAGCCCCATAGGCTGTGTGCTCAGCAAGGAGTTGGCTTGTCTCTCTCTGCTGCTCCCCCCCCTTGTTTCTCAATCTCTCTCAAATAAACACATAAATAAAATCTTAAAAAAATAATAAAGTACTGATAAACTTGGAATTATGTTGCTGTTTTGGGAAATTAAGTCAGATATATGATAGAAGATAACATTACTTAAAAGTTTGGTTCTTAGTTCATTAAAAAAAAAAATCGCACCCACACCCAAAGGTGAATTTGTTTGCTTTTTAACTTTGAGCTGGACTTTATAAGACTCCACTTTGGGGTTGGAACATCAGCGTAAATCAGTTTGAATCTACAAATTTTTGTTTTTCAAGATGGTTAAGGAACCTTGGAGAAGAACTGGAACTTTAAAAATTATTTTGTTTTTTTTTTATTTCTTATTGTTCTTCCCCTTGGTGATTTTTAAAATGCATTTAATCTCATGTCGTGGTTTCATTTAAAATACAATATAACAGACAATATTAAAGAAAATAATTTTATTATTTTTTTAAAGATTTTATTCATTCATTCATGAGAGACACAGAGAGAGAGGCAGAGGGAAAAGGAGAAACAGGCTCCCTTCAGAGCGGGGAGCCCAATGTGAGACTGGATCCCAGGACGCTGGGATCACTATCTGAGCTGAACGCAGACGCTTAACCAACTGAGCCACCCAGACGCACAGGAAAAAATGTTTTACAGATGTTTTTATTTATTAGAGAAAGAGAAAGAGCAGGGGGAGTGGCAGAAGGAGAGGGAAAGCTCAAGCAGACTCCCTGCTGAGCAAGGAGCCCAAGGCAGGGCTCAACCCTGGACTTGGTCTGTCTACCACGGCCCTGAGATCACAACCTGCGCCAAAACCAAGAGCTGGACAGTGACTCAACTGAGTCACCCAGGCACCCCAAGAAAAAAAGTTTTTAAAGGAAAATCTCGTCTACTCCAGTATATCCAACATGCGAACATTTTATGCTTTTACAATTGTAGGGCACATGCAATTTTGAACTTGGTATTTTTTCACATGATATTTTATTGAAAATACTGCATATTGAGCATTGGTTACAGACTGGATAACATTTTTGAACATTTTATATTGAAAAATTATCAAACTTACAGAACTGTCTTAATGGTAAATTCCCACAAATGCTTCTAAATTCACTGATCATTAAAACGTTGCCTTGTCTCTTAATCTTCAATTATTTCTAAGTCATTCGAGAGCTTTCCCTCTCCTTCTGCCACTCCCCCTGATTATGTCTGCCATGTTGCAGACATAATCTCTAAATAGTTCAGTGTATTCCTAAGTATAAAGACATCTACTTATAGAGCCATACAATTAATTAAATCAGGAAATGTAGTATTAATTCAATACTTTTATCAAAAATATATAATAAACATTTGAATTTTGTCAATTGTTCCAATAATTATTTTCATAGAAATTTTTTTTTCCAGTCCAGGATCATGCATGCATTAGTTGTCATGTCCCTTTAGTTTTCTTTAAATTGGAACAATTTCTCAGTTTTTCTTTGTCTTTTGAGATATTGACACTCTGAGGAATAAAAAATAGTTGTTTTGAAGATTATCTCTTACTTTTGTTTATCTGATTGTTTCCTTACAGAAGTTTGACACTCATTCAGTGCTGGTAGGATTATTGTGATTTTATTATGCTGATACAACATTTTTCGATTGTACATTTTTGGCAGAAATACTACATAAGTAATATTGTGTCCCATCTAGTGCATCACAACATTGGTAACATTAGTAACTTCAGAATATTCCACTGAATAGGTATATTACAATTCTCTTACCCAATTCCCTATAGTTATATACTCAGACTATTTCCACTTTCTCCTATTATGAATAATGCTCCAATACATACATCCCTGAGAAATTTTTTTCATATTTTAGATGATTCCTTCAGGATGAATTTTCAGCAGGGGAATTAAACAGTTTATAAAGTATAAACAAAATGTTCACTCTTTATATCTATTGGAATTCACGCTGCTCTCTAAAAGTGTTATATTGACGTAACAGGTCACACAAACACTTAAGTATTGGGTGTTAAAAAGAATGAAGAGAATATATTGTTAATAATTTTTATCACCAGTTTTTGTATTTACTTATTCATAGGCTTTACCTTTATTTTCTTCCTTTTTATATTGGAAAATTTTAAATCTACAAAATGTTGAAACAGTATAATAAACACCTGTAAATTCTTCATCTAGATTCTCTGGTTGTTAATCTTTGAATGAATAAGGATTGATAGGAATACTTGTGTAATTAAAAAGTGTTTAGAAGCCAATGGGGCCTGTCCCTCAGAATTATGGAAATAGTTAATGAGACATGAAGCTGGTAGGTGCAAAATAGATGGGCAGCCAAAAAGAAAACTATTTGATTTGTACAATCAAAAAATTATGATGGATGATAGAAGCCCAAAGGCAGGCATATCAATAAAAATCACAATTTTTAAAATTGTACAGTATTATATTAGTTTCAGGTATACAATACAATGATTCAATAATTATATACATTTCTCAGTGCTCATCAAGATAAATGTACTCAACACAATCTTTTGCCCAATTCCTGGACATGAGCCAGTTTTTTTTTTTTTTAAGATTTTATTTATTTATTTGACAAAGAGAGAGAGAGATCACAAGTAGGCAGAGAGGCAGGCAGAGAAAGAGGGGGAAGCAGGCTCCCCACTGAGCAGAGAGCCCCATTGATGAGAAGCTCGATCCCAGGACCCTGAGATCGTGACCGGAGCCGAAAGCAGAGGCTTAACCCACTGAGCCACCCAAGTGCCCCCAGTTTTCAGACCCATATTCCATTGACTGAAGGAGCTGGCAGCTCAAGAGAAAGGAATCTTGGCCAGCAATGGGGAAATGATTTTCTCAGTCCTTTCTCAAATGGATCTTAGACCATTTATTCGGGTAAGTGCACGCCCTGGAGAAGGGAATACG
This sequence comes from Lontra canadensis, assembly GCF_010015895.1. NCBI lineage: Eukaryota > Metazoa > Chordata > Mammalia > Carnivora > Mustelidae > Lontra > Lontra canadensis. The sequence continues at coordinate 106,550,438 of NW_022630995.1, read as the reverse complement.
TAAATATTTCCAATATTCTTGGACTCAGGTCTAACTTTACCTTGATACCCAGAGCCCTGAAAAGTCATCCTGGCTCCCCCTCTTAGAATGAGAGCATATGGAATTCAAGTAATAAATGGAATCCCTATTAGTGTCTAGTGCACAGTAAATCCATGGTATCAAAAAACCTACTGCATAGTTATTTTACCATTCCCTGAATGCGTAACTGGAATACTTTGTAGGTGGAAACTTAGCCCTTGTGAGAAAAGGTTTCATAGTGGTAAAGACCAGGTGAAAACCTCTGAAACTGCTCCTCCTCCCCCACTGTCTCCAGTTAAGATAATAAACGAAAACCAGTACAATTCTGGAAACAATGATAGTCCTACTCCTAAAACTCAAAAAGATGCAGGGATGGTGGTCCCCCTTATATCTTGATTTAATCCACAAGTCTTGCCCATTTAAAAACTAGATAAATCCCAAAATATCACATTAGATCTTTGAAACTCAAGTAAGTAGAAGCTCAAATTGCTGCTACTGTACCAGACATAGTATCTTTGCTATAGCAGATTAACATGGCCTCAATACATCATATATGTCCATTAAATTTGGTGCAGTTTTTTCCATCTTTATCTAAAATGTGGATTAAAAGGACTTCATTTACATAGACAGTACATATACATTTATAATTTTGCTCTCAGTCTATGTTATAATACAGTATACCACATGCTTCTGTCACAATATAGTTCCATGAGGTTTTGAAAGTCTGGACATCTTGCAGAACATCACATTTACTTGTTGTGTCAGTGACATCATTCTAATCCAGCTGGATGAGCAAATAGGGTAGCACATTGCAGACTTTGGTAAGACATATGTGCATCAGAAGGTAGAAGATAAATGCTACTAAGATTCAGGAGCCTGACATGTCATTACAATTTTTAGGTATCCAATGATCAGGGGCATGGCAGGATAGCCCATCCAAACTAAAGGACTAATTGCATCTCACACCACCGCCAGTGAAAAAGGAAGCATAACATCAGATATATGCTTCTTCAGGTTCTGGAGGCAGCATATTCCCTTTCTGGAATAAAGTGATAAAGGCTGTTAGCTTCAAATGAGGCCCAGAGGAGAAAGGGCTCTAGAGTAGGACCAGATTAAGGTGCAAATAGCTCTGCCCTTTGAACCATAAGAACCAGAAGACCTATGATGTTAGAGGTGTCAATGATGGTGAAAGATGCCGTATGGAATTTTTGGCAAGCTGTAGAAGAATAATCATAATGTAAGCTTCTGGGGTTCCATAGCAAGGCCATGGCATTTGCAGCAAAGAATTTTACTCCTTTTGGAAAACAATTCTCTGTCATGCTCTCAGACCCTGATAGAAGGGAAATACTTGCTCATGGGACATCAAGTGACCATATGGTTGCAACTACCCATGATGAGCTGGGATCTGTCAGACCTATTCCACTAAGTCACAAGGTTAGGCAGCCTAGCAATCATTCATTACGAGATGAAAGTTGTACACCTGGAATCTAGCATAAGCAGGACCAGAGGGCACAAGTGGGTTGCTTCAGCACATCTCCTTCATCTTACACTGTGGCTGTAAGGAGAATTACTCAAGATCACCTGATGGAGGAGGAAAGGTCAAGGTTGAATCATGGCTGTGTCCACTCAATGAGTGGGTGCAAGCTGAAAATAGAAGTTCACTGCAGCTCTACATGGGTGTGGCCTTAAAAAACACTGGTGAGTGCCAAAAACAACGAGATACCCAGGAATAAACCTAACCAAAGAAGTGAAAAACCTGTACTCTGCAAACTATAAAATGCTGATGAAAGAAATCAAAGATGATACAAAGAAATGGAAAGATATTCCATGCTCATGGGTTAGAAGAACAAATACTGTTAAAAATGTCTATCCTGTCCAAAGCATTCTATACATTTAATGCAATTCCCATCAAAATACCAACAGCAGGGGTGCTCAGCTGGCTCAGTTGGAAGAGCATGTGACTCTTGGTCTCGGGTCGTGAGTTCAAGCCCCATGTTGGGTGTAGAAATTATTTAAATAAGTAAAAAGCTTTACAAAAATTTCCAATAACATTTTTCACAGAATTAGAAAAAAAAATCCTAAAATCTATATGGAACTACAAAGACTCCGAGTAGCTAAAGTGATTTTGAAAAAAGCAAGCCAGAGTGCCTGGGTGGCTCAGTCAGTTAAGCATCTGCCTTCAGCTCAGGTCGTGATCCCAGGGTCCTGAGATCGAGTCTCACGTTGCGGGGGAGGGGGTGTCCCTGCTTAGCAGGGAGCCTGCTTCTCCTTCTCCCTCTGCCTGCCTGCCAATCCTCCTGCTTGTGCTCTCTCTCTCTCTCTCTCTCTGCATGTCAAATAAATAAAATTTTTTAAAAAGAAAAAGAAAAAAAGAAAAAGAATAAAGCAAGCAAAGCTGGAGGCATTATAATTCCAGACTATATTACTGTAGTAATCAAGACAGTATGTTATTCACACACACACAAAAAAGGACACATAGATTGATAGAACAGAATAGAAAACCCAGAAACAAACCCACAATTACATGGTCAATCAATCTTCAACAAAGAAGGAAAGAATATCCATTGGGAAAAAGACAATCTCTTCAACAATGGTGTTGGGTTTTCCCAACTGGACAGGAACATGCAAAAGAGTGAAACTATACCAAACACAAAGTAAATTCAAAATAGATGAAAGACCTAAACACGAGATCTGAAATTATAAAAATCCTAGGAGAGAGCACAGAGAGTGATATCTCTGACTTAAGCTGTAGCAAATTTTTTCTAGATAGAGCTCCTGAAGCAAGGGAAACAAAAACAAAGATAAACTGTTGGGACTACATCAAAACAAAAAGCTTCTGCACAGCAAAGGAAACAATCAAGAAAACTAAAAGGCAACCTATGGATTGAGAGAAGATATTTGCAAATGACATATCTAATAAAGCATTAGTATCTAAAATATATAAAGAACTGTTGCATTTCAACACCCAAAAAGCAAATTATTCAATTAATTCAGAGAATGTGAACAGACATTGCTCCAGAGAAGACATATAGATGACTAATAGATACATGAAAAGATGCTCATCATCACTTCTCATCAGATAAATGCCTATCAAAACTACAGTGAGATATCACCACATACCTGTCAGAATGGCTTAAATAAAAAACATAGAAAACAACAGATATGGATGTGGAGAGAAAGGACACTCTTGCACTGTTAGTGGGAATGCAAAGTGGTGCAGTGAACGTGGAAGATAATCTGGAGGTCCCTCAAAAAGTTAAAAATAGAACTATCTTATGATCCAGCAATCACACTACTGGGGTATTTACCTAAAGAATACAAAAACACTGGGGTGCCTAGTTGGCTCAGTTGATATAGCATATGAGTCTTGATCTCAGGGTCATGAGTTCAAGCCCCATGTTGGGTGTGGAGCCTACTTAAAAAAAAAGGAAAAAAGAATATAAAAATATTAATTCAAAGGAATACATTCTTGCCCATATTTATAGCAGCATTATTTACAATAGCCAAGATATGGTAACAGCCCAAGTGTCCATCAATATATGAATGGATAAAGAAGATGTGGCATGTGTGTGTGTGTGTGTGTGTGTGTGTGTGTTCAGCCATAAAAAAAGAATGAAATCTTGTCATTTGTGATGATATGGCTGGAGCTAGAGCATATAACGCTTAGTGAAATAAGTCCGTCAGAGAAAGACAAATACCATTTGATTTTATTCATATGTAGAACTTAAGGAACAAAATAAACAAACAGGCAAAGGGGGGAAAAAAGAGTGAGAGAAACAACCCCAAAACAGACTCTTTTAGCTTCTAGTGGGAGGATGGGTGAAATAGATGATGGGGATTGAGGAGTGTACTTGACACGATGAGCACCAGTCGATCGAAACAAAAACTTAAAAAAAAAAATCACTGGTGAGTGAAATTCCTCCAAGTGAGTACACTTGGTCCTCCACTTTGAATGGAAAGATAAGTGCCCAGGGTTAGAATGTTATAAAAACCTGTGTCAGTGGTGAATGGCTCAGCCAGCTAGATAGGGGCCTGAAAGAAGAAATATTGGAAGATTAGAGTGGATAAACAAGAATGAGGATCCGTGTGTCACATGTTCATGTCCACCAGAGAGCATCTACCATGGAAGAGACTCTAAACAGCCAAGAAAACAAAATGACTTGGCCACTCGACATTAGCTAGCCTCTGTCATCAGCCACCTCGGTGCTTGCAAAATGGGTGCATGGACAGAATACCCATGAGGATAGTGAATGGAGGCCACACAAGGACCCCAAAAGATGAACTCGCCAAGGCGGATGTAGCTACAGCCCCTGGGAAGCTCCAACTCCACAGACAAAGAAGGACTCATCCTTCCGTCAGAAGTCATTGACCGGGCTGATCAGGATGAGGCAGAACTGCTATTAAGCCATGAGGGCAGGGATTATAGGCTTGGTGCCCAGGAGACCCGCCTGGGGGCCTCCTGGTACCTCCTTGCCTAATTTATTTTTTAAAGATTTTATTTATTATTTGACAGAGAGAGATACAGTGAGCGAGAGAGGGAACACAAGCAGGGGGAGTGGAAGAGGAAGAAGCAGGCTTCCCACCGAGCAAAGAGCCTGATGCGGGGCTCGATCCCAGGATCCTGGGATCATGACCCGAGCCGAAGGCAGACGCCTAACAAGTGAGACACACAGGCGCCCCCCTCCTTGCCTAATTTTAAAGGCAAATGGGTACAGATGGGCACGGCACCCTAGGAATCAGAACCCTAGGGGAAGGACCTGGGCCAAACAGTGGGGTAAACTACTGAGACCAGCACAGGTGTTCTCTGAGGGTGAGGAGAATCTTGAGTGGGGAGCGGAGGAAGGAGATGAGGAGGCTCAGCCCCAGCCCTGACATCAGCTGCTTTGGTAGGTGTTTATAATTCTCCCCACTCATCCTCTATTTCCAAATTTCCCTGGGAAAACAGGCCCACTGTGATCTGGGAGGAGGTGTTCCGAAATATATGTGAAGAAGTGGATCTGTACACCTGAAACTAATTTAACATCGTGGGTCAACTGTACTTCAATTAAAAAAAAATCACTTTAAAAAAAAAAGCAGTGAATGTGAGCAGCATAGGGAATAGACTACCTTTAACACAACAGTGACCCACCAAGATTTGCCTTTAATGAATGACCTGTTGCCCCAAGCTCTGTGTCAGAGTGTACTGCCCGGAGTGTAGAACCAACAACAACCAATATACATAATACTTAAAAATTCTGAGCAGGTGTAATTTGATATATAGGTGTAGAAGAACACTTATGTTTAGTACTTTTTAAATGAAATATTTTTAAAAATATGTACCAACAATTGAATAGGCCTAGAGAAATTCATGATTGAATCATAATGTATGAATAAATTGGAAAATATATAATGGCAAAATATATATGGCATAATTATGCCATATAATGGCATAATCATAAAACCCTGAGTACATATATTAAGCTGAATATGTAAATCAGAGTGAAAAGTATTAAATTATAATGTGACACATCTGGCAACTTAAGCTGTGAATTCCAGATTTTTTTTAAACTGCTATATAAAGAACTCATATGTCCTGACCCAAAGGATTATTATTGCTTTTTAGGGTAATAGAGTTTGAGAATGTGGCTGAATATTATTATACGTAGATGGGTGGCTTACTCATTTCTATATTTAGAAATGCTAAAATCCTGAAACTATACTTTATGTTATTTATAATGTTCCTGCTATTTTTTTTGGATTGAGAACAGGTAAAAAGTCAGCATTTAGACATGCTGACCCCATACTCTCCAATCCCCACAACTGAATTCTAGCTCAGGCTGCTAGGATAAGACCTTCTCATTAAGTTACCTTATGTGACTATATTAGGATTGTCCAGAGAAACATAACAAAACAGAATAATATCCTGCTATAGGATATATATATATCTTATATGCATGATTTATAGGAGTTGGCTTATGCAATTATGGAGGCTAAGAAGACTCACAATCTGTTGTCTGCAGGCTGGAGAACCAGGAAATCCAATGGTATGATTCAGTCTGAGTCTGAAGGCCTGAGAACCAGGAGAGCCAATTGTGTAAGCCCTAGTGCAAGTGCAAAGGATGGAGAACCAGGAACACTGATGTCCAAGGGCAGGAGAAGATAGCTGTCTCAGCTCAAGTACTGAAAAAATTCACCCTTCCTCCACCTTTTTATTCTGGATTGGATGATGCCCACCCACACTGGTGAGGGCAATCTTACTCAGTCTACCAGCCAAACGCTAAGTCTTCCAGAAACACCATCACAGATACACCCAGAAAAAATGACTTACCAGCTATCTGATCATCTCTTAGCCCAGTCAAGTTGGCTCATAAAGTTAACAAGCACAGAGACACTGGAATAGCTAAAAATAATATCTAGGACTCACCAGCTTAAAGTAGAATTGGACTCTTAATACCCAGCCTCCTCTAATGTTGACCAGATGTTTTATTTTTAAAATAAAGTGTTGCAGGGGTGCCTAGGTGGCTCAGTTGCTTAAGCAGCTGACTCTTGATTTTGCTCAGATCATGATGTTAGGGTCGTGAGATCAGGCTTGACACTGAGCATGGAGCCTGCCTAAGATTCCCTCTGCCCCTCCCTTACCCCCCAGCTCCAACCCCCTGCTTACAGGCACAGGTGCTCTCTCTGTCTCAAAAAGATTTTTTAAATAGATAGATAGATAGATAGATAATAAATAAATAAAATGAAGTGTTGCAGGGGCACCTGGCTGGCTCATTCAGTAGAGAATGTGACTTTTGAATTTGGGGCCATGAGTTTGAGCCCCACATTGGGCACAGAGATTACTTAATAAAAAAATTTTTTTAGAGTGTTGCAGATATGGTTGCAACAACCCTTTCTGTATTCCTCCTACATCACACTTCCTCCAACACTCCCTAGGGCATCCTTCCTTAAGACTGTACCTCTAAAAATCCTTTCATATATTGTTGGTCATATGTAACTTATAAGGGTTAGTAATCAGGACAGATTTAAAATGATTGCTGTTTATCAGCCTCAAGAAAATTTTCAAGAAATTAATATTAAGGTGCTTTGTCAGAATCTGCCAAATGGAATTCCTAGTTTGAATGCTAGTAATTAATATGACATTTAATTCATCAAGAGATTGTGAATAGAACTGATGAAAAATGTGCTTTAAACTATGAAAATTATGGTTGTAGAAGATGAAGGAGTATGTTTGTGTGACTCTTATATCAATCTTGGTGATTTCTTTCTTTCTTTGTTTTTTGATTTTTTTTTTTTTAGATTTTATTTTTAAGCAATCTCTATACCCAACATGGGGCTTGAAATCACAACCCCAAGATCAAGAGTCACACACACATTCCACCAACTGAGCCAGCCAGGCACCTCAGTCTTAGTGACTTCTAACTCAAAGAACATGATTTTATTTTGATTGTGTGTTTGTTCATTGCTGTTTTCTTTCTTTCTTTTTTTTTTTTTAAGATTTTATTTATTTATTTAAGAGAGAGATACGGAGATAGTGACAGGGAGCATAAGCCCAGGAGGAGAGGGAGAAACAGGCTCTCTGCTGAGCAGGGAGCCTGATATGGTGCTTAATCCTAGGACCCTGGGATCATGACCTGAGCCTAAAGCAGACGCTTAACTGACTGAGCCACTCAGACGCCCCTCATTGCATGTTTTCATCCATGCACTGATAACAAGGAACAAGTGTCGAGAGACTGATACAATTGACTCTACATGAGAGCTCCTTGAAGAAATAGCATCTTATACTTACAACTTTCGAGGATCCTATTAGTGAAAATAAAGTTCAGAACGCCCTGTGTAACCTTAATGACATAAGTCGAAATGTTTTGTTTTGTTGAAACAAAGTGATGTTTCGGAAAAAAAGAAAAAAAGTGCTGTTTCAGAAGTGGTAGGAACAAAATGGGAGTGTCCTTAAACTAAAGAGAATATGTTACTTGGGGACTTAGCATAAGTAAAAAGAGGGAAATTATTCGAGAATCTCTTTTAAATGGAAGAACTTAGAAAAGACAAGAATGGGGGACGCTTGGGTGGCTCAGTGGGTTAAGCCTCTGCCTTCGGCTTGGGTCACGATCCCAGTGTCCTGGGATCGAGCCCCGCATCGGGCTCTCTGCTCAGTGGGGAGCCTGCTTCCTCCTCTCTCTCTGCCTGCTTCTCTGCCTACTTGTGATCTCTGTCTGTCAAATAAATAAATAAAATCTTAAAAAAAAAAAAAAAAAAAGACGGGGCACCTGGGTGGCTCAGTGGGTTAAAGCCTCTGCCTTCAGCTCAGCTCATGATCCCAGAGTCCTGGGATCGAGCCCCACATTGGGCTCTCTGCTCCGCGGGGAACCTGCTTCCCCCACTCCTCTCTCTCTCTCTGCCTGCCTCTCTGCCTACTTGTGATCTCTGTCTGTCAAATAAATAAATAAAATCTTAAAAAAAAAAAAAGACAAGAACGAATCTAAGTCTCAGGAACAAGGAATTTGAATGACTCTTAAACCTCTTCTGTTATTTGCACTCCGCATGTCTGCTTCATTTTCTTTCACAGCAAACTGTCTCCAAATTGTAGGAATCATGGCTGCCCAAAACTCTAAACTTCACTGTCATCCTATAGGCCTCGCTGCAATAGTGGTACTGACCCCATCGTTCTATGCTAAATTAGTCGCAGGGAAGGAAGTGTTCTAAGTCATGGGCCCCCATCTAGACCATAGCTGATGAAGTCCAACAAGGATGGGTTGATACGATTGGTCTGACTTAGGTTATACACTTCTCTTGGACCAGTCAACTTTGCCTGGGAAAGGGATAGTGTTTATAACAACGTAGTAACTTCTGTGTGAGTCAGAGAGTTGGAGGGGAGGGAAGAGTAGATTACAGACAGGTGAAAGGAGTGATCGGCTGCCAGGAAAGGAGTGTAAATTTAGAATAGAAGAAAAACAAAGACAAAAGCTTCATTAAAATCATACACAGGAGCACCTGGGTGGCTCAGTTGGTGGAGCGTCTGCCTTTGGCTCGGGTCAGGATCCCTGGGGTCTCTTGCTCTCAAATAAACAAAAATCTAAAAAAAAAAAAAAAATCATACAAAGATGGATAATTAACTAGATCAACCAATCTTGATAAGATAAATAAGCTCTAATAGAATAAAAACTGAGGTTATTTTTTTTAAAGATTTTATTTATTTATTTATTTATTTGACACAGAGAGAGAGATCACAAGCAGGCAGAGAGGCAAGCAGAGAGAGAGAGAGAGAGAAGCAGGCTCCCCACCAAGCAGAGAGCCCGATGCGAGGCTGGATCCCAGGACCCTGGGATCATGACCTGAGCCGAAGGCAGAGGCCCCAACCCACTGAGCCACCCAGGCACCCCGAGCATATTTTGAAAGAACAATAATATGAAAACATCCAGAGGAATACATATCCGTGTATTAGCAATGGTAATTTCTGGAGAATGTGTGGGGGGAAGGATTGTGCAGACACATCCATGTTTTACATGTCTATAGTGTTCGAAATTTTTATGATTATATGTACATCTGTAGTGTACCAAAGCTTGTGAAGAAATAGCAAACAAAGACAGAGGACCCAAGACTCTTTAAAAGTCTGTTAAGCAAGAGTAATAGAGGAATATTGTATACTGGGAAACTAAAAGAGGTATCGTGTATGATGACAAACTCACCAGAACCTATAAAATGTAACGGTCACCAGTTCCATGAATTTTTTTTTTTTAATTTATTTGACAGACAGAGATCACAAGTAGGCAGAGAGGCAGGCAGAGAGAGAGGAGGAAGCAGGCTCCCCGCTGAGCAGAGAGCCTGATGCGGGGCTCGATCCCAGGACCCTGGGATCATGACCTGAGCCGAAAGCACAGGCTTTAACCCACTGAGCCACCCAGGCACCCCACCAGTTCCATGAATTTGAAATGAACAGAGAGAACAGTTTTTCGGCTCTCTGGGGGAAGAATATCTGCAAAAGAAGTAACACCCATTGATGAAGTAGGTGTGATACTTACATGAGGTCGCAAAAGTGCACTGAAGTTCAGATAGATAAAAAAGAAAATGAAAGGTGCCTGCGTGGCTCAGTGGTTAAGCCTCTGCTTTTGGCTCAGGTCATGATCTCAGGGTCCTGGGTTCGAGCGCCATATGGGGCTCTCTGCTCAGCGGGGAGCCTGCTTCTCCCTCTCTCTCTCTGCCTGCCTCTCTGCCTACTTGTGATCTCTCTGTCAAATAAATAAATAAGATATCTTAAAAAAAAAGAAAGATGTGTGATTAGAGGAATCTGACGCAAGAGAAAGTTAGGGGCCGTTCAAAGATTTCTAAGGCCTATGTTGTAGAGATAAAGCCATAACCAATACCCCCAAATGAGGCAGAGAGTAAATTTAGTTGGTTCAAGAAGCTAAAAGCACAGTATGATACAGTGATGAGTTTCCCTAGTGAGAATGGAACTCAGAAGTGTAATGTGTTGTCCGTTTAGGTAGAACTTGACATTTGTTTTAACAAATTTAAAAATTGCCAGGTGCTACTCTAAGCAGAGATACAATTTCAGTTTAGAGCAGATCTTTTTTGGGGGGGGGAGGGGAATAGAATCACTTTTAGTTATATAAATGCAAGAACCCAGGCACCCCATACCCTTTATTTTGTCTTGACAAAGGCTGCCTCTCCACATGCTTCTTGATATGCAAATTTTCTTGGAAAACAAGAAGCCTCCGGGGTGGAAAGGAACCAAGGCCTTGACCTCTTCTTGTCTGATATTCCAATTTATTACAATCTATTTAATGGATTGAGATGGTCTCAAATGATGTCTTTTGGCAGTAAAGGACACCAAAGGTACCAGGAATTAGCCATGAAGAAAGGGGGAATCTGGGGACAGGAAAAAATCCCTACGTCTCATAGCATATGGTTCATGAGTAATCTTTTCTCCTTTCTTTTTTTTTTTTTTTAAGATTTTATTTATTTATTTATTTATTTGACAGAGAGAGAGAGAGAGAGAGAGAGCATGTGGACAAGCAGGCAGAGCTGCACCAGAAGGAGAGGGAGAAGCAGACTCCCTGCTGAGCAGGGAGCCCTATGTGGGGCCCAATCCCAGGACCACGGGATCAAGACGCTTAACCAACTGAGCCACCCAGGCACCCTGCTTTTCTTTGTTCTACCTCATAACTTACTTGTCTAGGAGAGTGTGTCCTTAAATTTGTAAAAATGCTATAGTTTAGGGGGCACAAACCTGGAATGATCTGTGCCCCATTTGGATCAGCAAGGTATTATTGTATTAGTAGACAGAATCATAACTCCAAACTAGAGCTGTTAGTGAACTGGTATGTTTCTCCAATTCCCTTTTCTGTGGCTAAGAAGTTTAGAATTAGAACAGGCCTTTTTGGACTGAGTAAGTTTCCAGACTTTTTAATAATTCAGTGCGTAATGCCAAAACAGAGCATATTCCTCCAATAATGAGTAGAAAATAACAAAATTCAATAAAGATGTCCCAGGTATAAATTTAGAGAAGCACAATTGGATTGCGATTTTATTTTAGTTTTTTATTTATTTTTTTAAAAGATTTTCTTTTTAAATTTATTTAACAGAGAGACATCTCAAGTAGGCAGAGAGGCAGGCAGCGGGAGGGGGGGGTTGGGGGGAGGGAAGCAGTTTCCCCACCCAGCAAAGAGCCCGATGTGGGGCTCGATCCCAGGACCCTGAGATCATGACCTGAGCTGAAGGCAGAGGCTTTAACCCCTGAGCCACCCAGGCACTCCGGATTGTGATATTTTATTAAAAAAAAAATTTTTTTTTTTAAGATTTTATTTGCCAGAGAGAGAAAGAGAGTACACACAAGCAGGCAGAGAGGCAGGCAGAAGAAGGGTCCCTGCTGAGCAAGGAGCCCAATGCGGGACTAGATCCCAGGACCCTGGGATCATGACCTGAGCCAAAGGCAGCAGCTTAACCAACTGAGCCACCCAGGTGTCCCCGGGTTGTGATTTTAAACTGAAATGAAGTGGTTGCAATATATTCTGCCTGAACAATTATGCTTTAACAAGGGAGAGGTAGTCTCCCTGTCATATTTAAAAGGAAAGTTGAGAAGGATAATTTTGGCTGTTCCACTTGCATATTCAGGGCCTTGAAACACAAATATGGTAGCTGATCTGTGAGCCAGGAATCTCTCCTTATTCTAGACTAACACAGTTGGTGACACTTGTGGTTATTAAATAGGATGTAAAACCTAAAGGTAGCCCGATAAAATTAATCCTAAAAAATTGCTTCCAGATGAATGCTAATGAAAATAAGTGGAATCCAAAATATTATTAATCTCTCTTCTACCTAAACAAACATGTTTCTTTTCCTGAATTCTTTATCCTGGTTATTAATAAAAATCCTCTTCTGGTCACTATGTTTTTCTACAAATCTTGTCATCAGCCCTCCCGTGACTCTCTGTCTCATCCTCCATATTTAGAAAATCATCAGGAGGGATGCTTGGGTGGCTCAGTGGGTTAAAGCCTCTGCCTTTGGCTCAGGTCATGATCCCAGGGTCCTGTATTGATCCTGTACAGGATCAAGCCCTGTATTGGGTTCTCTGCTCTGCAGGGAGGCTGCTTCTCCTTCTCTATCTGCCTGCCTCTTTGCCTACTTGTGATCTCTGTCTGTCAAATAAATAAATAAATAAAATATTTTTTAAAAAATCAGCAGGAATAAACATTTTTTTTTAACATTCCCAAATATTTCCTCATCTCTTCATTCTCACTACGTTAGTGTAGTGGACATCTTTAGATCCCTAGCTCAGCTTTCTCCTTCCTCTGGTAACAGTGATTCTCTTCTTCTGATGGCCTACTCCTCTCCCTCTCTAACCCTGTGGTCTGACTGGAGTCCCTCTCAGAGATCTCCTTACTCCGACCACAAGTGGAAGCATAGGACCCAGGAGAGGAAATGAAAAGGGAAGCTATAACTTGAAAGGAAGTGCTTCAGACAGTTAACCTTCTGCAAGTCAAGGTTAATGTGGTGGTCTTGGCAGATGACTCCCCCGCTGTGGTCCCTCCCCAAGTGATTAGCCTAAGTCAGTAATTCCCTACTATTGACATTTGGGGTCTGATAATTCTTGGTTGTGGGGGCTGTTGGGTGCATTGCAGGATGTTTGACAGTATTCTTGGTTTCTACACATCAGATGTCAGTAGCACCCTGCCCCGAAGTTGTGACCCAAAAGCCTCCAGATATTGCCAAATGCCTCCTGGAAGGCAAAATCACCTCAGGTTGAGAACTACTGGTCTAAGCTATTTATGATGATTTTCTTACTTTTGCCAATGGTAGATTTAGGACTGGGTCCCTATCCTCAACCCGGCCAATGTGTTATTAAGGAATTGTCCACTAGAGGGCTTCTAGGAAGCGTTCCTCACTCCTAGGAAAGTAACCTAAAAAGAGACATTCTTGCTAGAAGTTTTCTCCATGTGAGTACTTAAATTGCCGCACCTATTTTGTAATCATAGAAGAACAAGTCTAGGATGAAGGCACTATGGAGGGAGAAATGGAGAAATGGAGGAATGTAGAGAAATCCAAGAAATGGGCATCCTTAAGTACTGAGCTGATGATTTCCTTCCTATACACAATCCTATGTTCCTATACACAATCTTATTTCTGGAATACCACTTATTTTTGACTATATATACACTAATTTACTCATTTGGTGCATATATACATACGCATATATATGATAAACAGCAGTATACATAGTGTACTCCCATTTAGGTAGGCATATATTTTTGAGTATATACACACATTTTTTAAAAAAGATTTTATTTATTTTTTTGACAGACAGAGAGAGATCACAAGTAGGCAGAGAGGCAGGCAGAGAGAGAGGGGGAAGCAGGCTCCCCGCTGAGCAGAGAACCCGAGGCTGGGCTTGATCCCAGGACCCTGGGATCATGACCTGAGCCGAAGGCAGAGGCTTAACCCACTGAGCCACCCAGGCGCCCCCATTTTTTTACATATATAATATTTTCACATAATGTTTGTAGGTGATGCTTCCATAAAAATATATAGAGAAATTCTTCCTTCTTTTCATTGTAAGTGATTCCATTTTATAGATGAAGGAGGATTTATTTAACCAGTATCCTGGTGGTTTTTATGTGCTTTTTTTAAAACGTTTTTTTAAGGCAAGAATGGTTCAACAAATTTCCATATACATAAGTCATTTCACATGTGAGTATGTGCACGGAAGAGAACCCAAAAGAGGAATTGTTAGGTAAAAAAAGTGTATGTGATTATGTGATTCTTGTAGATAATTGTAAAATGTCCCGGACAAATAATAAAGTATATAATACTCATTAGCAAACCGTGACAGGACCTACTGACTCATCCCCTCATGAACAAAGTCATCAAACTTATTGTGCTTTAGTAATTTCGTGAAACATGATATCATAATGTTGTAGTTTGTCTCTCCTAATGAATCAAATTGAGTGTTTCCTCCTGTATTTGAGAACCATGTGTAATTTCAAGTTTTATGAAATGTCTTTTCATATGTTTGTCCATTTTTCTATTGAGTTGTGAGATCATTTTATTATCGACTTTAAGAAGCTCTTTATGTATGAAGGAAATTTTCTCTTTGTGGCATGAATTGGAAATACTTTTTTCCCAGTTTATAGTTTGTCACTTTTCTTAACTGTTGATGAGTTTTCCTATTCAAGAATTAAAAAAAAAAATTTTAATGTGATTCATTTTATCAGTTTTATGCTTTATGGCTTATGGGGTTATTTCCTACTTAGGCTATTCAATCTTATTTTAAGAGTATGGTTTGTTTGGTTGGTTGTTGTTTTAAGTAGGCTCTATGCCCAACGTGGGGCTTGAACTCATGTCCCTGAGATCGAGTTGAGGGCTCCATTGACTGAGACAGCTAGGTGTCCCTCTAAGGGTATGTATGTTTGTTTGTTTGTTTGTTTTAATCTCTCTTTTGTGTACTTTATGTTTTTATTTTTACATCTTAAGTTTAAACCTTTGAATTATTTATGTTTTTTGAAGGAATATGTTATTTAAGAATCCAACTTTATTTTTCTAAACTATCATCCAGTTGTACCATATGTTCTTTTCTTTCTTTTAGTTTGTACATTTATTTATTATTGTTGGGCTTTTCTTCATAGTTGCATTTATGAGCAGTTCTATCCAAGTCTGTTTTTTTTTTAAGATTTTTACTTATTTATTTGACAGACAGAGATCACAAGTAGGCAGAGAGGTAGGCAGGGAGAGAGGAAGAAGCAGGCTCCCTGCTGAGCAGAGAGCCTGATGCGGGGCTTGATCCCAGGACCCTGAGATCATGACCGGAGCTGAAGGCAGAGGCTTTAACCCACTGAGCCACCCAGACACCCCCCAAGTCTGTTTTTGTCCGAAAAATATTATTGATGACTTCTCCTTGGTTGCTCATTCTCTCTCTACCTGGGAACTATTAAACTGTCCTCTAATTATTAGGGATGGGTATATTCTCTTTGTTATAGCAACCAGTATCCCTTACTGTGATATGGAATATGTACAAACCCGGCTTCTGAAGCCTGAACGTTGGATTGTGTCTGTTGTTTACTAACTGTATGCCCTTGATCTTCTTAATATCTCTGTGGCTCAGTTAACTCACTGTCAAATGAGGCTATTGTGAGGATTTAGTGAGTTTATGCTTGTAACACATCTAAAATGATGGCTGGTGTATAGGCAATGATCTGTAGGTGTTGGGTATTTCGAGTACAACCCTCCTGTGGCTAAGAAGAGGGAGGAAGTGGGTTGAGGCCCTGGGCAACTTGAAAGCTTTGTGGTTCTTGGGCTTTTGATTTAGAAATAACTCAGGCAGTCTTGCTCAGAGATTGTGTTCTTAACCTCTAATGTTAATGCTTCTCCTTCAATTTTTCCTCAATTTTGTCCAAATGCTTCTGTATTTGGAAGATGTTTCACAAAGTTTGGAAAGAACACATTTTAATTTTTTAATATGGAAAATTCCAAACATATGCAACAGCAGTAAAAATCGCAACAAACTTCATTCCAGCTTTAACTGTTACCAACTTATGGCCTTCAAAGTTCTTGGTATGAGGTTCCCTAGCTTCCACACAAATGAGGCTATTGTCTTAGGACCTAGGACAGAGATGATCTCTGGGCTGGTACCTATCCCTCCAGGTTTCTAGAAAGTTTCAAACCTAATACTTGAGCTATCCTTATTAGCTGCTTTTTCTTGCAACTCTAACAGCTTCTACAAGATTGTTACATCTGTCCCACCCTGGTATTTCCATTGTAATTCCCTTATTCTGAAGATTTTGTTTATTTTTTTAAAGTTAATTCTTCACCCAACGTGGGTCTCAAACGAACGACCCCATGATCGAGAGTTACGTGCTCTGCTGACTGAGCCAGCCAGCTGTCCCATATTTCCCTTACTTCGAACCTTCCTCACTCTGCACATCTAAATCATGGCAATAGCAGCCTCACTGATCTTCCTGTACTCAGACTTCTACGTCCAGTCCACCCTTCTCACTGTTGAGAGATTACTCTTCTTATACCTCAAAGCCTAATGACAACACTCAGAATCCCAACAACTGCTTTCAGTTATCCAGAGAATAAAATTCAAATTCTCTTTTTTCCACAAGGATCTGAGATAGGCCTTTTTAGCCTTTCATTAGAATAGTTTTAACTACATACTATCGTTCTTCAGTTCTAACATGCTGTTGATCATGACATATGATTGCTTTAATAATAGCCTTTGGGTCAGGAAACAAGAGCACAGTGGGCCCTATACATCATGGTTAAGATACACCATGATCTCATAAGGATTAAAATGTAAAGACATATTTAATGATTCTTTTTTTTTAAAGATTTATTTATTTATTTGACAGAGAGAGAGAGAGATCACAAGTAAGCAGAGAGGCAGGGGAGGTGGTGAAGCAGGCTCCCCGCTAAGCAGAGAGCCCAACGTGGGGCTCGATCTCAGGACCCTGAGATCATGACCCCAGCTGAAGGCAGAGGCTTAACCCACTGTGCCACCCAGGTGCCCTATTTAATGATTCTTATAATCACAGATACAGTATTAGGGAAACAGCAAGAAACAGATGGCATAATAAACTGGATGATTCGAGGAGAGTTAACAAGGGAATTACTTATAAGACATGGCCAAAATTTATGTAGTCACAGGAAATGGTGCAGCATCCTTAAGGCTAGCTCTGGGATAGGATGGGGAATATTACAACCTCTAAGTCTGAAGGGGCAAGCGAAGGACCATTACCAAGACCCAAGTGTATTGAATGGGTCTCTAAACAAGAGGGAATAAGGCAGGGAAACGGGGCAGGGCGGGGTATGGGGAATAGATATCCCTACTTCACTCTTGCCCCACCTTCCTATCTTCACATTAGCTGAACCCAATCAGAACCCAAAGGAAGGGGGTTGGGGGTTTGGGTGAGCCTGGTGGTGGGTATTAAGAAGGGCACGTATTGTATGGAGCACTGGGTGTAGTGCATAAACAGTGAATCTTGGAACACTGAAAAAATAAATAAAATAAAATAAAATAAAATGGGGGTCGGGGAAGAACCCAAGGGAAAAGCAAGTTTATGAGTGCAGTAAATTTTCTGGCGCACAGAACATGATGAAGCAGAGTGGAACACAACTAGAAGGGACATGAAAGGAGCAAATGAGAGATATCCTGCACAACTTCCATCCCATTCACTCTCCTCGTAAACCACAGATTAAACTGCCACAGGTCTGTAGAGTTTGTGCTCTGCATCTAGTCTTCAAGCCTAACTTAAATTCCACCTTTTCCATGGAGGCTTTTTGGTTTCTTTAGTCAATTTGTCCTCCAATGTGTTCCCATTAAATTCCAC
Source organism: Lontra canadensis (assembly GCF_010015895.1). Taxonomy (NCBI): domain Eukaryota; kingdom Metazoa; phylum Chordata; class Mammalia; order Carnivora; family Mustelidae; genus Lontra; species Lontra canadensis. Next base: position 106,532,622 of record NW_022630995.1, on the reverse strand, counting down.
TTAAGAGATTGAAATTTTACACTTTATTAAGAGCTGCCTGTATATTTATCTTCTCTGGCATGGTATAAACTCTTTGATGGTGAGGGACATTTTACAATCATTTTGTCTCCCGCTTCCCCCCAACCCCCCAAAACACACAAAACTGCCCGTCTCAATGTCTCCTGCCCAGAAACAAATATTTCAGAGCTGGAAAAAGTCCTAGAAACATCCAGTTCAACTATCTCATTTTATGGGTGAAAAAACTGGGTCTCAAAATCGGTGTTGGTAAGAGCCCAATAAATGCTAGTTGAAGTGAAAATGAAGATTCGGCGAAATAGGTCAAAAGATATCTTCTAGAGTGCTTTGAAAACAGTGGGGAAAAAATTACTTTCTTGTAAAGAATCTATGGTGACCTTTCACCTGTAATACAGTCTGTGATTTTGGTTTTTACTCAGGCTTTGACGCCCTTATAAGAAGAATGAAATAACGCATGTGGGGTATCTTAGCAGAGTGGCTGGCACATGGTAAACTTAAAAAGGGGTATTTGTTCTAGGGTGATTATGGTGAGTTCTTTCAAGAATTTAGAAATAAGAAAATAAGATTTTCTTCTAATACTTAACTTTAAAATTAAACACCAACAAATGATGGAAAACTCATACATTGTAATAATACCTACCTGTTAAAAGAATAACATACATTTCTAGTTATTGACATAGAAAAATATCTATAGTATGTTATTGACTTAAAACAGCACATGATGTAAAGGCATTTATAATATAATACTTTTTTTTTTAATTAAAGATGATTGGGAGGGAAGTTTACCAAACTGTTAAGGATGGTTTTAACTGGGTAGGAGGTCTCTGGTTTATTTTATTTTATTTTATTTTTTTAAGATTTTATTTCTTTATTTGACAGAGAGAGACACAGCAAGAGAGGGAACTCTAGCAAGGGGAGTGAGAAAGGGAGAAGCAGGCTCCCCGCTGAGCAGGAAACCCCATGCCTGGCTCAATCCCAGGACTCTGGGATCATGACCTGAGCCAGAGACAGACGCTTAATGACTGAGCCACCCAGGCGGCCCTGATTTTACATTCTTTATGCTGTTCTGAAATATTTAAGTGTATTATAACCAGCTTGGGGTGGTTGGGGGATGGACATTGGGGAGGGTATGTATTATGGTGAGCACTGTGAATTGTGTAAGACTGATGAATCACAGGGGCACCTGGGTGGCTCACTGGGTTAAACCCTCTGCCTTTGGCTCGGGTCATGGTCCCAGGGTCCTGGGATGGAGCCCCGAGTCGGGCTCTCTGCTCAGCGGGGAGCCTGCTTCCTCCTCTCTCTGCCTGCCTCTCTGCCTACTTATGATCTCTGTCTGTCAAATAAATAAATAAAATCTTAAAAAAAAAGACTGATGAATCACAGACCTGTACCCCTGAAACAAGTAATACATTATACATTAATTTAAAAAATAAAAATAAAAAATAAAATCAGAAAATAAATGTTATTCTCATGTCAAAAGCAAAAACCAATAACGGTAAAGTCACCTTAAATAGAATGACTTCTAGACCAACTTGACTGGACTGTAAAAGATAGAAAACATTAACGTATCAAAAGAAAGAATGCCGGTGTCAGCCAATAGGGACTGGTCTGCTATGGAAGCACTGAATGAGAAGAGTCAGAGAAACTAATTTAGGCAGTATTCATCCAAGTACTATCCAAGAGAGGGAGAATCATGGCCTGTGAAGGGGCTTTATAGACAAGACCATTCCTATTGTGTTGATGAGTTATTTCAGGCACTCTCAGCCTAATGACATTAAATTATAACAAAAGAGAGAGAAAAACCAAACCTATCATGTTAGGAATGAGAGAGAGAATGAAACCAAAAATTCTGAAAAGATTTTTTAAAACTTACATAAGCATGTTTTATACTAACTTTTTTGCAAAAAAAATTTTTAAAAAGAATTTAGTCAAGGAATGCCCTAGTGGCTTAATCGGTTAAGTGTCTGACTTACCGCAGCCAAGAAGAGTCATGGATAAATACTCCAGTAAAAACAAAAAATTGAGAAGATGGTCAGAGTTAACACTCCCCAAAACAAAAGGCTTAAATGGTTTAAGTGATAAATTATATCAGATTTTAGAGAGCAGGTGCTATATATTCTATTTAAATATTTTGCAGCAAATACAAAAGATGGAAAACTTTTCAATTAATTTTAAGAGGCTAACATGACTCAGACATCAAAACCAAAGAACAAAACTTAAAATTAAATCTATAGGAACAATCACTTAAAAATAGAGGAAAGGGGGGCGTTGGGAGATGATTGAAAGGGAGCAAAAAGGGGCACTTGGGTGGTTTAGTGGGTTAAGCCGCTGCCTTCAGCTCAGGTCATGATCTCAGGGTCCTGGGATCGAGTCCCACATCAGGCTCCTTGCTCAGTGGGGAGCCTGCTTCTCCCTCCCCCTCTGCCTGCCTTTCTGACTACTTGTGATCTCTCTCTCTCTCTGTCAAATAAGTAAAATCTTAAAAAAGGGGGGGGGCAAAAAATACAAACTTTCAGTTATAAAATAAATAAGTCCAGGGATATAATGAACAGCCTGGTTACTATGTTAATAATACTGTATTGCATATTTGGAAGTTGCTAAGAGAGCATATCTTGAAAGTTCTCATCATGGGGCATCTGGGTGGCTCAGGTGGTTAAGCGTCTGTTTGCCTTCGGCTCAGGTTGTGATCCCAGGGTCCTGGAATTGAGCCCCATGTTGGTCTCTCTGCTCATTAGGGAGCCTGTTTCTCCCTCTCCCTCTGCTTATGCTCTCTCTGTCAAATGGATAAATAAAATCTTTAAAAAAAGAGTTCTCATCACAAGATGAGATATTTTAACACATGTTAACATAATAACATACATTTTTAGTTATTGACAGAAAAATATCTGTAATATATTACTGACTAAAACAGTACATTATATAAAGCCATGTATAACATAATACTCTTTTTTAATTGAAGATGATTGGGAAGAATGTTTACTGTGTATGTTTACCACTATATATGTTGATGGATGTTACCTAGACTTATTGTGGTGATCAATTTTCAATATATACAATTATTGAATCATTATGTTATACACTTGAAACTAATATAACATTTTATATTGATTATACCTCAATAAAATAAAAAAAAAGAGAAAAAAGATTCCAAATAAAATATTAGGGAAATATATCCATGTGTCTTAAAATGAATCATGGCAAAATATGATTTATTCAAGCAATGCAAAATAATGCATTTATTAAAAGCCTATTATATGTATGCATGTATTGGGTGTAAAACTGATGAATTTAAGCCCTTAATCAGAAAAAGTTCACAAACTCAGCCGGATAACTACTGAAAGTATGTTTAATAAAAATTCAGTGCCCACTTCAGATTCAAACTAGAACTGTGATCTACTTCTTTATTATCATAATAATTACTTATAATTACTTATCTGAAACAAATAGCCAGTTAGTCATTCTTAACAATGAAATCCTACAGATATTCCTCTGAAGACGCTCCTGGACATTTTCATTCTTTTTGAAATCTTTACCAAGACAATAGTTGTTAAGTCTTTCTCTATGTATTCACTTAAGTCAAGTTTCTGAACATAGCCCAGAAGCTTCAATACCTACAAGCCTGGGCAGATGGCATAAATGAATGACATAGCCAGGTATAATAAAGTCTTTTTTTGCTGCAAGAAAGAATGCTATCCAGGTAATAGCAGACTGTAGGTGTTTCACGAAATAAGAAGGAAGGGAAGGGGGAAGATATTTACTAGGATATGAACAGTGATGGTGTTGTGTGGTAGGACTAATTAAAGACTACTTTTTCGTTTCCTTTATCCTTTTTAACAGGGATGAAATTTTCTTTAATGAGCATGTACTTTTAAAAATAAAAATTATATTAAGAAAAAAAGAATGCTACCTTCTTTTTTCAAGAAATGTATGAAACATGGGTATAAGGAAGGTTTCCTGTCCTCTGAACTTTATTACGAGAAACACAGCAATGCAAGTATAAGGGTAAATGTCAACTGACGACAGCATTACTGTGGGAAAGCTCTTTGGAGTGATGAGAGCCGGGTGTGCGCTTGCTGGCAGACAAGCAGAAAAACACGAGGAGAGCTTCAGGTGTGACTCTATCAGTCTGACTCTTACATGTAACTGTGAACAATTAACAAATCAGAGGTGGGCCTCAGGGATATGATGAGGGCATTTTAAGTCTCTGTTTACATTATGAAATGGAAGAAATTGTTCCATAGGACAAAAATTCCCCCAAAAGATAGTGTTGAAATATTTTTTTTAGACCATGTTCATATGATGACCAGACTTCTGAGGTGTCTTCCGGTAATATTTGGCTTTGGTTTGCCTTAGTCCCTTTGTAATTTGGGATCTCTGACCCTGCATGTTGCCTTGCCCATCAGTACTATCCCCTGTTCCCAGGATTTCCCTTAAGTCACAGAATTTTCTAATTCATGGTCACATCTCCTGGATAGCTTTTTCTCTTCAGCACACATAACATTTTCTATCTTAAAAATGTCTTAATGTTTAGTTTTTAGCATATGTAAAACAAATGAGTGTCAGATAATTTTGAAAGTTCAAATTTTTAAAATTTTTAAAACACTTTTTTTAAAATTTATTTGAAATAGACTGAGAGTGAGCAAGAGAGAGAGAGTACAACCAGGGGGAGGGGCAAAGGAGGAGAGAGGAGGACTGGGAAGAAGGCTTGGGGCTTGATCTCAGGACCCTGAAATCATGACCTGAGTGGAAAAGGCATATGTTGGGTGCCTGGGTGGCTCAGTGGGTTAAGCCGCTGCCTTCGGCTCAGGTCATGATCTCAGGGTCCTGGGATCGAGTCCCACATGGGGCTCTCTGCTCAGTGGGGAGCCTGCTTCCCTTCCTCTCTCTCTGCCTGCCTCTCTGACTACTTGTGATCTCTCTCTGTCAAATAAATAAATAAAATCTTAAAAAAAAAGAAAAAGCATATGTTTAACCAACTGAGCCACCCAGGCTCCCCAACTTTTTTGTTTTGTTTTGTTTTTTGTTTTTTGGTTTTTGGTTTTTGGTTTTTTTACTTAAAATGAAGAGTATTCGTACATAAGTTAAAGGAATAATAGTGGAAATCAATTCTGCTTTATCATGTGTCAGGCAACGTTCTAAGGACTTTATCTATAAAATCTCATCTAATCCCCCCACAACCCTATGAGATATGTACTGTTATTATCCTCATTTTCAGACAAGGAAATAGGCATGGAGATGTGAAGTACATTGTACAGTCTTGCGCTTCTAACACATACGGCATCAAAGTGTAAACCTACACTGTGTGGCTGGCTCCAGTCTCTCCCCCAGCCACTTTGCCATGTTGCTATAAGACCACAGGCCAAAACACTGAAGGGAAACAGTCCTTCCTTTACACATGCCAACCATTGATTTGCTACTCATTTATCATACTATTTGGAATGCATACTATGAAAAAAAAATGCTCTTCTGGGAATAGTAAAAACATTAAAAAGCAAACAAATAACCAGCAGGTGCTACAGAAACTGAAGAAATATGTAAACTCAGTAGGAATTTAATAGATTAATCAATTATATTAGTGATTTATTATAATCAGATTTGCAGTTAACTCTTATTTTTATATTTTTAGAGAAAGAGAGAGAGAGGTAGAGGGAGAGAGAGAGAATCTTAAGCAGGCTCCATGCTCAGGGCATGAGCCTGACTCTGGGCTTGATCTCAAAACCCTGAGATCATAACCTGAGCCAAAATCAAGAGCCAGCTGCTTAACCAACTGAGCCATCCAGGCGCCCTGTGCAGTTAACTTTAATCCAGTTCATGACAAATTGTTCTTTTTTTTTTTAAGATTTTAAAAAATTTTTATTTGTTTTTATTTATTTATTTGAGAGTGAGAACGAGAGAGAGAGCACGCATGTGCACAGGAGCAGGGGAAGAGGGGCAGAGCAAGAAGCAGACACCCTGCTGAGCAGGGAGCCCAATGTGGGACTTGAACCCAGGACCCTGGGATCATGAACTGAGCTAAGGCAGTTGCTTAACTGACTGAGCCACCCAGGCTCCCTACAATTGTTCTTGAATTCCTAATAAATGTTTTTGACATTTCTCAACAAAACTAACTGAAAACTTCATTTTATTTTCTCTATTTAATTCTGTTTAGTTTGGATAAAAATTTTGCTTTAAGCCAATCTAATTTAGTCACTCTCTTTGAATTATCATGATAGATTCAGTCTTTATTTGTTATTCAGTCCTATGAATTACTGACAGCTTTCTAAATTATTCTAAGATTCTGGAGTGCGATGATTTATTATTTGTGCAATAATTTCTGCAAAGCTGCGGAAACCTGGCAAGTCTATAACTGATTACATATATTAGACTAAGCATTTGGCTCTGACATGAAGTAGGTTTTGTTTTTCTCATCTCTACAGTATTTTCTGTCACTGTGTTATCACTTCGCTATCTATAGGAATGCCTTATTTCTGTTTTAGTGGTGTTGAGAGCATATGTATTTGCGCACATTACTTGACAATCTCCTTTTAATCTGGAAGATAGAACTGGGAAAGAACAATATAGCCAATGGTACTGAAGTATAGGGTGGAGAAGCAATTTGAAATTAGGGTAAGTTTCAGGCATGAGCAGGGATGTCTGGCAAGCTGGTAGGAGAACGTTTGTATGAAAACAAAGTTAGTATCTTGTAATAAATCACCTTGAAGAAGACCAGGTCAGAAACAATGGACTTGAGTTTGTCAGAGAGCATTATCAGGAAGAGAATGGTGCTCTGCCGGCCTCCTGGTGGCTGTTATTTTGCTCAGTCTCTTTTAGAAGTGGATATCTAGGGCCTAGGGAGACACAGGGCTCTAAGTCAAAAGTGAATGGGTGGCTCAGTAGGTTAAGCGGCTGCCTTGGGCTCAGGTCGTGATACTGGGAACCAGGGATCAAGCCCCTCGGGCTACTTGCTCAGCAGAGAGTCTGCTTCTCCCTCTGCCCCTCCCTTCTGCTCATGCTCCCTCTCTCTCTCTCTCAAATAAATAAATACAATTTTAATTTAAAAAAAATTGAAAGTGTGTTTCACTGAAGGCCTTAAAACACTGACACTGCTAGTTTGGATTGTCCCACTCAGAACTGACAGGGGAGAAGCCTGTTCCTTCAGTGCTTGGTGGCAGACGCTGGCAGGCAGAACCAAGGCTAAGACCAATAAGAACTGCCATGCCTGTTGGAGCAGAGCAGAAGATGGGACATCCCATGCAACACAGCAGTGTCCGCAGCAAACTTGGAAACCGCAGTGCCCATCAAGTGATCTTGATCTCTGAACATCAGCAGAACTCAGCAGAAGTTGCCATGCACAGATCCTGCTAGGGAAACAATGCTGGGGGAGAAGTTTCAGGTTCCTGTGAGCAAATGTGGTACCTGGTGGGTGGTTGCTGAATCAGGGTGTGTTGGTGAGCATATGTGAGACACCCACTGAACATGCCTAAAACACCTCAAGAAAGTGAGATTTCAAAAAAGAACTGAAGTCCTGCATTATGCAGGTGATGACATAAGCCAGTGACTAGTGGGCTATTCCTCTTACCATGGCCTTATTTGCATCTACAAGCTGGTGGAAGCTGGACAAATCGAAATGTTAAATAATCTAAAGGTCAGAAGTCATCATCAGAACTATTGAGGATTTTGAAGGGAACCTGTGTCATAACAATTTAGAGACAAATAGAACGTATCGTCTGATTTTGTAGCTATAGGCTACCTTGTTGTATAAGGTCTTACTTAAGACTAAATAACCCAGACTCTGGAGCATGTACCCGTTTGGACTCCGGTCATTGCCTCACAGAGGTCATGGAACCAAACCATGTCTGCATGGGGTAGGAGAGGCTTTATCCCCAAAGGTAAACATATGTTTATATTCTGGAAGCAGTATTTCCATTCTTTATTCTACCTTTGATAGTAACACTGAACAAGCTAAGCCTAGATATTGGTCTGCCCACAGCCCCTTGTAAGAGGTCGTTGCCTGTAATATTTTTCTAGAATTTTACTTCTACATAGAATTTTCTTCTCGTATAAAATCACCCTGTCATCTTAGCCGCAACTAGTGTGAACAAAGGCAGTTAGTTATCTGATCTGAGGAAAGCCAATAATCCATTTAGTCAATAATATATGAGTTGATCTTTCGTGGAAACTCTGTTGGAAATAATTGTAGTTAGTTAGGCTGATGAATATCATCTTTCCTTGAGAGGTGTTCAAACAGTAGCACCTGCAAAAACTGAAAGACAAAGATTGATAAAAGCTAGTTAGTTGAAGTCTATAAGAAGGAGAAGTCAAGAATGAGGAGATGCTGAAATTAGCTGATGCCATTATTTTGAGAGAAAGAAGATGGTCAGTTTATTGGTGGCACCTGGAGCAGGACAATCAGACACAGATAAATTGATTCTTTGTTATGGTCCAGCGTACAGTGAAGGTCACTGGAAGGTTACTGAGTCACTAGATCTGCTGAACATCAGGACAGACCTTGCAGTTCCCAAGCCATATCCTATCTCCTTGAGTCCTGGTAACTTGAATATGTCTCTATTCCTGTAACCTTCTAGACCCTAACTACCTCCTACACTACTGCAATGAATTTTGTCAGTTAAAAAAAAATGACTTGAATAGTGTACTTGTTTACATGATATACCTCATAAAGTTAATAATATGAGAATGACAATCTGAAATCAGAATTTGAGACTAATGAATTAGTAAATATCCTATCTTCAACGGTCTGTAATTGTTATGTATTTTTAAAAAGATTTTATTTATTTATTTGAGAGAGAGAGAGATTACAAGTAGGCAGAGCGGCAGATAGAGGGAGAGGGAGAAGTAGGCTCTCCGCTGAGCAGAGAGCCGGATGTAGGGCTCGATCCCAGGACCCTGGGACCATGACCTGAGCTGAAGGCAGACACTTAATGGACTGAGCCACCTCAGGCCCTCCTAATTGTTATGTATGTTGAGCATAAAATTTGAACCCAAGCTTCCAGGTATCTAAGGCAAATATTTAAACAAAATAAAAACAAAAACATTTTGAAACATTTAACATTTAATTAAGGCCAGATCTGTGCTTTCTTCACCAAGAAGTATGTACTAAGGATGGATATTGAAGTTGTCAGGAAAACTTTCTGGCTCTTATTTCAAACGGCTAAGCCTCATTAAAGGGCAGACGTGGCAGGCAGAGACAAAATTGCTGGGAAAAAGATGAAGTAAAAGAACTTCCCTCACTTTGGAACAGAAAGATTCTATATGTTCATTGGGGTCCAGAGGACTTGGGTTTTAGATACAGGAACCTAGATCATGCTCTCAGGAAGTATTGTTAGGGAGGGAGCAAGATGGACCTCAGAAAGGGATGGCTGGAGACCCCATGCTTGGAATTCTTGAAAAAAATATCCATGCTGCAAATTGGGTGCAGAAGCAGCCGAGAGCTGATGGACCTGAGCAGGACCAAGCAGACAGAGCATGATTCAGGCTGTGAACAGATGACCAACAACCAATAACCTTTCTTCCACCTGAGTGATGCCTTGGCACCACAGAAGACTCCAGAACCATGAACAGCCCAGGGTAGGTTGGGGTCAGCTCCAAGAATGAACAAGGTTTAATTTCCACACACCTGGTGGAATGATGACGGCAGTAGGGCTCAGCATCAGGAAGCACCTTGATAGAAAACATTTTTGCACCTCTGTCCCTGTGACCTGAGATTCACAAAGCAATATCTTGCATTATGGGAAAAGAGAGAAATACCAAGATCACTTGTTAATTTCAAATGAATTGTAGTGGCTGTGACGACAGGCTCTTTCAAATCACAAGCCAAAATGACATGCTAGGGAAACTTAAATGATAGGGCTTTAAAGTAAGGCAGACAAATGACTGTCCTGCAGTCAGGCCCCCTGCCCCCAACTAGAATGAATCTGAAAGGTCATTTGGGATATTAGTAGTTCACGCCATTGTGTTGCCATGCCGCCATGGATGGCCACTGCGGTCCTATACCATTCTGGTGACTCAGCGCCTCTTTGTAGCTGCTCTTCCTGCTATCCCATTCTCTCCATTGTCTTTCTTAGCTTTTGCCATTCATGGTTTCCGACCACTGTTGGGTTTTGTTGCCTCACAGCATCTGATTATTGCCTTTTCTCTGGGTATTTGCTTGGTTTTGTCCTTTTCATTTTCGGAATTCTACCCCATAATAAACTGCTGACCTACTCTGTGTGCTAGACACTCAGCCTTTGCAAAAGAGGATCCTGGGCCATCCATTCAGCCATACAGCCGCCTCCTTTCAGTGGAGCTCTCACACCTGGATCATTTCCGCTGCGGGCAGCGAGATGTGTTCTTGGGCCTTTCTGAGCCTACCTCAACAAGGAGTGTGTTAGGGACAGACTCTTTGAAAATAATAATAGTAATAACTAACACTTAGGGAGTGCTAACTGCGGGCTGGACGTTGTTCCAACCTCTGAAAAAATTCCCATTTGACAGATAAGAAAGCTGATACCGTTAGAGGTGAGCAATATTTCCAAGGTCACACGCCGGTAAGCAGTACAGCCAGGATTCTAACCCAGCAATCTGGCTTTTACCCACTACATTTCCAGTTTGCCTGAATTTAAAGAAACCTACACCAGAGCTGCTGTGCACAGCAGAGTTGATGACTAGTGGCTCAGATTTTGTGTTCATAGTGGAGAGTTGTCATTGGGAAGCAGCTGCCCAACCAAAGACTATGTTTTCTGGTCTCCCCCTTTTTTTAAAAAATAAAATTAGTTTATTTACTTTAAGTCAGTCCCACACCCAACTTGGGGCTTCAACTCATGACCCTGAGATTAAGAGCCACATGCTCCACTGACTGAACCAGACAGGCACTCCTGTTTTCTAGTCCCTTTGAACCTAAGCAAGAATATATGACTGGTTCTTGTCAATGTGAACACAGGTGATGTGTTTCACATTCAGGTCAGAGAAGTTAGTGTCTGGTGTGCTTTCTTCATACCCTACTCTTTTTCCATGGGAACTTGGAATCCACCTGTTTAAGGTGGTAGTGCCATAAGATGGAAAGTGCCTGTTTCTCTGAGATGACCACTTGGAGATGGGTACCTCGGAATGTGACTGTGTTTGTAGATAGGGTCTTTAAAGAGGTAATTAAGGTAAAATGAGATTGTGTGGATGGGTCCTAATGTAACAAGACTGGTGTCCTTATAAGAGATTAGGACACAGATAGCACAGGCCAAAGGATGGCCAAGTGAGGGCACAACCGGAAGGTGGTCATCTGCAAGCCAAGGAGAGTGGTCTCAGAAGAAACTAAACATAACAACACCTTAACCTTGGATTTCTAATCTCCAGAACTGTGAGAAAATAAACTCTGTGAGCAATATTTTGTTACGGAAGCCCTAGCAAACTAATAAATTCTAAAAGGCCCTCTGTCCCTCAGAATTAACATTCTGCTTCTTTAAATCTCCTAAATAAATCCTCACAGGTATAATCTTGCATAGTGTGGGTAGAATTTTTATGTATGAGTCGATCTCTAAATATTGTGAACACAAACCTTTTTTTTTTTTATTTTACCAGTTCCACGGCCAAGAGCACTTTTCAAAGTGCTCTTTGAATGAACACGACATTCCTGTGTGTTAGAAGTTGTGCCTTTATTTTCTGAATTGAGACAATTAATCCAACTCTTCAATTAAGTCAGGAATATTCACACCAAGCTGCCGATTGCAGTTCAATCTTTGAATATCACTAACAGAAAGATTCTTTTAATAATCTCACAAATTCAGTAAGCATTTTTTTCCTAAGTGGAAAAGAAGATAGAGATCTGATTATTGTAAATATTTTTCTTCAATATTCAAAACTATAAGGAGCATAACATGGTTTTGTTGGGGACCTCTATTTTTGTTTATTTTAAGGAAGCTTTAGAAGAGTAGTTTCACTAATATCAGACTTCTTCAGAGAATCCTCTAAAAGCGTTTTATGGTTGGGACGCCTGGTTGGCTCAGTCAGTTAAGCATCCAGCTCTTGATTTTGGCTCAAGTCATGGTCTCAGGTGTGAGATGGAGCCTTGCATCTTGCTCTGCACGCAGTGGGGAATCTGCTTCTTTCATTCTCTCTCTCCCTCTGCCCTTTCCCCTGCTCATGCTCTCATGTTCTCTCTCAAATAAATAAATAATTAAAAAAAAAAAAAGCATTTTATGGGGGCACCTGGGTGGCTCAATGGGTTAAGCCTCTGCCTTTGGCTCAGGTTATGGTCTCAGGGTTCTGGAATCGAGCCTAGCATCGGGCTCTCTGCTCAGCAGGGAGCCTGCTTCCCCCTCTCTCTTTGCCTGCCTCTCTGCCTACTTATGATCTCTCTCTCTCTGTCAAATAAATAAATAAAATCTTTTTTATTTTTAAAAAGAGGCTTTACTTCAGTCTTAAAATTTAAAAAAAACCCAACATTTTATGGTTATGTCCTATTCAGTTTTTATAAATTATAAAACCAAATATTTATGGATAATGACCAATGTTTTAAATATGATAACATGATATAAAGATTTGGAATACTATGCTGTTTATCATTGTAAAAAATACCAGAACACATGGAGAAAACAATGATAAAAATATAAAATTACTTAGGAATCTTAGAGATGCATTGTTAATATTCTTGTTGTAAAGACTATTATTTTTTTTAAGTTAATTATTTTAGTAATCTCTACCTCCAATGTAGGGTTTGAACTCATGACCCCAAGATCAAGAGTTGCATGCTCTTCCAACTGAGACAGCCAGGCGCCCCTGTAAAAACTATTATTGAAAAAACCTTGCCTAAATGCACCAAGTATTTGGGAAGAAATATGGTTTACCTGTAAGACAAGGAAAGAGAATGGAATTGCATTATTCAGTTACATTATTCATTTTGATGCTGATGAGATTGGACTAAAGCAAAATAAATAGCTTATGCAATCCCACGTTGCACATTGACACTTTGAATTATCAGGAGACACTTGATTAGGCATCATCACACTGTCACACAGGCCATTCTCACACAGCAGCTGTACTCACAGCTGGATGACGTCGCATTCTCACAAAGGCATTCTGACCTTGGTAGCATGTCTGACCTCTCCTTTGAGCCTTCTCCGCTAGCTTCTGCAGATCTCACCTCTAGCACTGCTCTCAGACATGCCCAGAATGGAGCTGAAATGGAGTCCTGCCATAAATCAAGGTCCATGAATGGATACTATACATTTCCTGATTTATATGCTACGTGGTATGTGTTCCTTTGAGGGACATAAATCTATGCAAATAGAGTAACTAGAAGGCATGATGGAGAAGGAGCATTTCGTTTCCTAAGAAAGAAAGAAGAAATCAGTAAGCTTGTTTCTTGTGAGTGTACCACCCAGCAGTGCCGAAGGGCAGCTGTAGAGGGACTTAGAAGAAGCTTGACTCAGCTATCGGAGAAGAAGCAGAAGAATTTATCAAACAAACAGATGCTTGTCTTTCATTTCCAAACTGGTTTGGTGTAGTGTAGTTGTCTTTCCTGCCATTTACTTGGAAGGTATGACAAACCATTCTGTGTAATTTGAGCCCAGTGTGAAAGATGTAAAAGAATTATACTTCCCCTTGTTTCTTTCCTGGGCCTCTGTCTTTACTAAAAGGGTTGCCATGAACATAAATTATTTCCTTGTATATAAATTTTAGACGGGTAATCAAATCTCTATCTTTTAGATCCTGCTAGCCTATCGATGACAAGTTACTTCCACAGTTCAGATGATAAATAAAGTTTAGAATCTGCCAAGTGACTTTGGTGTTAATACATATGTCAAATATTTCGCAATTTATGGATATTTGTCTATCTCTAATCACTCAAAGATTTCACTTTTTAAAAATTTATCACAGGAATTCAAGACAGAACACGAGAATGGTACTGATAGTACACTACATTTCCAAATCCACTTCTTAAAAAAAAATCACTTTTAGTTCAACTTGTATGCGTAATCAATCTTAGAACAGTCTTACAATACTTTGAAGAATATGTCAGCAGAAATAAATTCAAGCAACTCTTCAATATCTCTTGCTGCCTCAAAGGGTTAGCAGATGATGCCTCTTGACATTTTAATTTGTTAAACAGTATTGAGGGAAACCAGACTGTAATGTGGAACACATATTTCAAATTAAACTTTGTAGTGCTTGGTTGATATTTATCTGAGGCATTGCATTTTCAAGTTGTATTAGCACAGAATTTGAGTCAATTAATTCTGAGGCTGACTTTTACCTGAAACATGTGTTTTCCATGAAAAGTAGTAAAGATGATCTCAGGAGTCTGCTAGTCTTTTGAGTTTAGTACTCTTTCTTAGACACTATTTTTTAGAAATTCAGGTTAAAGAATCCCCATCTTTATAACTGGACTGAAATCTGAAACTTGTAATTAATTAAAAAGAAATAGAAAAGATTGAACTAATAGTATGGCTATCATATTTATTATAAATAGCATATTGTGTTATTTAAAGAAATAATGTTTTGGGGCACCTGGGTGGCTCAGTGGGTTAAAGCCTCTGCCTTCGGCTCAGGTCATGATCCCAGGGTTCTGGGATTGAGCCCCACATTGGGCTCTCTGCTCAGCAGGGAGCCTGCTTCCTCCTCTTTCTCTCTTTCTCTCTCTGACTGCCTTTCTGCCTACTTGTGATCTCTGTCTGTCAAATAAATAAATGAAATCTTAAAAAAAAAAAGAGAAATAATGTTTCTTCTTTTAAAAATAACTTTCCCCCTTCATTTTAAGAACATATTCACTGACAAACCATGAGAGACTCTGGACTCTGGGAACCAGACTGAGGGTTACAGAGTGGAGGGATTGGAGGAGGAGTAATCAGGTGGTGGATATTAAGGAGAGCATGTGTAATGATGAGCACTGGGTGTTACATGCAACTGATGAATTGTTGAACACTACATCAAAACTAATGATTGAACATAACAACAAAAAAATAAATAAAAAATAAAGTCAAATTTCGGAGACACTAAAAAAAAAAAGAGCATATTCAATAAGAATACTGGAAAATACAGAAATGCAAAGAAAAAAACCCCTATTTGTCATTGTTCCACCATGCAATGATAGATATTATCCATATTTGAGTACATTTCCTCTGTGCTTTTTTATGCTTCTGTTTTGAGCTTCTGTTTGTATACAATTATTTTTTTATTCTGCTCTTTTTAGTTAATAATAGTAATACCACTTACCTATGTTAACACATATCTTTACAAATAATTTTAAAGGATCATACAATTTTCTGTTAAATGTGGATCTTTAAATTATTTATCTAGTCCCAGGTCATTAGGTATTTAGGTTGATGTAAGTTTTAGCTTTTGTAAAATATATTACTGTGAACATCTTTGTGCCTAGAACAAAAGCTTAATTTTGAATTTTATTTATAAAGGCTTTCTTCTCAGAAGGGAAATCACATTTAAAGACCTTAAAAAGAAAAGGACACTACAATCAGATACCATCAGAAACTTATGAGAATGCTGTTCAAGGACATTATTTTGCCAGTTATCATTCTTTTTTTAAAAGATTTTATTGATTTATTTGAGAGAGAGAGAGCATCAGTGGCGTGGGGAGGGACAGAGGAAGCAACAATGACCAGCATTATATATACGACTTCCTGTAAAACACAGCGCCATGACCATATACATTTATTTTCTCTTCTCTTCTCTTCTACTCAAAGCTTCATTAAAGAAGCTCAGTCTGTTAAGCATCTTACTCTTTCAACTCAGGTCATGATCTCAGGGTTGTGAGATTGAACTTCAAGTGGAGCTCTGCCCTCAGTGAGGAGTCTGCTTGGGATTCTCTCTCTCTCCCTCTTCCTCTGCCCCTCCCACCTCTAAAGAAATATGAAATAATGGCACAGAAAGCAGTGACTCCAGGAGCTGGCCAGAATAAAGGGAAAATATGCAGACTCTTTGCTGGGGATTGAGATTGTCAGATATATACAATTTCTTGGCAGGAGATAAGAGAATTATTTTCTTGAATAACTTAAGAGGAGGAGAAAAGACCACCAAATAATAACATTTTGGGCTCCTAACACCAGGGATGACTTGTTGTCTGAAATATTCAGACAGAAACTTAGAGAAAGGGTGGAAAATGTAAAAAGGAACTTAAGAGTCACATAAGACACAGAAAAGAAATTGAATATATGTGTAAATGGAATTTACTTTTAACATATGTGTAATGAGAGATACTACGAATATTCAAAATCCAACTAGAGTCATCAAGCCACAGAGCCAGGAAGCAATAGACTGTAAGCAGGATAAATCCAAAGAAAATCATGTCTGGGCACATCATAGCAAAACTACTGAAAATCAAAGGCAAAGAAGGAAATCTTTAAAATATTCTGGGGGGAATCACTGTCAAAGGAACAACAACAAGGCTAACAGCTGGCTTTTTAAACAGAAGTCCTAAAGACCAAGAGCTATTAGAATGATAACTTTAGGGGCGTCTGGGTGACTCAGTCACTTAGGCTCTGCCTTCAGCCCAGGTCACAGTCCTGGGGTCCTGGGATTGATTCCCACATCGGCTCCCTGCTCAGTGGGGAGTCTGCTTCTCTCTCTCCCTCTGCCTGCACCCCCCCCCACTTATGCTCTCTCTCTCTCAAATAAATAAAGTTAAAAAAAAAAGAAGTATAACTTTAAAGTCCTTTTTAGGAGTGCCTCCATGAATCAGTCTTTACATCTTTTTTCCTTTTTTGTTTCAAAGTAATTTTTAAAAATTGAGATATAATCCTTATATCATAAAATTCACCTTTTCAAAGTATACAGTTGAATCGTTTTTAGTATATTTACAAATTTGAACAACCATGTCCAGTATCTGATTTTTGTCATGCAAAAAGAAACCCTCAGTCACTCTGTATTCTCTTTCCACCTTCATCCCTGGAAACCACTAATTCAATTTCTGTTTCAATGGATTTGCCTATTTTGGACATTTCATATAAATGGAGTCATACAATATGTAGCCTTTTCTGTTTGGTTTCTTTCACTTAACATAATGTTTTTGAGATTTCCCCATGTTGTAGCATGTATTAGTCTGCCATTCCTTTTTATGACTGAATACTGTTGTTGCATGGATATAACACATTTTTAAAAATTCATTCGTCAGTTGATTGACATTTGTGTGGTTTCCAGTTTTTGGAAAATAAATGTATGGATTTACTTCTGGACTCTCAATTCTATTTCATTGATTTATATGCCTACCTATAAACCAGTACCACAGAGTTGTGTATTTTTTGTGAAAGCAGTTATTTATTTATTTGATTCTTGTCAGAACCTTCAAGAATACAAAGTTTATGTTGTCTGTTGTATCCTGAGAATCTAGAATAGTGTGTAGGGTATGATAGGTAGCAATAAAGCAGGCTAATTCTATCGCATTTCTGCAGTAAAAATTATTATTGGAGATACAATTTACCATATCCATTATCTAACAAATACCTGGATGTTGTAGATAAGCCCAAGGATATGCTTTATGTGGTTCATAGCTGAAATGTGCATTTGTGTAATCTCATTGTGCTTTGTTACTCTGTGCACATATACACATAAAAACATACACAAATATGTACATTGCTAATATTAATTGTTAAAAATTCTAGTAGAATTAAAATATGTACATGCAAAAATTAAAGCGTTTGAATCAGGGTCAAAGTACCACCTCAAAGTAGGTCAGGCAATTTTCACAATACCTACAGCTAGGTAACTTATAAATTGTAAGCAGAGTTTATTATACAATGCATTAGAAAAAATGACAAGCATACATAAAATATTATTTTTTAAAGATTTATTTATTTTACAGAGAGAGAGTGAGAGAGAGTGAGCAGGCAAGCAGGGGGGAGGGAAAGGGGAAGAGGAAGAGAAGCAGACGCCTCTCTGAGCCCAGAGCCAAACATGAGGATCGATCCCATGACCCTGAGATCACAACCCGAGCTGAAACCAAGAGCAGAGGCTCAACCAACTGAGCCACCCAGGTGTCCCCATAAAATATTATTTTATAAATACTTTGCATAGGATGAGGCTACTTTTCTTGAAACAATCTTAAACTTAGAGAAATTATAAGTACAGTACAAAAATTATCTTTTCTTTGACTGTTTGAGAGAAAATTGCCTATCTGATGTCCATCACCCCCTAATTCTTTAGAGTGTATTTCCTACAATGAAGACATTCTCCTCTGTAATTACACTACCATAAAAATCAGAAAATTACTCAGTAATACTTCAGTAATACAGAAATAAATAAAAAATAAAAAGACAAAAAAATCAGAAAATTAAAGAAAAAAGAAAATCGCCATTGACACATTACTACCATCTGATCAGCAGACCCCATTTAAGTTTTACCAGATGTTCAAACAATGTCCTTTAGAGCAAAAGAATCCATTTCAGAATCATAAGTTTTTTTTTTTTAAAGATTTTAAGTATTTATTTGACAGAGAGAAATCACAAGTAGGCAGAGAAGCAGGCAGAGAGAGAGAGGGGGAAGCAGGCTCCCCACTGAACAGAGAGCCTGATGCGGGGCTTGATCCCAGGACCCCAGGACCACAACCTGAAGACAGATGGTTAACGCACTGAGCCACTCGGGCGCCCCTCATGAGTTGTTTTTAATTGTCATGTCTCTTTAGTTTCCTTTGTCCAAAAGCAGTTTCTTAGTTCTTCTTTTATTTACCACACTTTAACTTTTGATTATATTAAGGCATTTGTCTATATAATGTTCCTCAATTTTGGTTTGTCTGATGTCTCTTCACGACCAGATGCAAGTTATGCATCTTTAGAAGAGACATACATTGTCATTGAATCCTATCATGTGGAACACTATTTTGATTTGTTCCCTTGATGATACTGTTTGCTTTGATTACTTAAGGAGGCAGCTGCTGGGCTTGTCAACTCTGAAGATACTTTTCCTCCTTTATAATTAACAAAAATTTGTGGGACAGTATTTAAAATTGTGTAAAGATTCTATTCCTTACCAAACTGACAATTTATTCGTTTATCATTTTATAGCAATAAATGATTTATGAATCATTATCTCTTACTTTATTTAATGGGCTATAATTTATTACTCTTATTATCATTATTTTGGTTCCTGTTAGTAGAGACTGATATTTAGAAGCCAGAATCTAGCACTAGGTATGATATTTGCTTTTGGGATGATGAAGGTCTCAACCTCATTCAGTGGATAGAGCTAGGGAATGGAATGTGTCTTTATTTACATACAAATATATACTTACAATTAAGTGTATATTTATATCTATATCCATATTGCTATATGTTGAACATATCTCCATATGTTGAAAACCATAGCGCACACCAATTCCTCCAATTTCATTCACTCCCACAGGGATTTTTTTTAGTGTTCCCCCTTTCCATGTTTGTAACTACCTTCTATGACAGAGAGTGAACTAGCTTTGATTATTCTTAACATATTTATTTGTTGGATCCGGCATATACAACTAATCCTTATTGTTCTTCTTGACCTCCTGTGAATGCGTTTTCTTTTTTTCATACCTGAGCTCCCACACCCCACATCAGACTTCTCCTTCACTGGTATGATTTCCTCACCCAACTCAGGCTGGGACACTCCACATCTGCCC
This sequence comes from Lontra canadensis, assembly GCF_010015895.1. Taxonomy (NCBI): domain Eukaryota; kingdom Metazoa; phylum Chordata; class Mammalia; order Carnivora; family Mustelidae; genus Lontra; species Lontra canadensis. Next base: position 106,513,040 of record NW_022630995.1, on the reverse strand, counting down.
CCTTTCCCTGTGGGCCTCCTCACAGCAGCTAAGCTTTGACTACCCATATTGGCCCACCCCTCTGGAGGGAAACCCACCTGATCCTCTATTAGGCTAAGGTGCCCTCCTGTGCAGTTACCCTCCCCAATGTACTCAAGGGTTGACTTCTCTTGCTAGCCTATCCCTCTTCTGGGCATGTCCTTCTCACCTTGCTCTGGTCATGACACTCCAGGTGGGACCATCACAGAGAAGTCATTATCATCATGTGGGGCTCTGACACCCTACCCCTGGCCATCTTCTTTGGAGCGACAGAGCTTGAGCAAGATGAGAAGGGAGTCCCCAAAGAAAAGATGCCTAGCCTGAGTGGGGTGCATACAGTGTCAGGCTCTGATACTTGACATCAAGCTGTCCCTCACGTGGACTCCTTCCAAATCCTGTTTAGGCTCAGATACTCTGTTCTGAGCTGCACTGGCCGCCACGCCTGAAGAAGGAGAAGACTCCTTCTTCACCTTTTAAACTCTGACACCCTGTGTCAATTGGTTCCTCTCACCTTCCCATGGAAACTTTTCTCATACCTCCTGGTGCTAAATACTGAGAATCTCTTGAAAAAAGAACTAATTAGAAGGGTTTGCTCCTTCAGATATCAATACTTATTATAAAATTATATTAATTAGGGCAGTACAATATAGAACCAAGGGATAGTCAAGAAGACCAATATCACTTAATAGCATCAAGACACAAATACACTCACATATGGACCTTTGATTTAAAATGAAGATGGCAAACAGAGCAGAGGGAAAAGGGTGGACTTCAAAAAATGAAGCTTTTGTGTCCTGTTTAAGAAATTGCTGCTTTCCACAGTGTCATGGAGATATTTTCCAATGTTATTATCTAGAATCTGTATTATTTTTCCTTTCACATCTATATCTATCATCCCCAGAAACTGAATTTTTCTGGACTATCCGGGAAAAAGAAAGAAAGAAAGAAAGAAATGTGGGCTCAACACAGAAGTCTCAAGGAAGTTAGACTTCTTGCATGGTGGTTAGGTACCAATGGGGAGTATTCCAAGAGGAATTAAAGTTGAAGCTGCAGTTCTCTTAAGGTCTGACCTCAGAAACTCTAGTATTCACTTGATCCAAGAGTGTTCATCTGTGAGGAAGAATGAGGTGGCAATGATGCAAATCTTGAAGTGGAGCCCTTGTTGCTTCAGAAAGGAATAGAAAGGATTAGTCTCTTGGCCAGCAGATTGAAATTATAAGCCATTCATGTGAGATTTTGGAAGTAAGATTTCAGGAAAAGGTGCTTCTGGCTCTGTTTCCTAAGGAAGGCAGACACTGCCATGATGTTATTAGAGAACAGGTCTAGTAATAGAGCAGCAGAGCATTTGCTAACCAATCTCCCCAGACCCATCTCTGGGAAATAAGACTCTTGAGAAACTACTAGATAATCAGTGGATCTTAACAGCAGACAGTGATAAAGTTGTAGTCACTTTAGCTGACACAAATTCAAATTAAGGTATTTTGAAAAGCTAAAAAAAAAAGATAAGTGGATGTTATGTACGTTCATACGTGGATATTTCATTCATTTATTTATTCTACAGATAACTATTGAATGCCATAGCAAAGACTGGCTAGATGCTGATCAAACTCATTTTCTCCTATTTTAAGGCTACAGTGACTACACTTTCTAGTATCACTTGGAATATGATGTGGCCAGAGACTGACTTCTGGCCCGTGGAATGGCCTGGAGTGAAGTATACCACTCTCAGGGTTGGCCTGTTGAATCTCATGCACAGGAATGTTCGTGTGTCAGCCTATCCTCAAGAGATGATTCCAAGAATCTATAAGGTGGGTGGAGATAAAAGACGGGTCTGGAATCTATGATAACTAAGAGGGCAGGACTTCCCTTCTTCCCTAGATGATCTATACCTGACTCTGACATAAAAGAGATACAAACGTTTTCCTTAAGCCTCTGAGTTTTGGGATTGTTGTAACAGTTAACCTTCCTGATTAATAGTAATGCAGTGCCTATTCTGTACCAGCCCTCATTCTGGACACAGTAGCAAACAAGCAAAAGAGATAAGGTTTCTGCTTTTACAGGACTTGTTATAGAAAAGAAGGCAAACAATAAATAATAATCCTTTACATTCATATGGTGCAGTTTATAAAGTATTTTGTAGCACCAATTCATTTGATCTTCATAATATTTTACAGATGAAGAAACAAAGCTCAAAGATTTCCACGCCTCGCACAAGACAAAGTTAGCAACTAGATAGATAAAGCTCAGTTTTCTGACTCCCAGCCTATTGTTTATGCCATGTTTCTTCAATATAAGGGTACAACAAGAACAAAGAAAGAGTTTTTGTCAGAAAAATCCATTATTAAATTTTATTTTAAAATGACATATTATGTGGAAGTGTGAGAATCTTTATGGCTGTACTGATTGTAAGAGCACAATGTGGAAAACAAAGTAAATGTCTGTCAGCAGGAGAATGCATATATTGTGGTATATTCAGGGAATAGAATACTCTATCATAGGGAACATAAACAACCGGGAGCAGTAAATTGTCCACAAAGATGAATCTCACAATCATAATGAAGATTGAAGGTAAGATGAAGACTAAAAATGGTATAATGCCACTATAAAATTTGAAGATATTCATGGGAACAATAAATACCAACTTTAGGATAATGCCTCCCCTGCAGGAGAGAGGGAGGCTGTAGGGAAGGGATACACTGAACACTTGAACTGTATTGGCCGTTTCCATCTGAAGATGGGTGGTAGGTACAATGTTGTTCTGGATTATCTTCTATTTGCCCCTGTGTATCCATGTTCCACCCTTGCCAATCCAGCCCTGAAAGGCTGACTTACAGGGTCCGCTGTAGATCAATGGGCTCTTTATCTTTTTTAGCTTTTAGAGGATTGAAAGGAGGGAAGAGAATGAGGTCTAAGACTGACTTCAATGTAGCTTTGGGTTAGCTAGGTCTCTTAAGCAAAGCTTTCAGCTCCTGGTAGAGGCCCTCTCCTCCCAACTTACTCTTTGTTTTGGTATTTTCCCAATTCCCTCACTCCTTCAAGCCTAGGAATAGAAATGTTGCCCCATTGTTTTCTCTGTTTATTGCACTATTTTTGTTGTTTTTCCAAGACACTGACTTGCCTTGGTACATAATATCTTTAGGAAATCCTTCACTCTTCTCAAATTATCCAGCTTGAGAGTATCATAGGCTTCTTGCTAGGTTCTAAATGATAACCTAGGTATTCTCTCTTTCTGTCTCTAAGCACACACATACACACACACACACACACACAATCTTTTTTCTTTTTTGTATATATGAAATAATTTGTGTTTACAAAAAAAATTAAGGAAAAACATTTGTTGAGCACTTATATGATAAGCATTGTGATAGGGTTAAGGATTGGGAATAGAGAGAAAAACAAGATATAAACCTTATATCACAAGAAAGTCGCAGTAGGAAAGACAGGTGAAAAATTATAGGCAATGAAGTATAATGGTTAAAAGCAAGGGATTGATAGTCAGACTTTCAGACTTGAGCTCAAGTCCAGGCTAAGCCACCTACTGACTATGTGATCTTGGGCTAGAACCTTCCTCACAGGGTCATTGTGAACATTAAAAGTGAACCCATTAGCATCTATACTTACTATATGCTAAGCATAGATACATGCTGTGATCTATTTGTGCTTAGCATAAATTAAGTCTTCAATAAATACTACTTAAAATTATTGTTAATTGGAACAATAGTACTTTGTGTCTGGTTTAGAGGTAACACAGAGAAGGTATTGATTAGCTGGAGCTGAGGTCACTGAAGTTTAATGGGTGAAGTAATGTCTGAGCTGGATCTTGAAGAAATAGTAATTTCACCAAGAGATCAAATAGGGAAAGGCAGTTGAGGCAGAGGAAACAGCATCTATATGAACATGGAAAAATGAAATAGCATTGTGTGTTTAGGGAAACATGAGTGGTTTGTTATTGCTAGAGGGTTGAGGCCAAGGCATGAAGAACAATGACAGATGAGGCCAATGAGTTAAGCAAGGGCTTACTACACAAAAAGAACCTGGTTTGGGCTTGATCCTGCAGGTCATGAGCATCTAGAAAAAACTTTCAAAACTTTCTTTTATATTGAAATATTTTCAAACCTAGAGAAAAGTTACAAAAATTGTAAAAAGAACGCTGGTATACCCAAGGCCCCTACTTGTTAAGATTCTGCTACAAATGTCTTACCATTTGCTATCTCTCAGATATGAACATATAAATGTATGAATTATATATTCAATATATAATATATATATGAATTACATATTTGTGTTATTCTGAACCAATATTGTAACCATGATATAATTGTCAAAATCAGGGAATTCTTAAGGATACAATACCATCTTTATATTTCCTTTTTGGCAGAAACTTGTTTTCTTTTCATCCAAAATACAACCCAGTTGTTGTATCTCTTTAGTCTCTTTTGATCTGGAAGAGTTCCTCAAATCTTTCTGTCTTTGGGATATTGACATTTTGAGGAGTACAGATCATTTATATTGTATATTGTTTTCTGTTTGGGTTTGAGTGATGCTTCCTCATGTTAGAATCAATTATGCATTTCTGTCAAGAATACCACAGAAAATAGATTATGTTCTCAGTGTTTCATATCAGAAGGTGCACAATTTGTCTCATTACTGATGATTTTAACTTTGATAACACAGTTAAGAAAATATCTGCAAGGTTTCTCACTGTGAAGTTATTATTTTGCTTTTTTATTATTTTAAAGATTTATTTATTTGAGAGAGAGAGAGAGAGAGAGAGCGCACATGTGTGCACACATGCATAAGTAGGGGGAGAGCCAGGGGAGAGGAGAGGGAGAGAGAGAATGTCAAGCAGACTTCCCGTTGCAGGGCTCCACCTCATGATCCTAAGATCATGACCTGAGCTGAAATCAAGAGTCAGGAACTCAACTGATTGAGGCACCCATGTGCCCTTATTTTCCCTTGTTAAATGATAAATATTTTGTAGGGATTTACACTGAGACTATGAAAATATCCTGTTCCTTAAGAACCTTTCACCCAGTGAAAGTGTCTGTGTTTTTTTTTTTTTTTTTTAGCATCTGTTGATGATTCTGGACTGAATAAATTACTGCTATAATGATTGCCAAATAATGATTTTCTAACTCTGTTATTCTTTCCATTATCTTTTTTTCTAGTTTTATTTTATTTAGTTAATTTATTTCTTAAAAGATTTTATTTATTTATTGAGCAAGTGAGCAAGAGAGAGAGAGAGCATGAGCAGGGTAACGGGCAGAGGAAAGGGGAGAAGCACTCTCCTGATGAGCAGAGAGCCTGATGTGGGACACAACCCAGTGTGGGACCATGACCTAGCCAAAGGCAGATGCTTAACTGACTGAGCCACCTAGGTGCTCCTTTATTTTATTTATCTGAAGTGTAGTTGACACAAAATATTACATTAGTTTCAGGTGCAAAACATAGTGATTTGACAACCCTACACAGTATGTGATGCTTAACACAAGTGTAGCTACCATCTGTCACCGTACAGTGCTATTTCAATACCTTTGAGTATATACACTGTGATGTACCTTTCATTGTCATGACTTATTCATTCTATAACTGGAAGCCTGTACTTCCCATTCCCGTTCATCCATTTTGCCCACCCCCCTGCAAATCTCCCCTCTGGCAACCATCAGTTTGTTCTCTCTCTTCTTGCTTTTTGTTTCTTCATTTGTTTTGTTTTTTTAGATTCCACATGTAAGTGATCATACAGTATTGGTCTTTCTCTTATTTCACTTACCATAATATTTCTAAGACCATTTATATTGTTACAAATGGCACAATCTCATTCTTTTTCATGGCTGAGTAATATTCCTTTTTAGATACCTGTACCATCTCTTCTTTATCCATTCATCTACCAATGGACACTTGGGTTGCTTCTGTATTTTGTCTATTGTTAAGTAATGCTGCAATAAATATAGGGGTGGATATATCTTTTCCAATTACTGTTTTTGTTTTTTTTGTGTAAATACCCAGTAGTGGAATTCCTGGTGTTTGTTGTATTTTTATTTTTAATTTTTGGAGGAAGCTCCACACAGTTTTCCACAGTGGCTGTGCCAATCTGCACTCCCACCACCAGTGTATGAGGGTTCTTCTTCTCCATATCTACGCCAAGTCCTGTTATTTCTTGTCTTTTTTATTTCAGCCATTCTGACAGGTGTTAGGTGATATCTCATTGTGGTTTTGATTTGCATTCCCTTCATTAGTGAGGTTGAGCTTCTTTTCATATGTCTGTTGGCCATCTGTATGTCTTTTTGGGAAAATGTCTATTCAGATTCTCTGCCTATTTTTAAGTTTTTAAAGAAAATTTCATTTTATTTTATTTTTTAAAGATTTTATTTATTTATTTGATAGAGATCATAAGTAGGCAGAGAGAGGGGGGTGGGAAGCAGGCTCCCAGCCAAGCAGAGAGCCTGATGCAGGGCTCGATCCCAGGACCCTGGGATCATGACCTGAGCCGAAGGCAGAGGCTTAACCTACTGAGCCACCCAGGTGCCCCTAAAGAAAATTTTTAAAAACATTTTACTTATTTATTTGAGAGAGAACACGAGAGAGAGAGAGAGAGAGAGAGAGAGAGAGGAAGCGAGCGCATGAGGATGAGCATGCAGAGAGGGAGAAGCAGGCTCTCCGCTGAGCAGGGACCCCAATGCAGGGCTCTATCTCAGGACCCTGAGATCATGACCTGAGCCAAAGGCAGCCACTCATCCAACTGAGCCATTCAGTGCCCCCTGCCCATTTTTTTAGTTGGATTTCTTTTTTTTGGTGTTGAGTTGTATAAATTCTTTGTATTTTAGATATTTACCCCTTATCAGGTGTATTGCTTGCCAGTATCTTCTCTCATTCAGTAAGCTGCCTTTCTGTTTTGTTGATAATTCCTTTGGTGTGCAAAAGCTTTTTATTTTGGCTTAGTCCTAATAGTTAATTTTTGCTTTTGTTTCCCTTGCCTGAGAGATATATCCATAAATATTTTGCAAAGGCTGATGTCCAAGAGATTGCTGCCTATGTTTTCTTTTATATTCAGGTCTCAGATTTTTGTCTTCAGTCCATATTGTGTTTATTTTGTGTATGGTGTCAGAAGTGGTCCAGGTTCATTCTTTTGCATGTGACTGTCCAGTTTCCCCAACACCATTTGTTGAAGAGATTGTTTTATCCCCATTGTATATTCTTACCTCCTTTGTCATAGATTAATTAACCATATTGGTATGGATTTATTTCTGGACTTTCTATCCTGTTCCCAATGATCTAATTCTGTGCCAGTACCATATATCAGTTTGATTACTATAGCTTAGTAATGTACTTTGAAATCCGGGATTGTGATATCTCCAGTTCTTTCTTAAGATTGCATTGACTATTCAAGGTCTTTTGTGGTTCTATACAAATTTTAAGATTATTTTAGTTATGTGGAAAATGCTACTAGTATTTTGATAGGAATTGCCTTGAATCCATAGATTGCTTTGGGTAGTATGAACATTTCAATGATGTTAATTTTTCCAATTGATGAACACAGAATATCTTTCCATTTGTTTATGTTGTCTTCAATTTCTTTCACCAATGTCTTACAGTTTTCAGAGTATAGGTCTTTCATCTTCTTGGTTAAGTTTATTCCTAGGTATCTTTTTCTTTTTGGAGCAATTGTTAATGAGATTGTTTTCTTAATTTCTCTTTCTGCTGGTTTGTTATTAGTGTATAGAAATGCTGCAGGTTTCTGTAATTAATTTTGTATCTTGCAATTTTATTGAATTAATCAGTACTAATAGATTTTGGTGGTCTTTGGGGTCTCCTGTAAACAGTAACATGTCATCTGCAAATAGTGAAAGTTTTACTTCTTCCTTACCAATTTAGATGTCTTTTATGTCTTTTTCTTGTCTGATTGCTACAGCTGGGACTTCTAGTACTATGTCAAATAAAAGTGGTAAGCATGGATATGCTTGTTTTGTTCCTGATCTTAGAATAAAGCTCTCAATTTTCTTCCAATCTCTTAGTTGACAATCTATTGTAAAGAAGGGCTTAGTTTTGTCCCCCATTTGCTAGTTTATTTATGTATATTTATCAGTATGGGCTCATGGAATACTATTTTTCTTCAGTGTGTTATCATCTGATACTATGATTATTTATTCTAGTGCCCAAATTGTATTCAGTTTGGCCAGTGGGAGATGCTTCAAACTGTCTACTGTGTCCTTTCTACAGTCTCCATAATTTTTGTGCTCTATTTCATGTGCTGGTACAATGAGACTTTCCAGACTTGTACTTTCTGTGCTCTGGTCCTGGAATGAGCCAGCTCTCCAAAGAAATCTGATTCCTTTTAGTGGAGAGTAGTATTTAGAAACCAAGATCTGAAAATTAAGTGTGCTCATTGCCTATGGGTCCCCTTAGTGGTCAGAATCTCATATACATAAATACACACACATCCATATTACCTATCCATTAATCAAAACCTTGAGTTCACATCAATATTTCTAATACCAATACAACACCACATGATTCACCTAGCCTTCATTGTTTTCCTATTTGTAACTCCCTCCTCAGACAGTGATAAACTTGGCTTTCATTATCCTTAATTTAGTTACTTATTTGCTATTTTCCCTTTTATGTTCCAAGCCCCTGATCTCCTTGACTGTGTCCTTACCTTTGGCCTTCATGGTCCATAGATCTCCTTAATACTGTTTCCTTAACACAAACTCTGCAGGTTCTGGCCACCTTTTGACTCTGGCTCCAACTCTCCAAGCCCCAGATTAGTGAAGGATTTTAAGCAGGGAAAGGCATGATCAGATTTATCTCTGAGAACAATCAGCCTGGTGGTAGGGTAGATTCGATGCATTAAAGGCAGTTAAGAAGTCACTGTAATAGTCTGAGCAAAGGCTTAAAATGGCCTAAATTAAAGCTGCAGCCATAAGAATAGAGAGCACACATTAAAAAAAATATTTAGTGGATAAAATCTACAGGACTGATCAATTCATCTAATGGGGGGATAAGCAAGAGAAGGGGCCTAATTTTTAACTTGTGAGGCAAGTGGGTAGAGGATGTCACTAAGCAAGACAGGGGAGTAAGGAGAAAAAGCGGATGTAAAGGGCAAAAGTGGGTAAATAGAAAATAATTGTTTCTTTTTGGCCATGCTGGATTTGAGATGTCCATGGACACTAGAAATATAGTAGCTAGTTGGACGGATGGCTTTGGGCATGTGCTTAGACACGATCTCAAAAGTGCTCTCTGCCCAGAAGTCCCAGGAAACAAGTGCCTTCCAAGGCCAAAGGACTCTTTATCATTTATCAGTGCCAAATTCTGAGATTCTGAAGTCCACTCTTTGTCCTCGAAGTGGGTTGGCTGAACTTTGCATATAGGAATTAAAACAAAAACAGGATGTCCAATGGGGACTTTGAGTTAAAATCTCAGAAGGAAGAGAGGAATAAAACCGGGACTCTGACATAATTTTGTAAAAATCTCCCATTTTGTCATTTTTTTATGCTTAAATAAGAGGGGTCTGCATGATTATCTTAAGAATAGTCAGAAAGATGGTCTTAGGAAGTTTATCTCACTGAACAGCTGGTTTTGTGGAAGGTGAGGAGGACCATGGAAGGAGAAGTTAATGGCAAGGCTAACTAATTATCACTTATGGGGTTCCTAAGCACTTCACAAAATCTATTCAATGCAATTATCATAAAACTCTATGGGTAGTTACACTGGCCGGTATTTTTCAGATATGGAAAATAAGGTTAAACAAGTTTCTCATGAGAACAGGACTAAGGAGAGAGTGTTGGAGGTAGAGGTTTCAACCCAGGTCTGCCTATCTTAATGCAACATTCTGTGTTCTTAATTGCCCCACAGCATCGCTTTCCTGAAGGTATGAGGACACAGCATCCTCCAGAACAGATAGCCGGCAAAAGCAGAGACTTTGCAGGCTTTTCCTGGTTGAGAAGAAGCCCGAGGGCCTTTTGGACTAGAATTATCAAAAATTCCTGTTCCTCTATTTGATTAGCTTAATCTGAACACAACCCATCAGGGGACAACAAACTGGAATTCCTCCAGATTTGATGGAGAAAGATTGCAAGAGATCTAAACATACTACAAGATAGAAGGGGATGCTGTAAGACTTACAACCCATAATACATGATGGTCTCAAACACAGAAAGAACTCTCATGTAGAAAAGTAATAGAATTTAGTGTTTTTCCTAAATTTAAGATTAATTCATGGCATAATATTATGTGAAAATGTAGAATAAAAATTTTTATCAATAACTGCAAATATGTAAACACTGAATATGCATGTGGATAAGGACCGAAGGTGATGTAGGAAAGACGGTGTCAGGGTTCAAAGCTGACGGCCAAGAAAGAATTCTCAAGACGTCTTTAGTGCAAAAAGGTGATTTTATTAAAACATGGGGACAGGACCAGTGGCCAGAAAGAGATACACCGGGGTCGTGAGGAGTGGTGCATTATATACTTTCCAGTGGGGAGTGGGTTAGGGATAGAAAAAGTCTCTAAGGAATTTTGGAAGCAAGGTTTCCAGGACCTTGAGAGGGCTAGTTATTGTTGGAACAAGGTCAATTATTACTATCTAATGAAACGTTAGTCATGAGACCTTTCAGATGTATATCAGTGGGCCATGTGCTTACGGATGATTGCCAACACGTATCTTGGGGGGTTTAGAGATAAAGGAAGTTTCCAAAGGAATTTTTAATATGTTAAAGTAGACTTACAAGATCCGAGTTGGGGGGGTTGTTCAGGCTAGGATTGCCTTTTGCCCTTAGCAAAGTATTAACATTGAGGCAGTTGAGTCCCTAGAGGAATGTCACTGCCTGTTTCAGGGACTTGTCAGTGGGCTCTGGGTAGTAAGGAAATTAGTAATTTTTCTTCTGCCTTTGTTTCCCACATCAAAGGTAACAAGGACAAATGAAGCATTGATGTGTTTAGGCAATGGCAGTGTGGCCAATTTGTCTTGGCTTTTTTTTTTAAAGTATTGTTCTGCAAAAAAGAAAATTTGACAAAAGCAAACACATACAGGAAAACATACAAATGCTGATAATCAGAGAAAAATGTTCAGCCTCATTATAATATAAAATAAAAAAACACGATACAATTTCCCATTTATCAAAATGACAAACATTAAAATAAATAATAGCCAGCACTAGTAAAGTCTCAGGAAATAATATGTCAGAATAGTTATGACCAGATTGTAAATTTATATACTTTTTAAAAAAAAAGATTTTATCTATTTATTTGAGAGAGAGTGAGAGAAAGTGTGCACAAGCAGGGTGAGTGTCAGGCAGAGAGAGAGGGAGAAGCAGCCTCCCGCTGAGCAGTGAGCCATGTGCGGCTCATCCCAGGACCCTGGGATCATGACCTAAGCCAAAGGTAGACACTTAACCGACTGTGCCACCCAGCCACCTCTTATATACACTTTTTAAAGGAAAGCTTGACAAATCATATTATAAGAAATAAATAGTGACAACCCTTTGATGTAGTAGTTCCACTTTTAAGAATATATCTTTCAGGCACCTGGGTGGCTCACTCAGTTAAGAATCCCACTCTTGGTCTCAGCTGGCCGTGGTCTGGGGTTGTGAGTTTGAGCCCCATGTTGTGCTCCATGCTAGGTGTAGAGCCTACTCAAAAAAAAAAAAAAAAAAAAAAAAAGCATATATCCTAAGTAAATAAGGATGTACACAAAGTTCTAGCTAAAAGGGTATTCACTGAGGGGCGCCTGGGTGGCTCAGTGGGTTAAGGCCTCTGCCTTCAGCTCGGGTCATGATCCCAGGGTCCTGGAATCCAGCCCCGCCTCAGGCTCTCTGCTCGGCAGGGAGCCTGCTTCCTTCTCTCTCTCTGCCTGCCTCTCTGCCTACCTGTGATCTCTGTCAAATAAATAAATAAAATCTTAAAAAAAAAAAAGGGTATTTCACTGAAGGCTTGCTTATAATATGTAACAATTAAAAATAACTTACATTCTTATTACTAGTGAATGTGGTTCAGTAAACTAAACATACAATAGAATATCATGCAGATGTTAAAATTATGTGGTATTATTTATTAAGTCAATAATTTAATGGTTTAATGATAATTAAATCAATAATAAATCATACTATATTTAATGACAAAAAAGGAAGTTCACGATGTAATAACCAAAGAAAGCAATTAACTAAAGATTCTTCATGGTTTTAAATTTTAAATTTTTTTTAACAAAAAAATATTTTTGTTAAAAAATATCATATATACCTATACACATATGTAGCATTTATATATATATATATATATGCATCTATACACACATATATTTAGTGGTTGATATCTTTTTGTTCAGGTCTTACTTTTTAAAGTGTATTTGGGGGCACCTGGGTGACTCAGTCCATTAAGTATCTGCCTTCCACTCAGGTCGTGATCCCAGGGTCCTGGGTTGAGTCCTGCATCCAGCTCCCTGCTCAGCAGAGAGCCTGCTTCTCTCCCTCTCCCTCTGTGCCCACCTCCCCACTCTCTCCTCTCAAATAAATAAAATCTTTTACAAAAATGTGTTTGATTTTATTATTATTTGTGCTGCTTACACAGCAAAACATATTAAAAATAAAAGTAACTGAGTTTTTCTCCTCTATTAAATGTTAAATTAAAAAAATATAGATTAGATAACACAAAGTTCACAATACTTAGTTGATGATCAATAAGTATTAGTCCCTCTCCGTTCCGTAGTGACACATATTCAAGCACAAGTTCGAAAATGGCAGATCTGGGATGTAGTTGAAGAGATCTGGGCAACAAGTTGCATCACAAGACCTCTAAATCTCCTTTCAACCCTGATGATTCAAAATTAATACAATTCTTCCCTACTCACCTTTTAAATAATCGACTGGGATAACACGAAATTGTTTTATTGAATATCTAGTAGTTGTAGTGTTACTATTACTAGCATTGTACATTGTGAATGGGGGTGTGTGTATGAAGAAAATCAGGCACGAAGGAGGGTTGATGCAAATCTCAGCCCATCTCCTCCTGACAGCTCTCTGGCTCCCCTTTTTGTGAATGACTGAATCGTGGTCCTTAGGCCTCAGAGCAGACACTATCCGTGAGAAACAGAACTTTAAAAAAGGAATTACTTTCCTTTTCCAAGAAGCTGCCGGGTGACCAACGCAGAGGAGCGGGGCGCCCTTTCCAACCTCCTGTGAGTGTGGGGGACATTCAAGACCCTGCGATCCACTAAGGCAGGACCAGAGCGCTGTCTCTCTAGATACACACGGCCCAAGACATGAGGGCCCCTCCCCGCCGGCAGCACCTGGCCTTCTCTGACCAGGGCCAGGAGGTCGCTCTCTCCCGGGACACACGTGAGACCACGCGGAGCCGGCGGAGGTCTCTGCCACGATCCCTCGCAGCCCCCACGTGCTCGCCTGGCGCCGGGAGGCGGGGGCCGCCGGCGGGGGCGGGGCGAACGCCGCGGGGCGGGGCGCCAGTTGCGCGCGCGGGGCAGGGGCGGGGCGCGCAGCGTGGTCTGGGCCGGCCCGGCGCTCCTCCTGCTTCCGCGCCCAGGCCCTGCGGGCCGAGCTCCTCCCCTGGCTCGGCCTCTGTCCCCTCCTCTGCCCTTTCTCCTCCTCCTCCTCCTCTTCCTCGGTGAGGCGCTCCTCGAGCAGCCAGGCAGCATGGCGGCCGTGGAGACGCGCGTGTGCGAGACGGACGGCTGCAGCAGCGAGGCCAAGCTCCAGTGTCCCACCTGCATCAAGCTGGGCATCCAGGGCTCGTACTTCTGCTCCCAGGTAGACGCCTGCTCCCCCTTGGCGCCGCTGCGGCCGGCGGACTTCCTCCGCTCTCCGTCTGCCCTCGCGGCCGGTCGGGACGCGCTCCTCCTCTTCCACCCACCCGGGCGCGCCGGCCGCGCTCTCTCCTCCACCAGCCACTGTCGCCGCCGCCCCCTCCCGCCTCCGGGGATCTTGGGCCCCTCCGACGCGGGCGCGGTCTTCCAGCGGCCATGTGGGCTGGGGGCGGAAGCGGACTTGACCCGGGCAGCCCGGCGGTTCTAGGTGAGGGGCGGCTTCCCGAAGCGCATCCTCTGCCCTTGCTGGGACTGTCAGGTGTGCGGGCTACCCGAGACAGGTGGGGACGCCCCGGGGAGGGGGCAGCCTCAGCCGTGCGTATCCCCACAGCCGCAGTTCCCGGCAGCACTCTGGTCGTGGTCGCGGGGCGTCGCGGGGCCGGGTAGTCAGGCACTTTGGTCCCGGCGGGATTGGGGGTGGGAAGAGACCCGTTGGGGTTTTGAGGAGTGGGTTGCCCGGGGTCGCAGAAGACGAGGAACGCTAGCTCCAGCCCCACCTCTCTCCTTGTGTTTTACTACCGCGCTTTGACACTTCAGCAACTTTGGGCTTGGGGATGGATAGGGGTCTGTAATTCATTCGTTTGCTTTGGCATCCAAAATTATTAATTTAGCAAACCATAAGTTAGCGCTATGAGTCACCATTCTCATTTACAGAATTTGCCACTGAGTGAAAAAGTCAGTTCCATTAAGGGTTATGCTTTAAGGCATGGTGTATTTTAATAAGTTTTGTGCAGTGGAGCAAACCCAGCACTGAATGGGGTCCTGACTGAAACGTGTGCTAGTGTTTATGTTTACTGAAAAGCACTCGTGTTCCGGTTGCATTTGGACACTCAGAGTATCGGCAGGGCCGCAGTGGTATGGCTCTTAGTTCCAGTCCAGGTCTGTTGAAGAGGGAGACGCGTGAAAGTTCATGTATTAAATTAGCAGCGTCCTGTGGGGAGAAGAGCATGAACAAAGAGTCTGAAGGCCTGGTCAGGGCTCTGTCTTTGCCAAGTACTGTGCAATCTTGAACTAGCCAAGTTACCTAACCTTTCTGAGCTGCACTCCTACCACTGTGCAGAGGGGAAGATGATACTCTTACTTACATATTTCTCAAGGTTGTTCTGGAGCTCAAATTATCCAGTGAATGTGAAATGCTGGTAAGACGTGAAGCATTATTTTCTTCTTTTAAAGGCTGTTTGAACACTGCCATATGAAAAATATGAATGATTGGAATGAAAACAAATAAGAATAGTATGTACAGGTAATATGAATATTTTAAATATAAAGTATGTAAATATAAAGACATGTAAAATACAAGTAAATCCTTCAGGCCACACGACTTGTACATAAGCTATTCTAAGAGATCCTGGCTATGTTGTATAGGTCTTGTTTTTAGATAGGATATGATTCTTGACCTTGTTAGTATCATTTGGAAAAAGTTGCACATGAGAAGTGTTGCTCTTTCTAAAAATAGCATTGGGACTACTCAGCATGCTAAACGTGGTATGAGTCTTTTTGTTTCTTTGAAATAATTTTCAAATTTTAATTTGTTGAAGGCTATGTGGGACCTGGATTTAAAACAAAAAACCCAATAATTTGCTTTTGGAAATTGTGTACCATGAGTGGAATAATGTGGTTTACCTTGAGTTTAAAATTAGGTTGCATTTTGTAATGCTGAATGAGTTAATACGTATAGACACCTACTTGTTGAGATTTTGACTGTGAAACCATACTCATCAGGCATAGATGATACTCTCTTAGGCATGGTATTATTCAGTAGAAAGAACATTGTCTCCTTAGGATTTGTGGAAAAATGCCAACATATTCATAAAAACATGACATAAGGCATCTCCTCGCCACTTCTGATCATCTTCAGTGGTCTGTCTTCTGTCTGCCTGCTTCTCTGGTCCCCTGCCTGGCTGTCTGGCCAGCTTATGTGGGAACAATCTGAGAACAAAACTATAAGAGGCCATAACAGAGGTAAGCCTTTCCCAGTTACTTACTCACAACACCTTGATTTCCTTTAGGATATTTTATACAATCAGTAGTTATCTCATTTATTTTCTTATTTAACTGTTTTTTAATCACAAGGTGAGGTTTGTGAACAAGCTATCTTGTTTACTGTCCTCTCATTTCTCAATACAATGCTATACATGCAGTAGGTGGGCATAGAATGTTTGCGTCAATGATAAATGCATCACAAAGCTGAATAAAGAGGTATATGCTACATTTGGATCATGACTCCATCATTTACTAGCTGCATGATTTTGGGCAAATAAATTTACTTCTCTGTTTGATGTTACATCCAGTGGGCCCATGGATAGTACAGGATTTGGGTGTAAATACTAAGTGTATGTAAAACACTTCACACATTAGTAAATTTAATCAATGTTAGGTCTTCTTGTTTAAACATTTTTAAAAAACATTTATTTATTAGAGAGATACACATTTGCAGGGGGAGGGGTGTTGGGGGACAGGGAGAGAATCTCAAGCAGACCCCTCCCCCCTCAACTGAGGGGGGAACCCATTGCCCAGCCCAGTCTCAGGACCCTGAAATCATCACCAGAGCCAAAATCAAGAGTTGGATGCCCAACCGACTGAGCCACCCAGGCACCTGTCAATGTTAAGGTCTTTGTAGTATTATGCTGTGTTTTATGCTTAAGGTACAAAAATATTTTTATCTAAGATTCCTTAATTTATTTTTTTTGAGTTGGTTTTTTTTTTTTTTTTTTTTTAATCTCTGCATCTAATGTGGGGCTTGAACTCACAACCCTGAGATCAGGAGTCACATGCTTTTCTGACTTAGCCAGGTAGGTGCCCCTAAGATGTTTAATTTTAAGAAAAGTTTTGGCTCTCTATATGAATAAAATCCCTTTTACTTGAAAATTGAGCTTTTCTGATGTTTGATGGCATTTCCTTATAGAAGTGTTCATTGTTATTTAATAGTAGTTTACTAATTTTAATAGTAGTGTAATAGTTTATGCCTAGTTCCTAGGAGTCTGTAAAAATATTTTGAGGGTGAAGGCTGTGCTTTACATATTTTCATTTTCTCTACCTTGTACACTGTAGGCATTCAGGTTTTTTTTTTCAGGAATTCAGTTTCTTAATGAAAAGAGGTCGTCATTGGGCCTGACAAGGAAAACAAAGAGCATTCAAGCCCTTAGTAAATAGCTCAGGGCAGATGCTACCTTGTCTGTAAAGGATCAACTGAGGACATGAGTGATTTGTAACCACTTATAAGATGTAAGAACTTTAAAGAGTATAGTATGAGTGGAAGGAGACTGGGTTTATAGTCTGACCTGAGTTAAATCTTTACTACCATGTCCTTGGCCAAGTTTTCTCTTAAGTTTGTAGTAGAGGGTTAATGGTGTATCCTCTTCATGGAATTGATGGGAAGGTGAATAAGAGAGCATGCAAAATACTTAGCACAGTGTTCAGTGAGTGGTTTTATTATGCATGTAGTTTCATGTCTAATACTATTACACCTAGTTATAAGGAAGGTTTTTTGTTTTGTTTTTTAAGATATTTTAAAATTTATTTGCCAGAGAGGGGGAGAGAGCGTGCGTGAGAGCGCACAAACAGGGGGAGCAGCAGGCAGAGTGAGAAGCAGCCTCCCCTCAGAGCAAGGAGCCAGATGTAGGACTCAATTTCAGGACCCTGGGATCATGACCTTAGCTGAAGGCAGATGCTTAATCAACTGAGCCACCCAGGTGTCCCAATTATAAGGAAGGCTTAAAAATGTTTAAGAAGTATCATTTGTTTATGAAAATTTTATTTTTGTTTTTTTAACTACAAAAACAAATTTTGTTTCTCCATAATAGCTTTTGAAAAATAAAATTTTAAAAGTTGTTATATTAGTAACACCCACGGAAATCAAACAACTAGAAAAAATGTAATAAAAGCAATGAAAGATCTCTACACTAGAAACATACATATCATTGCTGAGAGAAATTAAAAGCTAGGAATGGAGGTACATATAGGTATACATATAGAGGTATATGCACACACACACACACATACACACCTATTTTATTTTTTTTTAAAGATTTTTTATTTATTCATTTGACAGCGATCACAAGTAGGCAGAGAGGCAGGCAGAAAGTGAGAGGAGGAAGCAGGCTCCCTGCTGAGCAGAGAAGGCAGAGGCTTTAACCCACTGAGCCACCCAGGCACCCATATACACCTGTTTTATTGTGCTTGCTTTATTGGGCTTTACACCTACTGTGGTTTTTACAAATTGAAGATTTGTGACAATCCTGTGTCAAGTCTCTTAGCCCCATCTTCCTTCCTTCCTTCCTTTCTTTCTTTCTTTCTTTTCCATTTTTCTAATTGTCTCTGTCACATTTTAGTAATTCTCACAGTATTTAGAACTTTTTCATTTTTTCTTAAAGTTTTTAGTTTGAGAATAGTTGACACACAATGTTACATTAGTTTCAGGTGTACAACATAGTGATTCAGTATGTCTCTACCTCAGGCTGTGCTCACCACAAGTGTGCTACCGTCTGTCACTATACAACACTATTACAGTATCATTGACTATATGTCCTATGCTGTGCCTTTTATTCCTGTAACTTACTTGTTCTGAAACTGGAAGCCTCTATCTCCCACTCCCCTTCACTCATTTTGCCTCTCCCCCTACCTCCCCTACTCCTGCTTCCATCTGTTTATGAACATTTTGAACACATTCTTGGAGTAGATTCTTTCAAAGGAGCAGTAGCACGGTAAGGTGATTTGGGTCTCCAGGAAGAAAGTACGTAGCTGGGCATCTTGGGAGTTGGATTTGGAACTGAGGAAGGAATTGCCCTTCCAGCATGTAGCAACTTTGAAATGTCACTGTACCCTCTGAAACTCTTGTCCTTCCATAACAAAGTTCCTTCCTAATAATGCAGCATGTTTCTGGAACTCATCTTCATCACTGATGGAGATATTACCATATTATACTTTGTATTTATAAGGATTATCTTTAAATTCCTCGCATTATCTCATACCATCCCTAGGTACTGCTGTAAGTTAGGTGGTTGGGTACAACTGTCATAGCTTCTTATAAAGATTATTGATCTTGCAAAGACCAATGTTGGTTTGAGGACATTGTGGTCAGTGGAGATATCCTTTTATTGACATGCTTATATTATAAACAGTTATGCTGGGGTTTGGGCACGAGTTATATTTATATTCTAGTAGAACTTTTAAAAAGCAAGCATCATTTGGTTGGTAGGTAATCAAAAGTTGAAGTCTTTATTTAACTCAGTTTTTTTTTTTTTTAAGAGATTGAAGGGCTGGCGGAAGTAGGTGTGATCTTATATTGTTCATACAGTTTGTAGATAGAAGTTTTAGTCATTTTTTGGGGGGTGAATCTTTTTCATACAAAATTTTTATTTTCTTATTTTTGTTTTTTTTTAAAGTTTTATTTATTTGTCAGAGAGGGAGAGAGAGGGAGAGAGAGAGGGAGCACAAGCAGGGGGAGTGGCAGGGAGAGGCAG
Organism: Lontra canadensis; assembly: GCF_010015895.1. Classification (NCBI taxonomy): domain Eukaryota; kingdom Metazoa; phylum Chordata; class Mammalia; order Carnivora; family Mustelidae; genus Lontra; species Lontra canadensis. The sequence continues at coordinate 106,493,750 of NW_022630995.1, read as the reverse complement.
AAGCAGGCTTCTCGCTTAGCAAGGAGGACTCTGGGATCATGACCTGAGCAGAAAGCAGATGCTTAACTGTGCCACCCCGGCATCCTAACATACAAAATTTTTAGTTTGGTATTAGTAAATTTGGTAGGGGTTGATGTAATAGACACATATGCACATAGCTAAACACATACTTAGCTCTAAATGTTAGAAGAGAGAAGCAATAGCATGGTAACTCCTGTACTAATAAGGAATTGTCCCTGGTATTGATAGCAAACCCATTTAGTAGATGTACTGTAGTCAGGCATACTCCATAGAGCAACCATTATAAATCTCTGCATAGTAAAGTTTTAATGTAATGGAGTATAAATACAATTATTACCCTTCCTGGTTGATCGTGAACCTCTCCCGATCTCCTGTTTTAACATGAGGCATTTGCTTATTCATGCTTGGGCAGGTAGTACTCCTAGCTCAACAATTATGTGTTTTTATTTCAATTCTTTGATTGGTATCAGTCTTGTGTCTGACTTTGAATAAAGAGCAATTCAACATACTCTGTAAGCTAGGTCTTTTTTGCTATGTGTTTGGCAGCTGTAGTTGAACCTGGTAGAAGGACCCTGTGATACTTCCCTCAAATTATACATTTCACACAAGTTCTCTTCTTGTAGCACTGTTCACAGTGGCTAAGTCGTGGAAACAACCAGGATGTCCATGGATGGGTGAATGGATAAATAATTTGTGGTATATACACACAGTAGGATACAACATAGCCTTAAAAAGAAGGAAATTCTGCAGTATGCCACATTGTGCTACCTAAAATAAGCCAGTTAGAGAAAGACACTGGATGATTGCACTTACATGAGGTATCTAAAACACTTGAGTTCATGGAATCGAAGAATGTAATGGTGGCTGCCAGGGGCTGGGAGGAGGGAGAAATGGGGAGCACTCATCAGTGGGCTCAGAGTTTGAGTCACACACGATGAATAGGCCCTAGACATCTGCTATTCAGCATTGTGCCTACAACAAAGAAAATTATATTGACACTTAAATTTGTTAAGAGGGTAGATTTCATGTTAAAGTGTTCTTACATTAAAAAAAAAGTTCTGTTTTATTGCAAGGTTCCATAGGGACTTCTTCCTGATGACACTACCGCTGTGCCATGTCTGGTGGAAAGCATTCCTAAAATCCTGTTAGCTGGGGTCTGCTCGTGTGGCATTATTTGGGTCATAGGCTCAGGCCTCTACTGGTTAGGGTATAAAAGATAAATGAAATTGTGACTTTCCTTATGGTCATAAAGTAAGAGGAAACAGAGACTTCTCCATATTACGAACCTGTATTTAATGATTCTACCTTGATAAAAGGTCAAAAGGGCAAACTTTGTATCTGATTCTGAAGGCTGCTTTGTCCTTTTTGTCAAGCTGTGAGCTTAAATCATTGAGTAAAATAGGTAACTGTAGGTGCCTTTAGATAGGGCATGGCTTTTGTTTTTTTCCTCAAATGGGGCATGGCTTCTTGGGTTGGGGATTTATTTTATTCCTCATTATTTTCCTAATTGGCACTACTGATAGGTTTGACTATTTGAATACTGATAGCTTTGCATTGTTCACTACTAAATAAATGCAGAGAAATTTAAGTGCAGTTATTATGTGAATAATTTAGTATTGTTTTTGAATTGAGGTTTTATGTACCTTAAAGTCAGTTATTAATTTTTTTTACTCAGTTATTATTAGATTTTGAGTAGAATAAAAAAACTAATAGTGAATCATTAATAGAATCTAAAACAAAAATGATAGAATAAATGCCTATATACTTAGCACCTAAGTTCTTAAAAAGAACATTAGTAGTAAAACCGGAAGGTTTCACTGTGTTCCTCACACAAGAGGAACTACTTATCCCGAATTTTGTGTTTATCATTCATTTGCTTTTCCACGTTTGATTCCTTAGATAATGCATTGTTTACTTTCGATGTTTTTGAAACTTTTATAAATGAAATCACTGCTAGTATTGTTATGCAACTTGTTTTCTTTAACATGTTTTTGAGATTCATTCACGTGTGTAGCTCTAGTTCATTCATTTTTTATTGCTCTGTGGTATTTCAGTGAATCCATATATCATAGTTCATTCATTTCTTTGTTAATGGAAATTTGGGTTGTTCCAGGTTTTTGTTCTTGTATAGTGCTGCTTTAAATATTCTTTTTTATTTTTTTTAAAGATTTTATTTATTTATTTGAGAGAGAGACAGTGAGAGAGAGCATGAAAGGGGAGAAGGTCAGAAGGAGCAGACTCCCCATGGAGCAGGGAGCCCGATGCGGGACTCGATTCCAGGACCCTGGGATCATGACCTGAGCTGAAGGCAGTCCCTTAACCAACTGAGCCACGCAGGTGCCCTGCTTTAAATATTCTTAAGCCAAACTCCTGGTGCCTGTGTGCAAGAGTTTCTCCTGGGTATACACCCATCAGAAACATTCTTTAGTAATAGAATATGTATGTGTTCAGCTTTGTTTTGGTGGTGCCAAATTGTTTTCCAGCATGATTATACTTATACTTCTGTCATCAAAAGCTTTATATTGTTCCATATCCTAGCTAAGACTTTAAATTAACAGACATTTTGATTTTTATCAAAGTGGTCTTTTATGTTACTTATGAATAACAACATCTGTTGGGCTATTTATATATTTGTAAACCTGTGAAAATCTAAGTGTCCTTGAGGGACTTAAGGTTACTTGTACAGACAGGAAGTACTTTAAAAAAAGATAAGTGGTTGAATCAGGATGTTGTGCACCTGAAACTAATATTATATGTGAAGTTTGCTTTATTTAAGAAAGAAAATAAATCATGAGGTGGTGCTAAGTGAAAGAGACAAGGAGTTATTTTTCCCCTTACTTATTTTACAACTTTATTGTTTCCCTAGCTTTTTGTTGTGAAGAATTTCAAACATATAGAAAAGTTTAAAGAAGAATATTAATAACTAATTGCAGTATTCTCATCACCTAAATTAACATTTTGCCCTGTTTGCTTTATTTGTGTCTGCTTGTGTGTGTATTGCATTTGTGTATTTGTTGAAACATTTGAAAGTCACAGACAACATGACACCACACCTGTTAATTATTCAGCGTGCCTCTTTTAATGACAAGGACATTCTTCTTTCTTGTTTACAATGCCATGATTACATTTAAGAAAATGGACAGGAATTCCAACATTATCTAACAGTCAATCCTATTCAGATTTCCCAGTTATCCCCTAGGCATCTTTAATAGTTGTATTTTTTGCTTTTTATTATTTTTTGAAATTAATATCATATTGGAGCTCACAAGTAGCATTTGCTTGTCATGTCTCTCAGTCTCTTAATTTAGAAGAGTCCTCTCATCTTTATTTCATGATGCTGACTTTTTAAAAGAGATTAGTCAGTTGTCTTGTAGCACGTCACATATTCTTGATTATCTCATTATTTCCTCAACATCACATATTCTTGATTAACTCCTTATTTCCTCGTAGTGTCTTTAAGTTGTTCTTTTATCCCCTGTATTTTCCTTCAGCCAAATATTATGTCCAAAGGCCTAATTAGAATCTGTCGAGATTCACTTGAAAAGACTCCTAGGTGATCCTGCATGCCTTGTATTTTATCACATTAGGAGACACAGAATGCCTGGTTGTTCCACTCCAAAATTTGACATATGGTTAGAGAGGTTGCTGCCAGATCACCACTGTAAACATGTATTTTTCACTTTGCAGTGACTGTGTAATCTGTAGGGTGATACTCTGGCATGATGAGAATATGCTTTTCTTCATGATCTTTCTCCAAATGGTTTTAGTATCCATGATGGTCGTTGCCTGATAATTATTTCATTAAGGGTTTGCACATAGTGATTCCCCTTCCAGCCCCATTCTGTCATTTACTGTCTGATTTTTTTTCCCCCTCTAAGGAAGTTCTTCCTCATCAACTGGTTAATAAAAACTATGTTCTCCCTAAAAATGGTAAGATTCCTACTTAGAAGACATGTAATGGTAATATATTGGTTACTTCCAGGGATCACAAATGTTTGTTGTAGTTTCCCCATTTTTCAGTATAGGGACCTTTGGATTTTTTCCCCCTTCATTCCCCTGCCCCGAGAGAGAGAAAGAGAGGCTTGCGAGTGCAGTGGGGAGGGGCAGAGGGAGAGAGAAAGGAGAGAGAGGGAGAGAGAGAGAGAGGAACCAGACTCCATGCTCAGCGGGAAGCTGGAAGTGGGGCTCAATCTCATGACCCTGAGATCACAACCCCAGCCAAAATCAAGAGTCAGGTACTTAACTGACTGAGCCACCCAGGTGCCTGTGCCTTCATTGAACATTAAAATAAGTTGCAATCCTTATTCTTTTGGATGTTCAGATTGTCTCAGTTTGTCAGTGATAACCACTTTCAGAGTGGTTTCTATATCCTTTTGACCCTCCTGCATTAGTCTCTGATTGCTTCCTGGCCTTCTGGCACAAGACAAATCAGATTTACCTTGTAATTTCCCTATCCCAGATCTGGAATCAGTCCTATTTCTAAGGAGCTGTTGTTTCTGGTAGGAAAGTCTTTAGAACTCTAGATGTTGGTGCTAAGTATATTTTATGCCCCTGGAGTGCCCTTGCCTGTAGGAGAAGGAGTAGTAACATCTTCAAGGAACTTTGCTGATGGCTCTATGAGGGACACAAATAAAACCTCTATAGGGCAGCTTTTTCAAAGTCGCATACTAAATTGGTGAAAAATGGTATAGGTAAAGACAGGAAGGCCTCCTGAAGGAGGTGAGTTAAGAACTGGATTTTGATAAGTTACAAAAGTAACTAAAAGTGGAAGGGTAAATCAGAAAGTGCTCATTAGAGTGTAGGAGAGGATATTCCAGGGGAAGGATAGCTTATGGAAGTAGAGAAGCCAGCTGAAAAAGTGTGTTATAGTAAATAGAATAGCTTTACTGTAGTGGAGGGTCTGAGTCCAGAGATACATAAGTAAATAAAGTCATTGATAGTAGGTATAGAGACCTTGCTGTTACATTAAGTATACTTTTTGAAAATGTCAATATCTCCTTTTGCTTTACATTATAAAAAGCAGTACATAATCTTTTCATAAATGTAATAGAAGTGTATGAAATGAAAAGTCCATCATGAACAGAAAGAATCTAAGAGAATGTTAATAATTTGGTTCATTATCTTTCCAGACTTTTCTGTAGGTATTGCATAGAGGTTAAGAGCATGAATAGTGTCTCAAGAGGGTCTGTATTTAGAACTTGGCTTTGTGGGGTGCTTGGGTGGCCCACTTGGTTAAGCGGCCAACTCTGAATTTTGGCTCAGGTCGTGATCCCAGGATCCTGGGATGGAGTCCCACATTGGGCTTTGCGCTCAGTGGAGCGTCTGCTTGAGGATTCTCTCTCCCTCCCTCTTTCGCTGTCCACACCTCCCCTTCACCCCTGGCCCGTGTGCTTGTGCATGTGCACATGCTCCCTGTCTCTCAAATAAATAAATCTTTAGGGGCACCTAGGGGGCTTAGACAGTTAAGTGTTTGCCTTTTGTTCAGGTCATGAGCTGGGGATCCTGGGATTGAGCCCCACATTAGGCTCCCTGGAGTCTGCTCCCTCTCCCTCTGCTCTCCCCCACCTCCAATTTGTGCTCGCTCTCTCTCAAATAAATAAAAAACTTAAAAAAAAAAAAAAACCCTGCAAACCAAAACAAAAAAACGCTGGCTTTGTGTTTTTTGGACATGCTAAGTAACTTGTCTATGTCTCAGTTTTCTCATCTGTAAAATGGGATGGTAATAGCATTGACCTCTTATAGTTGTTGTAGGATTAACAGCATTAATACATAGTAACTGCCTAAGTCAGAGTTTGGCATATAGTATGCACTCAAATGTTAGCTGTTTTTATTTTTTCAAAACAAAAATTGGATCATTGCTCTTACATATATCTATACAGTTTTATAGCTTAACTTTTTAAAAAGGTTAAGCTATAACTTTTTTATTTTGGTAAAAAATGTGTCTTTTTTATTGTGGTAAAAAAAGACTTTAGGACCTTAACCATTTTTAAGTGTACAGTTTCAGTATTAAGTATATTTACATTGTTGTGGAAGAGATCTCCTGAAATTTTTCATTTTGCACAATTGAAACCCATTAAACAAGAATTCTCTTTTGCTCCCTTCTCCCAGCCTGATAACCACCATTCTACTTTCTGTATCTATGAATTTGACTACTTTAGATACCTTATACTAGTGGAATCATATAGTATTTGTCTTTTTGTGACTGGCTTCTTTCCTAAGATTTTATTTATTTATTTGACAGAGAGAGATAGAGAGCGCCCGCGCACGCTCACAAGCAGGGGTGGGGAGTGGAATAGGGAGAAGCCGGCTTCCAGCCGAGCAGAGAGGCCCAACTCTGGCTTGATTCCCAGGACCCAGGGATCATGACCAGAGCTGAAGTCTCAACCGATTAACTGCAGGTACCCTTGCGACTGGCTTATTTCACTTACCATAATGTCCTCAAGGTTCATCCATGGTGTAGCATGTGACAGGATTTCCTTCCATTTTAAGGCTGCACAGTATTCCATTGTATGCAGGTACCACATTTTGTTTATCAGTTCATCCTTTGATGGGCATTTGCGTTGCTCCCACCTCTTGGCTTTTGTGAACAGTGCTGCTTAGGAACATGGTACAGTTGTCTCTTTGGCCCTGCTTTCTGTTCTTTTGGCTATATATCCTAAGATGGATTGCTGGATCATTAATTAGTTCTATTTTAATTTTTTGAGGAACCATCATACTGTTTTCCACAGTATCTGCGTTATTCCACTATGGTTTTACACAGTAGTTTATGGTCCCGCCAACAGTGCGCAAGGGTTCCAGCTTCTCTAGATCCCTGCCAATGCTTGTTTTTAAATTTATTTTTATTTTTTTTAATAGCTATCCTTGTGGATATGAGGTGATCTCATATTGGGTTATGATTTATATTTCTCTGATGACTAGTGATATTTAGTATCTTTCAGATGCTTGTGGCCTTTTTTTTTTTTAAAAAAAATCATTCTTGGTGAAATGCCTATTGACATTTCTTAATCCGGTTATTTGATTTTTTTTCTAGTTGGGTTGTAGGATTCTTTGTATATTCTGGATTTAACCGACTAATACATTCTGGATATTAACCATAATATTATCAGGTACATGATTTGTAGATCTCTTCTTCCATTCCATAGGTTACCTCTTCACTGTCAGTTGTGTCCTTTGATGAGCGAAAGTCTTAATGTTTGGGGTGCCTGGGTGGTTTAAGTGTCTGCCTTTGGCTTACGTCATGATCCCAGGGTGTTGGGATCAAGCCCCACGTTGGGCTCCCTGCTCAGTGAGGAGTCTGCTTCTCCCTCTCCCTCTGCCCCTCCTCCTGCTCATGCTCTTTCTCTCTCTCATATAAATAAAAATCTTAAAAGTCTTTTTTTTTTTTTAAAGATTTTATTTATTTATTTGACAGATGGAGATCACAAGCAGGCAGAGAAGCAGGCAGAGAGAGAGGAGGAAGCAGGCTCCCTGCTGAGCAGAGAGCCCGATGTGGGGCTCGATCCCAGGACCCTGGGATCACGACCTGAGCTGAGGCAGAGGCTTAACCCACTGAGCCACCCAGACGTCCCCAAAATCTTAAAAGTCTTAATGGTTTGATGTAGTTCCACTTTATTTTTGTTTTTGTTACCTGTTCTTTTTAGTGTCAGACCCAAGAAATAATTGTACCTAATGTCATGAAATTTTCCCCTGTGTCTTATGGTTTTGGGCCTTATATTTAGGTCTTTTAACTCATTTTGAATTTATTTTTGTATATAGTATAAGATAAATGTCTAACTTCAGTCTTTTGCTTTTGGATATCTAGTTTTCCTAACACCATTTATTGAAGGCACTGTCCTTATTGAGTGGTCTTGGCACTCTACTAAGGTTGTTTGACTATGTATATAAGGGTTTATTTCTGGACTTCACTCTATTTCAGTAGTATGTATATTTATCTTTATGGCAGTACCATACTGTTTTGCTTAGTGTGGCTTTGTAGTATGAGATCAAGTAGTTTGAGATCAGGAAGTCTCAGTCTTCTAAGTGTGTTCATTTTAAAAGTAATTGTTTTGGCTATTTGGGGGCCTTTTAGATTACATGTGGATTTTAGGATGATTTGTTGAATTTCTACAAAATAAGTCTTTGGGATTTTGAGAGCAATTGTGTTGAATCTGTATGTTGCTTTGGGTAGTACTAACATTTAACAATATTAAGTCTTTCAGTCCATACACATGGCACTGCTTTCCACTTGGAGGTGATTTTAATTTCCTTTGGCAATGTTTTGTAGTTTTGGGGGTATAAGTTTCTCACCTTGCTCCCTTAGAAACATTTGTTTCTAAATGTTCTTTTGATGCTATTATAAATGAAATTGTTTTCTTAATTTCCTTTTCAGATTGCTCATTGTTAGTGTATAGAAACACAGTTGTTGCATGTTGATTTTGTATCCTTCAGCTTTACTGATTTTGTTTATTCTAATGGTTTTTCACTTAAGAATCTTTAAGACTTTTTCTACATATAAGATCATGGCATTTGTGAACTAAGATAATTTTGCTTTTCCTTCCTAGTTGGATGCCTTTTATTCTTGCTTAATTGCTCTGGCTAAGAATTCCAATACTATGTTGAATAGAAATTGTGAGAGTGGGAATCCTTGTATTGTTCCTGGTCTTAGAGGAAAAGTTTTCACTCTTTCACCATTGAGTGATGTTAGCTTTTCAGCATTTATTATGTTGAGATAGTTTCTTCTGTTCCTAACAAGTGTTTTAATCTTGAAAGAGTGTAGAGTCTTGTCAGATGTTTCTCCTGCATTAATTGAGATGACTGTGATTTTTGTCCTTCATTCTGTTTTCACGTAGTGGTGATTTTTAAATGCTGATTAGATTTTTTTGTATGTTGAACTATCCTTGAATTCCAGGAACCCATGTCATCATGGTGTGTAATTTTTTAAATGTGTTGTTGAATGTGGTTTGCTACTATTTTGTTGAGGATTTTGCATCAGCATATATCAGGGATGCTGGTCTGTAGTTTTGTTGTGGTGTCTTTTATCTGTCTTTGGTATCAGGGTAGCACTGGCTTCATAGAATGAATGCAGTGGGAATTTACCCTCTTTTTTTTGTGAATTGAGTCCTCTCTTTTTTTCTTAGTTAATTTAGCTAAGGGTTCATCAATTTTGTTGATGTTTAAAAAAAATTAAACTCTTAGTTGGGTTGATTTCCCCTCACTGCTTGCCATCGTCCCCCCACTGTCATTGTTTTTCTGTATTATTAATCTCTTGTACTCTTTATCATATCCTTTCTTCTGCTAGCTTTAGGATTTAGTTTATTCTTTTAGTTCCCTGAGGTGTAAAGTTAGTGTTATTAATTTGAGATCTTTTTAATTTTGTATTATTTTTTAATTTGTTTAAAGTTTTTTAAATATTTTTTATCATTTTTGAAGGGGAGGGGGGCAGGGGGAGAGGGAAAGTGAGAATCTCAAGCAGACTCTGCAGCGAGCACAGAGTCCAATGCAGGGCTCAATCTCCTGACCCTGAGATCATGACCCTAGCAGAAACCAAGAGTCTATAGCTTTAACGACTGAGCCACCCAGATGCCCCCTTTCTTCCGTTTTAATATATGAATTTATAGCTATAAACTTCACTTTAACTGCATCCCATAAGCTTTTTTTAAAAAAGAGTTACCTCTTTCTTTCTTTCTTTCCTTCCCTTTCTTTCTTAACGTCTTATTTATTTACTTTACTTGACAGAGAGCACAAGCAGGGGGAGCAGCAGGAAGAGGGAGAGGGAGAAGCAAGCTCCCTGTGGAGCAAGGGGCCTAATGTGGGACTTGATCCCAGGACCCTGGGATCATGACCTGAGCTGAAGGCAGACACTCAATTGATTGAGCCACCCAAGCACCCTACTTCTTTATTTTAAAGATAGAGCACAAGTGGGAAGGGCAGGGGGTGAGAGGAGAGAATCTGAAGCAGACTGAGCTGACTGTGGAGCCCAGCATGAGGCTTGATCTCACTATCCTGAGATCATGATCTGAGCTGAATACAAGAGGTGGTCCAGGTAGAGAAACCAGTAGGAAGCTGTTTTGATAGTTTGTCAAATTAGTAGAGCCTAAAATAGGATGGGAGATGTTGGGATTAACTAGATAAGAAGAATAAAATAGGAAATGACTTGTTCCAGCAGTGAAGTGAAAACACAAATATCTTACCCCTGTTGATACTTTTTTGCTGTCCAGTGATTCACAATCCTGGAAATAAGTAAGAATCACCAACATACGGGCATCTGGGTGGCTCATTCATTAGGTGTCTGCCTTCTGCTTGGGTCGTGGCCCCGGGGTTCTTGGATCGAGCCCCGCATCGGGCTCCCTGCTCGGCGGGGAGCCTGCTTCTTCCTCTCCGACTCCCCCTGCTTCTGTTTCCTCTTTCACTGTGACCCTCTCTGTCAAACACATAAATAAAATCTTTAAAAAAAAAAAAATCACCAACATAACCTGTCCTCAGAGATTCTGATTAAATTTGAGGTAGGAAACAGCATGAATATTTTTAAAGAAAATCTTTACAGATGATTCTAATATATAGGTAGGACTGAGAACCACACTATCTTCTATCAGCTCCTAAACGTGGTAGACCTTTTCCTTGGTGCTAAAGAAAAATACCTTCTCTTGGGGTGAAAACTCAAGGTTTACAGCTAGTTTTAATAGGTAATCAATAGACAGTGCTTTGGTGCTGTTCAGCAGGTAGAGAGTAAAGCAGTGGGACAAAGTGCTCTCATATAAGGACCAAATAAGCACATGTGACCTCTTAGGTTTGGGGGTGGGTTGGGGTGCGATGTGGGCACTATATGGAGAGGATAGCATTTGAAATAGACCTGAAGGGGTAGATAAAGCTTCTGAGAACTGAGATGTAAAGGGGAGTATCAGCAGCAGATAGACCAGGTTGTGGCAAGGAAAAGAAAGTGTTTTTGGGGAACTCTAAGTCTAATTTAGTTGGGTCATTGGTACATTTTGCAGAGATGAGTAGAGAAAGATTGCCCAGTTAAGCGTTCACAAGTCTGAATGGGTAGTCAGTCACTCGTGGTTTCGGGTGGTCCTAGTCTGGTAATGAATGGGAGAAGAAAATTAGTGGGATTGTGGGTTGGGGAAAGAACGCTGTTCAGCCATCAAAAGTCGTTAGGAGATGTAGGGATATTCTTGACACCCTCTGTGATTTTGAAGGCTATGACCAGGTTGTTTCATGGCCTCAGCAAGTAAGAGGAAGGTAGGTGTCCTTATATAGGTGAGAGGTGTTTTTTATGAATACTTTAGTTCCTTCATTTACTTGAACCCTTGTATATGTTGAAATACAAGTCTTTAGCTACTTAAGCTGTTCCGTGAGATATCTCCCCCGTTTATTTAATGAGAATAATCCTATTAGTCCTCTTACTAAAAAGTTGGAATTTGATGTAAGTTTTGTGAACCAAATGTAAAGCACTCTGAGGAATGCAGAAACCTAGTTGGATAGCTGCTTTTCAATAAATGTGTAAAATTTCAAAATGTTAGTCATTGATGGCTATATTGAAAATACAGTTGGGAGAAAAATTAAGTGGGGGTAGAGTTGATCCCCAGTGCGTTGTAAGCTTCTTTATAATACCAAGTAGTCTGGGGCACATGGGTGTCTTAGTCGGTTAAGCATCTGCCTTTGGCTCGGATCATGATCTCAGGGTCCTGGGATTGAGCTCAGCATCGGACTCCCTGCTTAGCGTTGAGTCTGCTTCTCCCTCTCCCTCTGTGATTTCTCTCACTCTTGTTCCCTCTCAAATGAATAAATAAAATCTTAAAAAAAAAAAAAAAGAATAGCAAGTAGTCTGAAATATGTAAAGTGCATTGTGTTTTTCCAGGGGTATGTTCATAATCTTGTTGAAAGTGTTCTTTGCTAAAGTAGAATCAAGCATGATTATTTTTAAATCTTGGTAATTACTACATAGCTTATTACTTCTCAGAATAGATATGAAAAAATAATTTTCTATGAAAACTTAAGAGGTATTTGAATGTTGGTCTTTATATATTATCTTGGGTTTATTCTGCCCACCCTGAAGTGAGGATGGAGTAGAAGGGTTTTGAAATGTGGTTCCTTTAAACATTTTTTACTGCTTTTAGTTTGTCCGAAGTTTACCTGAGAAGCGAAACAATAGTAGATATCACAATGGAATAGATTAAGTGAATTGTAGAGGTAGTTATTGCTAAAGAGTTTAGAAGTGTCAGTTTCCACTGAGGGACAGATGGTATTTAAAATCAGTTATTATTATATTCTGTACTCTTGAAGAAAGGTGAGGTTTGAATGGAGGATAGGAGAGCATCTGATTATTTAAGCTTAATTGCTTTGAACGATACCTATAGAGTTGGGCACAAGTGGGAATGGCATCAGCTCCCAGCTCCTGTCTTAGTCAGAGCCACTCTTTTTTCTGTTTTAAATACTGAAGACTGCTCTAGATTTCTTTCTAACAAGAGTTCCTTGATCAAGAGGGGTAAAAAGAAAAACCTTTGGAACTTAGCTCTGAACACTCCAGATGGCAAGTATTTGCAATTGGAAGCAAGAAGTCTTTGTTTATTTAAAATTCAGGAAGATTTGATGACTGGGTTCTGGATGTTGTCCTGTTGTAAATAACATGGCCTTCTGAGTATAATCTTGGAACAGTCAAATAATGATAACTGTGTAGACATACCCCTGTAAGGGGATAAGTCACTGAGTACAACAGGTGTTAGAATGGAAGTAAGATCAATGTGAAAGAAAGGGGCAGTCAGTCTAATTGTTTTAGTTCTTGATGTCAGTCTGTCAGGCCTAGTTCATCAGAGGAGTGATGTCCCCCAGGAAAGAGACTAAAAAATGTGGGCTGTGTGTTTTGCCCCATGGGATATTCACTCGTGGGGTGGAGAGTAACTTGTTCAGTCACACTATTAGCAGAAAGTATAAATACATTGTCCTAATCCTGTATTAATTGGTATAATGTTTTAACTCAGGAAAAGAAAGTAACTAGTCTTTTAGATGGATTCTTCACGGAGCTAGAAAATGGCATTCAATTTAAAATACTGACTGTAGGAGATGAGCCTTAGTATATATGCACTGTGCATTATAGGGAATATGATTTTGATTCTTGGAAAGATGTGCTTCGAGTCAAGTATTCTGTAATCCTTATACCACGTAATTTCTTTCAACATTTTTTTTCCAGTTCTACTGAGAAGTAATTGACTTAACTTTGTATAAGTTTAAGGCATATCAAGTTAAATGATTTGATATATGTATATATTGCAACATGATTACCACAGTAAATTTAGTTAATATCCATTACCTCACTAGTTACAAATATTTATTTCCTTACAAATATTACAAATATTAAAAAAGTTCCCTGATGAGAACTTTTGGATTTATGCTCCTAGCAACTTTCAGATACACAATACAGTATCATCATATTGTACATTACATCCTCAGAACTTACTTATCTTTATTTCAACGTTTTAAACAGATTATTTTGTCATTTAATTCCATATCTCTAAGTAACATGATTATATTGCTATGTCCTGATGATTTGGCTTAGGCTTTCTCTCTAGGTTTCCTGGAGATGCAAGAAGAGTATTTAGTTGTACCCCTTGCCTGCCATATGCTTATCTTCTGATTTATAAGTGATTTTGACAACAGTCATGTAGCCTCTTTGCCCCGTGGTAGACGGGTGACCTTGGGCAAGTCCTTTATCATCTGTATGTTTCAGTTTTCTCACCTGTAAATGAGTTTATAAATAGTACCTACCTCATAGGGTTGTTAAGAGTTAACATCTGTAAAGTAATTAGAACAGTGACACATAGTAGGCATTACATGTGTTCCCCATTATTACTATATTGTGATTACTTTTTCTTTCCCATGCAGATCCTTTACTTAGCTCTTTGTGTACTTATTTTTAATTTACCCCAACCCTTTCTTTGGGTTTGTAAATCTCTTTGTAGTTATATTTAAACATATTTGGTATTTGTCAGTTTTCATGTTTCTGTAAGAAGTCTCTTTTGGGTCTTCTGATCTTTTCAACTTGGATTAGTAGGTCTCTATCTCTGTTGTATAGTTTTTTTGGGGGCAGGGGGTTGGTGGGTATTTATTTCATATCATTCTGGGATTTGCTTTTACTTTCTCTGTGTAGTATTCCCTGTTTCCTGCATTTTGCTAAAATATTTGCAGGAGATTTCTTGAAAAACAGTATTTTGAGAAAATAGTTTCTTTTCTAAGGTTATAAAACATTTGTTTCTAATTTAAAACCACATCTGGGTGACAATTTTTTAATGCCCCCTTTAGTTAGAGGTAATTTTGATATTTGTTTATAGTTACAGAAATCAGTAATGGTGAAAGCTATTGAATAGCAATTTTACATGGAATACCATAGTTTGGACCCAAAATAGTTATTTTCAAATGCAGACTGTCACTCAGGAATGCTTTTTATATGTTGAACACTCACTTAATAGTAATTGATTGATTTTTGACAACTCTTAATCCTTCTATTTGACCAAAGTTTTATAGTAGAAACAGTCAGGTCTTACAGCTGCAAAACCACAATATGCCAATATAGTTGCTAGTTATAGTATTTCTGGAACTTACAAAACAGGTCTGTATCTTCTTGAGAGGACATTTTCCTGAACTTTCTAATGTTACTGTGTTCCTTTGTTTTCCTTGAGTCTAGTAGGTCTTCTAGAGTAAGCAGGCAGTTTTTTCGTTTTTTGTCCTCTTCATTTGAAAATGAAGAAGAAAGCACTTATAGCCTAACAGTAGGGTTTAAGAAACCATATTGTATAACATGCTGGCTGTGTTTGCTCATTTTTATTATTTAGAAGTAGCGTTTTACCAACATGAAGGATTAATAATCTAGTGGAGTGACTTATTAGCATTTAGTAACTTTTCACTGGTACAACTTAGAAGTTCTTGAGTTCATTCTGTTCATGTGAAGTTCTTTCTGGGAGCTGCTGATCCATCAGGATGGTTAACTTCTATTCAGTGTTTGGATGCTGAGTATTTTTCTGTGTGTATGTTTTAATTCCATGAAAATCTCTGAGATATTTTATTACCATATCCTTTGTTGTTATTGTTGTTGTTGTTGAAATAAAGGTAATACGTGTTAGTTGTAGAGAATTTGAAGTGAGGGCTGCCTTCCCCCAAGTTTGTCTCTTATTCCTTTGGAGTAATCACTGGTAATTACAGGTTGCTCTGTATTCCAAGAAGTTCTCAAGGTACGTAATCCATCTCTTAATGAACATCTTTATTCAACAGAATTCAATAAGAAACACTCTGTTTTCATGTCTGTACTTGATAACATGGGTTACATAGTTTCTAATAAAGAAATAATTTTGGTAAGAGAATTAGCATACTTATAATAATATAAGCTCTGTGGATAAAAACATCTAACATTGTAAAATGTTTGTAAAATGGTAATCTGATTCTGCTTGGGACCAGTCTCATACTTTTTCCTTTGATTTTGTCCTTTTGCCAATCCTTAGTATATACTGAGAAATTTTTCATATTCTTCATATTTATATTTTTAAAAATCTTAATTTATTTAGCCTTTTCGCTGAAATCTGTCCCCGTTTACCTTGATCTCATCTGCTTCTTCCTCTTTCTCCTCTATGCTGCTAGATTGTTTTTGTCTCTTCACATTTACTAATTTACTGTACAGAATACAACTCAGGGACAGCCAAATGGAAAATATGCACAGGGCACGGTGTTGCAGTGGGGAGGCAGTGGTGCAGACCGATATCTTACCCCTTTTATCTCCTTTACCAAGCTGTCGCTTCCTCCTTGCCCTGCCTTGTGAGCCCTGTAGCTGTGCAGAGAGTGGGCTTTGGAACCAGAAAACCCTATATTTATAGTCCAGCTTTATCACTCAATAGCTGTTTGAACTGGCTCAAATTATTTTGACTTTAGTTCGTAGGAAAGGTTTAAATAACTTCCCCATCTGTAAAATGGGAATATTATATCCAGTTCCTAGGATTCATGTGACATGTGAATGAGATAATGCATCCAAGATGCCCGATGCAACAAAGGCTCTCAACACATGGTGGTTCCCATTAATCAATGTTGGACGGAGGCTCCACGGGCTTTTATTCTTAATGGAAGGTGATGTTCTGCTAACCCACCTTGATGGGAACCTTCCTCTAAGATATTTGCCACCTGGTCCTTTTTATTCATTAAGAAGATGGCAGGAGTATTTATATTTTTGAGACAAATTATCTGTAGGCCAGTGCTAATAAGGGTTGGCAGTAATAGTGAAATGGCAGGTAGACAGGAATGGGAAGAAAGGGCAGTAAGGAAAACCTGAATTAAAATATCCAGCAATACACAGTGAGAGATATAAAATGCCTACAACTTTGCAAAAACAAATATTACCAAGTTGTATTGCATAGTATAAAAAAGAATAACCCACCATAGTCAACTAGTTTGTTTCAGGGAGGTAGAAATCATGAAATAATAGGAAAAGCTATTAATATAATAATACATTAAGCCATTATATCAAATACAAAATACTTTAGCATCTATAGATGCTAAAGATACATTTGGTGATATTCACTATCGGTCCCTAATTAATTTTAGGGTAGAAAAAGGAAAAATTACTTCCTTAACATAAGAAAAAGTGTAAGATTCCTCCAATTCTGTTCTTTTTCAAAATTGAGCAGTTCTAGTTTGTTTGCCTTTTCATATAAATTTTAGAATCATACTTTCTTATATCTAAAAAAAAAAATCCCAGTTGAGATTGTTTAAAACTTATAAATGAATTTGGGGAGAATTGACATCTTTCTGATGTTTAGTTTTCCACTCCAGGCACACAAGATGTCTCTGTATTTATTTAGATCTTCTTTGATTTATCATTGTTTCTTAGTTTTCAGCATATAGTTGCTGTACATGTTTTGTTACCTTTATGCTCTTTATTTAATTTGGGGAGGAGTAATTGTAAATGGTATTGCTTTTGTGTCATGTTCCAATTATATATTGCCAGTATATAGAAAAACAGTTGACTTTTGTGTGTTGACCTTGTATTTGTGACTCTGCTAACCTGATATTTTAGTTCAGGGAGTTTTTTCCTTTGTATTTTTATATAGATACTTATGTCATCTTTGAATGGGGACAGTTTTCTTTCTTTTCTTTTTCTGTCTCTATGGCTTTTATATATTTCTTTCTTGCCTTTTTGAGTTGCAAGACTTCTAGTGTAATGTTGAATTAGGAATGTTGAGAGTGAACATCCTTGTCTAGTTCCTGATCTTAGGGAGAAAGCGTTTTGTCTTTCACTATTAAATATGGCATCTGTAGACTTCTGGTAGATGATTTTTTTTTTTTTTTAAGATTTTTCATTTATTTGGAAGAGAGAGAGCAGAAAGAGTGAGAACATGAGTGGTATGGGTGGAGAGGCAGAGGGAGAGGGAGAAGCAGGCTCCCCGCTGAGCAGGGAGCCCGATGTGCGGCTGGATCCCAAGCCCCTGGGATCATGACCTGAGCAGAAGGCAGACGCTTTACTGGCTGAGCCACCCAGTGCTCCTGATAGATGATCTTTATCAAGTTGAAATGCTCTCCTAATTTACTGGGAGTTTTTATTATGAATGGATATTAATTTTTCTTCTAACTGTATTGTGGATTTTTCTCTTTCACTTTCATCACTTTTGCTTCATGTACTTTAAAGCTCTGTTGTTACACATGTATGATTTAGACTGTGATATATCATCTTAGTTGACCTGTTTTTTTTTTTTTATCATTATGTAATTTCCCTCTTTGCTGTCAGTAATTTGTTATTGTCACATTTGTCCCTGAGGCTCTGTTCGTTAAAAATAAATCTTTTCCCTGTCCAAATGGGATAATTTCTTTTGATCCTTTAGTTCACTGACTCTTTCCTCTGTCATCTCCATCATGCTCTTGGATCCACCCAGTTAGTTTTTTATTTTGGCTGCTGTATTTTTCACTTCTAAAATTTCCGTGTGGTTTTTCTTTATGTCTGTTTTTCATTGCAAAGATTTTCTCTTTTTCCACTGGTATTAAGAATGTCCTCATTGGTTTTTGGAGCATTTTAATAATACCTGCTTCTAGGTCTTTGTCAGTTAATGGTAACGTTCATGTCATCTTGGTATTGGTGTCTGTTGACTCACTTCCCTTGTGAGTTTAAATTTTTACAGTTCTTTATATGTCAAATAATTTTAGATTGTATCCTGGAGATTTTGAATATTATGAGATCTTGAGACTTGTTTAAATCCTGTGGAGAATGTTGATATTTTTGTTTTAGCAGCCTCCTGATCTGGGTTAGATTCTGGCTGTGAGTTCTAACCTTTCTGACCCAGTGCTCGGTCTGAGACTTGGATGATAGACTTGTGATTAGTTCTGTTCTCACAAGCATCAGCGTATTGTATTATGAACAACTCTGTGGGGTCCCTTTCTGGAACTCCTTCATAGTACTTTCTGGTTTCTTGGGAATTCTCTTTGTTTGTTCTCTGGCCAGAAATCTTTGGTTTAGTTACCTGCTTTGCTGCACAGTTTATGACTGTGCTTGTGTCTGGGGCCAAATGGCAGGAAGGCAGAGAGCAGAAAGTGGAGTTTGGTCCACCCTCTGTGGACTACAGCTTCACTGATTAGAGAAGGAAAATGCCTCTTCCTCAGAATTTTGGCTCCTGCAGGCTCATGGGTGGCTACCTCGGGATCACTTGGGGTCTGGGGTGTGAGAGGATAAAGAGAGAGGAGAAGGTGGTATCTGTGCTCTTTGAGCTCTGTTAATTCCCTGTTCTGGTCTTTGAGCCAGAATTAGAGCATTTTCTCTGGGAGCACTGTGTGTTTATGCTAGATGGTCACTTCTGGTACCGCTGAAGATATGAGTTCAGCTGGGATGCTGAACTCATCACCAGCTCAGTGGACCTTCAGATTTTGGTCTTCCCTAATCTGCCTGCTATTGTTTGCTTTTCAGAGTTCTTAAATAACTGTTTCATGCATTCTGTTCAGGTTTTACGGTTGGACTAAATCTTCTGACTTTTGCCTCCTTTGCACTGTGGCTACTGGTGTCACTGATCAATGTTTTATTTTCTATTTGTATTTTTAAAAAAGACTTGACTTTCTAAGGGTTGCCATTATGTCTGCCTAGCTTAGAATTCTGCCAGAGATTGGTCCCTGGTTGTACTCGGATGCCATGAGCCAGGAGGCTTGATTCTCTCTGATGGTCTATGTGGTGGGAGCAGGTTCGAACTTCGGGTTACATGTCCTCCCCAACAGTGCAGCTTCTGTGGGCAGTCATGATGCTAGAAAGATACAGAGTCACAGTAACGACTAGTTGCTTCATTGCCCATCGGTTTTCATAAGCTGAGACTTTGGGCCAGGATTGACACACGTTAAAGATAGATATTTAGATGCTTCATCTTTTCAAGTTTAAAATTTAAATTGCTTCAAAAATTAATAAAATTGATGATTATTAGAATTGAGCACTGCACAGTTGTTTTCCCTACATAATAGTTGAGGAAACTAGAACTTGAGAGATACTAAGTGTCGTACAGCTAATAAGTGACCAAGCTAGGATACAAGTCTGTCTGACTTCAGAGTCCATGATTTTTAGCCAACTAGCCACTTTTGAAAAGGAGTGTTTTAGGAAATCTTGTGGGTTTTGAGTTGTCCCTACTTATAAACCCTTTAGGAATTAATGAAGTATCCTTAGTACTAAGTAGTTAATGTTAAAGTATTCTTTTTTGTTTTTTTAGTATTAAAAAATTAGGTGAATATGCTAAATTTTTGGTAACATTTTAAATGCTTCTTTAAAGAAATGATGTCTTCCCCCTCCATTTCTTGTTTAAATTAGTATGTATCCCCTGCCCCCCCCCCCATTTAAATTGGTATGTAAACTTCTGTGTTCTCTAAATGAATCAGTTGGGATAGAGATTTTTTTTAACTTAAGGAAATGTGTGTCAGCTTCTGTGACGGTAAAAAAAGATCCTGGGTGATACAGAAGTGTTTTGTTCACATAACCTATTTAGAAAAGTTTTATAAATAGGTTGTATCAGAGTGCCAACTATGTAAAGGCAGATTTTTTTTTTTTTTTAAAGTAAGCTCTACACCCAACTTGGGGTTTGAACTCATGACCTGAGATCAAGAGTTGCATGCTCTGCTGACTGAGCTAGATAGGTACCCACTAAAGGCAGATCTCATTTTGCAGTTTTGATATGCATGAATTTAGTTAGCATAGTTTAGTTAAGTGAAACCAGTCTCCCAGCAACATGAAGTAATTAAATGAAGTACATACTTTACAGAGAGCTCTTTAGTCCTAGGATCATTGTGTAAATCACAGGTGGGCACCTTGATCAGTGACCAATCCCTCCTTTCTTTCAGAACCTATCAATGACTGGCCATTGTGCAACTCTCACTTGTTTCTCTTCCAGACAGCCAAGTCTGTGGTTGTGTTGCTTTGTTTGCCAGTGATGACTTCTGTGATATTTTACAAAAATGGATAATTGTCAACAAAGATAGAAAGTGCAGTAAAGAAATGGTAAATGATAACGCCGGAAGTGAAATCTAAATCCAGAAAGGGGTTTGTAGAAGAAATAGCTGACCACAGGAATGTTGGCATTGCTCACCGTTCTAGAAACTCTAGATGTGCAGCCAGAGCAACTCTGTGGGGCCAACATGTTGGAATAAATGAGGAAAATGGTTGTGATGAAAAGAATAGCAGTGTTGCAGGGGAAATAATACCAACAAAAACTTTAATGGAACTCTCAGAGGTATTGACAGTACAAATGATAAAATTTGGAAGCTGTTCCATACCTAGAAAGGAGTAGGACAATTTGCCAATCATAAAAAAGATGCTCACTCCGTTTCATGAGTTATACAATGGGAAGAAAGCAAAATTCAAACTGGTCTTGGTAAGTTTTTAAATAAAGAAAGAAAATGCTCTAATTCTCAGTGGTACAGTGTACTAATAAACAAACATGAGTTTTACTTTCTTCCGCAATACTCTGTGTATTTATAACTGACAGAGTTTTGGATGTCGTATCAAAAAATTTTAAAGGTCATGGAACAATTGTAATTTCCCATTGATCATGAAGATTACTTTGTACAGTTATGGCTTGCATGGTCGTTTTTATGGTTCTGTACTATTGTGCAAAGTAAGGACTGACTGCCTGTGTTAAAAACCGGTTGTTGGGGCACCTGGGTGGGTTGGTCGGTTAAGTGTCCAGCTCTTGGTTTCGGTTCAGGTCGTGATCTTGGGGACCTGGGATCGAGCCCTCCCCCCCTTTCTCTGGAAGCCTATTGGATTTTCTCTTATCGCACTATTACAAAATTTCATATTGCATTCCTTGGGCAAGTTGAGTTTTATCTTTTGGGGGTCTTTTCAGTCTGGAAACTCCTGTCTTTCAGTTATGGGAAACTTTGAATTTATTTCTTTGCTCTCTCCTCTCCCTTTTCTTTCTGAAACTTTTGTTATTCAGGTATTAGACTTGTTGGTTTCTTCTTTTTTTTTCTATATATATATATATTTTTTTTAAAGCTTTTATTTATTTATTTATTTATTTATTTGACAGAGAAAGCAAGAGAGCACAAGCAGGCAGAGCAGCAGAGGGACAGGGAGAAGCAGGCTCCCCACTGTGCAGGGAGCCCGATACGGGGCTTGATCCCAGGACCCTGGGATCATGACATGAGCTGAAGGCAGATGCCTAACGACTAAGCCACCCAGGCGCCCCCCCTGCTTTTTAATAAGTAATCTCTACACCCATTGTGGGGCTTGAACTTATAACCCTGAGATCAAGATTCCCATGCTCTACTGACTGAGCCAGCCAGGTGCCCCAGACTTCATTGGTTTCAAATCCTTTTTTTCAAAAACACTATCTCTTTGTTTTTAACTTTTTGTCGTTTTGCTTTACTTTGGGGGGGAAGATTAACTTTGAGATAATCATTTCTACTGTCACAAGTTTTTAAGAACTTGTAGTCTCTTCCATAATTACTT
Source organism: Lontra canadensis (assembly GCF_010015895.1). Lineage (NCBI taxonomy): Eukaryota > Metazoa > Chordata > Mammalia > Carnivora > Mustelidae > Lontra > Lontra canadensis. The sequence continues at coordinate 106,471,807 of NW_022630995.1, read as the reverse complement.
AAAAGATGGAATCCTAGGCTAATGGAGCTGAAGAGTATCTGAAAGTCATCTTTTGATAACCCTGCTCTGTTCAGAAGTCTCTTCTCTATTCTTGACATATTTTTTTTTTCATTTTTTGATGGTCTCCTGCCTTTTTTATATCCTGATTTTAATGATGGCAGGAAAAGGGTTAGCCAGGTTGAGGATACAAACTGTGCTGGTGCTTACCTAACAAGTGGAGTACCTTCGGATTTTGGAAAGGAGGGTGTATGTGACAGAGCAAAAAATCTGACCTTGATTTTTCTCGGGAAAGACTGTTTTTGCAGTACTTCAGTCTTGGCTGTATTAGTACCTAGGAGACGTGTAAGCCACTTCAGCCGTACATCGTTCTCATTGACAGACATTCAGTTGATTTATTCTAAGCTGTCCTACTGAAAATGAATTCAGAATTGTACCCAGCGCACTTAGTATGCAGATTAAGCGGATTAAGGGGACACTGGAGTCAAGGCCTGGAACTGAAGAGCAGCATTGGTACACCAGGCATGCAGCCCTGGTGGCATTTTGCCTCTGGACCTGGCTGACTCTTAGACTGGAGTTCCAGGACGCACCCTGAATGCCTCTCTCCACTCCTTTCTTCCCCATCCCTGAACTTTTCCTTGTTGACAACCTTACTGCCATGAATATCTCTGCTATCAGGTAGGCTGGACGAAGGAAAAACAAGTGAAACTCCAATCTGTCTCATCACCTTTGCCAATCTTACCCATGATGATGAGTAGTTTGGAAAGGGGAGGAAGAGTAGGGGTTGAAATGGCTGACTGAAGCTTCTTAAAATAAGTCATATGCCTTTGTTGATCCCATTTAAAAATCACTGTGCGTAATTGGGAGTTGACCTCATGAATAAGTACATGTAAACAGAAAAAGCTTCAAGAAAACTGTAATTAGTCCTTCATCCCCAGTGCCCTAATTGGAATCATTCTTTAGGTGTATGCCCTGGTGTCTTGTTATTTACTGCCTTAGTTTCCTGTGGCTGCTGTAACAAACTGCCACTGACAAGAGTGCCTGAAACAACAGCAATGTATTCTTTCACAGTTGGAGAGGTAGGAAGTCCAAAGCCAGTTTCTCTGAACCAAAATCAAGGCGATGGCAGGGCGGTGCTCCCTCCAGAGGCTCTACCACATCACTCCAATCTCTACCCTTCTGGCCATATTACTTCCTTTTCTGTGTGTGTGAGCCTCCCACTGCCTCCCTGTTCTAAGGACACTCATGATGATGGCATTTAGGGCCTACCAGGATAACCTCCCTATCACAAGACCCTTAATTGAATCACATATGCAAAAATACCCTTTTTTAAAATAAGGTGACATTTACAGTTTCCAGGGATTACAACCTGGTGTCTTTGGGTGGCCATTATTCAACCTGCTGTAGTTGTTATAGCCACCTTCATCCAGGGCCCTTTTCCCCCATCCCCACCCCATCCCCTGCCTTTTAGTCTTATGAAATAGGTGAGTGATTGATTTATGTCACTGTTCTTCGAGCTTTTGTTTCTCATAATCTAATGCAATTTATAACCAATACATCTTCCAAAACTAAAGGTGTGGAGTTTTTATTTTAATGATGAGGAGTCTGGAGGTGCGGATATTTGAGACTGGAACAGTTCCACGAAGTCATCAGGGACCCTGGCTTCTTGGGGTGCACTCATTACTTTGTGGATAGAAGACTGCCGCTTTACCTCAGCCAGCGTCTCTCGGTTTGAAGCAGGGAAAGGGCAAAGAGAAAATAGGTGCCTGTTTTCTAAAAAGCTTTCCAGAGGCCTCACCTGACAACTGGGCTCACATGTTGGCCATACTAGGTCACGAGGCCACTTGTATCATCCAGGAGGCTGGGAATGTTTTTCCCAGGGTCCATTACAATTCTGCTGTTGCAGTGTTCTTTGGTGTCCAGGAGAGGGGAGAAAGGCTGTGGAGTAGGCAGCTTGCGGTCAGTCCTGGAAGGTGATGGAGGGTTTACATTTCCATCTACAACCAGAAGAAGGCTTTGTGTATATGATCACATTAATTTTTGTTCATTCTTTAACAAAAACCAAGAAAACTGTTCAGTGCCAGGCATAGTGATAAGCCCTGGGATGTCAGGGGCTCCCATATTTTGATACTTGCTATGTGCTAGAAACTTTGTTAACTACTTTCCCATGAGTTATTTACAGGATCTCCTTTAATCTGCTATCTTATCTTCCCTAGACGTATCACCCCACTCTATAGGTTTGGCAGTTGAGGATCCATGAAAATGGTTAGTAGTTATCATTTCCTAGATTTAAAGATAAAAATTTATTGATTTTTTCAGATTTGCTTACTTATTTTGAGAGGGAGCAAGAGCGTGAGCACAAGTGGTGGGAGAGGCAGAGAGAGAGGGAGAGAGAGAATCTTAAGCAGGCTCCACGCCCAGTGTGGAGTCTCTGATGCAGGGCTCAATCCCATGACCCTGAGATCATGACCAGAGCTGAAACGGGGAGTTAGAGGCTCAACTGACTGAGCCACCGAGGCGCTCCCTTAAAGATAAAATTCTAGAGGGGCGCCTGGGTGGCTCAGTGGGTTAAAGCCTCTGCCTTTGGCTCAGGTCATGGTCCCAGGGTCCTAGGATCGAGCCCCACATCAGGCTCTCTGCTCAACGGGGAGCCTGCTTCCTCCTCTCTCTCTGCCTGTGTCCTCTGCCTACTTGTAATCTGTCTGTCAAATAAATAAATAAAAATCTTAAAAAAAAAAAGATAAAATTCTAGAGCTTATAATGGTAGAGCTTAATTGCATACATGTTTTCTAGTTCTGAGTTTGGTACTAAATAGATGCTTTGAATTGAATGTAAACTCTCCACACACACCCACACCTACTCATCCATACACAGAAGCAGTGAGAAAGCATGATCTTAGGTAATCCTGGGTTTGTGTTCTCATTCTGCCTGGTGTGATTCTGTTATGTGACAGACAAGTTATTTAGCTGTTTGTGCTTCAGTTTTGTCATGTGTAAAATGGGGATAATGCTTTCTGCCTTGCAAGATTTTTCTGAGAATGAAATGAGATACAGGTTTATAGTGCACATAGTAAATGGTAACTTATTTATTATGGCTGTCTTCATATTATAGTTTAATACTGACTTTACCTTTCTTTTCTTAGGCTGAATAGATGTAGTACTGAAGAAGTCACTTAATCCTGTTTCAGTTCTTGGGACTTTTCAGTTAATTACAATACCTCTTATGGCAGAATCATAGATGTGTGTGTGTGTGTGTGTGTGTGTGTGTGTGTGTGTTTCAACCAGTTTCCTGTAACTCCAGGGTGGAGAAAAACTGACCTTTTTGCCGGTTGTGAGGGTTTTTGCAGTGTGACAGCAGATAGGAATAACTATTTTCCCTCCTGTATTAGTTTCCTATAGCTGCCATCACAAATTACCACAAATTTGGTAGCTTAAGACAACACAAACTTATTTTCTCACAGTTCAGTAGGTCAGAAGTCTGCATAGGTCTCAGGGTTAAAGTCAGGTGTTGGCAGGTTGGCAACCTTTCTGGAGGCTTTGGGAACTGTTACTTGCGCATTGTAGTTTCTAGAGGCTAGTGTCTTAGCTCATGGCCCCTTCCTCCATCTTCAATCCCAGCAATGTAACTTCTCTCCAGCCCTGCCTCCATCATTCCTTCTCTGATGACTCATGCCTCTCTCTTCCTAAGGTCAGTTTATTAGCAACTTTAATTCTCCTTTACCTTAGTTGTAACCCAACACATTCACAGGTTTCGTGAATTAGGACATGGCCATTCCTGGGGGTGCCGTTATTCTGCCAACCACATCCCCCAATCCTCCCCAAAACACTGAGCTTAGTTTTAGCTTCATAATTGAAAAAAATCCTTGAATGTTGTGGATACCTTTTTATACATTTGAAGTCTTGGGGTTTAATGTTGCAATAGGAGGTAATAGGTATGACCTGGGTTTTCTTAACCAAACAGTTGGCCTGCTGTGGAGGATACAGGGAGAGAAAAGGGGAAGTCGTGAAGATTCTGGCCCTGGAGGAGGAAACTAACCCCTCAGCCTTTGGATGAACCTCGGGGGAGAATAGCTTTAGCATCACTAGTGTAATGTGGTTTGATTACTATATAGTCCTAGGGGTGCTTTCTGTTTTTTCTTAGCTTTTTTTAAAATCCGTTACTTACTCTTTTGTATTGCAAAGTCAAAACATTTGTAGGATTTTGTGAATTTTCTTCATATTGATAATGATTTGTTTGAATAATTTTAAAGCCTTTGAAGGAAATACCATAAAAATGAAAGCATGCTTAAGATCTGTGTCTGGTTGAATTCATTTTTTTCCTAATTTATTACTTGAGTTGATTATTTGAATTCAGTTTATTACTTTAGTTCATTTTCCCAAGATAGTACTTCCTACTGGCATCTGAAATATGTCACATGAACTTTTTTTCTTAAGTGAAAAGTTGAGTCTTCCTGGTCATTGATCCATTCTGCTCAAAGTTCTCACTGAAACTCCACTGTGTGCTAACTACTGTGATTGGCTCTCTGGATGTGGGGGTAATCTTGACATAGTCCCTTCCCTCACTGAGCTTACCATGTAGGGCTGGCAGCATGGAGAAAACAAAGAGGAGGGTATAGCTAGCCAGGAATCAAACTACTATAAATAATGGAAAAATCTGCAAATTTTTCCTTTTCCCTCCCCTAGTATACAACTGATTAATTGGGTTATGGTTCTTTTCAAGTACTTCAAAATAATTTGATGACATAAAATTGAAATATAACTGTGACTGCTATTTATAATATAGGCTAATGTTTCTACTTATTTGAAGTACTTTAAGTTTAGGTTCCTTTCTGAAGTGAATTTTTAAATAGGTATCATCATTTCTTAAGCCTTCCCAAATACAGGATGTACTAAAGTCACAGATTTTGACTTGTGCAAAGTGTCCGGTGTCTATTTTTTACATACAGTATTCCTTAAAATGTCTCTGAAGGCCTGACACTAATTTTCATGTTTGCTCTTTCAGGAATGTTTTAAAGGAAGTTGGGCAACTCACAAGTTACTGCATAAGAAAGCAAGTAAGTAAAATCTTATATCTCTATACCATTTGTCTTAGAAACGACTTTTATGCAGAAGACTAGAAATATTCCAGTTCTGAAAGTGTATATTTGTATTTTTAAAATTTTTAAAATTTTTTAAAATTTAATTTTATTTTTTCAGCGTTCCAAGATTCATTGTTTATGCACCACACCCAGTGCTCCATGCAATTCGTGCTCTCCTTAATACCCACCACCAGGTTCAACTATCCCCCCATGCACCTCTCCTCCAAAACCCTCAGTTTGTTTGTTTCTTTTTTTTTTTTTTTTAAGATTTTATTTATTTATTTGACACAGAAGGAGAGATCACAAGTAGGCAGAGAGGCAGGCAGAGAGAAGGTGAAGCAGGCTCCCCGCTGAGCAGAGAGCCCGATGTGGGGCTCGATCCCAGGACCCTGAGATCATGACCTGACTGAATGAAGGCAGAGGCTTAACCCACTGAGCCACCCAGGTGCCCCCCTCAGTTTGTTTCTAAGAGTCCACAGTTTCTCATGGTTCGTCTCCCCCTGATTTCCCCCAACTCACTTCTCCTCTCCATCTCCAGTGTCTTCTGTGTTATCCCTTATGCTCCACAAATAAGCAAAACCATATAATAATTGACTTTCTCTTCTTCACTTATTTCACTCAGCATAATCTCTTCCGGTCCCGTCCATGTTGATAAAAAGTTGGGTATTCATCCTTTCTGATGGAGGCATAATATTCCATTGTATATGTGGACCATATCTTCTTTATCCATTTGTCTGTTGAAGGACGTCTTGGCTCTTTCCACAGTTTGGCGATTGTGGCTGTTGCTGCTATGAACATTGGGGTACAGGTGGCCCTTCTTTCTACTACATCTGTATCTTTGGGGTAAATACCCAGTAGTGCAATTGCAGGGTCATAGGGTAACTCCATTTTAATTTTTTGAGGCATCTCCGCACTGTTTTCCAAAGTGGCTACACCAACTTGCATTCCCACTAGTAGTGTAAAAGAGTTCCCCTTTCTCCACATCCTCTCCAACATTTGTTGTTTCCTGTCCTGTTAATCTTTGCCATTCTGTTTTGATTTGAATCTCCCTGATGGCTAATGATGAACATTTTTTCATGTGTCTGTTAGCATTTATATGTCTTCTTTGGAGAAGTGTCTGTTCATGTCTTCTGCCCATTTTTATATCAGTTTTTTGAGTGTTGAGTTTGAGTAGTTCTTTATATATCTTGGATATCAGCCCTTTGTAGTGTCATTTGCAAATATCTTCTCCCATTCTGTGGGTTGCCTCTTTGTTTTGTTGACTATTTCCTTTGCTGTGCGAAGCTTTTTACCTTGAGGAAGTCCCAAAAGTTCATTTTTGCTTTTGTTTCCTTTGCCTCCATGTGTCTTGAAAGAAGTCTTCCAGTTCTGAAAGTATATATTTGAATTTCTGAAAGTGTAATCCCAAGAGTGAGAATTAGGACATGTTTTAAAATTTTTTTATTCTTTGTGGTTTGTAATCATGGAAATAAAATGTGGCTGAGCAATCTTTTTTTTAAATCTTGTATGTAACACAAAAACATGAGATGGTTGTTAGGATAGATGGATCTTTCTTGAGCAGTACCTGAGAATGTCCTAATTTTCTGGCACCCACTTTCCTTTGCTGGAAGTGTTTGAGTGTTATAGGCAGTGGTACTTGAGCTGTCTGGCTTTTAAATTTAGCCAGATCTCTTGTTTTTGTTTCATTTTCAAAATTTATTACTTTGCTTTTTTGGTGTTTTAATACTCTTATTGGGACACCTGGGTGGCTCAGTGGGTTAAGCCAATGCCTTTAGCTCAGGTCATGATCTCAGGGTCCTGGGATCGAGTCCCGCATTGGGCTCTCTGCTCAGCGGGAAGCCTGCTTCCCCCCCTCTCTCTGCCTACTTGTGATCTCTCTCTGTCAAATAAATAAACAAAATCTTTAAAAAAAAATACTCTTATTTGCAGCTGAATATTCGATTTTTCTTTCTTTTTTTTTTTTTTAAGATTTTATTTATCTATTTGACAGACAGAGATCACAAGTAGGCAGAGAGGCAGGCAGAGAGAGAGGGAGAAGCAGGCTCCCCGCCGAGCAGAGAGCCCAATGCGGGGCTTGATCCCAGGACCTTGGGATCATGACCTGAGCCGAAGGCAGAGGCTTTAACCCACTGAGCCACCCAGGCGACCCTGATTTTTCTTTTTTAAAGTTATTTTTTGAGACACCACAAAGTGAAACTCTTAGCTATTGCTGTCAGCCACATGGATCTATTACCAATTCACATGACTTTTCCTGCTTTGGCTACTCACTCATCCTGTAAATTAATTTCATCAGTGGACTGCCTTAAGGGCTTAAGACAATTCATTGCAGTTACCTGAAAATTGACCAGGGCTTTCTGGTCTTAAAACATTGCCATCTTGATGCATGAAGGTTTGGCAGACAACTCATGGTTCTTGGTATAAAGTTTCTGTTTCTTGACCTACTGATCTTGTTCTTTTTAATTCATCAAATTATGTATTTTTTTTTAAGGAATTTGCTGGTATAATAAACATAGAGAGATTGTTTTATATGTATCTATTTTAAAATCTCATTGAGGTCAGTTTAACCACCATTTGAAGGAAAGGGAAATAAAAATGAAAAGACAATTTCTGTGGTTCTGTAAAGTGAAGTCTACATTGAATGGAAATGCTAGGTTATTGTGGGAGGAAATGTTGTTAGAGATGAGAAAGAAGGATTGCGAATAAATGAGAGTTTAACAAAGCATAAATAACAGGATTCGTTACTTCAGATCAAAGTATAGAGTTTGGTTTAAATGCCATTTAACTTTATTCAGTCATACACTAAGTACTGTATTTCTAATGTGTTAGATATTTTTAGAGCTCTTTGACCAGTTATTAATATTTTATATCCAGGAAGTTAAAAAGTTTAGATAAGTGAAGGGTTGAGGTGAAATAGTATGTTAGCAAAACAGCTTAGAATGGGTCTCTACCCCAAACGTTTCCTAACATATTGAAGTGTGTGTCTCTCCCTTTCTTTCTTCCTTTCTTCCTTCCTTTCTTTCTTTCTTTCTTTCTTTCTTTCTTTCTTTCTTTCTTTTTAAGATTTTATTTATTAGAGAGAGAGAGAAAAGAATGAGTGGGGGAAGGGGCAGAGGGTGAGGGAGAAGAAGCAGGCTCCTTGTTGGCAGGGAATCCTACATGGGGCAGGATCCCAGGATGCTGGGATCATGACCTGAACCGAAGACATACGCTTAACTGACTGAGCCACCCAGGTGTCCCATGTGTGTGTGTTTCTTTAATACTGGATTCCTACAGGAAATGAAGAGCCATTTCAACCTACACTCCAAGAGAATTCAACAGCTAATGTACCCTAAGTAAAAAGATCATAATTATTATGCTTTAGACTGAAACTGTTTGCATTTTACTTATTGCTCTAGTGTTTACTATGGTGCCATCTTTTAGATGGTGCCCTCCTGGATCTTTGGGGATGGTTTTCTTAGTGGGTGAGCACTGTCTTGATCCCTTTGGGCTGTGCTGGATAGAGACAGCCCTCAGCTGGCCAGCCCTGTATCTTTCATATCCTATTAAATTAAACCTGACTACACCCACTGGGGAGGACAGTCCTAGAGGAGGAAATGGTGTGGGGAGGGTTGGTATCTAGGGCTAAGAGGAGTATCTGGAAAGGGATCAGTAGAAACGAATGTTGGGATGGCAAGGAACCAGGCATATTAGAACAAAGCATATCTTATTCCAAAAAACAATAGTGAGAGAATATATAACATGCAGTTCATTTTGTGAAGATGTTATACCCAGCCTTTTTCTTTTTAAGATTTTCTTTCTTTATTTGAGAGAGACAGATGTAGTGAGAGAGAGCAGGAGCAGGGAAGAGAAGGAGAAGCAGGCCTCTGCTGAGCAGGGAGCCGGATGTGGGACTAGATCCTAGACCCTGGGAGCATCACTTGAGCTGTAGGCAGATGCTTAACTGACTGAGCCACCCAGGCATCCCTCTTTTTCTTAAAACTATAATGTGTACTGATCTGTAATTAAATTGCCTGATTTATATTTATATTGGTGCAAGATATTAGTCTGTCATTTGCTTTTAATATTTTTGCCTAGTTTTGGCATGAGAGTAATCCTGGACTCATGAAATGGAAGGTGTTCCCTCCTCTTTTCTTTTCTAGAAGAGATTGTGTAGAATTGGTATTATTTCTTCTGTAAATATTTGGTAGAATTTACCAGTGAAGCCATCTGGACCTGGAGTTGTTTTGATTGCAGAAGCTAATCAGGACTTAGGAAAATTTCAAGTGTGAGTTAAAGAAATGACTCAAGGGCAGAATTTACTTTTCATGTGTCCTAGGGAAGAAGACCGGTTAGATTGCAGAGCCCTTAAAGGCACACAGTGTTGACGGTTGCTAGGCACATACTACCAACACGTATCTCCTGTCAGAATGCACACAGTAGCATTGGCTTTTAGTCTGACCTGTAAAAGTTGTAAATAATAATACAGTAGGTTTTAGTTATCACTTTTTTTAGTTTATCACTGATAAAATCAGTATGTTTCTTTGTCACCTTTGCCTCCGATAAAAGGTAGGAGGAGTGCTTTAGAAGTACCTTTTGAATTGCCGAAAGTATGATATGAAAACTCTATTTAAAAAAAACCCAGGGGCGCCTGGGTGGCTTAGTGGGTTAAGCCTCTGCCTTCGGCTCAGGTCATGATCCCAAAGTCCTGGGATCGAGCCCCACATCGGGCTCTCTGCTCAGCAGGGAGCCTGCTTCCCCCTCTCTCTGCCTGCCTCTCTGCCTACTTGTGATCTCTGTCTGTCAAATAAATAAAATCTTAAGGAAAAAAAAAAACAACAAAACCCAAACCTTTAAGTAATTCTTTTTATTCTACTTCTCTACTACTCCGAACCTAGTATGCTTGATTTTTGGATTGCAGACAGAAGGTATTATGTAATCATTCAGAACTGGTTCCACCAAGCTTTGTGAGCATGGATTACGTTAAGCCTTACCTCCAAAGTGCTGAAATTACAGGTTTGTTATGAGGATTAAATAAAGAAATCCACATCAAGTGCTTAGCATGTGTACAATGCCTAGTAAGTGCTCAACAATTGTTTAATAATTATCTCTGCAAGAACTGAGTCAGGATTGTGAGCAGAAAATCCTGTCCCAGGCAAAGCTGAGATGGGTGCGTTCTGTATCCGCTGACTAGGAGGGGGCCGCCTGTGCAGGACCTTTTCAAGAGTGAGGCCTGGGTGTGCGGTGCTTTGGGTCATACCTTGTGCGTACCGGTTACTCTTTGCCGCTACCTGTGGTGTACCTGGCTGGTCTTTTTGCATTGAAATGTTTGGAAGACAGCTACAGAGGTTTATTTACACTGTCCTGTGTTTTCAGTCTTTTGACAAAGACCAGTGAGTAAATAGTTTTGTTCCTAACCCCCCAGTACAATTCATGCTTACTAGGTAGACACTGTTAATGTGTCTAGCATTGAGGGTTAGAGCAAACTGATCCTAAAATGTAAACTAACTTACTTTTGAGGTGTCAGTTTCCCTAAGTAAATTATACCTGGAGATTAGAAAAGAAATTACCATAATTCAGTCTTAATTTATTTGGGTAGCTTTGAGTTATATTATCTGTTGGAGGTCTGCTTTTTTTTTTTTTTTTTTAAAGGTTTTATTTATTTATTTGAGAGATACAGAGAGAGAGAATGCACACAAGCAGGGGGAGGGCAGAGGGAGAGGCAGGCTCCGTACTGAGCAGGGAGCCGGATGCGGGACTTGATCCCAGGACGCTGAGATCATGACCTGAGCTGAAGGCAGACACTTAATGACTGAGCCACCCAGGCGTCCCTTGGAGGTCTGCTTTTAATTCTCTTTTGGAAAATAGACTGTGGAAGGGCCTGAACACAGATCATCAGGAAGCTTTGGAAGATTGCACATCTCTTCTGTTCCCTTCCACACTCCCTGCAGTATGTCAGACCAAAAAGCCTACATCTTGTTTGCTGTTCTGTCCAAGGTTTCAGGTGAAAATTAATCTTGAAGTTTATATTTCAGAAAAAGCACTTGATGTAATTGATAGCTGAAGCAGGCATCCATTTGCCTGCATTTTGAACTGTTTTCTGAAATGTTTGACCCTGGGGTTAATGAATGGAGTCTGTTTTTGTCCTGGGATGTGTAACAGTTTTCCTATTGACATTCATGTCCTCCGGTGGCTTTCCTGAACTCCAGAGGGGAGAAAGATCTCAAAATCAGGAGCATGATAGAGCTTTTCTTTTCCTTTGCTCTTCTTATTTTTATTTTCTAGTATTACTCTTTTCCATTCCTTTACTTTATATATAATATTATAATTGCATTCCAAAGAATGCAACTACTTTGCATTACTGACCTGTAAAAGTTGTAAATAATACAGTAGATTTTAGATTGTCACAATTTTTAGTGAGAATTACAATTACTTTGCATTTCCAAAGTAATGTGACTGGACTGGCTGTACTTTTGCAGTCTTGTCCATTGTGCTTCAACCACCTTTCAATTCCAGGTTGACCATGGGCTCCGCGGAGAGGGCATTGCCCTGGGAGCCAGCATTGCTACATGTCTCTGCTCTTGTGAGCCATACTGCCTCAGTTTCTTCCTCTATAAAATGAGGAGTCAGTTAGTGTCGATGGCCTTTTTTTTTTTTTTTTAATTATTTATTTGTCAGAGAGAGAGAGAGAGAGACCACAAGTAGGCCAAGAGGCAGGCAGAGGCAGAGGGAGAAGCAGGCTCCCTGCCGAGCAAGGAGCCCGATGTGGGACTCGATCCCAGGACGCTGGGATCATGACCTGAGCCGAAGGCAGCTCCTTAACCCACTGAGCCGCCCAGGCGTCCCTCGATGGCCTTTTTGTTGCTGTTAACTTAGTCACCGTGCTGTATTTGACATGCCTAGAACTTACTGATCTTATAACTGGAAGTTTATACTTTTGGACCCCCTTCACTCATTTCACCATTCCTCGTTAGCCTAACACTGTGTGAGTCTCTCTATTCTCCCCAATTTGGATGTTTAGATTGTTTAAAGGGGCAGTTTTATTTTCCTTGCAGACCTCAGAAATTTTTGTTTGAAATCTGACTTTGATTTGTTTTTTAAATTTTTTAAAAATCTGACTTTCAGAAGCTATGATAGCTTAATGGTAAACAGGAGAAGACCAGTGTGCATGTAGGAGGGATTTGAATTTCTGCTATGTAAAAGTCTTAGGTTACTTTTATTTTACTTGGTGGATGAGAGGTGCAGTCAGGGTGCTGGCATCAAGCAACATTGAGGGTCTCTTCATATGCAAAGAAGTCAGGTGCATTAACATTATGTATTAATAGCTAACCTGGCAAGAGTGAGTATGTGTGATTCTTAATTTTTCTACTGAGTTTTCAGTAATTTTCTATTGATTGTTCTCTCCTCTTATCTTTGACTTTCCTACTTTCTTCTATTACTCCCTTTCTGAAAAAAGGCATATGATGACTATAAAATTTTCAAAACATTCTGAAGTACTTGTCTGAAAGCTTTTTGTCAAATAAGTGGGAAATTTTTATTTTTTACTTTAAATTTGGTGTGAAACTATTTAGAATCTGTTCTTTCCGTAGGAGCACAGAATCCATTTATAACATCTGCTCTCAGTTGGGAGGTTTTGCCTAGGCTTAAGATTTTATATTTTCAAAAAATGGGCTTCCTATAAATTGACATTGTGGAGAGAATACATTTAGCATTTTCTTGGAAAAGGAGTTCTCTGAGCTATTCCTGTTTGATATTGTGTAAAATCTTGGAATATGTTTAGCTTGGGTCTTTTCTCCCAAGACACTGAGATCTTTGAGGAGTCATAGGGTTGTGAACATAGCAAGAAAGCAGAAGCTTTGATGATTTAGGTTTGGGTGGAAGTTTGTTAGATTTTTATGCCTGGGCTCTGTGGCTTGGTTTCCAAACAAGTGATAGTTAAAGTATTCTTGTCCTCAGTAGCTTGACAGCTGAAGTACTTCTTTCTCTTTTTTTCTTGTCTGCCTACCTTCTAGAAGATGAAAAGGCCAAGCGAGAAGTGTCTTCCTGGACTGTAGAAGGTGATATTAACACTGATCCGTGGGCAGGCTATCGATATACTGGGAAACTCAGACCACATTACCCACTGGTGAGTAAATAAGGTAATAAAAATTTTTACATTCTTTTTTTTTTTAAAGGTTTAATTTATTTATTTGAGAGAGAGAGAGAGAGAGAGAGAGAGAGAGAGAGGAGATAAGCAGGAGGAGAGGGAGAAGCAGACTTCCCACTGAGCAGGGAGCCTGCTGTTGCTATCAGCCTCGATCCCAAGATCCTGAGATCATGAACTGAGCCAAAGTCAGACACTCAACTGACTGAGGTGCCCAAAATTTTACTTTCTTTTAAAACAATTTTCAGTTTCCTAAAAATGATACATGTGTTTTATATTGCAGTTATTAATCACACAATCAGGATCAAATTTGCATTCTAGCTCTTTAGCTTTTATGATGTAGTACTTGGAATTTAGGATAATTGACAGTCATGGACAAAGCAGAAAGAATTCTAGGTGAAGGCTTAAAAACATTTTAATCTTAAAAAAATGAGGTAGAATAGATATTTTCTGCCCTGCACAATGATAGTGTAAATTACTATTTTCCTATTTTTTTTAAAGCAGGATATATATCCACCTTAATTTAGATACAGCTTTTCTGCCACTCCCAGTCCTTCCTATGGTTCTTGGCAGGTGGACCTCAAGAATCTTAACATAGGAGTTGCCTTAAGTTGACATCTGTTTGCCATCCTTAAGTATTTAAAAACTCTTTACTGATGGTGTTCTTTTTATCAAAGGAGTGTATCTTTTATTTTTAAATTTGGAAAAATACAAAAAGTATGAGAAATTCTCTTTATTCTACCTGCAGAGGTAATGGGAGCATATTGATGTAGATATACTTTGAGATATTATTTTATTACTGTTTTTGGCTTGCTAGTTTGCTTAGAGCAACACGGGCATGTTGCTGTCCATGTTATCTTAAATCCTAACTTGTCTGCTCTCCTCCTTTTTTAAATATCCTCAGAAACGGAGTGGTGTTAGCCACTAGAAAAGGAAGGCTTAGTCTTCATGAAATAGATATGATATTTAAGATGTCATTTAAAACTTGTTTTCCATTTATATTTATGAATGAACTTTTATCTTTAGTGTGTTTTCCCCTACTTTTTATCTTTGTTAATAAATTTTAATAATGAAAGTTACTCCCAGATTTGAATTGGTTTTAACTAACCTCTTTGATGTTTTTAGATGCCAACAAGGCCAGTGCCAAGCTATATTCAAAGACCAGATTATGCTGATCACCCTTTAGGTAAATTCTGTGCTGATTCTTCATTTTTGTTTTGTTTTGGTTTTTTTTGGGTAGAAATTTTTCAGTGCTGGATTTCCAGTAAATGTAAACATGTTTTTCTGAGACACACTAGAACATTTGCAACAATTAAAGTTTCTTTCCTTCCTTTAGAAATCTACCCAATTCTGAAAACATTGTTTATGTAGCTGCTAACGGGTATATTTAACATAATGTATTTTGTGTTGTTTTGTCAAATTCTAAATTAAAAAATTGTTTTGATTTTAACATGTCCTCCTACCTTAATTATGTACTATCTATTTAGATAAAAAACAGCTTGTGGAGACCTTGATTGAATGCCTAACTAAAGACTCTGGGCTGTAGCAGTAATAGAAATGGTAGTGAGGATGATTAATTCTATAATCGGTATTTATTTTTTCATGACCATGTGTCAGGCACCATGCCAAGTTCTTTACGTGTATTCCTTTTTCCATTTAATACTTTGACCACCCCTGAGTTGGGTTCCATGGTCTTCTCCATTTTATAGATATTGATAGTGAGGAACCCAGAGAAGATAATGGAATTTGCAACACAGGTTAGTGAAGCAGTCTGATTGTAGGGCCTACATACATAGCTTCAGCTGGACTGTGTGACATTACTGATTCTCCATGTCTAAAATGTTGAGCGTCATCCTTTTCCTGTGGTTTAATCTACTAAGCTAAGCTACCTTTGCTTTGCTTTGTTCTCTAAGAAGTGGGAGGTGTATTAATGTCTTACGAATATAATTTTATTTTTTTTAAAGATTTATTTATTGATTTATCTTAGAGATAGAAAGAGAGAGAGTGCATACAGGCAGTGGGAGGGGTAGAGGAAGAGGGAGAGAGAATCCACAAGCAGATTCCCCGGCTGAGCACGGAGCCCATTGTGGTGCTCAGGGTCAATGTCCTGAGATCTTGACCTGAGCCAAAAGCAAGAGTTGGCTGCTTAACAGACTGAGCCATCCCAGGCCAGGTGTCCCATGAATATAATTTTAAAATTTAGTTAAATTCCACAATTTCAGATGAATTGAAGGACAGGACAGTCTGAATGAAAGAACATTGTTAAGGATGTATAATTTCATTACTCTGTACTTAATATACTTGAGTATAGTTTTAATTTGTGTTTAAAAAAAAAAAGACAAGGTAAATTCTAATAGGATAAAATGTTACACAGCGAAAAGTAAGTCCTATTCCCCATAGGTAACCAGTGTTAACAGTTTCTTGGGACAATTTCTAGGGATATTTTATGTGTATACGCATGTAAATACCACACCCCCGGTTACACACAAAAGGGACAAACCGTATACACCTTTTCACTTTTCGCCTTGTGATATTCTCAATACTTCTTGGAAACATTCCATATAAACCCACCTCTTTCTTTTTAATGACTGAGGTATATTCCATTGTGTGGATGCGTCATAGTTGGGTAAGCCAGGCCTCTTCTAATACATGGCTAGTTTATTTTCAGGTTTTTGCTTCTTAAAATTTGACTGCAGTAACTGTTCTTATAATTACATCTTTGTGAACATGTGAGAGTATTTCTATAGGTTAATTGGCTAAAGTGAGTGAGTAGATCAAAGGATGCATGCATTTTTTAATTTTGAGAGTTACTACAAATTTCAGAGCTTTTTGCCATTCGTTACTCTCATTAAAAACATATGGGGGTTTCTTTTCCTATATTCTCCCTTGTATTGACTGTTGCCAAGTTTTATGATTTGTGCTAATTGATACTGTAATTTATATTCTTAAATTGTAAGGTTGAGCATCTTTTTATATGTTAAAGGTCATTTTTATTTTTTTTCCTCTTGATCTGTCTGTTCATATTCCTAGGCTTACCCCCCTTAGATTTGTAGTTTTTTCTATTCTGAGTTGTAAGTGTTCTTTGTATATTAAGAAAAATAATCCCTTGATGTACATGCTATAAATGTTTTTTCCCAACTGAATATTTACATTTTTGTCTTTGTAACATTACATTTATGACAGACTTGAAACATTTTTCCGTAATAAAATTTGTCAGTGTTTTCTTTCAAGGTGTCTATGGCTTGATGAACCAGAAAGACCTTTCTGGTTCAGATATTACAAAAAATATTTTTCTTGTCTTTTCTTCCACTGTTACGTGGTTTCACTCTTTTTGTGTATGATAAGATTTTTGGTGCTTTTATCATTTATTATTAGGTGTTAAACAGGGATGCAACTTAATTTTTCTGTCAGAATATCTGGTTGTCATATCACTAATGTTTAAGCAAATCAGT
The DNA here is from genome assembly GCF_010015895.1 of Lontra canadensis. Lineage (NCBI taxonomy): Eukaryota > Metazoa > Chordata > Mammalia > Carnivora > Mustelidae > Lontra > Lontra canadensis. Next base: position 106,455,162 of record NW_022630995.1, on the reverse strand, counting down.
TGTCTTTTAATTGATTGTAAAATGCAATCTATATCTTTATAGTTAATTCTTACATGTCTGGGTTTGTTTTTGGTTTCTGATCTGTTTCATTGACTGTTTGTCTAATCATCTGCCATTGCCAAACTTTTTTTTTTTTTTAAAGATTTTATTTATTTATTAGAGAGAGGGAGAGCAGAGGGAGCATGAGAGGGAGAAGCAGGCTCCTGCTGAACAGAGAGCCTGATGTGGGGCTTGATCCTAGGACTCTGAGATCATGACCTTAGCCAAAGGCATTAACTCAACCCACCAAGCCACCCAGGTTCCCCACCAAACTTTTTTTAATTATTATTGCTATATAATGTTTTAATACTTGGTAAGCCTTGTTGTGCCACCTTTCCTCTTTTTTTCAGAATTTTCCCAAGATTCTTGCATGTTTGTTTTTCCATGTGAAATTTATTTTATTTTATTACGTTTTTCCATGTGAAATTTAGAATCCGTTTGTCTGGTTCCCAAAAATACCCTGTTGCCATTTTTCTTGGGATAGCATTAAATTTATAGATTAATATGGGAAGAACTCACACCTTTACAATATTGAGAATTCCTACCCAAGAGTAGGGTGTTTTTCTCCTTTGTCTCCTTCTATGTCTTTTAGTGGTGTTTTCAATTTTTTCATTAGGTTTTTTTTTTTTGGTTTTTTTTTTGGTTCTTTATTATTTATTCCTAGATACTTTATCTTGTTTAGTTATTCTTAGGAATAGTATCTTCTGTATTTTGTAGCAATGGTTTGTATGTGGGAAAGTTAATTGACTTTGATACATTTATCTGATATTCTGCCAACTGCTGCATTCTTATTTGTAGTCATTTATCAGATATTCCCTCCTTCTAGGGTCACATAATCATATCTAAAAGTGGTGAGGATTTTGTTCTTTTCTTTTTAGTTTTATACTTCTTATTCTTTCCCTGTTTAATTACATTTGTTAGTACTGTCAGAACATTGTTAAATAATATTCCTGACAAGTGGGCATTCCATGATGATGGTTCTTAGCTTAAGATTTGTATTTGTCATGTTAAGGTGTTAGTTGGTCATGTTATCAGAATTATCTTTGAAGATGATCGTTTATCTTTCCTCTCTTAATCTGTGGCCCTGATGAATTATATTAATAGATTTGTTACTATTGAACTATCCTTGCCTTTCCACTGTGAATCTCATTTAAATCATGCTGCATTTTATGTTTTTTGGATTCTGTTTGATAAGACTTTATTTGGGATTTTTTTAATCATTTATAAAAAAGCTTAGTTTATGGTTTATTCTCTTTTGTCAAGTTTTGAAATAACCATTATACTGACTGTGACACTTTTCAAATGTATGAATAATTTGAATTAAGCTAGTTTTATTAGTTAAGATTCTTAGGGCGGTATTTTTCAAACTTTTTTGACTATGACCTAGGATGAGAAATGGATTTTATAACATGATTGTGTGTGTGTGTAAATTAACAAACATTCCACAACAGCTCTTACTCCTGTTCTATATGATTTAGTCTAATAGTTTATGTTCCATGTATTTACTTTAAAAAGATGTTAGCCAACTTAGGTTCTTGTTTAAAAAAATCAATGAGTATAATGATTCATCAGTTGTTGGTGTATAATTGCTTCATTAGTTGATGATCATGACCGCAATTTGTAAATTGCATAGGACTATTTAAGTGTGAATCATTTACTGACCTTACCAGCATATTGCCTGTACGTGATAAATACCCCACATTGACTGATTTCTGATCTGGGAGTTTGTTCTTTAGAGTTCTGTCTTCTGTTTGTTTAGCAAATTTTCTTTTCATGTTGGAAATATTTTTAAAAAATACCTGACCTGGACCCTCTAAAATGATGAGATACCATTGTGTGAAGTAATGAGACTTGACGATTATTGTTTTGTCAGGAAGACAACTATGCTAATAAATACTACATCTTTCCATTCATTTTGGCTTTTCTTACTGATTCTCTTTTTTAGGAATGTCTGAATCTGAACAGGCTCTTAAAGGTACTTCTCAAATTAAATTACTCTCATCTGAAGATATAGAAGGGATGCGACTTGTATGTAGGGTAAGAGTTACTTTTTTCCCCATGGGGTAAGCTATGTTTAAGTGGACATGGAGTGATTAGACCTGAAGTCAATGATTTGTTGATGTATAAAGGTAGCAGTTGTTATATTGTTAGACTTTGGCTAGCCATACTTACTTTTCTTTAAACTAGTGTTAGCATATAATTTTATGCAACTATTGTTTTCTACATCGATAGCTTGGATAGCCTATTTGAAAAATAATATGGCAGGTAATCTAGCTTAGTTGGCAGTCAATTTTTTGACACTTTTTTTTTTAATTTTTAATTTTTTATGACACTTTTTCTTTTTTTTAAAAGAACCAGGTATTCATGGTATTTTGTTATTTTATTTTTGTGATTCATCGTAACAATAAGGCAAAGTTTAAGGCTTTATATAACTTTAAGTTAAAGCCTCCGTTAAAGCCATGAAATATAGTAGCTCACCCTTATCTGTGGTTTCGCTTTCCATGGTTTCAGTTATCCGTGGTCAACCACGGTCTGGAGGCAGTTGATCTTTTTTTCTGATGTATTGTCAGAAGGTCATTAGTACCCTAGTGCTACATCACAGTGCCTATGTTGTTCACTTCATTTTATCTCATCATGACAGCATTTTATCATCTCACATCATCCCCAGAAGGGTGAGTAGAGTATGGCAAGCTATTTTGAGAGAGGGAAATCACATTCATATAACTTTTATTATAGTATATTGTTATAATTATTCTATTATTGTTATTAAACTCTCACTGTCATTTATTTATAAATTAAATTTTATCATAGGTTTATATATGTAGGAAGATATAGCATATGTTGGTTTCGGTACAGTTTGGTTTCAGGTGTCCCTAGAGATAATGGGAAGCTGCTGTAACTAGGAAGTATAAAAATGTGAGAAGACTTAACTTCCACTAGTTGATTATTATTTAGATTCCTAGGATATGCATTTTCATATAGAAATCAGGCATGCTTACTTATTAAGCTAGTTAGCCCAATTTTATCTATATATTTATATACACACATCTGTTGATTGATGGACATTAGAAATGGAAAGGTTTTAAAAATGAAAATTCAAGATTATATTTAGGGTACGATTCTGTCACAAAACCTAAGATAGTACAACATACAGATTCCTCTTTCTGTTTCATTTCTTCTTGAATGTATTAAATATTTTTTTTTTTACAGCTTGCTAGAGAAGTGTTGGACATTGCTGCTGGCATGATTAAACCCGGTGTGACTACTGAAGAAATAGATCATGCTGTACACTTAGTAAGAACTCTACTTTTGAAAATGTTTTTCACATTATTAGATGTTTTAGGCTTCTAAAAATTAAGTAAACTTAAGTTCTAAATGTCAAAAGTAATATCTAAATTAACATAGCTAATTTGAAAGCAGATTCTTGCTTTATTTCAATATAGAAAATATTCAAGTCTTTATTCCCATTTTTAAGTATCTGTGATATTTACGTCTGAGGTGAGCTTGAAATATCTTGTTTCTGAAATCTCACATTTTATAATGTTTAGTTTAGTTTTTATAAAATGGTAATTTTACAAATTTATAGTGCTTTATTTTTTTAACGCTAGTGCTTTAAATAAACCATGCCACTACATACATTAAGTATTCTGAAATAAAGAAGAATACAACTTCTGAAACTAGATTAGAAAAAAAATGTTCCCTTTCATATCTATAATAACAAAGCAGTGAATAGAACAGTGTTTGTAGTAAATACAATACAGGGTATCTTTTTATAAAGATTGCCTATCCATCATGGAGAGACCTTAGTACATGAGTAGTAATGAATGCACACATTATATGAGTAGATTGTTCACAAGAGAAGAACAATAATTAGTTAATAAATCACAGGGAAAACTAATTAAACCTGCTATGGTAATCAAACAAAAGCAAATCATGAAGACGTACTGAATTAGTTCAGTATTTTAAAGATGTTTATTTCCACTGCCTTTATGGAGAAGATGAAGCTAGTACTTCTTTACATGGTGGTGCTACTGTAAATTGGGACATCCTTCTTGAAAAGAAATTTGACAGTGTGTCTTGAGCCATAAAAATGTTCATAAAATTATTTATGCACACCCATGTGTGCAAATGGTGGAGGGACAGAGGGAGAGAGAATCCCAAGCAGCCTTCTTGCCCAGCACGGAGCCCAGCAGCGAGGCTCCATTTCGCTGAGATGCTGAAATCAGGACATGAGTCGAAACCAAGAGTCAGATGTTTAACCGTCTGAGCCATCAGGCACCCCAGCTTGTAAAATTTTTTATTAAAAAAAAAACTACAAATTCCGATTTGGGGAAATTGTTCCATATATTATAAAATATGTAATATGCAGTAATAGCATTTTGCGCACTTGTCATAGCTCAGGTGCTCTTTATATATGTGTGTGTGTGTGTGTGTGTGTGTGTGTGTGTATGTATTAGAGATTGAGCATGTGTACAAGCTGGGGGGAGGGGCAGAGGAAGAGGGAGAAAGCAGGCTCCCTGCTGAGCAAGGAGCCCGATTTGGGCCTTGATCCCAGGACCCTGGGATCATGACCTGAGCAGAATGCAGGCACCCAGCTGACTGAGCCACCCAGGTGCTCTCAGGTGCTCTTTTACATGCTGCTTTTACTAACTTACTTAATCTCTGCAACAGCTCAATGAAGTAGATATCACTGTTGTCTCCCTTGTATAGGAAAGGAAACTGAGGAAGGGGTTAATTGACTTGTCCAATGTTAGACACAACTCGTAAGTGATGGAGTTGGCATTTTTCGTCAAGACAGTTTGCTGTGTAAACTATTATTTATACTGGCTGTGAGAAGTATAAGAGTATATCATTAAGTAAGGGAAAAGTGACAGGAATGTTGTTATTGGTTGTAACATTTTATGTAATTGAGGAAACTTAATTTAAATTTTCCAATAATAGTGGAATCGGCAGTAAAATTTTGGTGTATTTCACAAATCATATTATATGCAACTACTTAAAAATTACTAGTGTGAAGACTGTGTGGCAGTATGGAAAGAGAAAGCATGTATGCTATAACTCCCACTGTGGAAAAATATCCAAGTAACCTAAGATTCGTTAAGGAAAACCTAACCGTTTTCTTAGAGGTTCCTTTGTTGTTCTATATGCATGTAGTGCTTAAAAATGTATCTGAAAGTACTTTCTCATCTCTTAATTATGTTGGTATTCCTTTTTTTGGTCACAGGGATATAGGGTTGTTGTATAAGATATTATACTTACATTAAAAGTACATATTATTTTCTTTAGAAATTATCTTTTAATTTTAAATAATACATTTTTAATAAAAAGTAGTTAATTCTAAACTAGAATCTTCAGATACATAACATTTGTATTTGTAAGTATTTGTAATATGTGAATTTGCTTTTCTTTTGCAATTATTAGTAAACTGGATTGCATAAAGCCTGGTATATATTGTTTAAGATGACATTTACTACCATTTCTAAAATAAAATACTAAGTTCATTAGCAAAATTAGCATTAGCATCTGTGCAACATATTTTTTCACATTTTTCAAATTTTAAAACCTGGCTAATTGCAGTGCCTGGATGGCTCAGTCTGTTGAACGTCTGACTCTTGATTTTGGCTCAGGTCCTGATCTCAGGGTCATGAACTTGAGCCCTACGTTGGGCTCTGCTTGTGGCGTCTGCTTGAGATTCTCTTTTTCTCCCTCTGCCCCTTCCCGCACTTGGCACACTCTTACTCTCTCTCTTTCTAAATAAATAAACACAATCTTTAAAAAAAATCTGGTTAATTGCATATTGATTAATTTTTTTCTTTTGTTCATTCCAAATTATTTTCTCTGTATTTTACTTTATTGTAGGCATGTATTGCAAGAAACTGTTATCCTTCTCCCCTGAATTATTATAATTTCCCAAAGTCTTGTTGTACTTCAGTGAATGAAGTGATCTGCCATGGGATTCCAGACAGACGGCCCTTGCAAGAAGGTGATATTGTTAATGGTAAGAAATATGTAAGTGTGACTTTTATCCCCATCAGTGAAACAACAGCAAGATTTTGGACATCTGATAGTGACTTCATTTTGTTCACTTTGTTCCGGTCTTGACTTACCCTTTTTTTGTATTTAAAATGTAAAAGAAATCCTAAATATATGGAAACGTTTTTTAATGATTTTAAGATATTGCTTTTAAGATACTTCTAGTATATGTTTGGTACAGCATGAATTTCTTTAATGCCAGTTATCGTATGTGAATGATAAATAGGTGAAAGATGAGTGAAATGTGGAAGTAATGTTCATTCAGCTGGGATATTTTTCCCCTTTTCCTTTTAGTCCACTGATGATTTTGAAGAGATCAGGGCAGGTTTTCTTACAGATAAGAAGTTTTTAGTAACATCTGAAGACCCTAAGAAAATAGCTAAAATCCTACAGAAGTACAGAAGCCTTCCTTGATGTAAAAAGTTCAGAACGTAGCTCTGAGGACCACTGTGTTAAGCTCTCTTGCAAGTGTAGAGGAAGGAGCTGCCAAGACATTTCCCTCTGGGATTAAAAGACATAGTGACAAGCTGGTGCAGACCACGTATGAGTGCCTGATGCAAGCCAAAAAAGGCATCCCTAGATGGCATTTTTAATATTGATGAACTTGGTCTCATTAGTAATCAGATATCTTCAAAGGCTTATGTATCAGATCGGGAAGCATGAGCCCAAGTGGTGAAGGCTGCTGGGGATGCAGTGCCCGCGATGCTGGCTGGGTGCAGTGCTAGAGACAACGGACACCTCTTATTCTGGTTATAACAGGGGGGCTGTTTATGAAATGCCATAGGTGTTGAGATATCTGCCTGAACTCTTTTTTTTGTACAAACCCTGTTACTTTTATTACATGCATAATGTGTGTGGTTTTTCAGGAATATATGTGTCATGCTAGCCAACACACTATATTGTGATCTTGTAGGTTGGTTGAAAATTCATGGTTTAAAAATACTAATTTAATGTATACATTTAGTGTTTTATATACTAGTAGTCTGTCCTCTTAAATATGGGGACAACGGGAGGGATGAATATTCACAAATAAGGAGAAGGCAGATGAGTTTTTGAAAAAACAAATATAGAATAGCGTAAGCGTTTCTATTTATGGATGTGCTTGGAGGAGGAAAAACTCATTGAAGATGGTAAGTGAAAGTATTTTCTGTTTAATGTCAAAACGTAGCATAACTCTCCATTTAATCCTATTAATGTGACTTACTGATCTTGCATGAACGTGTCCTCAGTAGGTTTCTTCTGCCGCCCATGATCTGATTACTGTTGTATGTATAGAAGCCCATCATCTGGCTTGTGCTGTGTGACCACTCCATTTTCTCCACAGTGAGTTTAGTTACAGGCAAGGGGTGTTTTTCAGGAATTCACTGTATATATCCCTTAGTGTCTGCTTGGAGAATGCAGTAATTGTCTTGCTCCTGAAACTGCTTGATGCTGCCATGTTGGAGAAGTGACTTGTATTTTGAAATAAAAACAAATGTGGCCTTTTTATTTGTCCGTTGTTTTGCAGTGGACATCACTCTTTATCGCAACGGTTATCATGGGGACTTGAATGAGACGTTTTTTGTTGGAGATGTGGATGAGGGAGCGCGGAAGCTGGTGCAGACCACGTATGAGTGCCTGATGCAAGCCATCGATGCAGGTCAGTGTCTGTGCTGGGCACCCGCTGGAGCTGCTCTGTGTTGATGGGCCTCACCTGGCTCTTTATTGCATTCCGTGTCCCTACCAGTTCTGCCTCTACCCTAGCTTGAGTTTCTTAGGATTTTAGCAGTGATGGATTTACAGGTGATTTGGGAGTCCCTTGATGAGCTGGACCAGGACCAGATGATTGCTTATCATCCTTTATCTCTTCTGTGATTTGTTAGCCTTTTCTTTGGCTGATAAATGCGGAGGAATGTATAGTTCTTGAGTGCAGTTTGTTTTCCTTGTTAATTCTTTTACAAGTATTATGTTCTCATAAAAAAACAAGATGCTAGATTATGAGAGAAAAATGAATGATCTTCCTTTATACTTACCTCTTTCCTTTTTATGTCTTTTTAAATCTACTTTTAACATTTAGGTTTTTTCCTACTTCTAACATTTAATCTTTTTCTCCCCTGTGTATTAACAGACAGACAGACCACATATACCTGTATGTATGTTTTGTTAAGTTAAATGGAGTTATAGTGTTGGTAGTAGTATGTAATTTAATATTTTCTCAATAGGATCTTTATGAGTTTTCCCAATTAGCGTATATATCTGCATGCATAAATCTACTCCCTTCTTTTAATGGCTATATATTATATTCCATAGTGTAAACATTTACAGCTATTCCCCTACTGGAATTTGGTGTTTTCTAGGTATCTTGCTACTATAGTGAATAATAACTTTTTGTGTGTGTGTGAATATATTTCTCTAGGCTTTTGCTCAGGCTTTCTTTTTCCATACAAACAGCTCATACAGATATTTTTTTGGTTGTTGTTTATACTTTCTTAGGAGGAGAGAGAAGGAATGGCTTGTTCGGAATACTAGCAGACTGTTACTAAAAGGACAGTTTGCATGCAAACAACATTTTCAGTTGAAACCCACAACATTTTAGCTGTATTGTTTAGTATATTATCTGTGCCACCCCTCACCCCCCTCCACCCCCTGCACAATAAACCTAATACATCATCAACAAAGTATTGGACATGACCAGGTTTTTTGACAAACACATAGTTATCTCTAATGACATAGATTTGTTATTGTTTTGAGTCTATTTTAACATGCATGGGAGATGATAAGATTTTTACTAATAAATTTGGAGAAATGAGAAATGAAAACGTGATATTCTCAGGTGTCCGTGTATGAGAGGGTATGAGATTTCTTTTTACTTATTATTCATTGTGGATTATTTAAAAACTAATATTCTTTAGTGTTTAGTTTCTCATTTGTGGAGGTTGGAGTTTAAAATAACTTTTAAGGTTTTTGCCAGATTATGTCTTCAATGTTTATGTCCTTTTTGCTTTTCTGTGAGTTGATTTAAGTAACCAGACAGTAAAAGTGTTGTTTTATGGGGTGCCTGGGTGGCTCAGTGGGTTAGGCCGCTGCCTTTGGCTCAGGTCATGATCTCAGGTTCCTGGGATCGAGTCCCGCATCAGGCTCTCTGCTCAGCAGGGAGCCTGCTTCCCCCTCTCTCTCTCTCTGCCTGCCTCTCTGTCTAGTTGTGATCTCTCTCTGTCAAATAAATAAATAAATAAATAAATCTATCTTTAAAAGTGTTGTTTTATGAAGACTCGGGAATGAAACTTGCCAAGAAGCTATCAGAAACTGAGGTCTTCATAACAGTAGCCAGGAAGGAATAAAAGTTGCCTGATCTCTGGAAAGTGCTATTAATACCATGTGTATCATTCTTGCCCCCAATTTTCTGTTAACTTGGCAGCTGAGTGTGGTGCAGCATAGTAGAGAGCTTCACTTGTGTTGACATTCTCCTTCTAGGATAGGGCTTCTCAGCCTCTCCGTTACTGGTATTTGGGGTCTGAGAGTTCTTTGTTGTGGGGCCTGTCCTGTGCATCATAGGATGCTTAGCCACGTTTCTGGTATTTACTCGCCAGACACCAGTTGCACGGCCGCTCCTACTTGTGACAGCCAGAAATGTCTCTGGATTTTAATGAGGTGCATCCTTGGCGTGAGAACTGCCTCGGGTTTGAGAACTAGGGAGGAATCTCTTCTCTTCTACTTGCTCATTATTTTTGAACAGGGATTTTCTTTGTTGTATATTGTGCAAAATGAGTTAAAATTTTGCTTTCCCTCCCCCACAACTGGGACTGATAGGAAGTCTCCGATGGGAATGCAAGCAAATCATTATGAAAGTCAGCATGGTTCCTCAAAATTATTAACATACTACCCTCCCCACCCCCCAAAAAAGAACATCTGGAACATAGAGTTAAGTGCAAGTATATATTAACTGAAATGATTACTAGAGCTATTTTCTCAGAGATTTGCTTGGCTGGAGGAGATACATTGTATCTGAACCTCAGCTTGCAAATCAGGCAGAGTAGGAGACTGTATGGAGTCTGAGGACCCCAAGAACCATGGCTAGGTTCCCCAGGAGTCTGACAGGGCCCAGCTCCTGGGGTCTCAGTGCTAGGGGAGCCAAAAGAGCAATGAGAACCACTTCGTTTGTTTTAATTTTGATTGAAACAGTGGTAAAAGTCATAAAAATTAAGCAGAGCAAGAATATGTAATAGGAAGTATCTTTCTTTTAAAAGATTATATTTGAGAGTGGGGAGGGGCAAAGGCAGAGGGAGAAGTAGGCTCCCCGCTGAGCAAGGAGGCTGATATGGGGCTCTATCCCAGCACCCTGGGATCATGGCCTGAACCAGAGGCAGAGACTTCACTGATTGAGCCACACAGGCGCCCAAGAAGTATCTTTCTATACCATACCTGTCGGACTGTGTTCAGAGTTCAGAGGCAGCTCTGAATAATTTTAGGGTCACTTTTATGGGGATAAAGAAGCCCAGGGGAAGTAATTCTTTGAGAAATTGATCAGACTGAAACTGAGGACAAGTCAAGTTACTTTCTGGACATTCCTTTTTCTCCCAGTGCTCTCTCCTTTCTTACCTCTTCTGCTTACTTTAAAAGACTAGCACACTTGGGGCACCTGGGTGGCTCAGTCAGTTAAACATCCAACTCTCGAATTCATCCTGGGTCATGATCTCAGGGTCATGGGATCAAGACCTGTGTTGGGCTCTCTGCACTGGGTATGGAGCCTGCTTTAAGATTCTCTCTCTCCTGTGCCACCTCCTCTGCTGCACCCCCATCTCTCTCTCTCAAAAGAGCAGCACACTTGACCTTAGAGAAGGAGAGGAAGACATGCATGTTTTCCCCTCTTTTGTTTATTAAGAAAACAAAAGGTATGTCTCCCCAAGCCCTTCGTACTGCACCTATATGTCCTTTTCTACACTGAAGGATGGAGTACAGACAGGTGCTACTGGTTTGAATCTCAACTTCACCATTTACTGGTGGTACAGAATCTCTGTCCCTTGGTTTCCTCATCTGAAAGTTTTGTACATAATTTGTTTATGTGGAGGCGTATAATGGAGGCATGTAAAGCATTTAGAAAGGTTGCTGGTGCATAGATAGTAGTTGCTCAGTAAATATTAGTTGTTATTACTCTTCGTCATGACTCTTCTTTTTTCCTTTCAGTGAAACCTGGTGTTCGATACAGAGAATTGGGAAACATTATTCAGAAGCATGCCCAAGCAAATGGATTTTCAGTAGTTCGAAGCTATTGTGGGCATGGAATCCACAAGCTTTTTCATACAGCCCCCAATGTACCCCATTATGCCAGTAAGTACTCTCCAAACACTTGGTCTTTGTTAGCCATTTATTCAACTCATATTTATTTAGACATTCAACAGGACCTACGATTTTGTACTGACTTACCTATAAGCTGTTAGACATGGACCGCCAAAATGTATACTTGCTCATACCTAGCACACATTTGTATCTTGCTTAAGTAACAGTCCAGTGTGTGTTTGCTGACTGTTGAGGGTGGTGGCAGGGCAGTTACTCTGTGATCCAGTTCCTCTTATCTTCTATCTGTCACTTCAGGTTACTCTTCTAATCTGTAGATACTGGGAAGGACGGGAAGTATGTTTGGAAGAAGGGGTATGTTTGGAAGGTTTTGATGAACCAGTCTGGAATTGGCATAAATCTCTTACATTGACTTCTCATTGGCAGGAATGCAGTCACAAGGCTGTGCTAACTGCAGAGGAGGCTGAGAAATGGAATCTAGTTGAGTACTCAGAAGAAAAGTAAACTAGTTTTGGTGAACAGCTAATAGCCTCTGCCATGGGTCTAGCTATCATTATTCTGATTCCTTAAATGAAACTGGTTTGGTTTGGTTTGATTTCGTACTGTACGTCAGATACTACTATTTGTTGGTATAAATTCAGGGGAATAAACAGAGTACTTTTCCTCAAGTTGAGTGGTGTTGGATAGACTATCAAAGGAAGTGTGGGACAGTTGATGTCTTCCAGAAACCTTTTCTCTTGGAGAGCCAGGGTATGCAGGAATAAGTCTGCTATTTAGTGCTAAAAAGGAAAACGGTCTACACTATGTGACCTGAGAAAAAATTTTATTTTTTATATATATTTTTTTTGAGAAGGAATTTTAATATGTATGTATGAGTCGTTGCTATCTAGACACTTGCACACAGCTTCTTGTGCTTCAGTTTTCTCGTCTTGAACAATAAATGGCACCTCCCTGAGAAGGGTTCGTAGGAGTGAGACAGAGAATATGTGGGGAGCACTTAATGTTAACTTTCAGAATGATCATGATGAGGATGATGATATACATTATTTCATTTGATCTAACCATTCTGAATAATTTCTTAGCCTTATTTATTTATTTATAAAGTTCCACTGGGTGTGGAGCCTACCATGGGCTTAAACTCATGACCCTGAAATCAAGACCTGAGCTGAGATCAAGAGTCAGATGCTTAACCGACTGAGCCACCCAGGCGCACCATTAACCCTATTTTAAAGAGCAGACTGTGAAGGAAGAGAGAAAGAAAGAAAGAAGGAGAGAAAGAAAGATTGATTATTTGCTTAGAGAAGTAACTTTATTCAGGTTCACACAGACTAGTAAATAAATTATAGGGCTAGGATTGGTACCTGGGTTCTGTCTTTCTAGAGGCAGTCTTTATTTCTGTACTTTGTGCTGCCTGGTGAGGACTGAAGTAGTTGGAGGCAGGTCCTGTGAGAGAAATACGGAACCATTGAAATTTTGGTTCAGTGGAGAAGATGAGGAAGAACATTCCAGGTATAGGGTATCATGAGCAGATGCTTGAGGTTGAGACTGAATAGAGACAAGATAAGTTGGGGCTGAGTATTTTGTGTTAAAAGCTAGCAGTAGGCAGTTCCAGACCGAAGATAATTGACTTCATTTGCAGGGATTTGCAAAAACATTTTTGAGCAGAATGACAAGGTGAAGTGCTATTTCAGGAGGACAGGTTTGGCAGTGGTATCTAGAACGTATTGCAGGTGTGAGCGACTCAGGCTAGCCAGCCCGATGCACAGTTGCTGCAGTTGAGATGTGAAGCTGGAAAATCCTAGGTGTCAGTCGTTGCGAAGAAAAGGGAAATGAGTGAGAAGCCTCTCAGCGGGAGAAGCTGGGGAAGTAGTTTAGAGCACAGCATTTGATATATATCAACAAACATTTACTAGCAGACCACAGAGTTCTTATTTAAGCTGTGAATTGTGCTTGAAATAAAAACTAGCAACAGAAAATAAGTTACTAACTTAATTCCTTCCTGGGAGGCCCTGTAGTGGTCCAATGTGCATTCCATTAACAAAATGGAGGTAGCTGGTGTGATTACAGTGATACAGGCGTATGTTTGTATATGTATGTGTAAAAAGAGTGTGTGCAGGGGAGGGGGTGGAAAAAGTCCCTTTACTTACTGAATTGACAAACTCAGGTTTAGATATGGATTATATAAAGAGAGACTGAAGAAGATAGAATTTATGGGAGAAGGGGATATGGGTCAGTGATGATTGTGTCCATAAAGCACATAAAACCATTTAATTAGTAAAAAATGATTCTGGAAAAAGAAGCAAGGACCAGACATGTACTTGTTTCGTAAATTTGAAACATTTATGAAAACTCCAGTGTAAATTGGGTTTGTGTAAATTGGGTTTATTTAAATTAGAATAGGTTGTGATCACTTTAGGGAAGTGTAAAAGAAAACTGTCTTTGTAAAGAGGAGACCTTTTGAAATGTAAATGATCCCTGCTTTGGCTTGTCGGTCCATATTCCTAACCGACTGAAGGTGAAACCAGGAAATTTTGTGTAACTTCCTTCTCTATGTAAGAGAAGTCCTTGTTAGTTTAGAGTGATGTCCTTTAAGTCATCATGGTTGGGAAGTGATGATGATAATACCCTATATTTAGAATGTATTTTACAGTAATTCTTTGAGGTAGATGGTAGACCAAGTACAGCTTTTAAAAAAGTACTTAGTATAGTATCTGCAGTACTATCGTCAATCAGATAAGGTACATTTGCTGAATGAGGTATGTTGAGAAACTGAAACCATGAGTCAAGTTGAGTGGGAGTTGTAACTTTTCTAGAATAATGAGTCAGTGGCAGAAACAGGAGTGGAACTAGATTTCTCTGTATCAGCACTGTCTGCTCATAATGTCTTATTAGGCACATATGTAATTTAAAACTTTCTTGCGGTCATATTAAAAAAGTAAAAAGAAATAGGTGAAACTAATTTAATGGTCTGTTTTATTTAATACATTGCATTCACAGTGGAAGTATTTCAACATTGGGTCAATGTAAAAATGATCGAGATTTGTTACATACTTTGTCTTTGAGATTGACTCATTTTTTTATACTCTGAGCCGATACCATTCTGACTGGCCTCTTTGCAAACACTCCTTGGTTTAGTGCACTGGCTGCAGTGGGACAGCTCAGCCCCAGAGGCCTTTATCCTTTTCCTTTCTGTGACACCACACAGACACTCTTGACATTAAAAAAATATACATATATCTCCAGGGATTATGACCAGTTCTTTATATGTAGTAAGTTGCAGTCACTGGGAAAGAAGGTTCATGGGATTAGAAATAGAAAGTCAAAATTACGTTTTGCCTCTCAGATTTTATGACCATTTACAAACTCCTGATTTTAAAATCTGCAGTAAGTGTATTTTGGCAATACCTAAGATAGTGGGGAGCAGCATGGTAGCTCTGCACAAGGAAGATGTGCAGGTAAAAACGTGTGGGTGAGATGAGACCATACCCAGGAAGAATGGTGTTTAGTAGATGCAATCTCCAGATTGCATCTCCAGAAGTGTCCTTTCCTGAAGTCCCCGTGGTGAGAGCAGCCTGAAAGCCAGTGCCTTTGCCATCTCGTGGTCAGGCAGAGCAAGTGCAGCCTCTTGTTCGCTGATGTTCACATCCGTTCTTGTTTTTGAATTTGAACTTTAACCTGGTTCTCCATTTTTGTCTGACATTGTCTCCAAAGATCTGTCCCTATTATTACCTTTTAGCCTTTTTTGGAGGATGGCAGGTCTGGATACTGGAATTCATAGTTGTGTTTCTCATGATGGTCCTGAAAAATACTCTCATGTTCACGCACAATGTGTACTCTTACCAATGAGCTGTTCAGGAGCACACTGTTGAGTTTTTGCTATGTTTTGAGAATTTTATTTTCTTTAATTTCAGAAAATAAAGCAGTTGGAGTGATGAAAGCGGGCCACGTATTTACAATTGAGCCAATGATTTGTGAAGGTGAGAAAAAGGGTTGCTGTAATGTCTTTTAATTGTATTTTTATTTACTTTTAGTTATTCATGATCAGATTAGTAGTCTGCTCTGTTTATTTTCTTTTTGGTTTATTTCCACTTCTGTCCCATCTCAAGCTCAATTCAATATCATGTAGAGAACTGAGACTTGTAAGGGTTGTCAAGAAAGCAATCCTTTCTGCCTGCTAATTCTGCTCTCAGTAGATGCTCAAGTACTTGAATCCCAGTCCCTTTTAATGAAAGACTCTATCAAGGGGGGTGTTGTTGACAGTCCTGAGTCTCCACCGTGCGGAGCTTGCTTGGTGAGGGTCCAGGTGGAGGAACGAAGAAGTAGAGCCATTCACTTTGAGACAGACACAGGTATATGTTTAATTCTCCACAACGTGTGAGGTAGGTGCTGTCCCCATTATGTAGAAGAGCAGACTGATCCTTGTTTAAAGTCACGAGCTAGTTCTATGACAGAGTTTGTCTGACACTAACCTCAGGAGCTGTTCTGCCCCTTCAGGTTCTGTGCTCAGGCCGTCTGAGGAAAGCACAGCTCAGACAAGCTTAGTGCTGGCAGATAGGTGCCCTCACTGTCACTGGTCCCCATGGCAGGCTTGTGGTCATGATGAAGATCCAGTGGCATGATTAGGACTTCTCACCCAGAGGCTCATGTGTTCCCTTCATCTTTCTTCTCAGCCAGTTCTCTGCTGGATTAGGGGTTGCAGTGAGGCAGTGGTAGTGGGGCCCGTGTGTCCTGGGGCCTCACTGAAGGATACCTCCTTTCTGGATCCTTCCAGTCTTTTTTATAACCTGATCTTGGGAGTGACATCCCATTATTTCTGCCAGATTGCAGTCACTTAGGAGTGAGTCACTGAATCCAGCTCACAGACTGGTTTATAACATGGTACTTTGCTGCCTTTTCTGTAAAGTGGAAATGACATTCTTGAACCTGTCAACTCCCCAGGGCTGCTCTAAGAATTGAGACGATTTATGGTAGCACAAAATACCTTGTGTATCTTAGAGAGCTATACAGATGTAAGGTATTGTTTTTGTCATCCTCATGGAATAACAATGAAGTTCTGATCACATGGAACCAATTGCAAGGGCAGTAAGTATGTTAGACAAAGGCAAGGAGCTCAGAGGAAAGTGTTTTGGTCATACACCTGTTTTCGTTAACTGGCACCTAGTTGGTGAGACATAATGTGGTATTTCCAGGTATGAGCAAATAACTTTCCAAGGAGCCTGGTCAGATAGTCATCAAATTATAATGCATATACTTCAGTGTAGCTCAGTGAGGTTAAATCCTACCTCTGGAGTGGAAAGTTTCAAATCCAAAGAGGAATTTGTATTTTCTCAGGATAATATCCAGGCATGTTTTACTTGACATTAGTGTAAAGAACCTGTTTTAAGCAAATCACAATAAAGTCAGAGGAGTATTGTATCTTAAATCAGAAGGTGAAAACGTTACTCATTACATCAGAAAATACCCAGTCACTTGTCTTTAGATGTTTGACAAAGCATGAGTTAACTTTCTTCAAGCTGCCTCATATTTTTTCTTTTTAGGCTGGGATTTAATATTGTAAAAGTAGGTTACTTCACTGCAGAGTTTATGTTCTGGGATTTTACTGAGTCAGTGAGACCTAATCTTTGATAAAGATTACTCAGAATGAGGGTTGTATTGATTTTTTGACCTCTAATTTGGAGACAAAGTAAGTCTCTGTAAACACAGTTTCATAGCAATATCCAGAATTGTAGAACTTTCTCATTTTACTTCCACCTCTCTCCCCCACTCTCCTTTTCTCTCTCTCTCCCCCTCCCCGTGCGCCCCCCCCATTCTTTCATTGTCTTAGGGCTGTTTTCACTGTCCCTTAGTATCCTTTCTCTAGTCTTAGCCCCTCCCTAACCTCTTTCGCCTCACTGTAATTTCTTAACTTCCCTCACCAAGCTCTTAGCCCTGTCTTCTGCTTAACAGGAGTGTGTGGTCCACAGAAATTACACAGTATAATCTGTTCTCACCATCTGTGTGCCTGCCATTTAAAAATAATATCAGGAATCAAGTGCTATAATAGAAGTATAAAAAGATTATATTCTTCACAGTATGCATTGGCTGTAGTTTAGTCAGATGCCAAAGTTAAACCAGAAAAGAGCTAAGTTCATTAATTCAATTTTTAACTCATAGTTCTATAGTGAGTGGTATCAATATATTTTCTGAAATGAAACCCAGTGCCTTTATTTTGGAAATACCATCTTGATTTGATATTTGGGAGGTATAAAGAACCTGAAATTATAACATATCCAAGGAAATTTAAAATGTCATCATTACTTCATTGGACTAAGGACCAAAATCAAGTTGGAAGGACTAAAACAGTTGAAGTATAAATAGGAATCTTCGTTATTATTACTGAAGTCTAGTTGACGTGAAGTCTGTTAACGGTAGTTTCAGGCATCCAGTAAACATACTGATTGGACAGTACTGTATCAGTGCCCATCATGGTAAGTAAGTATAGTCACCATCTATCACCATATAGCATTACAATATTATTGACTGTATTTCTCATGCGGTACTTTTCATCTCTGTGATTTGCTTATTTTATAACTGGAAGCTTGTACCCCTTAATTCCCATTATCTATTTCCTGCCCCCCCCTTTCTCCCACCACATACCGACCCTCTGGCAACACCAGTTTGTTCTTTGTATTTAAGAATCTGTTTGTTTGAAAATTCGTTTGTTTTGTTTTTTAGGTTTCACATATAAGTGAAATCATAGGGTTTTTTTCCTTTGTCTGACTTATTTCACATAGCATAATACCCTCTAGGTCTACCCATGTTGCAGCAAATGGCACAATCTCATCCTTTTTTATGGCTGTGCAGTATTCAATCGTGTATGTATACCTTATCTTCTCCATTCATCTATCAGCAGACGCTTGAATTGCTTCCATATCTTGGGTATTGTAAATAATGCTACAATAAATGTAAGGGTGTATGTATCTTTTCGAATTACTGTTTTTGTTTCTTTAGGTAAATACCTAGTAGTAAAATTACTGGATCGTATGTAATTCTAAATTTTTTTTTTCAAGATTTTATTTATTTGATAGACAGAGATCACAAGTAGGCAGAGAGGCAGGCAGAGAGAGAGAGAGGAGGAAGCAGGCTTCCCTCTGAGCAGAGAGCCCGATGTGGAGCTCGATCCCAGGACCCTGAGATCATGACCTGAGCTGAAGGCAGAGGCTTAACCCACTGAGCCACCCAGGCGCCCCGTAATTCTAAATTTTTGAGGAAACTCTACACAAGTTTTCACAGAGGCTGCATCAGTTTGCATTCCTACCAACAGTCCATAAGATTCCCTTTTCTCTGTTTCCTCACCAGCACATGTTATTACCTTCTTGATTTTAGCAATTCTGACATGTGTGAGGTGTTATCTCATTGTGGTTTTGATTTACATTTCCCTGATGCCAAGTGATGAGAGGGAGGGAGAACACGAGAGTGGGGGAGCTTCAGAGGGAGAAACAGATTCTCCACTGAGCAGGGAGCCTGATGCGCGGGCTTGATCTGGGGACTCCAGAATCATGACCTAAGCCGAAGGCAGATGCTCAACTGACTGAGTCACCCAGGTGCCCTTCTTCTGCCCATTTTTAATTGGATTATTTGTGTGGGGTTTTTGTTGTTTTAGTGTATAAATTCTTTTCTTTCTTTCTTTCTTTCTTTCTTTCTTTCTTTCTTTCTTTCTTTCTTTCTTTTTTTTTTTTTAAGATTTTATTTATTTATTCAACAGAGAGAGAGGGAACACAAGCAGGGGGAGTGGAAGAGGGAGAAGCGGGCTTCCTGCCAAGCAGGGATCCCAGTGTGAGGCTTGATCCCAGGACTCTGGGATCATGACTTGAGGCAAAAGGAGGCGCTGAACGACTGATCCACCCAGGCAACCCTGGTGTATAAAATCTTTATGTATTTTGGATATTAACCCCTTATTGGATATATCATTTGTGGATACCTTGTCCCATTCAGTAGGTTGCTTTTCTGTTTTGTGGATGTTGTTGTTCGCTGTGCAAAAGCTTTTTATTTTGGTGTAGCCCCAATAGTTTTTTTTTTTTTTTTTTTTTTTTTTTAGATTTCTCTGTTTATTTGAGGGGGATGCAAGGAGAGGAGCAGAGGGAGAAAGAATCTCAAGCAGACTCCATGCTCAGCACAGAGCCCAAGCCAGGACCCAGTCTCATGAAGCTGAGATCATGACCTGAGCCAAAACCAAGAGTTGACACTTATCCCACTGAGCCACCTGGGGACCCCCTGTAGTTTATTTTTGCTTTTGTTTCCCTCATCTGAGGATACAATTCATAAATATGTTGATGAGGCTGATGTCTAAGAGATTACTGCCTATGTTTTCTTGAAGAAGTTTCATGGTTTCAGGTCTCACATTCAAGTCTTTTATTCATTTTGAGTTTATTTTTGTGTGTGGTGTTAAGAACACGGTCCAGTTTCATTCTTTTGCATGTAGCTGTCCACCATTTGTAAGTAGGTGTCCTATAGTGAATTTTCTAATTGTTTCTGTGATATCTCAGCATATGGGAGTACATGCAAATACACTTACCTCAAGAGTTTGTTGAGAAAACTGAGTGATAGAATTAAGAAACTGTTTTGTTTGTGTGTTTAAGGTGGATGGCAGGATGAAACCTGGCCAGATGGCTGGACCGCGGTGACAAGAGACGGGAAGCGGTCTGCTCAGTTCGAGCACACCCTGCTGGTCACAGACACGGGTTGTGAAATCCTGACGCGGCGACTCGACAGCACGCGGCCTCACTTCATGTCCCAGTTTTAATTCCTCCTGAGATGGCGCATCTCGATAATACCTTCTGGCTGTACTATGCATTTTATAGAGAGTACAGAATGGAAGGGGAAAATTTTTATTACTTGTTTTGTTTTGACTATAGATAAGGAAGGACTCCACCTTTGGATGAGTGTCCTCCAGAACTTGTCTCGGGTCTGGAAAAGCTGAGAAGAATAAAGGAGACATTCTCAACTCTTTTCAGTGCTCCCCTGTCCCTCCAGAAATCTCTGCACCCCCGTTTTCTCACTTGGCCTTTGAGCACTTTTTACTTAAACCTGCTTCTAGTTGCTTTTATCACTGCCACAACTGGGCCAGCAAGAGCCAGCTGTTCTCCAGGTGAATGTGGAAGATGAGAATCCTTGAAACTTTAGCAACATATGTTGTTCCAGATTTTTTTTTATTCTATATGTATGGAAATATATATGTATACGTTTTAAATTCCATGTATGTAATTACCGAACACTATATGACCTGGGTTTGTGTTGATTCTGCTCTGACAGGGTTATATGCTGTCATAAGTGGACCCATAGTTTGCAGTGATTCATTTCCCAGTTGGGAATTGGCCTCCCTCCTTCCCCATGCTGATTATTTACCCTTGTAATTGTGTGTAAGGAAGCACTCAGTCATTGAGACTCTCTCCAATGTGGACTCTGTCAGTGAGTGGACGTGGCAAAATTCACTTTGGAAAAGGGTTGTCAGCTTTTTAAAAATCTAGTTTATGGCAAAAATAGCCATGCTTCAAATGGTAACCGACTGTTGCAGAGCATGAGAATTTTGTAAATGTTGCTATTTCAGACCTCTGTTTGGTCGAAATGGGAGGGAGAAAGCTCCCTTTCTTCCCCTCTGTTTTATTTCAAGGGCACACCTTGGAGATATTCAGAGAAGGGTGAAGGTTGCACTGTGGAGGTTGATGGGAAGAGACAGTTCTGAAATCTCTTTAGCAGCAAGCAGAGTTAAGTCTGGTGGACTGTTAGCTTCTGACATTTAGCAAACCTGGTACTGATGAAAAAGGAACTTCTTCCGAGACTGGACTGTTTCCTTGCGGTAGCGGTGCAGCTGTCCTTGGTGTGTTGAAAACACACTTTACCTTTACGTAGTTGGGAACCTCCTTAGAAATGACCTCAGCTGCCCAATATCTGTGTTCCTTTCAGTAGTTCAGTCCAAATGGGAGTGTATCCAGTGAACACATATCAGGTCGAAGTTACTGTCATTGGAGCGTACTTGATTACTGGGTATCTGGTAACTTTCTTTAAGATAATTTGATACCACTGACATGTTAATACGAGAACATCTTTCCCAGAGTGCCTCAGACCTTTATTGCTTTAAAAGAATTATGATAATGTTTTCATTACTTTTATTATTTTAATGATTTAGTGAAGTGACTGAATCTGGTATAGACTTTGGGGGTATGTGTGTGAAGTTTTTTATCAAACTGTAATATTTGTGAATGGAATGCCTTGCAATATGAATGTTAATATAATGTGTAAAGGGAGATTAAAAGTTTGAGTGATTATCCTGCTGTGTAGTCATTAACTTTGCTGCATTTGTTGGGGATTTCAGAGGGCAGTGGTGGGAATAGGGTGGGTGATTTCATAATCTCAAATAAACTCCATGACCATTTGAGTAAAAAAGATTCCAGTACTGTGTTTGTTTCAGCAGAGTCTATCAGCAGCATTTGAGATGCAACCATATTTTTGAGAGCTAATTTTAAGATCGAGTGCTGAAAATTTAGGGGAGCATCTTATGTACTGATTGTGGAATTAACAGTAAGGGCTTCTTTAATGTCTGTCCTTAGAAAATAAGCTCAAGGGGAAAAAGTCTTGTTGGGATAGTTTTGGAAAAGATAAACCAACACATTGGTGATGATGCTTTTTTCGGTTTGGGAGATTTCAAAACAATATGGACTCTAGTCTAAATGTAAATATCTAATATCAGATGTTTCTTAGATTTAGATGAAAACATCAAGTTATATCATTCTGCCAACTTTTCACCAAAATAAGTCAGTAAATTTAAGTTTCCATTTTTTGGTGTTAACTTTTAAAATAATAAATACATTTTTTCCTGCTATTCCTTCATCTTCCTTGGGATTATAATTTAGAAGCAGGGAAACATGTTTGCCTTTTATCTTCATTTTATGTCTTTTGCTGATAAAATGGATTAAGGTACATTAGAACCCACACACTGACACTTCTATACCATTTGCCACAGGTCAAAATTAATAGGAAGAGGGTTAGGAATTGTTTGCTATCTTAGCTTGATTCATTTGACCTGTAACCACATTTGGCTTTTCTTTCTGTTAGGTGAGAATAGAAGGGCTGGTGCTTCACTTGGCTAAGGTCCCCCAAATCACCCTCCTGGTATCTGCTGTTAACTTCTTAAAAATATATTTTTTTTACGTCCAGCCTTTTATTTTGAAAATTTTCAGATTTACATAAAAGTTAAATGTATAGTACAACGAAATAATCCTAAATCCTTTTCCTGTGTTCAGTGCCCATTACTTGGCTGCATCTCTCTCTTGAGGTACTTCCTTTTGAAAGAAGTTGTTCCATACTTCTCTCATTACTATTGCAGCCCGTCTGTTAGAAGGTAAGCACATTTCCTGTCTGATCATAATACAATTACGGCACCCAAGGAATTTAACATTGATACAGAATTCTCTTAGAGTACACATTCAAACATGAGTCTCAATTTTTTGCTAGTGTTCTTTAAAGCTTTTGTTCTTCTGTGAAAATCCAGGATCCAAACCCATGGCATTTGGTTGTCCCATATCTGTAGTCTTCTTTATTCTAGAACAAGCCTAACTTTTTGGTGTTTTATGGAATTGACACTTAAGCAAGCCAGTTAGCTTGTAGAATTATGTATTTCTCTGTTTCTCATGAGTAGGTTCACTATAAGTATTTTGGCAGAAGAGTGAGCTGATGATATGCAGCATGTCTTTTTCATGGTATCACATGAGGAGACACAATGTTATTGTCACATTGCCAACATAAGTTCGGTCATTTGCCTTGTCAGATCTTTCCATTTTAAGGATATCTTTTCTTAAGCAAATAATCTGGGAGGAGATATTTGGGAGATCATTTTGGTATCCTGTTCACTCCATGGTTTTAACATTCATTGATAATCCTTGCTGGGGTACATTATTTTATTACACTGGGGACTGCAAGTTGAGATTTTCTAAGTCTAGCATTCCATCTACATTATTAGCTGTCACTCTTTTACAAGGAAGCATTTTTTTTTACCCTCCTACCCATTGCTTTTGAGTATCCATATGAGATCATCAATTCATAAAAATTCTGTAAACATCAATTCTTATAAATCAATTACTGTAATTGATCCAAATTTGGCCAGCAGAAGCAACTTTCAGCTTATTCATGTGTCATTTTGACCTATGCCTACCAGTCGTTTCACACTTTCTTGCTTTTTTCCATAACAAGATGTACGTTTATCATACAGTTTTCCTTTCCCTCAATAGGACAGGCTGTTTCTCCAAGGAGCCCTACTTCCTTTTCATGGGAACTGCTATTTGGAAATCAAGATCTGGGTACTACTGGTTGTCATTGTTTCCAGTCACTTTCAGGGAACTGAACAAGGAAATGCATTTAAAAAAAAAAAAAAAATCATGAGTTCATTCTGATACTTTTAAATCTACCACTAATCTTCCTCACCTTTCCCTGTTTCATATTTGTGTCTGCTTTATCCCATGGTGGGAACTTTGGTTCTCAATAACATTAATATTTACTTATTTGCTTGAGTCTATAAGACATGTAAAATTTAGAATTACTCTATCAGAATCACTACCAACAATGAACCTAAGTACAAAATTTGTGATTTTTACTAACTTGGAACATGACTCACTGTGAGAGTACAGAGTATTGGTTTAAAAATTACATGAAGTAATTTTGTTCCTACTATATTCAAAATTTCCTAAACTGAGCTACTTTTTAAAAAAAAAATGTTTTTAATTAACATATAATGTATTACTTGTTCCAGAGGTAGAGGTATGTGAATCATCAGTCTTACACAATTCACAGCACTCACTATAGCACATACTCTCCCCAATGTCCATGACCCAGCCATCCCATCCCTCCCATGCCCCTCCCCTCCAGCAACCCTGTTTGTTTTCTGAGATTAAGAGTCTCTTACAGTTTTCCTCCCTTGGTGAGCTACTTTTAAACAATGAATACAGTGAATGTTGGGGGGAAAACATACAGTAGGAGGAATGGGGGGGTATATTTTAGTGGTCTGGGAGTTAGAAATATTGGAACTGTTTGAGGTAGTGTGATACGATTCTGTCTACATTTGGTGTTTGACTTCTACCACACTCTAACTATAACAGGAGCAAATAATACCACTTTGTAATGTGGATATATGGCCCATTTTGCAGTAGAGAAGAAAATCTGGACATTGATGCCTTAGGAACAAATTGTTTCACAATGTAGGCTACATTATGCTAATATCCTAAAGGTTTTTAATGTGTTGTTTCATTTTAAAAATAAACGTGCAAGGAAAGGTTAGCTTAGCACAGGCTCTGGGGAGAAATTCCCTGGCTCTCCCATGTTTGAACTCCGAGCAGCAAGCAGCCTTTGGTGGCATCCTTCCCCCCCCTTCCTCTTTTGGTGCTAAGTATGACAAAGAAGAATGGGGGTGTGTATTTGGTTATTTTGAGAAAAAGGAAGCAGGAATTAGGTGGCCTTGGCCCCCTGTTACCATTTGCTTTTGGGGGACTGTGGATGAGCAAAAATAGAACTGTCAGTCTATGGCGATTCTGTGGTTATATTAAAAAATGTATCAACACTGGTATATCTTATTCAGATGTGCCAAAAAGTCAAGTCAGTGGAACACTTGAGGAAGGGCTTCCTGGAAAGTTACCAGTAATATGTTTGTTATAGCTTGAAGTATTTCATTAACTTTTTAAAAAATGGATGTTTAATCTTTTTACCATTGTAAAGTTTTCCGGAGAGTAATGGCTTACATCTCCCGAGTGCTTAGCCCTTTTACTGTTACCCCAAGAACAAACAGGCTAACACTTCCAATACCTGTAGATACATCTGTACTTTGGTGTCATGAGAAGAGCACAAGACCAACAGTCAGGACCCCAAGGCTCTGATTTCTCTAATTTTTTACTTGGTTGCCTGACTAGGACAAATCATCGTGCTTCTCTGTGGAGAACTCCAATTTGTAGAATGGTAATCATAACTTAGGAACTGTTTTATTCTATGGATAATGTTGACTGTAAAATTCACATTATTTCAATACCTGGGTCAGGGGTCAACAGAAAATAGGATAGATTTTTTTTTTTTTAATTAAGATTCTATTTATTTTTGAGAGAGAGAGAGGGGAGCTCAAGTGGGGGGAAAGACAGAGGGACCCTGATGTGGGGCTTTACCCCAGGGACCAAGACCTGAGCTGAAGGCAGATACTTAACTGACTGGGTCACCCAGGTGTCCCTCAGGGTAGAAAAAAACTTTATTAGTAAATCTGAGCCCTGAGTGATTCGGAGGAAACAAAATAGCCGAGGATAAGAACATTTAGTATGAAGATGTGTAATTTAGAGAAAGAGCAGTAGGTATTTTAGAGCCCATTTTCACTGTTGATCTTGCTTCATATAGCCTGGTTTTGGTAGTCAAGGACATTTGAGTCCATTCTGAACTGGAGGCGATTCTATGGTACATTAGCACTCCTTTCTTGAAAAGAATATGTGCAAAATTTATCTCATAAGGAATTCTGGTATAATGTCATCACCTTGATAAAAACCAGTCTGCTTAAAAGTCATCCCACCTGCTTTGTCTCAGAAAGAAAAGTTCTACCAAAGCAATTTGTATAATGGAGGACTTTGTATGTCCCTGTTCACTTTGTAATTATTTCTTTAAAGACACAATTTCCTTAGTTCTATGCATTTATTATCTAAATATCTCTTTAAATATAATTTATGTTTTCCAAATATGTTTGTGGTATACTTTTTCTAAATCTGATCTTGTGTATTAACTGAAATAAATTTGGCTGAATCCAGAGTTGGTCTTTTTCCCGGGTCACAAAGTGACTCTAGGCCCAAAGGGACTGTCAGTTACTTTAGGACTTTGATCATCAGCTTAACTGGCAGATTGGTAGGCAAGCAGAAAAAGTTCTGAAGAATTCTGTGCATGGAAAATATGTTCCCTCTATTCCCAAATCAACAAACGTTTTCAGAATTACCAGCTATGTATACTTTTGCATTCAAATGGGATAAATGGAAATAGCATTATGTATATTTTTTGGAACATTGTTTTGTTTGGTTTAAGTTGTACACACATTAACTGGTTCCCTGTGACTTGTTCTGGATATAATGCAGTTTTTTTCCTGCCTCCATCCCCTAAAACCTCATCATTCTATATGTTCCTACTTTATAGGTTAGTTCTCTGCATGTAATAAAGAACTTATTCTAAGTCAGACATGTCTGTCTTTGGACTATCTTACTCTAGTGAACATTAGTAGGGTTAAATAAAAAGAATAGCACAGCATGCTGAAAATAGATATGCAAATAAGATTTGAAAAATATTAGCTAGGTATAGTAAAAATTTTCAGTAAAAAAGATGCTTAGTTATTTTTATTTTTATTTTTTTGAGAGAAAGAGTGAGTGTGGGGGCGGGGAGGGGCAGAGGGAGAGAATCTCAGGCAGACTCCCTGCTGACTGTAGAGCTTGATGCAGGGGGTCAATCCCACAAGCCACGAGATCACAACCGAAACCAAGAGTTGGATGTTTAACTGACTGAGCAACCCAGGAACCCCTAAAATTAGTTCTTAATACTGTAAAATTTTAGGTACTTAAATTAAAAATACATTTTACTAGCTTTCATGAAATATATAATGGGTTAGCCATTTGTGTTAAAATTATGTATCTGTCCAAGAAAGCAGTTTAAGATACTTATAAAAAAAATTCTCAACAATACTTCCAAAGTGGTAGACTCCTAATTTTGGGCAACCAGGGTAGATTTGCTGACATACACACAGTGAATGGATTTTAACCATTTAACTATACCTTCTTCCAAAGCCAATAACATTCTAGATGCCATCCAAGAGGATGTATTAAAAGGATTTTGAAAAAGCTTGAAAGTCCCATGATCCAAGAATCTTTATAATAAGGATCTTATAAACTTGATTGTTTCTGCTAGTTCCTTGAATAGACAATTGTGCTCTCAGCCAGGAAATGCTCCTACTTCTTAAACTGAATTAGCTGGCTCGGGAGTATGTACTTAACTGTGACAGAAATAAAAAGTAAATTCTCTAATTGGCCAGCTACAAGAATTGGAGTTAATTATTTTATATTTAAAAATGGCTTTACTTCTCACACTGGTGAACATAAAAATGCCATCTCATTTGTGTATACCTCATGTATAAGAAAAGCAATGGGGAAAAAAACTTTTTAAAGAATTATTAGCTCTCCATTATTACCCTACATGTCCATTTTCTTAGTGCAATTGCTCAAGGTAATAATATACTTGGTTCCTGGAAGTCTAGGCTAAATCAAACCTGATTAAAAGCCTATTTCTGAAGCTTTGGTAGAAGCTAGTTTTAATTTCTTCTTTTGGTTTTCTCAGGGCAATAGTTTGGGGCTATTGGGCCCCTAGTGCACTCTAGCCCTCTAGCTAAAATGAAAAGCTAGGTTGCACTGCCTACAAATGCACCACAGAACCAAAAAGCAGAGGGCCCGACTATAATTGCCACTTTTCTACTTTTCAGTCAACTAGATGGTGCTCAGAAACACAACATTTTTATAGGAGCAATTAAGCCATATTGTATTAAAACAATAAAAAAAGCACATGGGTTCAATCCAACCAGAAGAGATGTGCATGGCATATCCAATGTGTTGATACAAAGACAGTCTGCAATATGCTTTGTGTAGTCTGAAAGGATATGTATCAATGCTCTTATATGTACTGAAACTTCTGGGAAAATATATAAACTTAACAGTCAACTACGTTTATATTGGGAAGGGAGTGTTGCTCTTCTTATATAGTTTTCTCTATTTGAATTTTCTAACCCTTGGATATGTTGCTTTTATGTTTTATTTTTTTCTATGTCAATGGATTACCTGGATGGGAAGATTATGAATCATTTTTGCTTCTTTATATTGCTTAGGATAAAAAAACATAAATGTTACCTAAGAGCACCACAAAAAGACTGATATATTTGACTCTATTAAAAATAAATATAAGATAGGGGTGCCTGGGTGGCTCAGTGGGTTAAAGCCTCTGCCTTCAGCTCAGGTCACGATCCCAAGATCCTGGGATCGAGCCCCACATCGGGCTCTCCGATCAGCGGGGAGCCTGCTTTCCCCTTTCTCTCTGCCTGCCTCTCTGCCTACTTGTGATCTCTGTCTGTCAAATAAATAAAATCTTTAAAAAAAAAATAAATAAATATAAGATATATTAAAGTAAGATATAAGATGGATGAAGGGCTGGCATCTATAGTAACGCCTAAAAACTACTCGGGAAAAGATAACTAATTCAACAGAAAAATGAGCAAAGTATGTGAATGAATACTTCACAAAAAAGAAAATACAAATGTGTAATAGTACTTTAGTAACTGAGGGGAAAGGCAGCTAAAGCAACAAAATACCATTTCATGTCCATCTCACTTGCTAAAGTTTTCAGCCATTTTGAGGAACAATCTGGCAATTTCTAGTCAAATTAAGATGCGCTAATCCAAGGATATATAGCGGACTCTTGAACAACACAGGGGTTAGGGCTGCTGACCCTCCACACATTTGAAAATCCACATATTACTTCTGACTCCCCCAAAACTCGACTAACAGCTTACTTTCAACTGGAAGGCTTAAGAAACAGCTGATTAACATATTTCTTATATATGTCTTATAAATGGTATTCTTACAACAAAATAAGCTAGAGAAAAATGTTAAAGAGAAAATACATTAACAGTACCATAATGTAAAAAATCCACGTGTAAGTGATCTGTGCAGTTCAAACCCATGTTGTTCAAGGGTCAGCTATACGGCCTAAGTAACTAACACAATCTGCAAGATGTACAGTGGTTGTCACCAGTGTTAGCAAAACAGAAATTGCTCTGGAAGTTGCTTTATGCCATCATTTGGACAGCAAGTAAATTATGTTATTTCATATAACTGAATACTATAGCACAGTATTAAAAACAGCATGACATGATTCATCACACAATAATGAGTAAAAAATGAAAGCTGCAGAATGAGACAGTATCAGGGTTTCCATACCAAAGGCTAGAAGGTTAATGGATATGTATAAAGTATAACAACATGCACGAAGAGTGAAAAACACCAAATTCTGGGTGGTGAGGAAAGGATGTGGGCAGGTATTTCACAAGAAACCTCTGGGGAGGAAAGGCAATGTGATCTAGAATTGGGCAAATGTGAAAAAGTATCTGGAAACTTTGAAATTCAGTATATATTTTTAATATGCTTGAAAGTTCATAGAGCTGCCACCAACACACACACACCTTCTGCCCAGAAGGTAGTTTAATGAAGTTTAGTGCCCACTGTGGGCGAGATGCCATACTAGGAATTAGGAGAGTAAGTCTGAACAAGGCATGGTATCTGTTCTCAAAAATGTACTCTCACAGAGGCTGACCTGGGTTCTGATTAACTTTGCCCCTGATGGTGAGGGTTATCTGTTCCTTACTAAATGGGCCAGAGACTTAAAAGTTAAGCAAACATTACTGAGGATGGAAGAAGGCAAGGTTCAGATACTCACCACTGCCCTGTTTCCTCTAGCTTTCCTTTAAAGAATGAAGATAATGGGGACAGGAACCATGAGAATGAATTCAGCATAAAAGAGAGATAAAAATATCTACACATATGCAGAACTTATTTTTATTATGTTGGGATATTCCTTAATGAGTTGGCAATTATTCATGTGAAGGAGAGTTGAGAAATCAGATTTATGACTCTATTAGTCTTGTCCTTGATTAGAGATTTATGAATTATATAAAAAATACTGCCTAAAGTAGGTTGCTCTAGAAGTAACAGTAGAGAAGGCCTAGAAGGTCTTGAATGTCTAAGAGGCTGTGAACTTGGAAGATCTTCTCCCTGCTTGTCTGGCTGTTCCAGCTGGACCACAAGACTTAAGTACAAGGATGAACTGCTGAATTTAAAGCTTTCTCTGTTGAATTTAAAGCTTTACAACAGTTCGAATGCTGTAAGAGAAGGAAACAATAAATGGGTTTTAAATGCTATCTTTGAAGACCACTAAAACTATTTTTTTAACCCTCCCTCCATAAACCCTAAATCATTACTACATTTTATAATATGGAAGCTTACCTCTTTCCTGCATGCATCAGTTCAAAGGCTTCATTAATTTGGTCAAAAGACAGATTATGAGTCACAAATTCATCAACTTTTATCTTTTTGGACATATATTCAGACACCAACTTTGGGACACTTTCCACACTCTTCCATCCTAAAAGAAATCATACATCTATTAATTCTCCCAACAAATCTTTAGAGTATGCTTATTACTTAGAGGGTGACAGACATTTAAGAGAATAAATTTTATCATGAATTAAAAGGGAATGAAGACCTTCAAAATCAGCAGAGAGGAAGAAGAATTTAATGTTTGTCTTTAGTTAAGAAAATAGTAAATGCCTTCCGAGTATTTTCCTTTTTCTGTATTAAGACTTACTAAAATCTCATTAAGTTTTTAGCAAATTGAGACAAAATTTTAAACTGCCTTGGACAGAACTATGGATATTTCACAACAAATTTACTTAGGTCCACAAAAGAAAGATTTCTATAATCGTGAAATTCAAGGAAGAATAAAACTGATGTGATACATAACTTTATTCCTTTGGTTTTAAATTTAGCAATGAAATTAGGGATAGCATCTCACCCTAGAAAACTGTGAAACTGAAAACAAAAGTGGGAAATTTTTAGCTATTTAAGATTTTAAACAAAATCAGGGGCTTCAGCCTTTCACTTATACTGAAAGATGCAATAAAACGACAAAGAAGCCTCTCCACCTTTTAAACTAGGGACACTTTGTAGCTTGTTTCAATCCACTTTTGAGCCTTTTCCAAATCTCCCTCTTAATATCTTCTACCAATCACTCTTCTCCTAAGAATTATGGGCCTTTTTCTTTGTCCTTTAAGAACAAAAAAGTGTGTGTGTGTGTGTGTGTGTGTGTGTGTGTGTATAATATTGATTGATTGTAGGCTCCATGCCCAACATGGGGCTTGAACTCATGACCCCAAGATCAATAGTCACATGTTCTTCCCACTGAGCCAGCCAGGCACCCACTTCTTTCACCTTTAAATCTCCTGGTAACCGAGACAAGTACAGCCACCACTATTCTCTAGACCAAAACTTCTATTTTCATCTGTGGGTCATATTTTAACAACACCCACTGGGCCCCAGTCCTCCAGTTTATTTCCCAACCAGCATGTGCTGGGAGGATGAGGCTTCAGTGAGGGGTTAGGATCAAACCCCAGGCTCAGTCTCCCAGGCTTAGAATGTCCTTTCAAATGCAGATAAGAACCTGGGAGGACGTGTGACCTTAAAAGTCTATTCTAAGATACTCAAGTGAGGCATATATCTAGTTGGAAAAGCAAGTTTAGTCAGCTTTATATATTTTTCTTAATAGAAATCCTTTATTTATTTTAAGATTTTATTATTTTTTTGAGAGAGAGCAAGACAGAGAAAGAGAGGGAGCTCACCTGAGTCAGGAGACGGGCAGAGGGAGAAAGATAATCTGCAAGCAGAACTGAGCTGAGCCCAACGTGGGGCTTGATCTCACAACCCTGAGATCATGACCTGAGCTGAAACTGAGTCAGACACTTAGCCGACTGCACCACCCAGGTGCCCCTTGACTTCTTTTTATGGTGAATTCTACAGTACAGAGACAGAAAACTTTGGCCAAACTCCTCATACTTTCCTGATCTTTTCCTCTGGGCTTCAAACAAGTGGACATAATACGGACAATGGGGATCTTAAGAGACACTTTGTTAAATACAGATTAAAAACTCATGCTATGTGATTTTTCACCCCTAAAAGAATGGTAAGAATATGTGTGTGTGTGTGTATTTAAAAACCTATAAAAACTTAAGATTTCATTCATTCATAATTGTTGGGATATAAAAGCATGATTTGTGCTTCTTAGCTGAGCAACCACGAAAAAGATGGAAATGATTTTTCAGCATTCTACCAGTAGTTAGGCAACCGCAACCAACCATGAACTTTTTAGGATCACAAAAGGGAAAAATGATCAGTCTGGCAACTTTTCAATTTTATTATAAAGTTTGGTGTAAAATAGTATTTTCAGGGGCGCCTAGGTGGCTCAGTCATTGAGCGTTTGCCTTCATCTCAGGTCAAGATCCCAGGGTCCTGGGATCGAGCCCTGCATTGGGCTCCCTGCTCGGCAGGAAGCCTGCTTCTCCCTCTCCCACTCCCCCTGCTTGTGTTCCCCCTCTCACTGTCTCTCTCTGTCAAATAAATAAATTTAAAAAAAAACCAGTACTTTCACATTAAGGCTTTGTATTGGTTACTGCTGAAGTCAGTACTATGTAGACAGAGGTATGATCACATCCAGCGACAGCTGCACTCGGGAAAGAGGAGCAGAAATGCCAACAGTTAAGTCCAGAGCGTAACAGTGTGGCTGACACTGTTGTTTGTGTATCCTGGAACCAACTCCTCACTCCTGCCTGACCCCCAACTATTTCCTCATCAACAGGATACTGACTGTGTGTGCAGAATGTGATCTTGTGCTTCACAGGAAGGTGAGCATCTCCCCGGCCCCGGGGTGAGTACTGAACGAACGTGAAACCCTCCCATTACAGCAACTATGCAACAACTTGTGATGAGAAGGTAGTCTATGAAAATTCTTGTTAAAACAAAACAAATAAAAATCAGCTTGGGATTAAAATTCCGCCAATGGAAATAACAATAGAGAAAATGTGCTCATCCACTGAATTACCTCCAAAAGCAGTGCCTTTCCACGTGCGGCCTGTTACCAGCTGAAATGGGCGAGTGGAGATTTCTTCACCAGATGCAGCTACTCCAACTACGACGCTGACACCCCAGCCTTTGTGGCAGGCCTCCAGCGCTGCTCTCTGCAGGCAGAGATAGGACCAAATCACAGAGGTCAGCGCATCTGGCTGAGAATATCAGCAAAATAGCTTTGCGGGGAGAGAGTGGTAGCTCAGAGCTTTTTAAGAAAATCACAACAAAATGATCATACTGAATATTTAGTAAATATAATTTCATTCAACAGTATTTTTTAAAAAATTATTAACCTGGCTAAATATTAACACAAAATGAATTTAAAGCTTTTATTTGCTGTCTAGTGTTTTTTTTTTAAAAGATTTGATTTATTTGCAGAGAGTGAGCAAGCAAGCACACACAAACAGGGGGAGCGGCAGGCAGAGGGAGGAGCAGGCTCTCCGTTGAGCAGGGAGCCTGACATGGGGCTTGTTCCCAGGACTGTGGGATCAGGACCTGAGCCAAAGGCAGATGCTCAACAGACTGAGCCACCCAGGCGCCCCCTGCTGTCTAGTTTTTAAAATAAATCCTAGTTCAAAATTCTAAAGACTTTAATAAAGGAAGCTGGTGGAGAATAGTGATACTCCTGCTGAGTATCAACTCTGTGTGAAGGAGGTGTCATTACTGTCTGCATTTTACACAAGAGGAAACTGAGCTTTAGAGAAGCTGTTGCTTGAGGTTAGTAAAGTGGATGTACAGCTAACCCCTGAACAACACACAGGGACTGGGGCACCCATCCCCCATGCAGTCGAAAATGCACACATAACTCCCCCCAAATTTAACTAATAGCCTACTGTTCACTGGAAGCCTTACTTATAATAATAATTCATAATATTCATAAAATATAAAATAATTTATAATAATATAAAGTCAATCAGCCAATATTTTGTGTATTTTATGCTCTATTCTTATAATAAAGCTAGAGAAAAAAAGGAATGAAGTGAAACATACCTACCATGACTTTTACATTACCAATGCACTCGAAGGAATAGTCCACACCCCCGTCAGTCATTTCAATGAGCACTTCCTGGATGGGTTTACTGAAGTCCTGGGGGTTAATGCATTCAGAAGCTCCAAATTCCTTGGCCCTTGCAAATTTATCTTTATTGATGTCCACACCAATGATCCGGGATGCACCAGCCACCTTACAGCCCATGATGGCCGCCAATCCAACTCCTCCTAGGCCAAAGATGGCACAAGTAGAGCCAGGCTCCACCTAACAGTAAAGACAGTCTATTAGGTACTCATTGCACAAGTGTCAAGGAAATCACTAGGTTTCTTACATACCAGGCCAAGTTCACTATTCTAGCAAAGCTCTGTTTTATCAAATTTGAAGGCCAATGTCTTACCTTGGCAGTGTTCACAGCAGCACCATAACCAGTTGAAATGCCACAACCCAGAAGGCAGACTTTATCCAAAGGTGCTAAAGGATCAATTTTAGCAACAGAGATATCAGCCACAACTGTATATTCAGAAAACGTGCTGGTTCCCATGTAATGTAAAATTGTCTTTCCTTTGCAAGTAAATCTGCTAGTACCATCTGGCATTAATCCTTTCCCCTGAGTAACTCTAAAGAAAATAAAAAAGGAAAAAGGCAGGGTAAAATCAGGTTTCCCAAAATGCACAGGAAAATCGATTTTAAATATGACAGAAATGTGTGCTATGACCCAAAGTCCAATTTAAAAAAAAAATATTTCAGAGAGAAAGAGAAGACAGCACAAACGTGCCAGAGAGAGCACATGCACACGTAAGCAGAAGGGGCAGAGAGAAAGGGAGAACTCAAGCATACTCTGTGCTTAGCACGGGATCATGATGTGGGGCTCATTGCACGACCCTGAAATCATTACCTGAGCTGAAAACAAAAATCAGACACTTAACCAACTGTGTCACCCAGGTGATCCCTAAAGTCTAATTTCTATTGTATTCGTTAATAATTTAGCACCTTTCAGCAATGCCTTATTAAGGAAACTTAAGAAAGACATTTGCCAACATTCAATATCCTTCTGGATCTTACTGTTGGTATTGAAGTAAATTTAACAGATACAGCTTACGGCAGATGAAATAATTTTAAAATTCCATCATAAAACTGTGAGCAAATATAACTTCTGAAAGCACAGAGCCAAAGCCAGAATCTACACAAGGAGAGATTATGAGCAATTATGCAGATCAGGTGATGAAAATAGATAGCCACACTGGCTAATTTAGATCTTTCAGGAGGCTTGTTTTTTCAAAACGGTCCTCAAGGATTCAAGTTATCTTTTCTTTCTGTTTTTTTTTTTTTTTTGCCTGTGTAGTTGGTAACACTAATGAAGGATTAAAAAAAAAAACACCTCACAAAGGACACCAGTATGATAAATGGTATCAAAAGTTATTTTTGACATTCTGAATAGATAGGTAATATAATGTCCTGCTTAGGAGTACAGGCCCTAAAGTCAAACACACTTGGGTTCAAATCCTGTTTGATCTTGGGCCAGTTAATTAGCCTTTGTGCCTTAGTTTCCTCATTAGAAAATGGAGAGAAACAATCATATTTTCCTTACAGATTGTTATAAAAATCAAATGAGCATTTGTAAAGCATTGGCACAGGGACAATACTAATAAATATTTAATAAGTTAATTTAATAACTTATTTAATAAATATTTGTTGTTTTTAGTAAAAACAATGTACTATAATTTGATGTGCATTCTTAAGCTAATCTTTTGGAATACACAGAATAAACAAATACACAGATGAAGAGAAAATGGATTGCCTCTAGACATAAGAGCATATACATTCCCTTGGAGAGAAAAATAAGACCAGAAACAAAAAACTATGTGACAAAGCTCTACCACAAATAACTTCTATCTTTAAGAGAACAACTTAAGTTTGTTTAGCCTTCCTTAATGTAAGAAATCACTTCTGTTCCAGAGGAGTTTCTTTAACAAAAGGTGACATGGGATACATTTTATGCTTTGAAAGGACTTGTCCCTCTGAAAGGTTACAGACAGCCACAAAAAGTCCATTATCACTATTTTACTTGATAGGTCCCAAGCTTTTAGACAGTGTTTGAAATTATCTTTCAAAACAAGATTTGTTTTGGTTTTAGCTTTGCCAAAACTAATTGGACTTATGTTATAAAGTAAATGGAATCTCGTTTCCCAAAAATATAAGCTAATTTTATCAATGGCACTAGGAAACAAATATGAGAACACATGGATTTTCCATATATGACTCAATCTTCTAGGTCATGGACACAATTCCAATGTGTGTGTGGGGGTGTGTTCCCTCACACACAACACTGAACAATTCTTGGACACAGCAGGGTCCAAGAATTCCAACTCAATTCTGACACCAGCTACCTGGAGAGCCATCAGGTTCCACAGATTAAGGACTCAGTCCTGTAGGACTGCCCCTACCCTCTGCTTCAAAAGCCAGTTGCAAGCTCCAGGCTGTTACAAGGGCCTTTTTTTGTTTTTTTTTTTTTTGGAAAGATTTTATTTGAGAGAGAAAAGAGAGTATGTGCAGGTGCATGCGTGCATATGCCTCGGGGGAGGGGCAGAGGGAGAGGCAGAGACTCTCAGACTTGGTGCCAAGTGCAGATCCTGACACGGG
Organism: Lontra canadensis; assembly: GCF_010015895.1. Taxonomy (NCBI): domain Eukaryota; kingdom Metazoa; phylum Chordata; class Mammalia; order Carnivora; family Mustelidae; genus Lontra; species Lontra canadensis. The sequence continues at coordinate 106,418,436 of NW_022630995.1, read as the reverse complement.
ACTCGACCCCACAACCCTGAGATCACGACCTGAGCTAAAACCAAGTGTAGGAAGCTCAACTGACTGAGCCACCCAGGTGCCCCATGGAACCTATGCTTCTGACCCATAGGCTACAGATTGGAGGTTCCAAAGACTTCCTCCTTAGGTTCTTTTAATTCTCCAGAGCAGCTCACAGAACTCATGGAAACACTTCTGTTATTAAAGGATATGATAAAGAATACGAATCAACAGCCAGATGAAGAGATGCATAGGAGGTATGGGAAAAAACTGAGGAGCTCCCACATGCTTTCCAGGTATGTCACTCTCCCCAGTCTCCATGTGTTCACTAGCCCCAAAGCTCTCTGAACCATCCTTTTGGGGTTTATGGAAGCTTAATTATAGTCATGGTTGACACTGGCCATTGGCTGATTCAACCTCAGTAGCCCCTTTTCCTCTACCAAAGGCCAGGCCGTTTGTAGGTTTCCTAACGGTTTTCCAAAGGTCACTTTTACTAATACGATAAAGACACCTTCATAGCCCACATCACAGGAAATTCCAAGGGTTTTAGTAGCTATGAGCCAGAAACCATGGCAGAACACCAAATATGTATGAGAAATATAAATCTGGTCATCTAAATGAAATCACGGTATTATACTCAGCAATTCTAATCTTAGGAAAATACCCAAGAGAAAGTAGTGCATATATTCACTAAAAGATATGCACAAGAACGTTTATAGCAGCATGAGCCACGAGAGCCCCAAACACTGAAGGAGCAACTTAAATGTCCATCAACAGGGGAATGGCTAGAGATAAATGAATGAAATATGGCAGAGCAACCTGGATACATCTCATTGACATTCTGAATGAAAGAAACCGGAAAAAGAGCACACAGTATGGGATTCTATTTATATGAAGTCCTGTAGCAAATGAAATGAGAACAGTGGTTCCCTTTGAGGGAGGCAGGTACTGACGTGGAAGGGATAGAATGACTCCACAGGGTGCTGGAAGGGTTCTCGATCTTGATCTAGGTGGATATAGGTGTGTATATACATAACAATTCATGGAGCTGTACACTTAAGATTTATAGACTAAGTATTTTATTATATATGTTCTACCTCAAGAAGAAGAAAAAAAAGGTGAATACATGGAGATCTTAAGTAGCCTCAAAACAGAGTTAAGTGCTGCTACCTTACTACAATAAAGTAAGCACCTTTTTCTGTGTAGTAAGGGGTTATGTTATCTCTCGTAGTCTTCCTAGTAACCTATGAGTTTTATTACTTGGATCTCATGGACAATAAAATGGCTCTTTAAATGGTTTTATTTAATTTCATAAGCATGTCCCTACTTAATGTATATTTTGGCAAATTTAGCCTAGTGTTATGGAAGGAGAATGGGTTCAGAAAATTCTGTTTTATCTAATAGTTATGATATTGGGTAAACCACTTAATTTCTGAGTCTTAATTTTCTCATCCATGAAAATGGGGATATGAGTGATAAGGTTGCCACAAGGCTGAAATGAAATAATGCAGGTAGAATATTCTGTATACATTGCCACACAATTACTTATTATTTTAAGAAAAAAATCACAAAGATACTAACCTTATCTTCTGGCAAAGGTTTGTTTTAGGGTTTAGACAAAATTTGCATTCTCCACACTGTGGGATGTAAAGTGGGATGACAGTATCACCTGGGAAACAAATGCAAAGACACTCTCCTGAATAGGGAAGCTCTGTTTCTAAATGGATACATCAGCCCCTGTAAATTCCCACTCCTGTCAACTCGCATGGCTTTCCAAATTAACAGCTTCCACTTAGAACACAACCTACATAACATCATTCAGACACCACTGACTATACAAGAAGTACAAGTTTTCAAAATTTTGATTGAAATGAAGCTCTTAAAATTGTAACCGGAAAACAAGGTCATGGGCTTTGAAATATCGATTCACTGCTGAATCTTCAAAAATTCTTGTATAATTGTTCAAAACTGGCTTTGGGAATAAACAGTTTCAGAAGAACAGTAGTCTGCAAAATCCAAAAGAAAAAACTCTCCAGTATTTGTACTTCCCAGATAAGGAATAAAATCGTTCTTGACAAATGACTCATGTGATAATCTGTTCATGAAGAAACAATGTATAGCTTATTGGAAATATAATTTCCTTGCAGAAATTAGTTGAAATTATGAAATCAAGTGGTTCAAATATCCTCCTTACCTGCCTTCAGCTTAGTAACTCCTTCACCAACACTTTCCACAATTCCAGCACCTTCATGTCCCAGGATCACTGGAAAACTCCCTTCAGGATCAGCCCCACTCAGGGTATAGGCATCGGTGTGGCAAACTGCAGTGGCAATAATCTAACAGGACATTAAAGAGCATTTATGTGTGTGTGCATGCAATTCAGAGTGAGATACAGGTCAAAGGCAAGGCATTTTTAATACCGTATTTCACTGATTCTAAGACACATTTCTTTGATATTTTAACCTCTTTGAAAATCAGCATGTGATTATAATCTATGGCCTCTTAACAATTAGAACTGACAGCATTTTTTAGTGATCCATAAAAGTAATGGTGTGTTTATATGCAAAGGAAATGGTTTTTCTGTCTCCTTTCCAGCGCAGGCTAGCAAGAGCAGGTAAACATGGTGACTTTATGGGCCCTGTGCCTCCAGATATGGAGAGGAACATGACCTGTGTACAAAGCAGGTGGAGCCCACTTCACTGCTGGGATCCTCCTGACTGCTGACAATTGTGATTTCTAAGGAGGTATGTCCTACTTCTGAAATATGACAGGCTACTTATTCTAAGCCCAAATTCAGAGCTTTTAGTGAAACTGACTCCCTCTTTAGCAACCACACACAATTTCTACTGAAATAATCCTTCATTCCTATCTCTCTGGTTTTTAAAAAGTACCTTATCTTTCTAAGCACTAAAAGCACAAGAAAGAAATCTGGGAGGAGTGCCTAGGTGCTTCAGCTGGTAGAGCGTTTGCCTTCGGCTCAGGTCATGATCCCAGGGTCCTGGGATTGAATCCATCCAGCCCCATATTGGGCTCCCTGCTCAGCGGGGAGTCTGCTTCTCTCTCTCCCTCTGCCACTCCTTCTGCTTGTGCACACACATACTCTCTCTTAAAAAAATAAAATCTTAAAAAAAAAAAAAAGTATGGAATGCTTGTATTTATGCTTCTCTGTTTCTCACCTATATACCTGCTATTTGTTAGTAGCATCCTATCGCTCTACATCTCATCTTAGTACATCCCAGGACACATTTTCTTTTTCAGTAGCAAAATCACAATCAGGTTAATTTCTGAACTTAAGGAAAAACATCTAAGCCTTGTAGATTTCAGATTCCTGGGTCCAAGTTGAATAGGATCTTAAAAAGTTACTTGGCCCTGGTCTCCTCCACTTGGTATTTGATCCCTGGGAGCATGAGCGTTTGGAGGTGAGATGGGGAAGGTATACTCTGATTCAGAGCAAAAAAAAATTAAAAACAAAACAAAACAAAACAAAACCCTTACTTTTCTAGAATGTTAGTTTTACTCAGTGGTCACTACTTTAAAGTATTAATTTTGCATCAAAACAACAGAGTAGAATGCTAAAAATATCCAGGTGACTGCCTTGTGCAACAGCCTTTTCTCCACGGGGATCTTCCTTTCTCTGCCACAGTAGAGGCTGAGTAGGACTGGACTGATCCCCTGAACCCTAGCCTTGCCTGCAAGGGTCAGTACATTTTAAAGCTCTCTAAGCAAGCGGATTTCACTTGGCTGTTGCTCCAGTTAAATCAGGAGCCTCTTTCCAAATCTTATTTAAAACCTTGTCTAACAACTGAAGACCATTTCTACTTCTGTTTCTAAAGGTCTTCATACATTTTAAGCCATGGGATCAGGAGAAAAGGGAGCATTTTACAAATTCATCTTAAACACGGGCTACAGAAGGTCAGTTGCAATAATCCATTGATCCGTGGGGAAGGTTGCTGAGTTCAGCTCAACATCAAAGCAAAAAAGATGGAGCAGTGTTGCAAAAGCGAACTGGGTAAAATAAGAGGAAGATGTTGTGATTCTAAGGTTTGATGACTTTCGATACCTTCTCCTTGACACTGGCCTTTGGGATTTATCCTCAGAGGATTCACCTACCCAGAGACCTAATTTTAAGTCTTCTCTTCCAGGGCCTTAGATGTATCATTACCTTAATTCGAACTTCATGAGCCTTTGGGGGTGCCACCTCTACCTCCTCTATGGAGAGAGGCTTTCCTGCCTCCCAGGCAACTGCAGCCTTGCACTTGATAACCTGAAATGGGGAAAAAAAGAGAGCACATTGTTTATCCTCCTGCACTAATAATGAACTACTTATTAGTTAATTTAGGTCCTGAGGAATGCTAATCTTAGAAAGTATACCACACACGAAAACTCTACACCCCGAAGTGATAGGGAGAACTATTTTGCATGTTTTTAGATTTCATATAAATAATGTTCATGGAAAAAATTTAATTGAGATGATCACATGGTCAGATATAAAAGCCTCTTTTGGTTAAGAAGTTTTGTTAACCAAATAATTAATGGCTTTCTACAATGCATAAGCAGGAGCACATCAAGAATACAGATTCCAGGGGCACCTGGGTGGCTCAGTGGGTTAAGTGTTTGCCTTCGGCGCAGGTCAAGATCTCAGGGTCCTGGGACTGAGGTCCATGTCCGACTCCTGGCTCAGCAGGGAATCTGCTTGCCCTTCTCCTTTTGCCCCTCACCCCCACTTGTGCTCTCTCCCTCACTCTGTTCTCTAATAAATAAATAAAATCTTAAAAAAAAAAAAAGCATACACATTCCAAGACAATCTGATTTAGTAGGTCTGGCATAGGATCCAAGGAATCTGAATGCTTAACATATACCCTAGAGGATTCCTCTAAGGCTGGTTTAAGCTGACACTGGTTTAGTGCAAAACTGCAAAGTGGGAAGAAGCATAAGGAGTAACAGAAGGCAGGAACTTTAAAATACTACATCTACTCCTTTTAGCTGTTCTATACAAATACAGTAGCCACTTGCCATGTGTGTTACTGAGGAGCTGGAAAATGGCCAGTCTGAACTGATACAAACTGTAAGTGTAAAAGTTACTCAGATTATGAAGACTTAGTACAAATAAAGTAGAAGTATTTTAATATTTAAAAAATATTAATTATATATCATGATAGTAACTTGAATACAGTAGTTCTTCCTTATCTGTGGAAGCTACCTTCTCAGACTCTCAGTGGATATCTGAAATTATTATGTTTTTCCTATACAAATATACCTGTGATAGTTTAATTTATTAATTAGGCACAGTAAGAGATTAACAATGATAATAAAGTAGAACAATTATAATAAGTTATGTGAATATGGTCTCTCAAAATATCTTATTGTACTGTTATGTAGTCACCCTTCTTGTGATGATGTGAGACAATAAAATGCCTACATGAGGTGACATGGAGTGATGTAGGCACTGTGATGTAGTGTTAGGCTACTAGTGACCTTCTGACAATAGGTCAGAAAGAAGATCACATATTTCTGGACTGTAGGTGACTCTGGGTAACTGAAACAGTGGATAAGGCAGGGCAGGGGGTGGTGTGGATTACTGTATAATGGATTAAATTTTTATCCAATTTTCATGTGGCAACTAGAAAAATAAAAATTACATATGGGACTTGTATTATATTTCTATAGCATAGCATTGCCTTAGAAATTCTAGTCAGTACACTCCTCCTTTACCAGAGAATCATGTGTAATGAGGAGAGTTTAAACATTTTTTTTTTAATTGAAGTATGATAAACATTGAATATTATATTAGTTTCAGGTGTACAACATAGTGATTTGATGTTTATATACATAAGGAAATGATCACCACAGTAGGTCTAGTTATCATCTGTCACCATACAAAGTTATTGCAATATTTTCTTGACTTTATTCTTAACAGTGTACTTCACATTTCCATGACTTCTTTATTTTATAAGTGGAAGTTTGAACTTCTTAATCTTCCTCACCTATTTTGCCACCTCCCCAACCCCGCAGGAAAGTTTTGATTAGTTCACATAATGCTTATGAAATCTGTTGACAGAATAAAGGTTGCAAACTGCTGGGTTTATAGGAGACAGACTTGAAAGTCAACAATTCCAACAAGTGTAAGTTAAAGGGAGAGGCATAAAGTGCTACAGAATGCACAAAGAGGAGAAAGAGTTAACTTTGGTTGGTGGGTTTGAAAAATCTTCACTTTTATCTAGGATACCAAAGGATGAGAAAGAGTTACAAAAAGTGATAAAACACCTACAATTACAAAAAGCTATTGTGAGAAGTAACTGAAAATGAAGTCCCTAAAACTTCCTTGGCATTGTGTAGCTTTGCAATAATAAATCAATACTTATTAGTAGCAGTAGAACAAAGACTGGAGGAAAAGGAGAGTTGAACTACATGGAGAGATGAATGGCTTGTGTAAACTGGTGAGGCTGGAAATTATTGCTTTTAAAATTAAAATGTAGATATTAAATCTGATGGTCAAAAAATTCAGACATTGTATTAGAATCGGTTTCCAACTCAATGTATCATTAAAGCTCAAAACAAAGTCCTAAAGGTCAAATTTGGAATAGTCATGGATCCTAGAGAACTTAAGCAACATGAATAAATAATTCACCTATAATCTAAGTTTTTATGCCCCTTCCCCTCATTTCAGGAATGTTTGAAAGATTAACCTTTTCCTTTCAATGCCGATTCTAAGCAGAAAAGGCTCCACCCCAAATCCATAGACAATTGCCCTACTTCAACAATTGAACTATCACAGGATTATAATTTCTCACCTTCTTGGAACAAAGGCACTTGGTAATAAGGATAAACAACTTGCCAACTTGTTAAGTCTAAAAGATTGTCTACAGTTTACCGTTTCTTCTCAACTTCAACACTTAAGGTCCTAAATCTTTCTAGAAAATTTCTAAAGTTTGCAAAACATTAAAACACCAAATAACTTTTAATTATTCATGGTATTCGTATATTTCTGCCTTTCTTTATTGTCCAGTGCATATTTCAGGAACCTAGAATAGTCCTTGCACAGGAACAGACCTGGACCGGAATCTTGGCTACCTTAAAGTGACCACTAAGCACGCCAAACCTCTAAGCCTCAATTTTTGGTCTGTAAAATGGAGATAATACCCCGCAGAAGTGTCACGGGAGGATTAAAAGGATATAAACTTCTGGTGCCTTAAATGCTCAAAAATGTTACTACTGAAAGGGCTCTAGCAGTCTTTGGTGTCACCGTCACTGTTCAACTATGAATTACGATCATGAAACACAGCTATCATAAGGGTTAGACGCACAGGTTCTGCTACCAGCCAACTATGACCCCAGGCAAGTTAGTTATTTTAACACTTGCAAAGCACAAGCGCTCCTAAACCACTTCTAGCAGGAAACCGACCACCCCTGCCCCCCCTCTCTGCTGCCCTAGAAGCAGCAAAACCTTTTCAAGTAAGGAGCCAAACAAAGATTCTTTCCCTTCCTTCCTCCAGAGCAGCTCGCCCCAGGCACCGTTTCTGATCCGGCAGCTCAAGCCTGTCTGCGGGTCTCGCGCTCCCCTCACAGTTAGCGGCCGGGTTCCATCTTACGCTTTCCCTTTATCCCTTCCTTCCTAGGAGTCGGTCGCGCCACACAGGATGGCCTACCTGGCTCGCCATGGCCTCGGGCTCAGTCAGCTAGGGGCGGACATCCGGGGTGGGACCCACGGTACTGGGCAAGTGGGCGGGGCGTGCGCCTGGCGCTGGGGGCGCGGCGGGGGGGGCGTGCTCCTGGCGTGTTCCCGCCTCCGCCTGCACCGGGGGCGGAGCGTGAATGCGGGACTTGCTAGGCCTTCTTTGGTCGCGAGGGGCGGGCCCTGAGCTGGGCGGGGCCTGGGCTGGACGCGGCCGACGGTCTAGGACGCGCCCACGTGGTTTCAGCTCTGAAGTTGGAGGGGTTTCGCGCGGCAGTCAGGTTGGATGTGGAATATCTGTGCCTGAAGGAGTTTTCCCCCTGTAACTTTTAGCCCAGGCAGCGTAGATAAGGCTTATGAAGGAGAGAGATGGAATGTGAGGAACGAGGAATTTAACTGGAAGTACGTGAGAAACAGGACTGCACCATTTTGTGCTCCTTCTACACACTATTTGTGCGCTTGAGATGACAACGTGAGTAAGATCTAGCCCTTCAAAGGACTCTTCAATGGCGCGGGGAAACTGAGCTGTGAGGACAATGGTAAAGGGGACACAAAGGACGTACCCATTCGGGAAACTTCCCAGGCTCTATTCCAGCTGTTCTTGAAGGGCGAATAGAAGTTTTGGCGGTTAGCAGGATGCGGGGAGAGAACTTTGTGAGGAGGGGCACGAGTGAGTGTAAAGCCTCCGGAGCGTGGATGTATTTGATGTGGTGTGGTTTAGGAGTGGCCAGAGTGGAGAAAGAAGGTGGAGTATTTGCCAGTTTCTCTTAAACTCTATTGTGAATGCTGAATTTTTTTAAAGAATGGCTCTACCAGACCACTCTCTTCCTCTGCTTCATGGTCTTTTTCGTGGCTCATTTTGCTCAGTATGTATCTAAAGTGCTGGCGATCTAAAAAAAATTTCTGTCAAACGACTTTCCCTTCACTCCACTCTCATTTACATGGCTTTTAACTTATTTTTATGTAAGGACAGCTTCTAGGTTATGAATAAGGATGGCTGTGGTGAACTCCAGGCTTGGGCATACAACTGACTACTAGACATCTGTCTCCATTAGGGTATCTCCTAGTTATCTCAAAGTCGACTTCTTCAGAAGTCTTGTCATCTTTTCTTCTTAATCTTCCTTCTGTCTGTGTATAGCACCACCATCCTCCCCTCCCCCCCACTCCTCTCCTCTTTTAAAGATTTTATTAATTTTTGGGAGAGAGAAAGAGAGAGCACCAGTGGAGGGGAGGGGCAAAGGGAGAAGCACTACCCACTGAGCAGGGAGCCTGATACAGAGTCAATCCCATGACCCTGGGATCATGACCAGAGCCACAGGCAGATGCTTGACCTACTGAGCCACCAGGCACCCCCACCTTCTTGCCCCAAGCCAGAAACCTGGAAACTGCAACTTCTCCCAGACACTCAGTGCCTCCACTCAAAATGTCACCAAACCCTAAATACCTCTTATATCTTGTGCCTTCTCCCTCTCTCTCTCTCTCCATCTCCCCAAATTGGTTTCTTTCCATCCCCCACCCCCCACTGCTGCTGCCTTACTTTGTGCTGTCATCACCTCTTACAGGGTTTCTGAAAAAGCCTCCCATCTGATGTCTTTGTTGTCAGGCCCCTGAGTCTAAGGCATTTCTGACTAATTGACCCCTTAGTGATCTTTCTGAAACACACACCAATTCATGCCATTTTCTTTCACCTTTAATAGCTTTTGAATCCTAGTTATCTCTATATGCTTATTTTCTGCTCTTCTACCACACAAGTCTCATTCCAATCTTATGGAACATTTGCATTTTCTTAAAAGGACTGTTCTCTTTCTTGATTCCAAGCCTTTGTATATAATAGAACTTTTGCCTGGGATGCAGTGAAAGAACGCTTTTAGCAAAGAGTTAATGTTCTTTTCCCTACTATAGTTATATTGTCTATTTTCTGGGAAGAGGCATTTGCATTTTTGTGATACCTTCCTAGTTTGCTAATTTCTGGTCTGACATATAAGGGGATTGAAAGTTGTCCATCCATCCTAATGAGTAAAAAGCTGAACAAACTGAGAAATCAAAAACTCTTCTTAGATCTCTCAGAGAGTTGAGAACTCAGGGTAAACCAATGACCCCAGAATTGGAGTTAGACAAATACAGAAAATCACAACTTTTTGGAGCAAAAACCCACCTCTGGGGGAACCAGTACTGGTATTGGAAAATATGAAGTGTAATTGATGAATTGCTGGAGGCTTAGTGTGGATAAGTCTGAGAATTAACTCCAGAGAGATCTAGACATTTGCGGGGGTGGGGGTGTTCCCTCACACTTTTGTGACTTCAGGGAGTGTGCGGTGCTTCACCTATAAGTGGCCTATCAGAATTGAAATAGGGTCTTGGGCAAGCTGCTCAGTGGGAAGGAAGGGAAGAAAGTTTTGTTTTTGCTCCTTACTTGAACCTAATGGAAATGAAAGCACAATAAATTTGTGGCAGGTAGTGAAAGCAGTGCTTATAGGAAAATTTATAGCTTTGAATGTATATGTTGAAAAAGAAGAAAGATAAAAATCAGTTTGCTAACATTCTGCATTAGGAAAGTAGAAAAGGAAGAATATATTAAGTCCAAAGTAAGCGGAAGAAAAGAAATAATAAAATTTAGAGTAGAAATCAATGAAATTGGAAACTGGAATCAGTTGAGAAACTCAACAAAAGCAAAAGCTGGTTCTTTAAATAGACTAATGAAATTGATAAGCCTTTAACCAGACTAATTAAGTACAAAGAGAGAAACACAAATTACTAATATCAGAGATTAAAAAGGGACATTGCTACAGATATCATGGACACCCAGAGGATAATAAACTAATACTGTGAACAACTGTATAATTACAAAATTGTTAACCTAGATCAAATGGACAATTCCTTGAAAGACACAATCTGTTTAAAACTCACATAAGAAAAAATTGGTTATTAGAAAAGATATATCTATTAAAGAAATTGAATCGGTAATTAATAACCTTTCAAAACAGAAAACACCAGGTTCAGACGGGTTCACTGGTGAATTCTACCAACTGTTCAAGGGAAAGATTATGCCAGTTATTATAATCTTTTTCAGAAGACAGAAACAGAGGAAGGTAAATATTTACTAATTAATTCTATGAGGCCAGCATTACCCTAATAACAAATTTAGACAAAGTCATTACAAGAAAAGAAAACTACGGACCAATATCTCATAAACAGAGGTGCAAAAATTCTCAACAAAATATTATTAGATTGGTTACTACAATTTATAAAAAAAGTATATGGTATGACCAAGTGGGATTTATTTGAGGTATGCAAGGCTCATTCAACATTTGAAAATCAATTAACATAATCTGTCATATCAACAGGCTAAAGGAAGAAAAATCATGATCATATCAATAGATGCAGAAAAAGCATCTGATAAAATCTAACACCCACTTATGATAAAAACTCTCAGGAAACTAGACATAGAAGAGAACTTCCTCGCTTGATAAAGAACATCTACAACAAAACTACAAGTAAAAATATAATTAATGAAGAGAAACTAAAGGCTGTCTTGCTAAGATGAGGCACAAGGCAAGGATGTCTTCTCTCACCATTCCTTTTCAATATTATGCTGAAAGTCCTAGCTAATGCAATAGGACAAAATAAAATACAAGGTATAGTGATTGACAAGGAAGAGATAAAACTATTCACAATTGACATAATTGCCTATGTAGAAAATCTGAAAGAATCCACATAAGTCTCCTGGAACTGGTGATTATAACAAGTTTGTAGGGTACAAGGTAATAACCAAAAGTTAATTACTTTCCTATATACCAGCAATGAACAAATGGAATTTGAAAATAACAGAATACCATTTATGTTTGCTTATGAAAAAATGAAATACTTAGGTATAAACCTAACAAAATATGTTCAATATCAATATGGGGAGAATTTGCAAAGCTCTGTTGAAAGAGATCAAACAAGAACTAAATAAATGAAGAGATACTCTGTGTTCATGGAAAGACTTGATATTGTCAATATGTCAGTTCTTTCCTACTTGGTCTATAGATTCAACACAATCCCAGTCAAAATCCCAGCAAATTATTTTGTAGATATCAGCAAACTTACTTTAAAGTTTATATGGAGAGGCAAAAGAGCCAGAAGAAGTCAACATAGTGTTGAAGGAGAAGAGCAAAGTTGGAGGACTGACACCATCCAACTTCAACACTTACTATAAAGCTATAATAATTGGGACAGTAGGTTTTAAGTAAAAAATAGACAAATGGATTAATAGAATATAGCATCCACAAATAGACCCGTGTGAATATAATGAATGATCTTTGACAATAGCAAAGCAAATATGCAATATACAATACAGGAAATACAGTATTTTATTTTTTTAAAGATTTTATTTATTTGTCAGATAGAGAGGGAGAGTGCGCACAAGCAGGGGGAGTGGCAGGCAGAGGGAGAGGCAGGCTCCCTGCTGAGCAGGGACCCTGATGTGGGACTCCATCCCAGGACCCCGGCATCATGACCTGAGCCGAAGGCAAGTGCCTAACCCACTGAACCACTCAGGTGTCCCTGATACAGTCTTTCAAGAAATGGTGCAGAACTACTAGATATACACTGCAAAAAAATGAATCTAGACACAGACCTTCATCCCTCATAGAAGTTAGCCCAAAATAGATCATAGACCTGAAAGTAAATGTAAAACTATAAAACTTCTAGAAGATAACATAGGAGAAAATCTAGATCACCTTAGGTATAACAATGATTTTAAAATATAATACCAAAGGTATGATCTATAAAAGGAATAATTGATAAGTTGGACTTCACTGAAATAAACTTATGCTCTGAAAGATAGTGTCAAGGGAATGGGACAAGCCACAGACTGGGAGAAAACATTTACAAGGCTGTTTGATAAAGGATGGTCTTCCAAAATATACAAAGAACTCTTAAAACTCAACAATAAGAAAACTAATAATCCAACTTAAAAATGGGCAAAAGATTTGAACAAATTCCTCATCAAAGAAGCCATATGTATGGCAGGCAAATATGAAAAGGTATTTGACATTACATGTCATTAGGGAATTGCAAATTAAGACAATAATATGCACTACTACACAACTGTTTGGCCAAAATCCAAAACAGAACACCAAACGTGACAGGAACTCTGATTTGTTATTGGTGGGGATGGAAAATGGTAGGGCCACTTTGGAAGACATTCTGACAGTTTCTTATAAAACTGAACATATTCTTACCATACTATCCAGCAGTCATATTCCTTGATATTTACCCAAATGATTTTGTTCATAATTTCCAAAACTGGTATATGAATATTTACAGCAGCTTTATTCATAATTGCCAAAACTTAGAAGCAACTGAAGATCCTTTAGTAGGTGAATGGATAAATAAACTGTGGTTCATCTAGATAGTGTAATATTGTCAAGTGCTGAAAAAGAATGAGCTATCAAGCTCTGAAAAAACTTGGAGGAATCTTTAGTGCATATTACTAAAGGAAAGAAGCCAATCTAAAAAGTCTACATACTATATAATTCCAGCAATACAACTTTCTGAAACAGACAAAGCCTTGGAGATAGTTAAAAAAAAAAAAAAAATCGGTGGTTGCTGGGGTTGGGGGGAGGAAGGGATGAATAAGTGGAATAGAGAAGATTTTTAAGGCATTGAAATTATTCTGTATGATGATACTATAATGGTGGATACATCATTACACTCTTGTCAAAACCCATGGAATGTATAACACCAAAAGTGAACTGTAACCTAGAGTCTGGACTTTGGGTGATAATGATGTGTCAGTGTTCATCAGTTGTAGCAAATGTACCATTATTGTGGGACATGCTGATAGAGGGGCAGGTTGTGTCTGTGTGTGGATTCGGCAGGTACATGGGAACTCTGTTCAGTTTTTCTGTGAATCCTAAAATTTCTAGAAATAAAATATATTAAAAAATAGACAGAATTTATAAGTAGATGTGGAAGTCACATCTACTTTCTATGAGAAGGAAAAATTGATTCAAGGTGAAATCAGAGGCCCTCAGTTTCATTAAGGAATTTGCTAGTGTGGACTAGATGAGAAATAACCTGACCAGGTGATGTTTTCCAAATACAAATCACAAAACAGGCATAGCAGCAAAAGATAGAAGTAATAGGGAACATCAACCTCCAGGCATCATTTAGTTAAATTCTTGATCTATGTATCTTGCCTTCTGTTTCGTCTAGTAGAAGAGAGTAAACAATGATTTACACTGCTAACTTGTACTTAATTCTGACTCTCAATAAAAAAGTTCAGGGCACCTGGGTGGCTCAGTGGGTTAAGCCTCTGCCTTCGGCTCCGTTCATGATCTCAGGGTCCTGGGATCGAGTCCCGCATCGGGTTCTCTACTTGGCAGGGAGCCTGGTTCCTCCTCTCTCTCTCTCTGCCTGCATCTCTGCCTACTTGTTATCTCTCTCTGTCAAATAAATAAATAAATTCTTTAAAAAAAAAGTTCAGTTTATTTTGAACTGAAGGACTCGTTAGGTGACGATGACCCATCATTTTTTTTTAAGAGATTTTATTTATTTGACAGAGAGAGAAATCACAAGTAGGCAGAGAAGCAGGCAGAGAGAGAAGGGGAAGCAGGCTCCCCGCTGAGCAGAGAGCCCGATGCAGGACTCGATCCCAGGACCCTAGGATCATGACCTGAGCCAAAAGCAGAGGCTTTAACCCACTGAGCCACCCAGGCGCCCCTGACCCATCATTTTTGACTTTATAATAGCAAATAAGTGTATATAATCAAACATTTCAAAAAGTGGAAGTATATTTCATAAAGCTCGCAAGAAAGATAAATACTGAACAAACTGAAAGAAGAGTTCACGAAGCCATAACTATCTTCTTCATTTTCAGGGGAACTATACCCCCTTTGCCCCCCCGCCTCCCATTCTAGTTGACATTGCTTGTGTCCATGCTCCATCTGAGAGGCAGAGATAGCCAGTGCTATAGACCCCATGAATCGGAACAGAAAACTGAGTTGAAGGAAGCCTCAGATGGGTTTACATGAGAGAACCAGAAGTGGCTTGTACTGATTCTGATAAATTGAAGGTTCCAGAGTTACCTAACAAACCTTTTCTCTTGGGAAACACATAGACACATAGCATACAGAGGAGATGGATATTTAGTTTGCAGCTACAGATCTAAATTATGTTGTGCAATTTTTCCTGTTACTTTTCAAGACCAACATATATCATAGAATCAGGAGGTCAGAGAGTTCTCAGGGGGCTCTGTGATCCCACATAAGTAAACTTTCTTTGTATTTTTTTAAGGTAATCATATATTAGAAGTTATTCTTTGTGGTAAATAACCTGAGCTTATCTTTTTTGGACAGGAACTTTGGAGACTCTGGAAAACCTGACACGCTGGAGAAGTATAAGGTATAATTTCATATTGTCTCAGTTTTGACTAAGAACTTGAAGGCTGAACAATATAGGTGACAAAATTACCCTCACATTCTAAGGCAAGGTACTAACCTACCTTATGTAGGACATACTAAGACACAGGCAATTTCTTCTCTCAGCATTAGCTCATCTCTTGTTTCTGAGCTCTGTAAGGGATGGCAAAGACTTCCTGAAGAAGGGCAGAAATAATTAGGAGGGACGATTTCTTTGGAGAGAGTTGTCAGTGTGCTGTATATGTCCTTCCCACCTTCTGGTGAGGGTGATGGAAGCACTTCCTTCTCATCTGAAGCCAAGAGAAGAAAACCACTCAAGAAACTTGAAATATATTCTCTGGAACTTGAATAACTCAAGGTCAGGTATCTGAAATAATAATAATAATAATAATAATAATAATGTCAGGCTAGAGGCTGGCTAGAGCAGTCTGTTTGGTGGCAAAATGAAGTAGAGGAGAATTTAGTGGAGTCAGACACACAGGTGTGTTTTCCCATGGACCAAATGTGGAGCCTGCAAAGGGATACAGTTGTAGATAATCTTAAAAGAAACTTCACCAAAGAAATCCGCCTGGAGAGGGTAGGTGATCTTGGTGGAAGTCGGGGACTGAAGGCAAAGTCTTAGTTGGCTGGTTGTGTGAAGAATCCAACCTGTAAAGAAATTGTAGGTAGGAGGTCCCTAGTGGGGTAGAGGGTTCTTTGTGAAACCCACAGAAATTCCCCACTCAAGAAGGAATCCAGTATCTCTCTGAAAGGTGCTGCACCCAGAGAGCACCAATATCAGATTGCAACAGTAGTTACTGGTCGTGTAGAATACAGTGTGTTCCTCCAAATTTCCCCTCCCTTTGAGTCTGAACAATGGAGGAGTTTGAGCAGTAGCTAGCAAGTGGTGGGAGCGATGGAGCTTGAACAGGAGAAGAAGAAAACCCCTTGTTCCTTCCCTACTGCAGATTTCATTTCCTGGGGTAGTTATGGCAGCCAAGCCTGTGGTGGTGGTCCTGTGCCCAGGGATGGTATGGTTCAGTCTGTAGCATCTGGAGCCTGATCAGATCAGTTCTGCATAGGCTTGGACATAAATTTCAAGCTGTATATTTCTGAAAGTGTTTTCTAGTCCTCTTGATAATACTGTGGCTTATCCAATATCTTTTTTGTTTTTTTTTAAGATTTTTATTTATTTAACAGATAAAGGGAGACAGCAAGAGAGGGAATGGGGGAGTGGGCCTGGGAGAAGCAGGCTTCCTGCTGAGCAGGGAGCCTGATGCAGGGCTTGATTCTAGGATCCTGGGATCATGACCTGAGCCAAAGGCAGATGCTTAATGACTGAGCCGCCTAGGCACCCCACTACCCACTATCTTTAAAACAAGTTCCTTATCATTTTAAATTAGCCAGAATTGATTTCTGTGACTTGCAAGGAAATCAGTCAAAAACAGTGCTAGGAATTTTGCAAGAAAACAGACATCAGTGGGTTAATCTGGGATTAATTATCTGACCTGGTCGAGGCTGAAAGCAGTGAAAATTCAGTTGATTCTAAAGGAGCAGAGCATCTCTAGGTATGCAGGGATGGATGAAATAGTTAATTAAAAAATCAACTCTGATTTTCTGGAATGAAGTGAGTAAGTATTGGAGACAATGCCTTGGGGACTACTCAGTTTTTGCTGTAGAAGAGTATTAAAGTGTGTGAGTCATTCAGAGCTAGAGCGGGTAGATGGTTGCTTCTAAAAGTGCTGGACAGTTTTTAGAGTAAGATCCCTTACTTCTTTGGTTAGATTTATTCCTAGGTATTTTGTGGGTTTTGGTGCATTTGTAAACGGGATCAATTCTTTAATTTCTCTTCTTTCTCATCATTAGTATATAGAAATGCACCTGATTTCTGTGCATTGATTTTATATCCTGCCACTTTGCTGAATTCCCGAATGAGTTCTAGCAATTTTGGGGTGGAGTCTTCTGGGTTTTCCACATAAAGTATCATGTCATCTGCAAAGAGAGAGAGTTTGACTTCTTCTTTGTTCATTTGAATATCTTTTGTTTCTATTTGTTGTCTGATTGCTGAGGCTAGGACTTCTAGTACTATCATATGGTTTCATTCATATTTGGAATATAAGAAATAGCACAGAGAATCAATCATAGGGGCAGGGAGGGGAAACTGAATGGGAAAAAATCAGAGAGGGAGAAAAACCATGAGAGACTCTTAACTATAGGAACCAAACTGAAGGTTACTGGATGGGAGGAAGGTGAGGGGATGGGGTAATTGGGTGATGGGCATTAAGGAGGGTGTGTACTGGGTGTTATATGCAACTGATGAATTACTCAACTCTACATCTGAAACTAATGATATATTGTATGTCGGCTCATTGCATTTAAATTAAAAAAAAAAAGAAAAAAAGTGCTGCACAGTTTAATGAAAGAGAATGATAAATTCTGGTTGCTCTGTGATGTCAGGGCTCTCGTTTAGCTGCTCTGCTCTTCTGTTTTTCCTACCATGGTTGTAAGATGGCTGCTACAGTTCCAGCCTCTCATGTCCTTACATGACAGCATCCAAGGGTAGGAAGGAAAAGATCTTCTTTTTCCTCTTCCTTTTTCTAAAATCAGGGGAGAAATCACTCCCCAAAGCCCTCTAACAGACTTTCCCTTGTGTCTTAACAGAATAGACCACGTGTCTATCCCACATCAGTCACTAGCAGAGAATGGGATTAGACCATTCATAGTTTAACTCTTGGGTCTGAGGGAGACTTCTACTTTCCCTGAGTTCATTATTGCCTGTTTCTGGAATGAAATTGGGGTTCTTTTCGTAAGGGAGAAGTGAGGAATGGCTAATGAGCCGGCAACCAATATGGGCAACACCATCTTTGGGCAGTTCTTACCTATTTATAGTGTGACCTAAAATCTGCTAGATTTGGTGGAACATAGAGCGAGAGAAGTCCAGCTGTTCTAGACTGCTGGGAGAACAACCTTGATGCTTTCCTTTTATAGACTCAATGTTTTTTTTAAGTGTCTGTGTTCTTGTATGGAGCCTATACAAACTCCAGTAGTAGATCTATGGTGGATAACCTCAAGTTTTAGAGCAAAATCATGCTCTCTTCAGTCCTGCTTTTGATTGAAAATGTCTGACTATGACATACTAGGCAATCATGCTTTCTGAATTTCTTACCATGAACTGGGTATTATTGAATTAACAGAATTAAAAGCCTGGACCTGCCCCAGGAGGATAGCATTATCAAGTGGAATTGTGTGTACAGGGCTGAATCCAAGCAGATCCTGAAGGCCCAGTAAAGTGCTGAGCAATTGATTCACACTCCTATTGCACTTATACTTCCATAAGATCAGTTGTAGAGGAGGAAGAGAATTTCAGCTTTGCTTACAGTGCTCTGCGCAATATTCTGGCAGTTGGTAGAGGTAGATTTGGAAAGTCTTACAGGAATACAGAACTTCAAGAATTATGTATATCTCTTTGTTTTTAAATTTTTTTTTTAAAAAGGATTTTATTTATTTGAGAGAGAGAATACACAAGAGAGCATGAGCAGAGGGAAGGGCAAAGTGGGATGGAGAGCAGCCACCCTACTGAGCAGGGAACCCATGTAAGGAACTCTATCCCAGGACCCTGGGATCATGACCTGAGCTGAAGGCAGATGCTTAACTGACTGAGCCCCCCTGGTACCCTGTGTATATCTCTTTGAGTCTTCTTTGACAGGAGTGAAATGGCCTGAGGTAGGGATCTACATTGATTAATAGGCAGTAATTAGTGATTTGGTCAGATGGTCAGGGACTTTGAAGGAATGCGGTTATAAGATTGGTAATAAGGAAATCTGGAGAAGAGATATGTGGTTGGAACTTTTGTACTGAGCACATATGTGAGAAAATTTATGTTCCATGTGAATTTCACCTAAAGTTCTGGTTTTGAAAGAGATTGTCAGTTATCAGGTGAACTAGGTGAGCCAGCCTGGGGATATTGTTCAGGTCCCCCAAGTGCTTGCTTAGTGGGCTGATACATGTGGTGCCCATAGATGTGAGCGTGGGCTCAACAGCAGAAACGTTCCTTTCCAAGCGTGTTCTGGCTCTGCCACTGCTGAGTGTTCAGACTGATAGCGGTGTCTAACAATGTCTAACAATCCTGATATGGTACAAAACCTAAGGGGGACTAGGCAGCCATTCTGTGACAGATTGGTTACATTGGATTCCTTCCACTGTTCAGGGGGCAGGAATTTGTTCTCACTGGGATCAATCCTGATTCCAAATCTAGAATTTTCGCCCTATGTATTATTTTTCTATTGTATCATCATCCATGGATTTATTAATATAAATGAAACATAAATTCAGACTCCCAGATTAAAAAAAAGTAAATATAGCAAAGGCATATGCTTTTAGTTACTCCCATCATTTTGGAATAATTAATAATTCCACATTGTGCATGCAGAAGAAAAGGAAAGTGCTAAGGATTCTCTTTTAATTTGGCAGAAAAATTGGAAGACTGATTAGAAATATAGAGATATTAATTACAGTATTATTACCAGGTTAAAATCTTGGCTATAAGATGAGCAGAATAGCAGATTCCTCTGGGAGGTTATTTTTAATGGACAAGGCAACACTTTCTAAAGTCTTTGGAGTCATATGAGACATTTTGGTTCAAATAACATTAAATTAACTGAGAATCTATTTCTTTTTAACAAAAAGCAGGAGACATTTTAGTAACAGTTGTGAATATTCACACATCTGCATATTGTTGAGGACAACCAGTAGATATATTTGGAAACATTTTAATTTTTTTTTTTTCAGAGAAAATAGAGCTTAAGAAAGTTTTCAGTATAGTTAACATAAAAGGTTATATTCATTTCAAGTGTACAACATAGTGATTCAGCAACTTCATTTATTACTCATTTCTCATCAAGGTAAGTGTACTCTTAATTCCCTTCACTTATTTCACCATCCCCCTCCCCCCAACAACTTTCCCTCTGGTTGGTTTCCTATCTGTTTGTTCTCTATAGTTAAGAGTTGGTTTTTTGGTTTGTCTCTTTTGGAAACTTTTTTTTTTTTTTAAAGATTTTTATTTATTTATTTGACAGAGAGAGAGATCACGTGTAGGCAGAGAGTCAGGCAGAGAGAGAAGGGGAAGTAGGCTTCCTGGGCTCAATCCCAGGACCCTGACATCAGGATCTGAGCCGAAGGCAGAGGCTTAGCCCACTGAGCCACCCAGGCACCCCTGGAAACCTTTTTAATTGAATACTTTATCAAACCAGGTTTTTAGAAGTAGTTTATGATGTAGAATTTTGTTTTATTTTTTACATAATCTGCAAGAAGGGATATCTCTTTCTTCTCTTTCTCAAACTCCTTTGATTAATTATAAACATTTTTATTTTTTAGGTCAGGTTCTGAAATTTTATTAGTTACATTGTAAGTAAGCCTACAAAACAAATTTATTGGCAGAAAGGATAAAGAATTTGTTTTTAATTTTTTAATTAATATATAATGTATATATTAGCCCCAGGGGTACAGGTCTGTGAATCGCCAGGTTTACACTTCACAGCACTCACCATATAGCACATAACCCTCCCCAATGTCCATAACCCAACCACTCTCTCCCTACCTCCCTCCCCCCGGCAACCCTCAGTTTGTTTTATGAGATTAAGAGTCTCTTATGGTTTGTCTTCCTCCTGAGCCCATCTTGTTTCATTTAAAGAATGTTATTTAATAGTAATAAAATAAAGAGAATATAATTTTTCTATATTATTAAATGCCTAATTACTCATAATTTCCTTCTAAAAAGATCTTGAAACTTTGGAGAAGACAAATGGTCTATCTTTGGGTTAAAGTGATAGAATAAGAACATTCTGGTTAGTAGCATTCCAGAGAGGAAATATTTAGGAATTTTATGCACCTCAATATTTGTCAGTGATGGAGCTGGCTGACTAAAGAATATATAAATACAGCTCTCATTTGCTGGTCTGTTATTCACACTGCATGTGGAATGTTGACTCTAAGTATACTTAGAGATATTTAATTAGGAATAGAGAGGACATGGTGGTATGGGAGACGGGATTATTCCAGCTGTCTTCAACTACCAGAGGGACTAAACTTTCTAATGCTCCAGAGAGCAGAACTAGGGAGGCAGACCTTAGTTTTAAACATGAGGAAAAAATTGTCCTGGAAGGATGCTTCATCTAGGGCTGACTGACCACCTGTCAGGAATATTTTAAAATGTGACTTATTTATTTAATGTGGAATTGGGAAATATCCGTCTTTCTTGACCCAACTTTTTATTTTGAAAAGTTTTACGATTTCAGAATTTGAAAAACAGGACAATGGATACCTCTGTGCTTTTCACCTAGATGTACCAATTAATATTTTTTGGTCACATTTAATTTCTCTCTCTCTCTCTCTCTCTCACACACACACACACACACACACACTTTTTGATGAGTAATTTGAAAGGAAGTTGCAAATCTCATGAAATTTATCCCTAAATTCTTCAGCAGTTATCTCCTAATAGGGACATTCTCCTACATGTTACCATCCATTCTTAAAATCATGTTCAGCTTGAAGTTTCTGTGACCCTTCAAGATTTTTCCCACTTGCTTATAAGAGTCTTCATAAGCAAGTGAGAAAAATAGTGTCTCTTTTCCCTGTAACACAGGCTTTATTTGATGAGGTTAATAAATTAATAAATACCTCATAGAGCACATTGCTGGAGGGCCTGCTATTGGCAAGGCACTCAAAGAATATGAAAAATGGCCTTACCCTCAAGAATTTATGGTCAAGGGGTGCCTGGGTGGCTCAGTCAGTTGAGTGTCTGCCTTCAACTCCAGTCATAGTTCCAGAAGCCTGCTTCTCCCTCTCCGCCCCACTTATGTTCTCTCTCTCACTATCTCTGTCTCTCTCTTTCAAATAAATCAATAAATAAAATCTTAAAAAAAAAAAAGAATTTATTGTCCAGTCAGAATTCTGGAGAATCATTTGGAATAATGCACATGAAAGTACTTTTTAAAATGTTAACTATGATATAAATCAAACTTGTTATTCTCTCCCTGAATCCTTGTTCTTCAAGAAAATAGAATCTGGTAGATGGAAAAAAGTGTTTTAAAGAACACCAGAGGGTGCTGTAGTAGCATTTAGAAAAACAATTATTGACTAAGATGTTTGAAGAGACTGGGACTGTATTTTAAAACCGCATTTTTTTTTCTTGTGGAAGAGTATACCATGATTGTATTGCCTTTTAAATTCAAGTATTGCTCACCCTATTAACTGACATTCTTAAAGTTTTATAATAATTACAGGCCGAAAAAGCACACACTCAAAAAAATAGGCTTGAGTATCTATGTTAGAGAATCGAGAACTTTAAAATAATTTTCTTTTTCCCTTTGGAGGGATCAAGTTCCATTCCAGTTTTGTTTGTAACTTGGTACCCTAGAAATACTGTGATTTGTGTGTTGCCCCTAGTATTTTAAAAAGTGACATTTAAAATTGAAGAGAGAATGTAAGAGCCCTTAAGAGAAATGGATAATTGTCAGTAGCTTGCAATTTATTTTTATGTCTTTAAAGTGCAGTTTTTAGGGGCTCAGTTAAGCGTCTTACTCTTGATTTCAGCTCAGGGCATGATCCTGAGGGGCCTGGGATAGAGCCCACGTCAGTCTCCCCCCTTAGTGAGGCGTCTGCTTGTCTTCCTCTCCCTCTGCCCTCTTCCTGCCCTCAGTCTCTCTTTGTCTCTGTCTGTCAAATAAATAAATAAGTCTTTTAAAAAAATAAAGTGCAATTTTTAAATGGAACTTTTCTGCACATTGCCAAATGTGTTACTGGTGTGTGATTTTGGTTTCTGGAGTATCATACAGATTCAGCATTCGTTTCTCATTTAAGAAAGAGATGTTTGGGGGACTTAGGCATTAGGTCCCCCAATTACATTGTAGATTTCTTATCTACAGGAAACGATATTGTGGAATTATATTGTACTGTAGAATTATATTGTAATTTCATACACTAGGAGTTTCAGCTGGGTGCATGGATGAGAAAAAAAGGCCTCTGCTGCCAAAGGAATGATCAAAGTTCAGCTTTAAACTTCATACACATCACTCTGGGTTTTCACTGATTATGTAAGTAATTTTAACAGACTTGTGAAGAATAATGAAGTTGTTTTGTTTGTTTTTTTCCAAGTCACAGAGCCAAAATTGGAAAATTAGAAGACGGATAGAGTCAGGGGCCACTGACTGCAGGAGTGATTGCAGAGATAGAGGGAGAGAAGGGAGAGGGAGAGGAAAACAACTTGGCATAAAAATTCTCATAGTGACCATTCTGAGTTATTAGGATTGGGTTTGTGAATCTCTGTTTAGTAGAAAAAGAAGCCTGTAGAAAATGTTTTGAAAAAATATCACTTAGAAGAAATATCATTCTAACATAAACCAGATACTTGTGAGGATAAACTTTGTCAATCACCATCTATTTATTGTGCCTAACAGAGGCACGTAATCAAAGACTGTCTGCCTTGAAGAAGTTTACAAACATGCACTTGAAAGGGCGTGTGTTAGGATTTTGATAGAGACATTAAAAACCTAAGGAGATCAGGAAGGGAAAACATCTCTGTGGCTCCCAACAGCTTGAAAAGGTGGTGGGACTCAAGGGAGGCTGGAGAAGGCTTGAGGAGAGGAGGTGAGGGGATGAGGGGACAGATATACCTGACACAGGGAATAGTCTGGGAAAGGACAGCCAGCCTCCTGTTGGGCACATCCTGCTTCCCAGGATGCCAACAAAGCAAGCATTTACACACAGATGAACTGGCTTCCATTTCTAAGGAAAGAGACTCTGCAGTAAGCAGGAATACTAGTTTCTGCTTTGAGATATTATCACCCTCCTCTGCCAGAGCTTCTGAGAAGTTTATTTTCCCTCAGAATTCAACATGTGGTAAACATTTAAAAATAAAACTAGTTGGTTTCAGGAGTTATTCTGAGCTGATAGCTAGTGTTTGTTACTATGATCCAAATATCATGATATTATTATCTCTCTTATCCTTAAACTGTCCATTGTAGCATCTATGAGGATTGTTTAAAAATACTCATTTTACTTTTCATATAAATCTTTTTTATTTTTAATTTTTTCCCCTCCTTTCCCACTAAAGCCTATATAAATCTTATTGTCTGTTATATCTTGTAACTTTTTACTTACTGTTATATCTTGTAACTTTTTACTTACTGTGTTACTTTATTATAGGTACTTTTCTCTTTGTTATTTTTAATTGGCTGGAAAAATACTTAATGCAAATTACAGATTGTTAAACTCCGAAGTTCTAAACATTATATGTTGTCATGATTATCAAAGGTGAAAGGGACAATTAATAAAGATAGAAATTGGAGAGTATAGATGTGTTTTTTCTTTTAAAAAATCTTCATTTTTTTATACATCTATACTCATTTATATACCTTCTAATATCCCACTACTTGTAATTGTAGTTCATAGCAGTAAAGTAGGGCTGAGAGAATAGAAAATACTGGATGTTAAAAAGGAAATTACTTAGCAACTTATTAAAGATGAGCTTGCAGCTTATTGAAACCCAGAAATTATGTAATAGCATTTTATATACATGACATATTTTAAAGATATATGTATCTTATGTACACATCTATAATAGTAATTTTTTCTAGTAAAAATTATTTTATTATGGAAAATTTTAATATAAACAAAAGTAGAGAGAACAGTGTAAGGAAACCCCATATATTTATCACCCATCCTAAAATATTATAAACATATAGCCAATCTAGCTTTACTTATTACTCTTCATTCTTCACTCCCACCTCTGCAGAAATAGTTTTATTTATTTATTTTTCTAAAGACTTTATTTATTTATTTGACAGAGAGCGACACAGCAAGAGAGGGAACGGAACACAAGTAGCGGGAGAAACAGGCTTCCCGCCAAGCAGGAAACTGGATGTGGGGCTCAATCCCAGAACCCCGGGATCATGACCTGAGCTGAAGGCAGACGCTTAATGACTGAGCCACCCAGGCGCCCCTGCAGAACTAGTTTTAAACAATTCTCATAATTTTGTTCATAAACACATCAGTTATCATACTTACTAAACAGGAAATATTAACATGCTTTATGGGTACAGATACTATGATGTTTATAACTATTTGATGTTAAGTAGTTATATAGCTACAAATAGTTGCTTAAATTCATGGCAATCTTTGTTTCCTTATTATAGGCTACAAATCAACTGGAGCCGTTCAGAATCAGTCAGGTAGATTTCCAGATTGTTCCTGCTGTCTTCAGAAAGTCAGGACTATTCGAATGCTGTGAAAAATAAGACAACCGTTGGCATAATTTTTTATGGTAAATTTAACCAAAACCCACAGATAATTTTTGTATTTTTTAAAAGATTTTATTTATTTATTTGACAGAGATTGAGAGAGAGAGCATAAGCAAGGAGAATGACAGGCAAAGGGAGAGGGAGAAACAGGGAGCCCGATGCAGCCTCGATCCCAGGACCCTGGGATCATGACCTGAGCAGAAGGCAGCTGCCCAACTGACTGAGCCACCCAGATGCCCCAATTTTTGTATTTTTCTTTCAACATTTGGTTCAGTCTTTCTTTATAGACAATCTATAAAGAAAAGAAATTAATACATTATCCCTAATTTCTTTTATCTTGCCATTCATGGAATTAATAATACTTTGTACATGGTGCTATTAAGCTGGGAAAAGTTGGGGACCCTCATGTGACCCTGGGTGAGGTCTGTGCTGCACATTGTTGCTACAGAGTAGAACATGCTCTGGTTGTAGTGGGGTTTTCATCTTGGAACAGTCACTGCTTGGTGTGCTGGGATGATGCTTCTGAGAACCTAAATATTCTTACTCCTGGATAATTCCTTCAACAAGAAGAAAAGAAGGGGGTAAAGCCTCAAGGACAGAGACTTCCTTATGTTCCACCTAGCTGTGGAATCCCTGCCTTTAGCAGGTTGCCATGTGTGATGTTTTCTTCACCCAGAGACTGGAACTACATCTGTCTACCTGTGGAGGGAGAACCCCTGTGTCCTTGCCTCACCATGAGTCAGGGTCACTGAACCTTAAAAGACCAGCTGGGTGTTGCATTCCCTCTACTTCCTTGCTTCTGTACCCATATGCTAACTTCTATCCTCTGCCTTCTCCACTGTCACTTTTCCATCAGTGTGGGCAGTAATGTGGTCTTCCCAGTGAGCCAGAGGGGAAGTAGGAGGCCTCATTCAGGTATCTAGCCCTCAGCCTAGCATTCTTCCATGGATTATCAGGCCTGCTTTAAGAGTATGGGAGACTTTCCCAGCTATTAATAAGGTAATTCATCATTTTCCATTTGGCTCCCACTCAGCATTCCTTGTGTGTTATATTCTGTAACATAACTCTAGGGGAAAAAGGGATGGTGGTGGAGGAGATGAGAGTTTTAGAGCCTGAGGCCCCAAACTCCAACCTAACTCCCAACAGAAGGGCTGTTCCTTATGGGGCTATTGAGAATGTGCGAGATATTGCAGGATTTATACACTAAGTTATCTTACATAGCTTAAATAATGGGTTCTTTTTTCTTTTTCTTTTTATTGAACTTTTTTTTTTTTTAATAAAGATTTTACTCATTCGAGAGAGAAAGAGCATAGAGCGAGAGTGAGGGGGAGGAGCACATTCCCCGCTGAGCAGGGAACCCAAAGTGGGACTTGATCCCAGGACTCTGGGACCATGACCTGAGCCAAAGGCAGGGGCTCAGCTGTCTGAGCCAACCTGGCGCCCCTATTGAGCTTCTTTTGGTTACGTTGTAGCTAATATGTTTGCAAATTAGAGAATTCATGTCAGTAGAAATAATTTCTCAGGTTTCTTTCCCAGGAAAGAAACTGGATCCTCATATCATGGACCTATTTTCTTCTTTTGCAACATTTATTTTCTGCTTCAAATTCATGTCATTTAATTTTAGGTTCCCCCGACTCCCATTTTGTGATATCTTCTCTTTTCATTCTTTTTTTGGTCCTGCATCTCCTCTGTGAAACTGTTCCTGGTGTTTTCCCCTTTGTTTCTAGTTACCAAACTGTGCTTGATCATTTTAACCAAAATTAATCATCCTAAGGTCTCCTGCTCCCCAGTTGCTACAGGTCCCCCAGTTAGGACATTTCTATAAATCAGTTCTCAGGGTCTGTGCCAGAGGAGCACAATATAGCTAAAACTGTGGATCAGAATGTATCTTATAGGAGACCAGGGACAAAGCAAGAGGGAGTTAGAGTTGGGGCACCCTTTAAGTTTCTTTAAATGAGCCACTCACTGCTCACATGTCCATGGTTTTTACCTGGTTCTGATTATGAAGGGCCTGGGGTGGGCATTTTTTGTTAATTGCAAAACATACTTGGGCGAAACCCAGGGCAATATTGCACCAGAGTAACCTGACCTTATACTGTGAAAACATTTCTTTCTAGAGAGCAGCCCCAACTGAGTTAATAGTTGTTTGTGAGAAGGAAAGTATGTATCAGTTTATATCACCTTTCTATGTTGGAATAGTGTATGACAGTGTATATTATGGAAATAGAGTAGGAAGCTTATCTTTTTTCCAGAGGCCACTATTTAATCTTTTAAGCACATCTAGTATGTGTGATGATGTGGAAGATGTCAGAAAAGACAAACTGGTTAGTTCTTAACATAAAATAGTCATCGTAAAGTTTTTTCAAACCACTTATTCCTCTGTTTGTTAATTTACCTTTTGCCTTGGTTCATTATGTCAAATGCCTCATTGATTTTGTCAAAAGGCAGGGTATGAGTCACCAATATATCCAGATCAATTTTCTTCTTCTTGTAGTCAGTAACCAGCTTTGGGATAGAATCGATGCTTTTCTAACCTGTAATTTGGCCAAAATGCCAAGTAAAGACATGGTACTTGACAGGAGTTAGTTTAATCAGTTTGTTGAATGAATGAAATTATTACGTTGCTTCTTTAATTTTCTACACTTGTATTTTTTTAAAAGTTTTTCTTAATAAGAAATGTTAAAATTAGTTCCTATTTCTAGATAAGGAATTATCTCAGTTTGGTCAAAGTTTACCTTTTGTTCCTCTGTGTTGGTTCATAATGCAAATTGAATTTCAGTGTGCAAATTGTAGTTATCCATGTATACAAAATATTTATTTTCAAATAATTCCTAGAATAACTTTTATGCAGTCTCTAGATGTATTATTAGGCATTCAGTATTTAAATAATTTTCCTTTCCATTCAATAATATTCATTATAAGAATTTGCATACCACTATGGAGAAAATTAAAAGAGGAAAGAAACTGACCACCAAAGCATGTTCCATTTACGGTACGGCCCATTATTAGCTCCACTGGAGATATCATCAGTCCTGTCATTTCAGAGTCTACTCCAATGAAAGTACATGACCCCCAACCTACTGTTGTACTGTCCAGGGCTGCTCTCTGGAAGTCAAATGAAAAGAATTAGCTGAGTAAGTAGAAAAAGTAGAACACTAACTCTAGAGTAGGTATGTACAATACCTGAGAGAAAATTTATACAACTCTGCATATAAGACAAGATTATTTAAGCTAAGGAGGTAATGGTATTGTTGATTGATACTTGAAGCTGCACTGTTCAGTTTCAGATAGAACATTCATTAAAAATTTGAACGTCATCAAAAAAGATATTAAAAAGAAACAGAGCCTAATAATTTCTTCTATTTAATACCATAGTTGGGGTGAACCTGGAATGTAGATCATTGCATATCAAGAAAAAAAACATATGTGAAGTTAGGGAAGAACTCTAGAAGATGTATATTATAAATTCTAATCAAGTTTTCTGTGATCTGCCGTGAGTACATACTAAAACGTGCGATTTCAGAGACATAAAAACACAATCCTTGAAGTCCTGAGGAGAGGATGAATAAGTATTTACTAGAACCTAGGAAGTGAGGTATACACTGTAAACTTAGTATATCTCAATAGAATAGATTAAAAAAATTCTATTTAAAGCAGAGAGCAAAACAGTTAAACAATGTCAGAATCTGACATTGGCTGCTGCTCATAAAACATTTCATCTGTTTCCCTACATTATTTAACTCTCATAGTTAGGTAGAGTTATATCACTAACTCTGGGCCATGGGCTGTGAGCAGAAGTGATGTGTTACCTCATAGACAAAACAGGAAAGCTGGTGTGCGACCTGCCAGCTGTCCATTCTCCTGCTGTAACAACCAAAATGACCTCATGTTGAGATTGTGAAGCTGAAAATGTGAGCTTGATTAAGCCTTGATTGCTGAGTCACTGCAAGGAAGGCAGTGGTCCAGGGGAGTTGCACTGATCTTCCCATGACAGAGAAAACCATATTATGGTAACTTATTGGAAGTTTGGGGTTAATACAAAAATGCCAAGGATTGAAAATATAAAGAAATTTAAGAAATATATAAACTTATTGATAGCCATTCCACAAGAAGCTATATGGTAAATAGATGAACATTTAAATCTTTTGAGGCTAATCTTAAAGAAGAAAAGTGTGAACTTTATTTTATGTCTTTTGCCATAGTCCGTGCTCAACTTAATTCTGACTTGTTGGGGCAATTTTTACTTTTATAAAAGTCTCAATAGGAAGTATAGCTTTTTTCATTACCAATCACTGTATAAAAGAAACAATTAAAAAATAGATTTTATATACTTATTTGAGAGAGAGTGAGAGTGAGAGAGCACAAGTGGGGGGAGTGGCAGAGGAGAGGGAGAAGCGGACTCCCCGCTGAGCAGGGAGCCCAATGGGGGCCTTGATAGGGGGCTCAGTCTTAGGAGCCTGGGGTCATGATCTGAGCCAAAACAGATGCTTAACTGACTGAGCCACCCAGGTACCCCTAAAAGAAGCAATTTGAAGTACAATAAATTCTCCCCCTTTTCTTTGTCTGTCTTACTAGCAATGATAGATGCAGTGACCTAGAACTGTTAGAATGTGTTTTGAAATTTTTATTTGAGTAAATGTTTATTGTTTTGAGAATTCATAACATTTCTAAATAGCAGCTCTTCTACATATGCACTTTTTATATGGCAGAAGTATTTTTCTTTATGCTGTATAGAGAGATCCGTGGAGAGGAGAAAATTCATAGACTGGTTACCTGAAGCTAGCTATTTACATTGACTCCTATTTTCTGTTTTAGTTTTAAAGTGTTTTTCCCGTTTGCCTTTTTTTTTTTTTTTTTTAAAGATTTATCTATGTGAGCAAGAGAGCATACAGTTGAGAGGGTCAGAGGGAGAGAGAATCCTGAGTGGACTGCTTGCTGAGTACAGAGCTCAATGTGGGCTCAATCGCATGACCCCAAGATCATGACCCAAGCTGAAATCAAGAGTCTGATGCCTAACTAAGCCACCCAGGTGCTCCCCCCGTTTGCCTTTTCTACATTTCTGGAGCTTTGCTCAAGTGAGGAATTCATCTCCTTAATGATAACTTAGTTAAAAATGGATATTATATGCAAGTACAAGGTTTTATTTTGAAGCTTCTGATAACTTTTGATGAGAAATACTTTTACTTCTCAAAACTATAACATTGTCAGTTATTGTAACTTTCTGATTATTCTGTTGGATTTTTTAGCCTGCTTTAGAGAATTAGTGTTCGTTGAACTCAAGTTCACACACATTACTGGAATCTCCTCTACACCTGAGAAATTTAGCTTTCCTTAGTTATGGCAACTTGATGGATGGGTAGGTAGCTGATCTTTTTGTGATTAAATAAACCCATCTATTCTTATTTGGATTCTCTGGTATAATTCTGTTCCATAATTTAAATAATAATAGAACCTGCCAAGTTTTAAATCAAGTGGTTCTTGACTTGAGTGACTTGTAAAAAAATATTGGTACCTGGCCCCTAGGCTCATGAGAATATCCTGGGGTATGGTCCATGCATTGGTACTAAAAAATGTATCAAATGTAACAATTCCCCAGACATTTCTAAAGTGTAGCCAGTATTGACAATCTCTGTACTGGGAAAATAAGGTCAATAGGCTGAATTTCAGTGTTTGAAAAAAATTTGAGCTGTGGAAAGTGGAGGAGTGGATGTAACATGTTTTAAGTTGCAGATGCCAAGGATAATTTAAAAAGCAGGGTCTGAAGCATTGAACACAGTACATTAAGGAGCCCTTAATGCATGCATTTTCAGTAACAGCTAATATTTATTGAGTGCTTATTACCTGCCAGGTAATAATGTAACTTTAAGCAGTTACATTATTCCAGTGAAACCATCCTGAGAGGAGAGATGCAGGAAGGGAGCCTGATGCTTCCCGAAGCTCCTCCCCAACTCCATTCTCTTCTGGAGAACGTGTGAGTTGGATAAGAACCAAGGGGAAGAACTGCAGGGAAGCCTGCTACTGGGAGGTTAAAGTACAGAATTCTATTTTCTATAACCTCCCCAGAGGAGGGTTTTGGGAGCCTTCATTGAGTGAAGTCGTAAATAAAAGGGTATAATGCCATAGTTACTCACAGAGCTCACTCATGAAATCAGAAGAATTCATGGGCAGATAATTAGTTGATAAACTGGTCATTTCATAAAAAAGCAAAACCCTACTTAGTGTCTTTGAGCAAATAAATAGGCATCAAGTGAACCTTCACTGGAGAGTGAGGCTGGGCAGTCTGGCAAGCTAACTTTTCCATGTGTTATCTCTGTGGTTGGCTCTTTACCCCACTTTCTAGAGTAGAATAAACAGGGCTGGCTTTGTGGGTCTCCAGCTGATGCAGTCACTTAGGGCCCTGTGCCTAGACAGGCCTGCAAATTATGTAGGTTGTCCAGAGAGAAGAAATCTGAATGATACCGAATTGTAGTGTTTAGGAAAAAAAAAATCCACTTCTAAATTTTGCAGTGTGTGTGTGTTTGTGTGTGTGTATTTAATATATTGAATATATTTGAAAATTTCAGGTTTATGATGTGGACCTAATTTTGTAGATTGCTAACCTTTGACCTCTCAGCTTTTAGGTGGGAGTGGAATACTTCCAGCTGTTAGGGGTGATATTGTGTCAGCCTATCTTCTTCCCTTCTCTAAATCTGCCTTTTTTGTTTTTTTCTTTCTCATTTATCATAGGCAAAATTCTCTTAAGATTTTCATTTCTAAATTTTCTCTTTTTACTGAATTTTACGAGGAAGGATATACAGAAATATGAATAACTTACTAAGTAAATATTAATTTTATTAATTAAATATTAGTAATAATACACATAACCTAATATTATTAATAAATATTATCTATATAAATATATAATATAACATAAATATAAAATAACTATTCAGTATAAACATACCGCCAATGTTTATTAATGTTAACAAATATAAATTAATATATACTATTATAAAAAATATACATACCATGGTTTCAGGTCCACCTGCACAGTCAAGGGCAAAATCGACACCTCCACTGGTCATTTCAATGATGACCTCCTGGATGGGTTTATTGAGGTTTCTAGGATTGAGGCAGTCAGTGGCTCCAAGGGCTTTGGCCTTCGTAAACTTCTCACTGTTGATGTCAATAGCTATGATTCTGGAAGCTCCTGCTGCTTTACAACCCATTATAGCAGAGAGACCAACTCCTCCTAGGCCAAAGACAGCACAAGTAGAACCAGGGGTGACCTGCAGGCAGGAAAATAATAAAATAACTTTAAAAAAACAAAAGATTTTACTTACTTGACAGAGAGAGACACAGTGAAAGAGGGAACACAAGCAGGAGGAGTGGGAGAGGGAGAAGCAGGCTTCCTTTGCAGCAGGGAGCCCAATGAGGGGCCGATCTCAGGACTCTGGGATCATGACCTGAGCCAAAGGCAGATTCCTAAGACTGAGCCATCGAGCCACCCCTATAAAAGGAAGTGGCCTCACCTTTTTTTTTCTATTTTTTTTTTTTAAGGAAGAGAGTGAGCTGGGGATAGGAACATAAAAATTAAAGACGGCCTGTCATAAAACAAGATGATAGAGCTAATGGGGGAAATCTGCCAATATGAAAATGGATGGGTCATTGGCTAAATATGGGCAATCATTTGAATGCCATTGGAATTACCATGCTCATGAGAAGCAAACCCAAGTGAAAATAAGCTGCTTGTTTCCTCTTTCCTTTAACTGTTACCAGAACAAAATTTTAAAAGCCACATATTTTAAAGGGTTTATTGTTTTCCTTTTTCAATAGATCATAATTAATTTATATTTTTAATAAGTCTTATTTGGTTGTATTAGTGTTATAGTTGGTTTTGAATGAGCACAGATGTTTCTCTATATGTAAATTAGCTCCCCATCCCAAATCATCAGTTAATTTAAATGGAATGAAATCTAGATTTCTTTGCATCACACTGAAGGGTTTTTAGAGCTGACCTGCTGACTTCTAGCTTCCTCTCTGTGGTAGTTCCATCGCTACAGCACAGCACACTGTTGCCCGTCCCTTTCTCCGTCCTCAGTTCATGCTGTTTCCTCTGCCTGATGCACTTCTCACCATATTTCCTCTCATTAAAATGTGACCTATACTTCTAGGCCTAACTTAAGTGACACTCTCCTCTGAAACTTCCCTTGATTCTTCCATCAGGAATTAGTGCCCACCTTTTTGCTTTTTTTATGTTGTATTTATAATCTGCCTTGGTTGATTGATTTTGTATTTGTGTGTTTCTTCAAAAGACTAAGTTCTTTGAAGGCTTATTATCTTCCACATTGCTATTAAGGGTATTCTGTATGTTGTGTCTTTAATAAATGTTCGTTGCATTGAATTACATAAAAACAGAATATACAAGATGATAAGGAAAGTTGCTGTGACTGAGATGTGTTATTCTGTAGAATGGTATAACGGTTAAAAAAAATACTACACAGAGATATGCTTAAGTAATATTTTCTAATGATGATGGGAAACTGTTAGAATTAAATCATAAACAAAAGGGAAAGAGGAATCTGACATTCTAAATTGGAAACAAAATTGTTAATGAATGGAGAGAATGAGTGTCTCTTACTTTAATTTATGCATGATATTAGGCATGCATACACTGACTTTTGTTACTCAGGGTGAAATAAAACATTTTTTTACAAATACTCAGAATATTTTCTATGTACACAGTGTACTATTGAATATTGTGGTATGTGTTCACTATAGTTCTAAATATATTTCTCTAGAGACCGTGTTCAAAAGTTTGCCTGTGTCATTGAGAGTAGAAAGGCATTTTTCTCATTGGGGCAATGTTGTACACAGTGGTTGTACACAGCTCACAACCATATAATTAGAATACGCTGTATTAATTGTGTTAAACAACTGAATGGCTGTGTGTAAACGTGCCTTTGATTGCAGTAGGGGAAAGGGTTACATAAAGTACCCCTCTCCCCATTTGAGAAGAGGACTATACATAGTGGATGATTATCTATTTGTAGACAACACTGTTACAGGACACTTTCATGCTTCCAAGGATTTCTATGACATGTGGTTAATTTGGCAGTAAAGGATATGAGCAGATTAAAAAGAATTAGGAGTCCTGGTCATCCTGGATGCAGGTTATACAATAATTATACGAAGTTGTTTCATTACTTTTTTCCCAGAAGTATATTAAGCTTTATTAAAGCTCTTGCCTTTTGGCTAGAATCAGTGATATTTCTTCTCTTAATTTGTTACTATCAGATTCATTTCTCTTCTATTCCCTAAGCCTCCTATGAAGTGGTTTAAGTGTTCCTCAACAGTGAGAAGAGCAGTACGTGAAATTTACATCAACTTTGATTGGTTTTTAAAGAAAACTGTAGCTGAATCTTTCGTGTTAATATCCCTGAAGAAAGACTAGAGTAGTAGAAGGTGATAGTCTGCATGGACTCCAAGAAAGGGGGACGGGTGGCCCAAAGAGCAATAATGCATCCAGTGCTTTCTAGAGGAGAATATGCCTTGACTGCCATGGTTACATCTGCTTTTAACTCCACTCAATTAACAATACCCTTCCTCTAGGAGCTTTCAGATTGTAGTCTGACTTCTCATATAATTTTTAAATTTTTAATATACTAATAGCCAAAAGTAGCATTCCTGTCTGTTTGAGTAATTCTCAGTGAGAAGTCTTATCTTGATATTCTGGCTATTAGATCAGCTTTTTATTTTGGTTAGGCTGGGTTTAATTCCTTGACACTTAAACAACTCCAGGTAGCCTGATAAAAAGGAATATTTGGATTTTAAAGCTGAGGATCAAGCCTTATCAAGATGTTTAAAGGGTCGCATAAGAGCCTGGCTTTATTCATTCATTGAAAAATTATCCAGTTCTTACTGTGTGCCAGGCGTGGGGCTAGGCTCTGGAGCTATCACAATGAACAAGAGAGTTCTTGCCTTCAAGGACCAAATAGTCTGATAGGAAGGAGAAATAAATGGAAAATTTCTCCAGAGTGTGTTAAGAAGGAAGACGAGGATAAACACAGATACTTTGGGGGAACTTGGCAGGGACACTCAATGCATGCCTAAGAGGTTGGAGGGTTTCTGGTAGGAAGTTAAAAAAAAAAAATGGAGTCAACCAGGAGAGGTGGGGGAGCTTTCCATACAGTGTTGGTGGGAACCAGGTATGGAAAGCCCAGGGGCCACAGTGACTGGAGCCCAGAGGCTGGAGCCCAGAGACTGGAGCCCCAGAGGGTCAGCCTTGGGGAATGGTGAGCCTGTGAAGGGAGAATTAGGGAAAATCACTAGCTTGCAGACAGAAAAGTGGATTAATGAAAGGGGAATGAAATCTTCACATTTGTCGTTTATAAATACCACTCTGGTTGCATTTTGCAGTTTGAAATCAAGGGATGAAGACTGATGTGAAAGAGGCTTCAATAAGGGGGTTGTTTGAGGCATCCAAGTAATACTGACATCTGTCCAGTTCTCATTGAACGGTTTTGTGAAAGCTTCTAGATTCTAACATGGGCTTCCAGGGATGCATCTTGCCACCCTCAGGGCTGCCTCCTGAGACACTCCGTTGGAGCCATAAAGGGACAGGATGAGAAGCGGAGATGAACTACAAATTGGAGGGAGAGAAATCTGCAAGATCAGGGGGAAAGCAGGGATGACTGTATGGGTGGGGTTTCTGTAGTTTCTGTTGCCTCTTGACTGGGTTTGCTGTCCCACATGAGCATTTATATTCAGGAGACATATTTAAGCAGGCAGTGTTTAAGGCAGGGATAGTCTGTAATCTAATGTATCAGTATAGGAAAAGAGATTAACATGAACCAGGTGCCAACTCTATGCCAGCTGCTGGGCCAGATGTCTTACATAGGTAATCTGATTTTAATTATCTCCAAAACCATTTGTAGTAGATGTTATTGCAGAGAGTAGGAGTAGAGAGGTTAAATAACTTGCCTAACACCACAGAGGTGATCAATGACAGAGCTAGGGCTTGAAGAATAACTAGCTGCTTTATCACCCTGTCTCCTGGTAAAATCCTGTTTCATGCAACCTGGTGATGAAACACTTTTACCTTGGCAGTGTTGATTGCAGCTCCATAGCCGGTTGAAAACCCACATCCAAACAGACAAACTCTCTCTAAATTTGCATCATCATCGATTTTGGCAAGATTTATATCTGATACTACAGTGTACTGAGCGAAGGTACTGGTCCCCATGAAATGGTAAATCGGTTTTCCTTTGCAGGTGAACCTGCTGGTTTTGTCTTGCATTAGTTCTTGATCAACAATGGGATTTTTGGCAAGACTAGAAAATTTAAAAAAAAAAAAAAAAAAGAGAGAGAGAGAAAGTAAATGGACCACTGACTACACTCCTGAAAAAAATGTTAGGTGTTATATTTTTGTTTTGACAATTTTATGAGATAGAAAAATTGAGAAAATGACTTGAGACTTTTCCTGTAAATATATAATCAGAAGCAGTCCAAAGACAATAATGATAATAAACTTTTTACTGAATACTTTTTATGTGCCAGAAACTCTCTTAGGGATTTGTATGCATTAATTCTTAAACAAATTTTATTATGGAAAACTCAACTGTATATAAAAGTAGAAAGACTGGTGTGTTGAATGTCTGTGCAACCGTATCCCAGTTTCAGAATTTACCATCTCAGGGCTGATCTTCTGGTGTCTGTTACCATGCCCCGCCCCCCGGCTCCAGCACTGACCCTTCCCCAGCACCTAACCTCCCCCATGGGATTTTTTTTTTTTTTTAAGATTTTATTTATTTTATTTGA
Source organism: Lontra canadensis (assembly GCF_010015895.1). Classification (NCBI taxonomy): domain Eukaryota; kingdom Metazoa; phylum Chordata; class Mammalia; order Carnivora; family Mustelidae; genus Lontra; species Lontra canadensis. The sequence goes on along the minus strand of NW_022630995.1, from coordinate 106,381,285 downwards.
CAGATAGAGATTACAAGTAGGCATAGAGGCAGGCAGAGAGAGAGGAGGAAGCAGGCTCCCTGCTGAGCAGAGAGCCCGATATGGGGCTCCATCCCAGGACCCTGGGATCATGACCTGAGCGGAAGGCAGAGGCTTTAACCCACTGAGCCACCCAGGTGCCCCCATGGGTTGGTTTTGAAGTAAACATCACACATTACTAATTTCATTTGTAAATATTTTAGTATGTATCTCAAAAGGATTCTTTTAGGTTTAGTATGTATCTCAAAAGGATTCTTTTAGGTTGACATATTGCATTTCCTTGATATGGTTAAATCTCTTTTAATCGATAGGTTCTCGCCTCCCTCCTTTTTCTTCTTTTTTTCTTTGCAATTTGCTTACTGATGAAATAGTCATTTGTCCTGTATAGTTTTCCTCATTCTGAAGTGTCCTGATTACATTCCTATTAATTCCTCTTAATTACATTCCTATTAATTAAAACCCAAATTAATTAACTTATTAAATAAATAAATTTATTAATAAAATAAAATAAAATTAAATAAAAAATAGTTTTTTAAATAAAATTAAATAAAAATATTTTTTATTTAAATAGTTAAATAAAAAAATTAACTAAAACCCAATTGGGTTTAATACATTTTCCATCCCTGTATTTCCTCTAAACTAGTATTTTCAGTCTAATTGGCTGATTTAATTTAGGTTTTATATTTTGTAGGACTATTTCAGAGGTGGTGTTGTGTATCTTCATCTGGAGACAAATAATACCTTGTTATCTCTCTTTTTTGTGGTGTTAGAAAGAATTGATGGTCATTGCCAAAATCTGTTATTTCATTAAATTTAAAGGGTATATTAATTCTTTAAATATCTAAACAACCCTGCAAAGTAAACATTATTATTATTCCCATTTTATAGATGAGGAAATTGAGGCACAGTATAAGATGTAAGAGTAGTACAGTTTAGCTTCTGAAATAACTAGCTTTATTTGGCATTAAGGACAAATAGATTTTTCTGCATGTAGTCTCGTTAAAGAATAAGGTGATAAAGGTTTTGAACTCTGGAGTCAGACCATGTTCAAAATCTAGCTCTAGGACTTCTTTTTTTTTTTTTTAATTTAATTTATTTATTTGACAGAGATCACAAGTAGGCAGAGAGACGGGCAGAGAGAGAGGCAGAGAGAGAGGCAGAGAGAGGAAGGGAAGCAGGCTCCCTGCTGAGCAGAGAGCCCGATGCGGGGCTCGATCCCAGGACTCTGGGATCATGACCTGATCCGAAGGCAGAGGCTTTAACCCACTGAGCCACCCAGGCGCCCCTAGCTCTAGGACTTCTATCTGTAGGCCTAAGAATAAATTATTTTACTGCACCTCATTTTATTCCTTTCTCATTTTCTATAGAAGTAGCTACTATTTTGAGTTTATTTATTTATTTGAGAGAGAGAGAACAGTGCAAATGGGGAGAGGGAGAAGGAGAAGCAGACTCCCCACTGAGCGTAGAGTCTGATGTGGCGCTTGATCTCACCACCCTGAGATCTAGAGCTGAGCTGAAATCAGGAGTCAGAGGCTTAATGGACTGAGCCCCTGTATATTGTACTGTTTTGCATATGATATCTTACTAAATATATTTGTCAGCAACTTGCTTTGTTCTGTTAACATTATGTATGTGAAATTATTCTATGTTGTTGTATGTGGCTCAAGTTTAACCCTTCCCATTGTTGTATAGTTTTCCATTGTGTTACTACAGAGCAATTTGTTAATCCATTCTCCTATTGGTGGACATTGGGCTATTTTTAAGTGCTGTTATAAACAGTGTTGCAGTGAACATTTTAGCATAAGTTTCTTTGGGTAATTTTGCAACAATTTCTTATATATACCTAGGACGAGAATTGGTGGGTAGAAATTTCAGGTATTGCCAATATACTTCCCCAAATATTTATACCAATTTATAGTTTTACTAACCAGAGTATAGAGCTTACCTGAGTTTTGCACAGAAATTTGTGAGTGGACTCAGACAGAACTTGCATTTTCTACATTGAGGCATGTAAAGTGGAATTACTTTGTCACCTGGAAAGAAAGACCGTATGCTGGATGGTGCCTAAGATACAGCTTGTAAAAAGTTTCTACCAGAAGAGTTAGTAGAAAACACCATTCTTTATGATACACATTTTGTATCATATCTATGTTCAGCAGGAAGTATAAATGGGGATAGTATTTTGTTGCTTTATAAGACTGCTGATTCTTCCAAGCATTGCATAACTGTCTTTTTAACTTTTTCCTTTTTCCTTTTTTTTTTTTTTTTGTTACTGGGCATGTAAGCAAGAAATCTGCATTGATACCGCTAGCTACGGTGTCCTGTCTGAGACTCTGCTGTCATTGCAACTCTCTGCATCATGACTATTACTATTACTATTTTTTTTTACATTTCTAAACATCCAGTAGGGAACAGAGTATCCTCATATAATAGGAGAGGTTGACAACAACATGCTGGATATGGAGATTAAACTTGATGTCATTGCCGTGTGTCACCGTTTAGTTCACTCTCACATTCTGTATCTTTCTGCCTTTTACTCTATTTCAATTTGATTATGGCTTCTATCCCCTGGTGATCATTTAGTATGGACTAGGCACCTTCTAACTGCTTCCCATACTATCTCATTTAATTCTCAGACAATCCTTTGAGATGGGTACCTTTTCTCTCCACTTCACAAAACAGAAATCTGCTGTGTCATAGAAAAGTGACTTCACTGGTGGAGGTCACACATCCAGTAAATGGCCCAGTAAATGGCAGAGCTGGGACTAAATTGGCCAGACTAATTGACAGATACAAAACTTACAGGAGTGGTTTATTTCTCTGATCTTATTTGGCATGGAATCTGAAACACTTCTAGGTTTGGAGCGTTCTCATTAAAGGAGGAAAGAATGATACGGGTCCTCCTACATGACAAGTGAGTACTATATAGCCCATATTCCAGTATTTTGTGAATATGTTATAAAATGTGAAGTAAATGATTTCAGCCATTGCCATACTTCATTTACATACTATTTTTATGTTACAAAGTTTCAAAAAGACACATAAGCTGACATGGCATATATAATATTTCTCACTTAAGCTAACTGTAAATACTCATTCTTTAAATTCTTTATGATATTAAACTATTTTTGTTTTATTTAGAAGAGGTTGTCATAAATTTTCATTTGTGCCCCACTTTGTGGCTTTGCTTCATAGCACAGTTTCTTGATGCTATATGTAAATAAAGTGACCATATTTTCCAGATTTTATTGGTTCTGATATCACATATTCTGTCTCCTTGTTAGACTGTGGTAGATTGCATGTCTTACTTAGTTTATCTTTGGAAGAGATGGTTCCCCTATAAAAATAGAGATCAATTATAACATGCAAAACCAGGACTCTTTCAGTTCTCAAGCTATCTGGACATTTCCACTGAATTGGAGACAGGAAAGAACATACCTGGTTTGAAGTTGGTCACTCCTGGCCCCACACTTTCCACAATTCCTGCACCCTCATGGCCAAGGATCACTGGAAGAAGGGCCTCTTTAAACTTAGGATTGATAGGATGGGCATCAGTATGGCACAGGGCAGTGGCGATTATCTACAAGGCAACCACAGGCTTGAGTCCTGTTTCTGTCATATCATTGGGGTTGTTAGGAGAGTAGTTTTAGGTCCAATGTCACCCTGAAACTTTACAACATTCCGGAGCTCAGTAAAAGAATTACATTTTGGGAAAAAAAAAAAAAAAAAGAACAATTAAAAATATCAGCATATAGTCTTTTCTTCTAAATCTTTGTTTTCTAACTTTCATGGCCACTGGAAAATCATGCAAAGAGATGGAATTGGCAGTTAGTGTCTCCAGGAGAGGAGAAATCAAAGGTAAAAGGGAAAAGTTGAACAGAATCTTTTAGGAAGAGGGAATGTAGGGAACACAGGTTCCTAGCGCTTGTGCAAATTTTGTTGAAATTTTATGAAGTGAAATAGAAATAATACAATTTTTATAATTCAAAGTTATATCAGATAAAGGATTGTCTCAGTCACCAACATACCCCTTACTCTTCAAGATTCTCTTGGTGAGGCTATCCTATTCACTCTCATGTATAAACCTGTCTTGTAGTGGTCCTGAGGTAAAGGACCTGAGGAAGCCAGGCCAGCTGTGGCGAAAATGGAGAAGTTCTGCCAACTTTTGATCTGTGATCTCTGCCTCCTTGGGATGGTCTCTTTTCCCTGCTTACCCACACTTTCCCCCCTTTGCGCCCCCAGGACTCTTTTACTGCCCTGGCCAGCACTTCAGGTCTTTCCTCTATTTTGTTTTGGAACCAGTTTTTTTTTTTACCCAATTTTTCTTTTAATAACACTTTCCAATAACTGGCAACTGGAAACCAAAAGAAAATCTACCTGATTCTCATCTGAAGTGAATTCCTTGGTCTAATTCTTAGGGCTAATGATTAATATAAGGATAGTTCAAATAAATGTTAAACCTGTTATCAGTAACAACTGGTAATTAGTAATTTACACCTCCTGGGATAATGCTTATTTTTTTCTGGACCTAAAGACTGTAGTTCTGCTGAAGGTGAAACTCCAGGTACTCTCAGTCATGCCACGCAGGCTTGACCTGAAGAAGGCAAGTCTGCACTTCGTGCCTCGTCTCTACCGGCATGAAAAGTCCCCACTTACTTGCACACGAACTTCATGAGCCTTGGGGGGAGCTACCTCAACCTCTTCTATGCAAAGGGGCTTGCCTGTTTCCCAGGCAATGGCTGCTTTGCATTTAATAACCTGAGAAAGAGGGAGGAAGGGGAAATTAATCACATAAATAACAGATAAGCATGTAAACTAGAATTAATTAAGATTATATTTAAAAATTTGAAGGAAAGTGGAAAGAAACAAACCTATAATCCTCTATTGTAATGCTACTATTTTTGCTTTTGGTATGCTTTTCCCAGTCTCTGACACATGAATCCATAATTTTTGATAGTTATGCAATTTTAGAATTATATTTTTAAATATCATTAGTCTTATTGCAGATGCAATATATATTAATTATGGGAAGTTTCAAAATACAAATAAAAATAAAAGAAACAAAATCCACCTGGAATTTTTATGACTCATTTTATGATTTTGATGTAAATTTTTTCAGTATCCCTATATGGGATTTTTTGTAATACTTTTGTATTATAAAATGCTTTTGTAATACTTTTATATTAATATAAAATATGAGATACTAATACAAAATACTTTCATAATACTTTTGTAATAATATAAAAACGTAATACTTTATAATCTACGTTTTCTACTTATTAATATACTATTTTCCATATTTTATTTCTAACAGATGCAAATTCCATTTTGTTATTGTAGCATAGGTACTCAAATTCCTCTTATTTTGACCTTTATAAGTAATATTTAATTGAACACTCTTGTATTAAGCATTTTGGCAAATCCACAGTAATTTCCTTAAATTTCTAGCACAAGTTCACTCATATCCTTTTGATCAGCTTTAAATAGCTGCTTTCTGAGAGTAATCCTGAAGGAAGTTTGTTTTAGTAAATTTATAAAGAGACAAAAAAAAAAAACCCAACCACACAAACCAAGAATCAAATAAAGAAACAGTATATTTGCTTACTTTGCCCTTGGTGCCCATTTTCCTTTGGCAAACTAGGCTTGGAACTTTCTTTCTGATTTAAGAAGCTCTTCCACGTCCGTTCAGTGTGTTCTGTGTCCTGTAATGACCTGTCTTTGAATAATTACCATTACTGCCTTTTATTATCCAATCACTTTCTCGTCTATTGCTTTGACACATAGCTCTGCCCATTTCTCATGTGATTCGTGCTATCATATTTCACCTGCCAATTGCCATTGCTCCCAGCCCTTATTTGAAGAGTTAATGTTTCCCTCCCTCCCCCCGTCTTTCTTCCTTTCTCTCTCTTTCTTTCTTTCTTTCTCTCTTTCTTTCAAGATTTTATTTATTTATTTGACAGAGAAAGACAGTGAGAGAGGGAACACAAGCAGGGGGAGTGGTAGAGGGAGAAGCAGACTTTCTGCTGAGCAAGGAGCCCTATACTTTCTTGGAATCATGATCTGAGCTGAAGGCAGGTGCTTAACAACTGAGGCACCCAGGAGCCCCAGCTGTTTATTTTTTTTCCCTTTAATTGAAAAATAAAAGATAATAGAGAAAAGTTCATTAAACTTACACAGATGAGTTAACATATAAAGTAAAGGATGTTTCTACTGCCCCAGACCTTCTCCTTCACAAGCCTACTAATCATTTCCTTAGAGTTTTTGGTTCTCTATGTGGTAAGTTTTACCCATTAAAACCTTAATATGAAGGAATCATAGTGTATGTGTTCTTCTGTCTTTTTTTTTCCTCTCAACTCCAATTTGTGAGATACATCCACATTAGTCTGTTTTCATTATCACCTGTTTTCCTTTTTGCTTTTTTTTTTTCTTAACGATTAATCAGTGGTTACATAAAAATCCTTTTTTTTTAAATTTAAATTTAAAATTTTTTTTTTACATAAAAATCCTTTTAAAGTATTCTGTTGTACATGTGCATAAGTTTCCTTGGGGAAAATATATGATTAATGTGCAACCAGTACACAATATTATGGGATTATTAAGATGATGCCAACCGTTAAAACATTGAAATTTTTGTTCATCTGCTAAAAAAACCCACTACCCCAAATTCTCAGATTTCCTTTTAACTCTGTGGTGGCCCTGGGGAACCCTGTTGAGTCACTGCTAAGGAGCTACTCTCTTGCTCCTCCACATGTGTGAGCCCATCATGCAGCCCCCAGAGGTTCTGGGTCTCTGATGGTGTGTAGCAGGGTAGTCCCTGGATCCCGGTAGGGAAATCCCTAGTGCCCTTCAGATATCCTGGGGCTGTGACCCATGGTGCTGTGGACCATAGATCGCTTGAATCATACTTCGGAAACTGAACATTGGTTGTTAAGTATTTTGACTAGGAGCAGGATTGCTGAGTCTTCAACTTTGATAGAAAAGATCAAAGAGTTTTACAAAGTGGCTGCACTTATCAGCATTGTTGCTGATAAGAGTTTCCATTGCTCCATATCCTTGCCTATGCTTGGAATTGTGGACTTTAAAACTTTTGATAATCTGTGGTTGTGAATGGTATATGTGTTTTTTTTTTTAAAGGTTTTTTTTTTTAATTTATTTATTTGATAGACAGAGATCACAAGTAGGCAGAGAGGCAGGCAGAGAGAGAGGAAGGGAAGCAGGCTCCCCGCTGAGCAGAGAGCCCGATGCGGGACTCGATCCCAGGACCCTGAGATCATGACCTGAGCCGAAGGCAGAGGCTTAACCCACTGAGCCACCCAGGGCCCCTGGTATATGTGTTTTAAATTTGTTTTTAATTTGTATTTCTCATTCTTTTTTTCTTTTTTTTATTCAAGATTTTATTTAAATTCAAGTTAGTTCACATATAGTGTATTATTATTTTCAAGGGTAGAATTTACTGATTCACCAGTTGCATATAACACCCAGTGCTCATTACATCAAGCGCCCTCCTTAATGCCCATTACCCAGTTACTCCCCCACCTCCCCTCCAGCAACCCACAGTTTTTTCCCTCTATTTAAGAGTCTTTTATGGTTGGCCTCCTCTCTGTCTTTATCTTTCTTTATTTTTCCTTCTGTTTCCCCATGTTCATCTTTTTTGTTTCTTAAATTGCATATATGAGGGAAATCATATGGTATTTGTCTTTGTGACTTATTTTGCTTAGCATAATACACTGTGTAGTTCCATTCACATCATTGCAAATAGCAATTTCATTCTTTTTGATGGCTGAGTAATATTCAGCCATTGTGTGTGTGTGTAGAAGCACATTGTATGTATATGTGTGTGTGTGTATACATACACACACATATAATGTGTACACACACACGCATATGCACACATATATCACATCTTTATCCATTCATCAGTTGATGGACATCTGGGCTCTTGCCATATTTTGGCTATTATTGATAATGCTGCTATAAACGCGCTGCATGTGCCCTTTTAAATCACTATTTTTATGTTCTTTGGATAAATACCGAGTAGTGCAATTGTTGGGTCATAGGGTAGTTCTATTTTTACCTTTTTGAGGAGCCTCCATACTGTTTCCAGAGTGGCTGCATCAGCTTGCATTTTCACCAAAAGTGTAAGAGGGATCCCCTTTCTCTGCTTCCTCACCAACATTTGTTTTTTCCATAAGTTGTTAATTTAAGCCATTCTGACTCGTGTGAGCTGGTATCTCATTGTGGTTTGATTTTCATTTCTCTGATGATGAGTGATATTGAGCATCTTTTCATCTTCCTGTTGGCCAGCTGTTTGTCTCCAGTGGAAAAACTGTATTTACTTCCTCTCCCATTTTTTTTTTTAATGGAATTGCTTGATTTTTTGTTACTGAGTTGTATAAGTTCTTTATATATTTTGGATATTATTATCAGGCATATGATTTGCAAATATTTCCTCCTATTCAGTATGTGTGTATGCAGCCTTTAGGCTGAAAGCAGGAAAATGCTGGACTGCTTGTACTTGCCAGTTTCAGTCAGGGGCAAGGGGGCATTGCAACCACCCGTGCTCACAGACTTTAGCTAGGTACCAGGAGAACTCCATTCATGATTTCCTGCCCCAGAGAGGGAACAGGGGAGCACTACAACCACTTGTGCCCTCTGGCCTCACTGAGTGCCATGGGAGTGTGCTGTATCCAAGCTTGCTTACCTATGCTAGCAGTTTTGTGGAGAGTACAACAATGGCATTGGCTAGTACCTCCATCACTGGGGAGCTTCTCATCTGGCCCCTGTCCTTCCAGCTGATGACCCCAGATTAGCAAATGTATCTCCCTCGCATATAGTTTAGACAGTTTTCAATCTGCTGATTTTTCATTGGGTCTTGGGGTGAGCAAGACCATACATGAGCCTTCTAAGAGAGAAATCTCAGTTTCCTATAGCACTTGGGACCCCCACTTAATGTCAGCCCTGGTGGGTTTTCCAAGCCAGACATTCTGGGGTCTCATCTCATCCTTGTGCAAATCTCAGGGGCCAGGGTGCCTGTTGTAGGGCACCAATCTTTTGCTCTTCTGGAACAAGCGCCTATCTGCTGAGATCCATCCTTATTGTGTATCACTGAAGCAGGGGTGGGGTTTTTGTAAGACCATGTCTCTGCATCTTCTCCCCATGGCAATATGATTCTTTTATCCTTTGTCGTATAGAGCATTTCATCTAGTTTTCAGTTTTTAAGTCTTTCCCAGAGGGAAGTGATCCATATGTGGCTGTAGGCTTGGTGTGTCTGTGGGAGAGGATGAGTTTAGGATCTCCCTATACTGCCATCTTGTATCCTCCCTTTCTTAAATATTGTCATTATTTGAAAACTATTGACCCAGAGGATTATACTGTCTGTGGAAGGTAGGATTCATTGAATAATATCTATATGAATGCTTAAGTGGCCAGTGAAATAGTTTATGGGAATTATTTAAAATACTGGTGATCTTATTTTATAAGAGTTAGCTGAGTATGTGTATTTGGAATCAATAGTTTTCATCTATAAAAGGGGGATAATGCAGTGGCTATATCCAATTATTACAAATGGAAGAACTGAAATTTATAATTTAAACTGGATTATTTATGTATTCGTTTGTTTGCTTTTGCTAGCCCTGCCATTTATCTACTCTTCATAAATGAATTGGGTAAGACTCTTAGTGTCTATAATAATACATTGCCATAGCTAATTTGGAGACCACAGATAGCTCACTGGTCCAAATAATTCAGATAGCTCCTAATCCTTATCTCTTCTGCCCCCAAATTCAGATTGTCCCAAATCTCTGGATAAAACATTTCTTCTTAAATAATGGATTACTTGCTTATGAGGCCAGAATCCTAAGCAGATTTATTTAGTTTTCTACTTTCTTAATTTTCTCAATAAACTACTCTTTTAAAGTCTATTAGAATGCAAGTTCTAGAACAGGCTTAAAAAATGGAAAATCAAAGGATTCTATGAAAAAATTTTTTTTCTGGGAATAATTCTCATTTGCTTTTTATTGGTAGTATTTCTTTTCAGTCACTAATCCATTATGTTTAATATCTTTGAGTTGATATAAGGCTTACATTAGTTGAACAGTAGTTCAGTATATTCTTCAAAGAATCTCACTTGGCAGATATATAATTCAATTGAAGTATAGTTATTGATCACAATATTGCCTTTTCTTTTCAACTTATAATTTGTATTAAACTTTGGACACTGGTTTCTTTATTAATCAACAAAAAGCTTACCAAGAAGTAACTATAAGTTTCAATAAAATTAAAAAAGTAACTGTATACATCAAATATCCATCTCCCTATCTTGGATGTTTTTGTGTTGAAACAAAAACTGTAATCTAAAGTTCTTGTTTTATTTCCTTCTTCAGCATTTATGACACATTTCTCTACTTATCCCCTCTAAAACTTCATGCATTTCCCCTCTCCCCTGTTTCATCCATACCTCCAAAAATGGTTCCCTTCAAAGAACGTCCTGAAAGAAACAATAAGCCACTGACGTTGAGACGCACGCCTGCCAAGAACCCAACAATCACACAGACCCCGTGGCTCTCGTGGCAGGAGGCCAGGGCAGCTTCCAGTTGTGACAAGTGCAAGACAATGCAAGAGTTAAAAGATGTACTTGAGAGTTGGACCTAATTTCAGATGAACTGCTAAATGGTCTGTGATCTTTTCTGATGCTGCATGACCTCATTTGAAATAACATTTGTCTCACAGGGATTTACTGAAACGACATTGCACGCAGCCTAGTATAATACCTGGCACTTTAAGACTCAGTAAATGGAAATTAAAAAATGAAAATACTAAACACACCCGTGGTGGTAACAACAGCAGCAACGATAGTAATAATTTTTATGAGAACCATTACTAATATGGGTGATTTGTTAGAATTGACTTTTTCTTTTAGACATTGACGAGTACAGCTGGAGAGTTGTGTAACATCTTGTGTTAACCAAGTGATAAACAGACATGTTCCCATTAGTTATTTTCAAAGGCTGTTTCTCAGAGCAAGACTATCTATGGGAAAGACTGTGAGAAAGATTTGGTTATACATTTTTACACACGAGGGAGTTCATGTGTAGTGAGGAATGAAAACATTTTGTAAGCTGAGGAAAGCACTGAGATTGAAAGAGACGGTGATTGGGTTTTCATACAGCTAACTAGAACACAGAGTCATGCAATTCAATAGTATGTTATTTCTACAAATCCTCAAAGAAAGCATCAGATTGTGAAGTAACTCCCTCTACATTTATATTCTTATATAAACCATGTTCAGCTGGAAAAACAACTACTGCTTGCTTCACTTTTGAAATGAATCCATCTAATCAAATTGGCTAATATTTTCTTTGGAAGCTTACTCAGATCTTCTGTGAAAGACTGCTCAAAGTGCAAAGCTCATTCCTTTATATGGTGGTTAATCCAGTACTACCCTTATCTTTCTTAAATCTTCTGGCTTGGAATTTGTAGTTACCAGGTTGTTGTTTATGAAATAATTCAGTGAGAATTCTTTACAAAGCGTTTTTGTACTGCCTGTTGGAGGTTGTCTTCTTATTTGAAGGAATGGTATGATGGAAGAGAGGGAGAAATCTCAGTATGGGAGTTCAGTGTTGGAGTAGTGAATAGATTTGTAGGAGTGGACAGAGGATACCAGCTGGGATGTCATGGGGCACAAGGAAAATTAAATAATTTCGAGGAAAAGTGGAGGGAATTTTAGAATTTTCATTCAATTAAAATCTAAACTTATGACGGGCAGAAATATTGGTTATTTTCCCTCGAGAAAAAATCACATACCACAGTTTCTGGATTTCCGATGACCTCAAAGCAAAATTCCACACCAGCACCTGTCATATCAAATAAAACTTCTTGGATAGGCTTCTTGAAGTCCTGTGGGTTGATGCACTCAGTGGCACCCACTTCCTTTGCCTTCTCAAATTTATCTTTGTTGATATCCACCCCAATGATCCTGGCTGCTCCTGCTGCTTTACAGCCTATGATCACAGACAGGCCGACTCCTCCAAGGCCAAACACCGCACATGTGGAGCCTGGGGTCACCTAAGCACACGAAGGCAGGAAACAAATGCAAAGGGGACATGTGTCTTGACTCAGTTGGAAAGACCCAAGTCTGTATATACTTTTTATGAAATATAAGCAAAGGACATTTTCAGATAAAACTCATTGTACCTGAGAGTTTTAGTTTCTGAGGGTATTTCTAGATGTGGAATACTGTTTGCTAGAGGAGCAAAGAACTGCCTATAAATACAATTTTAAGTTCTGGGAGTTAACATGAGTAGAAGTTTAATGAAATTTCATTGAATCTTAAGACTTACTTAACAGAATATTTGTCTGATTCCAGTTCCTCATCTATCTTCATGCAGCCCTTCCTTTCTCTTTTCCTTTGGAAAACTTTGCATCCCTTAAAATGTCAATGCCTTATGAAGCAAAGGCTTATTTTTTGGGGGGTCCAAAATGAGACTAATTCAAATAGAACCCCTTCTGTCCTATTTCTCTAGGATTGGGACTAACAGACTTTGGGGTAAAACAAAGTAATGAAATTCAACAGCTATTTACAAAAGGTAGCTGGGAAGGTTTGGGGGATGTCTCAGAAACAGTAGTTCCCACTACTGAGTAGTTCCCATTCAGTCAGAGTGGGATTACCTGAGCAATTTGTCTTAAATAGCCCTATCTCCTCCGCCACCTGGTCTTTTTACTATCCTTTTATTTTTATGAGCACTTGACTTTCCCCTGATACATTGTACAACAGAAGAGCAGCTCAGTGAGTTTTGTTAGCTGCTGAATGTCAGCACCTGGAGCAGTGAATGACTCCATAAGTGTTTGTTGAATAAAAACAAAACAAAACAAAACAAAAAGGATGAACTGGAATGTGGAAGAACACAGTAATTTTGCAACTGTTTTATGTTTAACGCCCAGGAATTCCTGGTATCTCCACTTGTGACTGTCATTCAGACTTGATTTGCTACTTACCACTGACCAAAAGGGAATGGGAAAGATATTGAAGGGGGTGAGAGGATGACCAGACAGTAAGGAACTCAGGGATGTTTAGAGGGAGGTCTGTGATTCTTCCTCAGGTTGTATGGTTAAACATGCCCAGATGCATGAGGATTTTCATCTCCATCGACCAAGAATTCCGTTCATACCTGGTATAAATGCTCCTCACCTTGGCATTATTGATTGCAGCACCATACCCAGTGGAAAAACCACAGCTCACTGGGCATACTTTCTCCAGAGGAGCAACTGCATCAATCTTGGCAACCAAGATTTCTTTTATCACTGTATATTCAGAGAAGGTGCTTGTATTTGCAAAGTGATACACTGGTTTTCCCTTGCAGGCAAACCTACTGGTACCATCAGACATCAGGCTGGACTCTGACTGTTATAGACAAAAACAAAACAGAACACAATACCAAATTTTTCTTTTTAATTAGAAAGCTCAGTTTCCTTCTAAGGAAATTGAATTTTTCAAAAAGGATATTAGTAAAACCTTACTTGGTTTGTATACAAAAATTACCCCCAGGATTAAGGCAAGAGGCACATTCTCCACACTGCGGTAGAAAGAGTGTGATAACTTTATCTCCTAAAGAAGAAAAGCATTTATTAGGTTATTATTCTTCTAAGTATTATTCTTCTAAGCCAGTAAAGCTGGCTTTCAGGACTTCACCAACAAGACACCCAAGAAAACATGGTAACTGTGAATTATTTCTGCATTTAATGGTGCTCAGTTTTGTGGAAAATATCAAATACTTATGAAAAGAGGGGATGTCTTCATCTGTGTCTAGCCCTGGGCTCAGCAACTGAATGTCAAGGAACTTGCCATCCTGTAAATTCCTCTTGAAGCCAAATGATTTTGTTATGTAGTCATTGAGCCAAGCCTTATTTTATATTTTCTACACAACTTCTGCTGTGAAGGATTGGATGTAAAATAGAATGGATTCTAGCTCAGAGAATAAGCAAAGAGCGTCTCTTTACTCTCCTCTGTGTTTTAAATCGGTCCTTCTTGGTGGTGAGACCAAAGGCAGGCAGGTTCCTCTAGTAATGTGCAAAGTATAAGAAAAAAATTAGAATAACTTGCTTGTAATGGACTTACTGACTTGTAATCATACAATCGCATTATCTATTATTGTAGAGGAATTTGTTTCATGTTTTTAGTTAAGAACACTTATAGGATTTGGACTTTTTAAATTTACTTTTAGTTTTTAAAAAGTATACAGACATATGGCAAAACGTTTAAATTTCACAAAAATGTAGTTTATGTTCTTATCAATGGTATCTTTCAGAGATGTAACCCATTTCAAAATATAAAGGCTAACATATAGTTTACCCTCTTTGTAGGTCTAACTTTTTTACTTAACAATAGATCTTGGAGATTTAGTGATTTTTGTTTAATAGTTACATAGTTTTTCTGTCGTATAGATATATCATCATTTATTTAACCAGTTCTTTGGACACTGATAGACATTTAGGTTGTTTCCTAAACAGTAATGAAAAATAACAATGCAATGAATATTTTGTGCATACATGAGCTGTGGTAGGCAGAAATTTTAAAATGTGCCCCCCAAGAGGTCCCATTCGAATCCCCAGAAACTGAATATGTTATCATGCCCATGAATATGTTACAGGGAAAAGGGGGCTTTGCAGATGTAATTAAGTTTATTGAGCCTCTGACATGAAAATAGGGAGATCATCCTAGGTTATTTAGGTGGACCCAAAGTAATCACATGAGCCCTTGAAAGGAGACGAGGAGAAATCAGAAGACGACAAAGTGATTGCAAGGTTGAGTAGGATTGGATATGCCGGTGCTGCCTTGAGACTGAAAGTGGGCAAAAGGGCCACATGAGAAGGAATGTGAGCAGCTTCAAGGACCTGACAGTGGCCCTAGCCAACAGCTGCTCAGCTAAGGTTGAGGATGTCAGTTTTACAACCTCCAGGAAATGCATACTGACAACAACTTGAATGAGCTTGGAAGTGGATTTTTCTCCAGAATCTCCAGATGAGAACCCAGCTGATCAACACCTTGATTTCAGCCTTGTGAAACCCTAAGCAGAGAACTCAGTCAACCACCCAGACTTTGGACCCACAGAAACTGTGAGATAATAAAGTTGTTTTATTTTAAGCTGCTACATTTGTGGTGATTTTTTTTTTTTTTAAACATCAGTAATAGAAAGCTAATACATGAGTATAGAACTATAGAATGACTTTCTAGAATTGGGAGTATTGGATCCAAAATATACACATTTAAATGATGTTACATATTGCCAAATTCAGAGTTGTACAAATTTATTTTCTAGATAATAAGGTTTGAGGTAGCTATTTGCCTGCACTCTGTCAGCCCTACATATTATCAGAATTTTAAACCTTTGCTTATTTGTTAGATAAACAGTGTTTTCCTCCTATATTGTTGGTGGGAATGTAAGCTGGTGTAACCACTCTGGAAAACAGTATAGAGTTCCTCAAAAAGTTGAAAATAGAACTACCCTACAACCCAGCAATCACACTACTGGGTATTTACCCTAAACATAAAATGGAGTGATCCAAAGGGGCACATGCATCTGAATGTTTATAGCAGCAATGTCGACAATAGCGAGACCATGGAAAGAGCCTAGATGTCCATCAACAGATGAATGGGTAAATGTATATATATACACAACAGATGTGGTGTATATATACAATGGAATACTATGCAGCCATCAAAAATTGAAATCTTGCCATTTGCAATGCTGTGGATGGGACTGAGGGTATTATGCTAAGCAAAATAAGTCAATCAGAGAAAGACAATTATCATACGATCTCTCTGATATGAGGAATTTGAGAGGCAGAGCAGGAGGTCATGTGGGGAAGGGAGGGAAAAATGAAACAAGATGGGACCAGGGAGGGAGATAAACCATAAGAGACTCTTTTTTTTTTTTTAAAGATTTTATTTATTTATTTGACACAGAGAGATCACAAGTAGACAGAGAGGCAGGCAGAGAGAGAGAGGGAAGCAGGCTTCCTGCTGAGCAGAGAGCCCAATGAGGGGCTCGATCCCAGGACCCTGAGACCATGACCTGAGCCGAAGGCAGAGGCTTAACCCATGGAGCCACCCAGGCGCCCTGGGGGTTATTTTTTATAAACAAAATTTTAAGAACTTTTTATGGTGTTAATTTAATCTATGTATTGTTTCATATCTTCTAGATTTTTTGTGTTGATTAAAACTTCCTTCCTTTTCCTGAGGTAATACAGTGTTCTCTTATGGTATTTTTTTTCCTTTTTTTTTTTTTTTAAGACTCCATTTATTTATTTGAGAGAGAGAGAGCACAGAGGGAGAGGAAGGAGAAGCAGGCTCCCCACTGAGCAGAGAGCTGGGTGGGGAGGTTCCATCCCAGGACCCTGAGATCATGATCTGAGCTGAAGGCAGATGCTTAACTAACTGAGCCACCCAGGCGCCCCTCTCTCATGGCATTTTTTAATAGCACTTCTGCGGTTTCACTTTTCACATTTAATTCTTGGATTCATAATGCGTATTTTCTTGACATAAAGAATGTAATAGCAACTCAACTTACTTTTTCCCCAGATGACTATCCAGTTGTTTCAACATCATTTTCTGAGTAATCCACATTCTCCCCCTCAAATTTGAAAGCCAAACCAAACCAAACCCTGTGTTAAATTGGGTTTTGGAGAGGGTGGAGGGATGGGTGAGTAGGTATTAAGGTGGTGGGTATTAAGGAGGGCATGTATTGCATGGAGCACTGGGTGTGGTGACTAAACAATGAATTTTGGAACACTGAAAAAACAAAATAAAATTTAAATATTAGAAAAATTTTCTTTATATATTTGATCTAATTCTGGACTCCTTCCCTCTTTTGTTCCACTACTGTGTTCAGCTATTTATTATATGCTTCATTTTAATACTTTTCAACAGTTTTCCTCAGTTTCCTTTTTTTATAAATTTTTGCCTCATTTGTACTTTATTTCAAGTTCAGTTTTAGTGCATTCTACTTGTTTTTATTAATATCAAAATGGAATGCAAAGATACATTTAGTGTTTTTGTGTAACTTATAAATAATGATCCCTCCTTTCCTATGAAATGGGCAACTTTTCACATTTTGTTTTCAATTGAGCTTAACATTTAAGAGATGCTTGTTATTTTCCTGATGGGGGTTCCAAGTTGCTGCAATTTCCTAGCTCCTGGTGCTATTTCATACCTGTTTTCACTGTGCTCACTCCTTCTCCCACACTCTCAACTATTCCAGCTGCTTCATGGCCCATAATGACAGGATAACGGTTGTACAAGGTTTTATTCTCCAACATTTTCATCTCTGAACCACAGAGCCCCGTGGCCACAATCTATATGGAAGACAAAGAGTAACATGTTTTTCTCAGTGTCAAACAAAGGTGTTTCAGAATTGTTAATCTTTTTTTAATGTTTTTCTAAAAATTTAAATTCAATTAATTAACATATAATTTATTATTTGTTTCAGGGGTACAGGTCTGTGATTCATCAGTTTTATATAATACCCAGTGCTCATTACAACACATACCCTCCCCAATGTCCATTGCCCAATTACCCCATCCCCCTACCCAAATCAAAATCAGGGAAATACAAATCAAAACCATAATGAGATACCACCTCACACCAGTCAGAATGGCTAAAATGAACAAGTTAGGAAACAACAGATGTTGGCGAGGTTGTGGAGAAAGGGAAACCCTCCTACGCCATTGGTGGGAATGCAAGCTGGTGCAGCCACTCTGGAAAACAGCATGGAGGTTCCTCAAAAAGTTGAAAATAGAGATACCCTACAACCCAGCAATTACTGGGTCTTTACCCTAAAGATACAAATGTAGTGATCCGAAGGGGCACGTGTACCCCAATGTTTATAGTAGCAATGTCCACAGTAGCCAAACTATGTAAAGAGTTTGGATGTCCATCGACATATGATTGGATAAAGAAGATGTGGTATATATATACAATGGAATATTATGCAGCCATCAAAAAATGAAATCTTACCATTTGCAATGATATGGTTGGAGCTAGAGGGTATTACACTAAGCAAAATAAGTCAGTCAGAGAAAGACAATTATAATATGATCTCACTGATATGTGGAATTTAGGAAACAAGACAGAGGATCACCAGGGAAGAAAGGAATTGTTAATCTTTTAAAAACTTTTTATGAGTTTGGTACACTGCATTAATATTAATGCATTTATTTCTTAGATTTAATTGTAGAGAGGGGTCAATAATAATTTGTTTAAAGCAATTCAGTGGTTTTCATTAGCTAATTTCAGAAGCAAAATGATGATTTAAGACTTACATAGGTTCAGAAAAGACATGGGTACAACTGTAGTGTACATCAGAGGTCTCACTTGTCCTTCATTGAAGCTTGTGGGTAGGAGTATGGAGGAGGAAGACCAATTATAGAAATGAAATAATTGGAATACAGAAAAGCAAGAGATCTTTCCTATTATAATTGAAGACTTAATTTATTTTCATGGTGGAGGGGGCTTTAGAGTTGTATTAATCATACAATATAGTTTATGGGTAGAAGCTTCTTTTAATTAGTAGTTAGTATTATAGTTGTAAATAAGTATCCTTTATGCATTTAGCCTATGCTATATCTTCCTAATCTTTTGTCTGGCTGGATTAAAAGACTGATGGAGCAACGTCTGCCTTTGGCTTGGGTCCTTGATCCCAGGGTTCTGGGATTGAGCCCTGCTTTGGGCTCCCTGCTCAGTGGGAAGTCTACTTATCCCTCTCCCACTCCCCCTGCTTGTGTCCCTCTCTCGCTGTCTCTCTCTCTCTGTCAATTAAATAAATAAATAAAATCTTAAAAAAAAAAGACTGGTGGAAATGGAAAAGAAATAGCAGAGTATGTAGTTTCATTTCTGAGTTGAGCATTGTGAAAAGAATGCATAATTTACAGTTAATAGCTTTGATTTTTGGTGTGGAAATATGAATTTTTTTTTTTTACCTTTATGCGAACTTCCTTTGCCTTTGGTGGGGCAACTTCTACCTCCTCGATGGAAAATGGTGCACCAGCTTCCAGAGTATGGCTGCTCTGCACCTAATGACCTGGGAAATAGAATATGGGGACAGAAAGGGAAACTTCTTAGGCCTAGGAGCTGGGGAATTCCTATATTAATGAATATTAGAAGGTTTAGTTCAGTTCTACACTCAGAACCGAAAAAAAATCATTGCTTAAATATATGCTGTATGTAGCTTCTAAATACCAATTCAGCTTTTCTTGTGCTACCAGTTTCTATATTCTAGTTATTTTCACAGTACTAATTATATAATGCTATACAACAAGAGGGTAGATGTCCTATTTTTGATGTTATCAAGAATGAAGTTGTCCAGTGGCTGTTTCAGCATGATGGCATTTGCATTGTGGGAGTTTATGTGATCCTAGGTATGGGAGATAATCAGTTTTGGGGTAGAGGGGTCAATTATGGAGCAGGGAATAGAGACCATTAGTTGTGGTAGTTCATCAAATGGTGGTGGTCACTGGCAGTCTAAGGTCAGAAAAGTTTAAACAAAATTTTTTTTTACTGAGCAGCTTTCATGTTTCAAGCATTATACTTGATGCTGAGGTAATGATTCTGAATTAGATATTCAGAGAATCCAAAGTCTAATAGTGCAAACAAGTAATTAATGGACAGTTACCATACAGTGTTTGACCTGTTGTAATATGTCTAGGAGGAAGTGGACGGTAAATTGAACACAGAAGTATATGTAACTTAAATTTCTGGGTGCTCAGAAGCCTTGGTAAACTGTGGTTTGGACAATGGCTGGGACTTAAGGAACATGGAGCTTGGTGGGGATGGGTTTGGTGCATGGATGGGTTCCACAGCAAGGAGAACTACTTGTGTGAAGGCTCAGAGACAAGAAAGAGCCTGGCATCATCCTTTGAGCAGTGGGGACTGTGGGAAAATCGAAAGAAGCTTAGTGTGATTGAGTTATTGTGTGTAAGGGGTGAAATAATGAGATATAACATGGAAGATTCATATATAGAGAGGAGAAGAATGCAGGAGAATTTACTCACCTGGTAATTTGCTATGTGACTTTAGGAAATTACTATACTGCACTCCCCTGGGTCCTGATTTTCTTCCCCATAAAATGTAGGAAACAGGCAAATGGCCTCAGGGGTTACATCTACTCATACCCTATAAAAGCTAAGTTCAAAAGGTCCCTTCGTACAAGGTTCCTACAGATAGCTTCTGTTAGTAGGGTTGGGGAAGGCTAATAATATTCTAGTCCAGGAAACTTTGTATAAAACCCAGGGGTAGGGAAGCCTGGGTGGCTCAGTTGGTTAAGTGTCTGCCTTCGGGTCATGTCATGATGCTGGGATCAAGCCTCCTCTGCTTCTCCCCTCTGCCCCTGTCCACTGCCCCCGCCCCCAGCTCATGCCCTCTCTCTCTCAAATAAATAAATAAATAAAATCTTTAAACAAAACAGAAAAACCCCAGGGGCGTAGTCTGCATTTTTTTCCTCATTAAAGTTCATCTCAAATTTTTTGCATCCATTTTGTTCTATTACCATATACACTGCTATGATTACAATGGGGTAATATTTATTTATTTTACCATTGGTGCCAAACTCTAATGTTCTTAAATGACAAATGATTTTCAAGCCAGTTCCAATAAAGTAAATTTAAACAGAAGTAGCATTTCCTGATAGTCCATTTCAGCAACGTAAATTGCTTGAAGACTTTGTAAATAAGTTGATGAAAATTGCCTGCTTTTATGGTTAAGTTCTGAAATTAGGTTTTAAGGTAGGCAATATGACTGCTTTAAACTAATATCTTGGGCTTATTTGTAATCACTACCCATTAGTCCAAGTCAATGTGAATGGCAGAAATGGCAACTTCTCTGATCTTTTTAGGTGCTTGTAAACTCTGCAAAAGAACCATCCACCTTATAAATAAAGCATGTTATCCATCAAATTAGCATCAGTGCCCAACTCACCACCTCAGGAAATTAGATTCACCCTTTTCATTTTTTCCTAAAATTTTGGTGACCTTGATCTTTAACATTTTTTGAGAATACTATAAAAAATCTTGAAAATCTTAGGGTGCCTGGGTGGCTCAGTTGGTTAACTGTCTGCCTTTAACTCAGGTCATGAACCCAGGGTCCTGGGATTGAGAACCACGTTGGGCCACTGTTCAGTGGGGAGTCTGCTTTTCTCTCTCCCTTTGCTTCTCCCCCTGCTTGCTCTCGCTCTCAAATAAATAAATAAATAAATAAATAAATAAAATATTTTTAAAAATTCTTGAAAATCTATATATTATTATTATTCCCATTAGATATTTGAGGCATCATGGATAACATGGATGACATGGGTAAAGGTAGCCATTTGGGGTCACACAGAGACTGAGTAAAGGGTTGAGGGCTCCTCACAACTGACTTAAAGATATTTTATTGTGGTTCTCTGAGCTGTTTCTCATAATTGCTTTCTTTTATACTTGCTCTGAGACCTCATTTTTCACAAAATTTTGCATTCAAGAGTCACATGTATAAAATATTTCACACAGATACATCTTATGCACATACATACACCACTTACATACACACCACTTATGCACAAGAACCCACATATTTCTATCTCAGAGCAATTCATCTACCTCATTAATTAGTAAAAAGGCAAATTACAGGTTCTAAGCAAATCTATATTTTGGCTTTGTTTTGTGGGTAGTCAGTTACCATTTTAGAAGTAGAGTCTGATTTTAAACTCTGTATAAGGAAAGGTTAATAATAAAACAAGAAAAAAAAATCAAAGCTAACAAAAGCATCAAATGAACTGCTGATGTGTAAAATTTATTCCATAGCAGAATCCATTTAATGTGCAGGAGTGCTAAGATTGTAGGTGAGTCCTGTAAGGGCAGTAGTGGACTGATGACTGAACCCCATTTCGTCATGATCACAGACCTTCAGCCTACTGCTCTCCTCTGCCTTCAGGGCACTAATGATTTCCTGTAACTGTTTACCCTTTAGCTGGCTTGATTTGCCGTTTCTCCCTCCATCTGAGGCTCTCGATATAACTCCTTCACAAACCTAACATTTCAACCTCAGAAATAACTTCCTCTGCTCCTTTAATAGTGTTTGGGGTGTAGTGTACCTGAGTAGTTGCAGAAGGTGCTTGTGGTGCCCTGCCTGGATCCCATTTATTATTTGATCACCTTGAGTAAGTTAGATGCAGACATTATTTTTCCCATTTTTAACTTTGAGGGGATTGAGGTTTAGACAGGTGAAATATCTTTCAGTGATTGCATTTATTATGTTTTTTATTTTCTACATTTTATGATGCTTTGATGCCTTGGAAACATGTGGACCTGGGGAGGGACTGCCCCTCCTGGAGTTAGCTAATTTCTAGAGATAGCAGTTTACGTCAGCAAGTCTTTGATTTGCAGCCAAGCAATTGCAAGTCCGCAATCCTCATCCACCTCCTTTTTTTTTTCTTAGTAATTTGTTTAAATAGTTTATTCATATAAATAATAAGCATGTGTAAATGTATTATCTTGGTCCTTTTATCAGTGCAAACAATCTGAGACACTATTCCCTGTCCTAAGTCACCCGAGAGTCTGTTACCAAACAATTAGTGACCACCCCTATGGCCCAGGACCTATTGTAATTTATTTACCTTGCCTACCTGGCCTTACCTGTTCCTTTTAATGAAAACCACAATAAAGGCCCTGACTTGTGCTGTCCTCTAGCTCTTTCTGCCGCCTACCTGGTCCTGGATGTTCCCCATGTGGCCTGTAAGGTGTGGGATATTCCCTTCTCTTGGGAAATATGAGTAATAAATTCTTCTTTCAAGGCAGTTGTCTCTGTATTTGCCATTTTGCCATATCTGACTAAACTAAATCCTGGGTACATTTCATTTTTTATTTTTTAAAAGATTTTATTTATTTACTTGACAGAGAGACAGTGAGAGAAGGAACTCAAGTAGGGGGAGTGGGGGAGTGGAAGAGGGAGAAGCAGGCTTCCCACTGAGCAGGGAGCCTGATGTGGGGCTTGATCCCAGGACGCTGGGAGCATGACCTGAGCTGAAGGTGGACGCTAACGACTGAGCCACCCAGGCACTCTGCTGGGTACATTTTAAATCAGTGATGCCTATCTACAAAGTGGCAAAGCTGAACCTAGGACCCAGGTCTTTATATTACAAGCAGTGTTCTGCTAGTATTATATAGTACTGAATATAAAGTTCTAAACTTTATATTCTTTATAAATGTCATGTAAAATTGCTGTTAAGATTATTAGGAAATGTTAAGATATGGTTAAAAAAACCAGAAAGGTTGAGTTCTTTTTTAAGAAGACAATTGGTACTCTTTATCAGAGTCCTGATTACAAATATTTTGTTACCTATTAGGACAATTTATGCTAAAATATCTGGGTATTATGTAATTGATATACAGGATTTTGAGTAACTTAGAAACTTGTCAGTATGGCAAGAATGAAATGTAAAAACTATTCCAGATCTTTCTATTCAGAATGAGAATCTTATTAATGGTGGATTCCTGAGAGTGTTTCCATGTAGTAGGGAGGAAGAAGACATGACAGATACATAATGAGGAGATTTATTTATTTATTTTTAATTTTAAAATGTTTTATTCAGTTAATATTTTTTTATTCAGTTAATATTGATAAGATTTTAAAAACATAATGCCCCAAGTTAGAATAACAATTTTAGCTTTCACATCCATAATTATTCATTGAGAATTTGAGCATCATAGCTTTTTAAAAAAATTTAAATTCAATTAATTAACATATAAGGTATTATTTGTTCAAGGGGTACAGGTCTGTGATTCATCAGCCTTATATATAATGAAGAATTTTAGAAAATGTAAATAAATTTCTCCAATGAAGCTGAGAATGGTTAACATTGAAAGAAATAGTGTTGGTTATGCTTAGTCATTTCAAATACCTTTTGAAATAGTTTAAATTTTAAATTAAATTTTTATCCAAATTGGAAAATTCATACATCTAGAGTCTTGGAAAAAGAAACTTCTATAATGGGAGGTTGGCCAATGGCAAAGTTTTCTCTAGTATTTGACATCTAGATACTAATTCAGTTTTATTTACATTCAATCAACCCATGCAAAGTTGCACAAAGGAAAAAAGGAAAGAGCACCCAGATATTTAAAACAGCAAAAAATCCTCCAGTTATTTTCTGCAATATATGTGATTTCCTCCTCATCTTTTGTCTGGGCTGATAAGCTACTGTTATCATTGTTGTAATTGCCACAGTTAAACATTAATTTTTTGCTAAATATGCATCAGCTTTTTTGTCAAGTGCTTTACCTACATTTTCTCATGTAGTTCTTACTATAGTAGGTAAGAAGGGAACTATTATTTACCCTGTTTTTCAGGTGATAGGACTGCCAACAAGTTTAAATAACTTGCTCAGGTCACAAGTCTGGTAAGTGATCTGATAGCATAGCCAATGTTATGTAGCTCTGTGCCAGTTTTTTAATCTTACCAAAGCATTCTGCCAAGAGTCCAAGAACAAAAGAATCTCAACGGTGCTGTCTAATAAGATATCCACTAGCAAGATGTGGCTATTGAAGTTCAAATTGATAAAATTAAATAGAATTTAAAAGTCTGTTTTCCAGTTGTCCTAGACATACTTAACATGTTCAGTAGCTACATACCGCTTGTGGCTACTGAATGGGCAATACAACTGTAGAACATATTCATCACCACAGAAAATTTTCCAAGATGGAGAGTGTCGGTCTGAAGAATACTGGATGTAAGTGTGAGATTTTGTGAAAGGAATTTGGAGGTGTTGTTTGGGGAAGAGGGATTCAAGTTACATACCACATTAGAGTTGTCTATTTTATTCTTAAATAGCAAATTAAGATGATTGCTAAGGTAAGAATTGCAGTCAACACAGTGGGATTTTCTTCTAGTCTTATCCTGTGCTGGAGAGTGACATTGGGGCAGGAGATGACTCCCACCAATTATGGAATGTCAGCTTTCTGAAATGCAACTACTCTATGTCTTACTAGTAATGTCAAAATATTAATCTGTTTTTGCTCCTATAGGTAATAAATGCCTGTGGGAAGGTAAAGATGTGTTTTCCTATTTTAACACATTGTCTTCTATTTCCTTTCATAGAGGAGTATTTTTCCAACCTCTTCAACCTCTCCTTTTTTTTTTTTTTTTTTTTCTTTTTTGCCAAGGGGAATGCAGCAGGTCCAGATTTCTGGAAAAGGCAATGTAAAGTCAAAGACCTGCCTCCATAATGTTACCTTTCGGCATTCTCCCAGAGGGAATCAGCATTGGGTCAAGGAGAGTTGTGAATTTGAGGGAGCTACTCCAGTAATCATACATACTCTATAGCGCAGATGGTAGGACTCCATGGCCTAATTTCGGAAATGAACCTGATTAGCATCTCAGTAACCCCTAATTATAACTCTTCTAACTCACAATCCTAAAATGTAAATTCAGGGTAGCTATATGGGAAAAATAGTATAGAATAAACATGTTGTACACCCCCTGTTAGATTTTAGACAAGCTGTTTTAGCTTCATTACAATGAAGTTTTTCAGTCTTTAAAATGAGGATGTCAGTATTTAACTTGTAAAATGATGTGAATACTAAATGGGCTAGAGTATGTAAATATCTCGACACCATGCAAGGCACATAATATGTGCTCAGAAAGGGTGCCTGGGTGGCTCAGTGGGTTGGGCCTCTGCCTTTGGCTCGGGTCATGATCTCAGGGTTCTGGGATTGAGTCCCGCATCGGAATCTCTGCTCAGCTGGGGGCCTGCTTCTCCCCATCTCTCTCTGCCTGCCTCTCTGCCTACTTGTGATCTCTGTCAAATAAATAAATAAAATCTTAAAAAAATGTGCTCAGAAATACTCGTTAAAAACAATAGTAATTTCAAACAAAACAATAGTGATTTCATGTCTTCATAAAGTTAATTTAATGTGCACTCATATGTTGATAGGCAGCTCCCTCTTACTGTGCTCTAAAACCACATACCATACTATCAGTGATTCCAATGACCTCAGAGGCAAAGTATACACCCAAACCTGTCATTTCCACCACCACCTGCTGGATGGGCTTCTTGAAGTTCTAAGGGTTGAGACAATCAGGGGTCGCCCTCTCTGTAAGAGACAGGGGGTTTGAGTGCCCCTAGGCAGTCAGGGGGTTCGAGTCCTCTTAGGTGGTCAGAAGATCAGAAAGTCCCCACCGGTGGCAGGTTCTGGGTAAGAACTGTGGGGTCTGTGGTTGTCTTTGTCTTGTCTTTTTGTTGTCTGCTGTGCTGTTTGTTGTGTTTGAAGGAATGGGACAAGCAGCGAGGAAGGGGACTCTGACCTTTAATGTCTATCAGTGGAGCCAACTGTGGTTAGTCTAACTCGAGACAGAGACTTTAAGGAATATTCCCAAGCAGCTGCAGAAACAAACTTTGTTTTGGGGGACATTCCTTGCCCTCTCTGGCCCGACATGGACTGCCTACTCTCTCCTCCTTGCTGTCAGGAAAGCATGGTGTCTGCTCCTCTCTTGGAGCTGATGAGCCCTAGAACTGGGAACCCTTTCTCTGCCTTCTGGTGGCACTTTCTTCTGTTCTTCACTGTCGGGAAACAAGAAGAGCACCCCCTGGACCTAACACCCCCCCACTCTGGATCTTCCCACCCGGGTCTCAGGTAAGCATTCAAAGTGGAGTGGGCCCAGGTGGAACGTAAATCAGTATTTGAACTAAGTTAAGTTTGTTGGGTTAATTAGGATGAACATGTCTTTTGAGTTAACAGAAGAAAATGTGAAACTTCAGAGTTTTTACTTAAGGTCAATTAAACTCGTGTTATTTGTTAAAATCTGTTGACAAAGAGATGACTAAACTGATGGTTAATTGTCTGTCTCAAAGTTTTAATGGGTAATTGTTAAAGTAGCTTTCAAAGTCTTTGGTAACCTGGAACTTTAAACCAAATGGGATAAAATGCTAGAGCGCTGGTTGCTGGAACTAGGTTTGTGCTTTTGAAATCTGTGGGTAAACATGTTTTGTGCTTAACTGATTCATAAATCTGCCTTCAAAGAATTCTGTTGTAACAGTTCACAATTGGTTTATATTTAGTCTTCAGTAGAGGTTAAGGTATTTCTAAGAGTACAAAATTCTTCTAAGTGTAACTAAGACTGATGGAAATAAGGGAAGCAACTCTGTATGTAGAAAAGTAGGAGATATGTAAAAAAAGAAAAAAGACCAGATGCCTGATCCTGTTTGAATAAGGAAGAAAAACAGCCCCGGGGCCACTGTCTGAGCTAGATCCATTCGTAAAGAACGGAAGGGGAGACCGATCACTTCCCATTAGCTAGGGATACCCAGAGGGGGTTGTCCAACCTGTTTGAATCTGAAGAATGCCTGACTGTGTGAATCTGTCTGTATGGCTCCACCGCTTTGGCCACGGAGTCTGAGTGGGCTGCACCCTGAGTCTCACGGGGCGTCATATGGCATAATGGTCATCTACTCCACAGAGTAGCCTGGTCTGGGGCTTATACGGACAGACCTTAGCTAAGACGCTCCTAAGTTCCTGCGAGAGACGTGAGCAGGACAGCATCTGAAAGATCCTCCCCCCTTTTGTCTGCGACATCATTCACAATAGAAGGGAAACCCAGTAAATCCACTATCTTAAGACTGCACGCTTAAGAATGAAAAGGAAAGACACTGGTATAAAAAAGCTGGTTTTCTCTCTGTTTAAAAGGGCAAAGTTTTCTTAGTTAATTGATCTGTTAAAAAATGTAAATGGTTTTCTCTTTGTCTGCCCAGAAAATTCTGTTTCTATGTTTTGTTTTATCAGGTGCTTAACATCCCTAATTATATTTAGACATGTGCTTTAAAACTCTCTAAGGTTTTAGCAATTGTTGACAAGATTTAAATTGTAAATGAGATCTCTTTGAAACCGATGACAAACCTTGGGTTACATTTGGGTAAATGCTGTAACTACTCTAGAGGTTCTATATGTTTCCTAAAGTTTTAATGTTTTGATAGGGTGGTCACTTGATATTTAACTATATCTATTCTGAATTTTTGTCATTTGTAATTGTTTTAATTCTCTTGTAAGATGAATTCCACCTTAAAGGAAATTCATATGGGAAGACTTTCAGGACAAATACAGGTCTTTGATATGTTAAAATCCTGGGAACTGAAATGGGTAAGAATTTCCAGAAGTAAGAGCTGCATTCAGACTAAACCAGAATTAGTAACATGGGACTAGATGAACTGAAAAGTTGTAATGTTGTGTTTCTTAATGTTTTGTCTTATTTTAAACATAACTGGTTCTGTAATGTTTGCTCCTCCAGACTAGGGAAACTTTTTCTTAAGTTATCTGTAACTTACAGAGATGTAAAAGTACTCATTTGTAAACGAATCAAGGCATTCAACTTTTCTCTCATCTGAACCCTCTGAAACCAAAAGGTCTCAATAAGTATTCTTTCTTCCTTGGCAATCAGTCATTTGCATAAGTTCAATAAGAATCTGTTCTCCTTGTAACAGGACACCATTGGAAACACTGGTTATTTTACCAAGGCTTTGACTGGAATGTCATATTTGAAAAAGACTCAGCTATGACCAGACAGCTTAAAGGAACTAAGGTTGACTTTATAAAATCTGGAGCCATAAAGCCCTTTGGAACTGTTGGCCTGATACCTTGCTTACAGAGTTCCCAGCAGCCTCACCAGGTGAGTAAAGATTGTCACTTCCTGGCAGGGACAGGACCTCAGGAAGAGGAATTTGCCCAAATTGACAGGTATTGCAGGCGTGTCTGATGGCAAGTACGTGGCTTGGCTTCTGGCCCGGAGAAGCTACTAAAAGTTCAACCTAGAGATTCCTTATAAAAAGTTCCAGCAAAGCAGATTCTAAAAGATCTATATGATCACACTCACTGCTCTTGCTGAGCTTATGTAAACAATTAGGCCAAGTTTGTTAAAACTGGACTTGTTTTTCAAATGAATTAGTCCTGATTTGGATATCTCTGGGAATGACGGTTATTTTAGAGAGAAAAATTCGTTTTAATAACACACCTTTATGGATGTTAAATTCTAGATTTGGTTGTTTTTAAATATTTGTTTACCTAAGCTAGATAACTTGAGGTAAACTTCAGAGAAGTTGCACGATAGCTCATTTAGATGATCTTGCCTTTGCCAGTCAGTCAGCCCCAGATATAAGGAGGAAACTTCAGAAAATTGAAGGATTTGAAAGGAAAAATCTGACTGAGTTAGTGGGAATAGTGGAAATAGCCATTGAGGACTATGAGTCATGCTTGCGGGGGACGAGAGCTCTCTTACAGACTCTGCAGGAAAAAAAGGGTAGCGGGTGTCAGCGAAGAAAGCACAGCTCTGTCAGAGCCACGCCACTTATCTAGGCTTTGATCTCCACGAGGGAGTTCCTTGGGACAGTGGGCTACTGCAGGCTGTGGATACCGTGGTTTGTGGAGATGGCGTGACCTCTCTATGAACTGGCTAAGGGAGGACTCACTATGGTAGAGTGGACAGCTGAGGCAGAAGGAGCATTTCAGGAATTTTAAACAGCCTTGCTGAGTGCCCCAGTATTGGCCATCCCAGATGTTACCAAGCCCTTCCACTTGTATGTGGATGGAAAGGCAGGGGTGGCCAAAGGAGTTTTGACTCAGACTCTGGGGCCTTGGCAAAGGCCAGTAGCCTATCTTAGCAAGAAGATAGACCCAGTAGCGGCTGGGTTCCCCCCTTGCCTCTGCATAATTGCTGCCCCGGCCTTCCTGGTCAAGGATGCAGATATATTTACAGAAATGGACTAAATTAGACTATAAAGGGGATTGGGCTAAGACTAGAACAGGAAAGTTAATTCTTCCTCAAAGACTAGAAGAAATTAGTAAGCCAAATACATCAGGGCACTCATTTGGGGACACACAAGCTTAAAGAGCTTATGGGCACGCAGTTCCAGGTTTCTAAATTAGGGCGTATGGCTCAAGATGTGGTTGATAGATGTGCTCAATGTCAGGTGGTAAATGTGGGAAGAACTAGAATGGGAAGTGGGAAAAGAGAAAGAGGTAAGGAACAAGGAATTTATTGGGAAATAGATTTTACAGAGATGAAACCGGGAAAATATGGGCACAAGTATATGTTAGTTTTTATAGATACCTTTTCAGGCTAGGTAAAGGCTTTTTCTGCCAACATGAGATGGCAGGAGTGGTAGCCAAAAAGCTACTAGAGGTTTGGGTTACCTCTTGTGATCAGGTCAGACAACAGCCCTGTATTTGTGAGTTCAGTCTCGCAGGCATTGGCCAAAGCCGTGGACGCTAGTTGGGGTCTACATTGTGCCTACCAGCCCCAGAGTTGCGGCCAAGTAGAAAGAATGAACCAGACCCTTAAAGAGACCTTGACAAGGTTAATTCTGGAGACTGGCGGTGGGTGGGTAGATCTCCTTCCCTTCGCCTTCCTCAGGGCGCGATGTACACCCTACTTAAATAAGGTGACCCCATTTGAAATAATGTTTGGGAGACAACCCCCCCACCCCCGCTCTGCCCTCAGCTTTAAGAGATTGCTATAGCAGAAATGACTGATCAGTCTGTACTCCAGTGACTGCAGTCATTACAGTCTGTCTTAAAAAGAGCCCATGTGGGGATCCGGACTGCCCACACTGGGACAGAGATGGAGGTGGAGCCACATCCTTACCAATCTGGGGACTTGGTTTGGATACATTGCCACTTAGTGGGAAACTTGGAGCCTCACTGGAAGGGACCTTTTGCTGTCATCTCAACCACCCCCACGGTGGTGGAAGTAGAAGGCATCAGGGCCTGAGCTGAGGACGAGGACGCCCCCCCAGAGGTGAATGCCGCTGCCGATGGGTCGATTGTGGACGAAAGCTAAGAATCAAAAAACAATGAGTTCATTAAGTTCATTGTTGCTCCTGTTGTTAAGGTATAGGTGGGAGATATAGACAGTTGCAAAATAGAGAAAGGCTTGATATTCAATTTCTAGGAAAAGGGGGTCTCTGCGTAGCCCTAGGAGAGAAATGCTGTTTCTGGGTAAATCACACAGGAGTCATTAAAACAGTTTAGCTGCCGTTAAAAGGGGGATATAGAATTGGCTGAAAAGTCAAAGATTTGACTAATCTCCAAAGAAAAGGGGGGAATGTAAGGACCTATTTTAGCCAGAGCACTTCCATCCAGGTTAAACAACCTTGTTGTTTAACCCTTAAACTGTCCCTGCCTCCCTTCCCCCAGGGGATTTACTTAAAAACAAGTCTCAGAAACCAGTCCCAGGTAACAAAGCCCAAATACAAGGGTGGGTCAGGCCAGGTGGAGACATCTAATCAGTGGGGGAGCACAGACTGTCTCCCTAGTTACCAAGGAGTATGGGCCCCACCCTTTGGGAGCCTTTGGGCACCAATTCTGACCAAGGTGATAGGCTAATTCAAATATCTACTAGGGTAAATTATAATTCAGTTGGTCATCTAGCATGACTGTGCAGCTTTCTCTGTGTGTTATAATTTCATTGGCCACCTATGTGTGGCCAGGCCCAACTGCATGGCCTTTGCCCTTAAAAGCTAGTCTGTGAAACAGAGAGGGGCCCTCTCTGTAAGAGGCGTGGCCCTGGCCTGTCAGTCTGATTCTTGATGCTTGGCGTGAAATAAAGCCTTGCTTGACCTTCGCTTTGTATCAGTCTCGCTCCTTTAATCATGGACCCATTATTGGGGGACCTAACAACCTGAAACTAATATAACACTGTATGTTCCGTTCTCTCTTTGGCAGTGTATATACTATAACACTGTGTTATTTATACTGGTATTTAAAGAACACAAAATTGGAATAAAAAGCCCTGTGTTCTACAGGATGTGATAAAGCAAATGATCCAAATTTTATGGCGTCTTTTGAAAATAATATATTTATGCTTCTTTCCCTGCATTGCTCTTTGTTCCCTTATTCCACCAATCAATGAAGCCAAAACAGAAGGCTTTTCATGTAGGGGTGCCTGAGTGCCTCAGTCAGTACGTAGATCAATAATCTTGTGGAGAGATAAGTGCTATGAAACCGGGTGTTGGGGTAGCACTTGAGGGTGAGGTGTTTGATACCATGTCAGGGAAGCCTTCTTTGTAGAGATGGTAACTACACTGAGACCTGGCTGACGAGAAGGAGGCAGCACTGCAGCATTCTGGGAGGAAAGCAATCTAGGCAAAAAGTTTTCCCTCGATAATTGGTTACTTTAGTTTTCTATTTCTTGAGTCAACTTTAAATAATTTCTGTTTTCTCAGAAAATAATTTTTCATCAAGAATTACAAACAAGTGCTCAGATCCTTCATAGATAATGACAGGTTCTACCACCAGGTAACTCATTAAGACTTGCTAAGGCCATAGCTAAGGGAGAAGGACACTTAGAATGGATGGAGAAGAGGGACACAGTGAGTGGTAGTTGCAGCCCTGAGATGAAGTGCAGCAATGGATCCTCTGGTCATCCAACTATCATCTCTTTTCTTAATTTCTCCTCAATAAGAAAGACGTGGGAACCGCTGAGGAGCTGCTTCTGATCATGCAAAGAGAAATAGATGTGGTGCAAGGGGTTGACTAGGTGGCTGCGGAGGTGAATTTTCAGATCTCCTCAAGAGAACCTGCTGTGGGGAGCATAGTAGATGGAAGGCCTCTGGCTGCCCCCCAACGAATGTTGACATACACTCCCCTCTAGACATTCTGCTTTTAAGTAAGAGAGTCTGATTCCATTTTTCATGTTTGGCTGCTGACTGCTTTTAAGCCCTTACTCATCTGTTTTCCCTTCTTGCCCCACATATCATCAGAAATGCTGCACACTCTCTCCTTTGGTGATGGGGGAAGGTTCACACCACATGCCCTGGTCTGCCCTTATCTTGACCCACCCCTTAATCCCAATAAAGGTCAAAGCCAGTCAAAAATGTGTTCTCTCAAGCCATTGTTGATCCTGCTTGAAAGCATGCCTGCTCTCCCTAGGAAGCCTCATTACGTTAATAATAAATCTTTCTTTTCTTTTTTTTAATTTTTTATTTGAGAGAGCTAGCAGGAGAAGTGGAGAATCAGAGAGAGAAGCAGACTCCCTGCTGCACAGGGAGCCCAATGCGGCACTTGATCCTGGGACTCCAGGATCACAACCTGAGCCAAAGGTAGTCGCTTAATCAACTAAGCCACCCAAGCACCCCAATAATAAATCTTTTCATACCTTATGGACATTGGGGAAGGTATGTGCTATGGTGAGTGCTGTGAAGTGTGTAAAACTGGTGATTCACAGACCTGTACCCCTGGGGCTAATAATACATTATATGTTAATAAAAAATTAAAAAAAAAATCTTTTCATACCTTCTGGGTCTACATGTGACATCATCTGTCCATACTTGATGGGATTTTGGGCAAGAAGTCCATCCCATCTCAATAAGGTGTGTGACAACAGCAGTTCTGCAGCAAGCAACATTTCTCAGCAATGGCCATCACCACGGGAGATCTTTTCTTGCTTTGGCCTGCTGATTTGTTCTGCTGCCAGCTGGTGAGTACATGCTCTAAGCTGCTGCTTTCTTCCTAGCATGCTTTTTGAACTATGCTGGCAAGCTTATACTTTGAGCTATTGCCTAGTGTTGCATTTGCTGAGTCCTGTGGAGTCTCTGTCACAGATTTAACTGTCCTAAGTCAGAAGCTTTGATAACTTCCATTTGGGGAGAGGATATAAAATTGGAGTCCTCCTTAACCTGGCCCTGAATTGTGCCTCTTGGCCCAGACCTACCTGTATATCTCAGATTGAATCATGCTTTTCAATTCTAGGGTAAGCCATGGCAGATGCTAGGATCAGGGAAATGATTCTTATTCTGTGATGATGACTGTGTATCAGCCAGGAGTTGATGCCATTGTATAGAGAACTCAGGAGAAAGACTGATGCTCTGTTCAATGTACAGGTCATTTGGTGGTTGCTTATGTGGAGGAAGAATAGTCACCGTGTGGTATGTGAGGTCCACACTCCTAAAACAGATTACTCACTAAGACCCTATGTGGCAGCTGTTGCTTACTCCTCTGTCCTTAACAAAGATCCTGTTTCTCAGGGTTATAGGGAAGGATACCCATGGCTTAGCCAAGGTGTCAACTGAACCTTAAGTCAGGGTGTCTTTAACCCCTACAGAGCAGCCATTGTAATGAGCAAGTCCCCTAACCCTAATAATGCAGATTTGAGACTCTGGAGGAAGAAACCTATAAATATCAACAGAATATACAGAACTCCTTCAAAGTATAGCCAATCACTACCAAAAAAAGACACCCACAATTTGACCTGATTAGAAATCTAAAATTCCTAAAAAGTTTATACAACAGAAAATAATACCAAAAAGTTTTTGTGCCTGTATAATGTAGGTTCTAAATTAACATCTACTGAGATGCAGCAGATGGCAAACTTTTCTGAAATTAATACTAGAGCTCGGGGCGCCTGGATGGCTCAGTGGGTTAAAGCCTCTGCCTTTGGCTCGGGTCATGATCCCAGGGTCCTGGAATCGAGCCCCACATCCGGCTCTCTGCTTAGCAGGGAGCTTGCTTCCTCCTCTCTCTCTCTCTCTGCCTGCCTTTCTGCCTACTTGTGATCTCTGTCTGTCATATAAATAAATAAAATCTTAAAAAAAATACTAGAGCTCAAGGTGGATTGTACTAAATTTAAACAAGGTTCCTTATCATGGGGATCTCACTAAATTGAAATAAAACACATCCTATGCTCTTAGGGGAGTTGGCAAATATAAAACAGATGAAAGTTAAGTATTTTTCACTTTAACCATCAGAGCTATTGTTTTGTGTAAATTTCCCATGGTTATATAGCTCCTTGTCCTCAAATATCTCTTGGGTATGGAGGTATCAGGCATAGACACTCTGGCCTAACAAGTAAGAAATTAAATTAAATTATATCTTTGGTACTTATAATTGCCCTGACAAAATAACCTTTTATACCCCTACTTGAAATACTAAATATGGCACAATATAAATTAGAACAGGGCTTTTAAGGGTTGAAACCCATTATAAAACACCTATGTAGAGAAAGGATGATTATTCCCACTATTTCTATATTTAATAGTTCCATTTGACTTACTTTCAAACCTGGCAGGAATGAGTGGGTTTTCATGGCAGATTACTACAACCTGAATGCTGTGGGCATACCCGTTAAGGTCCCTGTACCAATATCATTAAAATTAAAGACTACATGCAGTTAGTAACTGGAAAATATTTTGGTCTCATAGATTTGACTAGTGCATTCTGTTCCATGCCATTTCAACAGCCTTTTAGTTGTGGTTTACCTTCCCCTTTGAAGGGACACAATATCCCTTTACTAGCCTTGAGCTGTCTATTCTATCTTTAATAGTCCTCCCATTGCTCACAATCCCTGTAGGTAAATCCTTTTTTTTTTTTTTTTTTTTTTAAGATTTTATTTGAGAGAGAGAGAAAGAGAGAGTACAAGTAGGGAGAGAAGCAGAGGTAGAGGGAGAAGAATACTCCTCGCTGAACAGGGAGCCCTATGCAGGACTTGGTGCTAGGACCCTGGGATCATGACCTGAGCTGAAAGCAGATGCTTATCTGACTGAACCACCCAGGCATCCCCCTGCAAATTCTTACCTACATCCACCTTTCTTTAGAAACATGGATATGGTATTACATTAATGACATTCTCCTCTGAGATTCATTTGAGATACTCATTATGGATATCCGAATATTCACCAATTTGCACACAAAGAGGAATGGGTCATTGCCCCACACATAGTAACAGACCCCACCACTTCAGTAACTTATTTGGGTGTTATTTTATTTTAATTTTTTAAATTTTTATTTTTTATAAACATATTTTTATCCCCAGGGGTACAGGTCTGTGAATCGCCAGGTTTACACACTTCACAGCACTCACCATAGCACATACTCTCCCCAATGTCCATAACCCCACCCTCACTCTCCCAAACACCCTCCCCCCAGCAACCCTCAGTTTGTTTTGTGAGATTAAGAGTCGCTTATGGTTTGTCTCCCTCCCAATCCCATCTTGTTTCATTTACTCTTCTCCTACCCCCGTAACCCCCCATGTTGCATCTCCTCTCCCTCATATCAGGGAGATCATATGACAGTTGTCTTTCTCCGATTGACTTATTTCACTAAGCATGATACCCTCTAGTTCCATCCACATCGTCACAAATGGCAAGATTTCATTTCTTTTGATGGCTGCATAGTATTCCATTGTGTATATATACCACATCTTCTTTATCCATTCGTCTGTTGATGGACATCTAGGTTCTTTCCATAGTTTGGCTATCGCTGCTATAAACATTCGGGTGCATGTGCCCCTTCGGATCACTACGTTTGTATCTTTAGGGTAAATACCCAGCAGTGCAATTGCTGGGTCATAGGGTAGTTCTATTTTCAACATTTTGAGGAATCTCCATGCTGTTTTCCAGAGTGGTTGCACCAGCTTGCATTCCCACCAACAGTGTAGGAGGGTTCCCCTTTCTCCGCATCCTGGCCAGCATCTGTCATTTCCTGACTTGTTAATTTTAGCCATTCTGACTGGTGTGAGGTAATATCTCATTGTGGTTTTGATTTATATTTCCCTTATGCCGAGTGATATGGAGCACTTTTTCATGTGTCTGTTGGCCATCTGGATGTCTTCTTTGCAGAAATGTCTGTTCATGTCTTCTGCCCATTTCTTGATTGGATTATTTGTTCTTTGGGTGTTGAGTTTGCTAAGTTCTTTATAGATTTTGGACACTAGCCCTTTATCTGATATGTCATTTGCAAATATATTCTCCCATTCTGTCAGTTGTCTTTTGGTTTTGTTAACTGTTTCCATTGCTGTGCAAAAGCTTTTGATCTTGATAAAATCCGAATAGTTCATTTATGCCCTTGCTTCCCTTGCCTTTGGCAATGTTCCTAGGAAGATGTTGCTGCGGCTGAGGTCGAAGACGATGCTGCCTGTGTTCTCCTCAAGGATTTTGATGGATTCCTTTCTCACATTGAGGTCCTTCATCCATTTTGAGTCTATTTTCGTGTGTGGTGTAAGAAATGATCCAATTTCATTTTTCTGTATGTGGCTGTCCAATTTTCCCAACACCATTTATTGAAGAGGCTGTCTTTTTTCCATTAGACATTCTCTCCTGCTTTGTCGAAGATTAGTTGACCATAGAGTTGAGGGTCTATTTCTGGGCTCTCTATTCTGTTCCATTGATCTATGTGTCTGTTTTTGTGCCAGTACCATGCTGTCTTGATGATGACAGCTTTGTAATAGAGCTTGAAGTCCAGAATTGCGATGCCACCAACTTTGGCTTTCTTTTTCAATATTCCTTTGGCTATTCGCGGTCTTTTCTGGTTCCATATAAATTTTAGGATTATTTGTTCCATTTCTTTGAAAAAAATGGATGGTACTTTGATAGGAATTGCATTAAATGTGTAGATTGCTTTAGGTAGCATAGACATTTTCACAATATTTATTCTTCCAATCCAGGAGCATGGAACATTTTTCC
The DNA here is from genome assembly GCF_010015895.1 of Lontra canadensis. Taxonomy (NCBI): domain Eukaryota; kingdom Metazoa; phylum Chordata; class Mammalia; order Carnivora; family Mustelidae; genus Lontra; species Lontra canadensis. The sequence goes on along the minus strand of NW_022630995.1, from coordinate 106,343,810 downwards.
ATTTCTTTGTGTCTTCCTCAATTTCTTTCATGAGTACTTTATAGTTTTCTGTGTATAGATTCTTAGTCTCTTTGGTTAGGTTTATTCCTAGGTATCTTATAGTTTTGGGTGCAATTGTAAATGGGGTTGACTCCTTAATTTCTCTTTCTTCTGTCTTGTTGTTGGTATAGAGAAATGTAACTGATTTCTGTACATTGATTTTATATCCTGACACTTTACTCAATTCCTGTACAAGTTCTAGCAGTTTTGGAGTGGAGTCTTTTGGGTTTTCCACATATAGTATCATATCATCTGCGAAGAGTGATAGTTTGACTTCTTCTTTGCCGATTTGGATGCCTTTAATTTCTTTTTGTTGTCTGATTGCTGAGGCTAGGACTTCTAGTACTATGTTGAATAGCAGTGGTGATAACGGACATCCCTACCATGTTCCTGACCTTGCGGAAAAGCTTTCAGTTTTTCTAAATTGAGAATGATATTTGCGGTGGGTTTTTCATAGATGGCTTTGATAATATCGAGGTATGTGCCCTCTATCCCTATACTTTGAAGAGTTTTGATCAGGAAGGGATGCTGTACTTTGTCAAATGCTTTCTCAGCATCTATGGAGAGTATCATATGGTTCTTGTTCTTTCTTTTATTAATGTGTTGTATCACATTGATTGATTTGCAGATGTTGAACCAACCTTGAGACCTGGAATAAATCCCACTTGGTCGTGGTGAATAATCCTTTTAATATACTGTTGAATCCTATTGGCTAGTATTTTGGTGAGAATTTTCGCATCTGTGTTCATCAAGGATATTGGTCTGTAGTTCTCTTTTTTGATGGGATCCTTGTCTGGTTTTGGGATCAAGGTGATGCTGGCCTCATAAAATGAGTTTGGAAGTTTTCCTTCCATTTCTATTTTTTGTAACAGTTTCAGGAGAATAGGAATTAGTTCTTCTTTAAATGTTTGGTAGAATTCCCCCGGGAAGCCGTCTGGCCTGGGGCTTTTGTTTGTTTGGAGTTTTTTGATGACTGTTTCAATCTCCTTACTGGTTATGGGTCTGTTCAGGTTTTCTATTTCTTCCTGGTTCAGTTGTGGTAGTTTATATGTCTCTAGGAATGCATCCATTTCTTCCAGATTGTCAAATTTGTTGGTGTAGAGTTGCTCATAGTATGTTCTTATAATTGTCTGTATTTCTTTGGTGTTAGTTGTGATCTCTCCTCTTTCATTTATTTATTTGGTTCCTTTCTCTTTTCTTTTTGATAAGTCTGGCTAGGGGTTTATCAATCTTATTAATTCTTTCGGAGAACCAGCTCCTAGTTTCATTGATTTGTTCTATTGTTTTTTTTGGGGGGTTTCTATTTCATTGATTTCTGCTCTGATCTTTATGATTTCTCTTCTCCTGCTGGGTTTAGGGTTTCTTTCTTGTTCTTTCTCCAGCTCCTTTAGGTGTAGGGTTAGGTTGTGTACCTGAGACCTTTCTTGTTTCTTGAGAAAGGCTTGTACCGCTATATATTTTCCTCTCAGGACTGCCTTTGTTGTGTCCCACAGATTTTGAACCATTGTGTTTTCATTATCATTTGTTTCCATGTATTGTTTCAATTCTTCTTTAATTTCCTGGTTGACCCATTTATTCTTTAGAAGGATGCTGTTTAGTCTCCATGTATTTGGGTTCTTTCCAAATTTCCTCTTGTGATTGAGTTCTAGCTTCAGAGCATTGTGGTCTGAAAATATGCAGGGAATTATCCCAATCTTTTGATACCGGTTGAGACCTGATTTAGGACCGAGGATGTGATCTATTCTGGAGAATGTTCCATGTGCACTAGAGAAGAATGTGTATTCTGTTGCTTTGGAATGAGATGTTCTGAATATATCTGTGATGTCCATCTGGTCCAGTGTGTCATTTAAGGCCTTTATTTCCTTGTTGATCTTTTGCTTGGATGATCTGTCCATTTCAGTGAGGGGAGTGTTAAAGATCCCTACGATTATCATATTATTGTTGATGTGTTTCTTTGATTTTGTTATTAATTGGTTTATACAGTTGGCTGCTCCCACGTTAGGGGCATATATATTTACAATTGTTAGATCTTCTTGTTGGACAGATCCTTTGAGTATGATATAGTGTCCTTCCTCATCTCTTATTATAGTCTTTGGCTTAAAATCTAATTGATCCGATCTAAGGATTGCCACTCCTGCTTTCTTCTGATGTCCATTAGCATGGTAAATTCTTTTCCACCCCCTCACTTTAAATCTGGAGGTGTCTTCGGGTTTAAAATGAGTTTCTTGTAGGCAGCATATAGATGGGTTTTGTTTTTTTATCCATTCTGATACCCTGTGTCTTTTGATTGGGGCATTTAGCCCATTAACATTCAGGGTAACTATTGAGAGATATGAATTTAGTGCCATTGTATTGCCTGTAAGGTGACTGTTATTGTATATTGTTTCTGTTCCTTTCTGATCTACTACTTTTGGGCTCTCTCTTTGCTTAGAGGACCCCTTTCAATATTTCCTGTAGAGCTGGCTTGGTGTTTGCAAATTCTTTCAGTTTTTGTTTGTCCTGGAAGCTTCTAATCTCTCCTTCTATTTTCAATGATAGCCTAGCTGGATATAGTATTCTTGGCTGCATGTTTTTCTCGTTTAGTACTCTGAATATATCATGCCAGCTCTTTCTGGCCTGCCAGGTCTCTGTGGATAAGTCTGCTGCCAATCTAATATTTTTACCATTGTATGTTACAGACTTCTTTTCCCGGGCTGCTTTCAGGATTTTCTCTTTGTCACTAAGACTTGTAAATTTTACTATTAGGTGACGGGGTGTGGACCTATTCTTATTGATTTTGAGGGGGGTTCTCTGAACCTCCTGGATTTTGATGCTTGTTCCCTTTGCAATATTGGGGAAATTCTCTCCAATAATTCTCTCCAGTATACCTTCTGCTCCCCTCTCTCTTTCTTCTTCTTCTGGAATCCCAGTTATTCTAATGTTGTTTCATCTTATGGTGTCACATATCTCTCGAATTCTGCCCTCGTGGTCCAGTAGCTGTTTGTCCCTCTTTTGCTCAGCTTCTTTATTCTCTGTCATTTGGTCTTCTATATCGCTAATTCTTTCTTCTGCCTCATTTATCTTAGCAGTGAGAGCCTCCATTTTTTATTGCACCTCATTAATAGCTTTTTTGATTTCAACTTGGTTAGATTTTAGTTCTTTTATTTCTCCAGAAAGGGCTTTTATATCTCCTGAGAGGGTTTCTTTAATATCTTCCATGCCTTTTTCCTTGAGAATCGTCATTCTGAACTCTAGATCTGACATATTACCAATGTCTGTATTGATTAGGTCCCTAGCCTTTGGTACTGCCTCTTGTTATTTTTTTTGTGGTGAATTTTTCCACCTTGTCATTTTATCCAGATAAGAATATATGAAGGAGCAAGCAAAATACTAAAAGGGTGGCAACAACCCCAGGAAAACATGCTTTAACCAAATCAGAAGAGATCCCAAATCGTGAGGGCCGAGAAAGGGGATAAAAAGAGGTTCAGAAAGAAAAGAAAAAAAAAAAACAATTAAGAAAAGAAAACGAATAAAGAAAAAAATATAAAAAAGAATATATATATATATATATATATATATATATATTAGATAAAATAGATAAAAAACGTTAAAAAAGAAAAGGGTAAAAGTTAAAAAAAATTTGGCAGAAGAAGAGAAAAAAAATTGAAAAAGAAAAAAAATTAAATTAACTGCAAGGCTAAAGAATCATGGGGAGAAAGCCATGAGTTCCGTGCTTTGCTTTCTCTTCCTCTGGAATTCTGCTGCTCTCCTTGGTATTGAAACTGCACTCCTTGGTAGGTAAACTTGGTCCTGGCTGGGTTTCTTGTTGATCTTCTGGGGGAGGGGCCTGTTGTAGTGATTCTCAAGTGTCTTTGCCCCAGGCGGAATTGCACCGCCCTTACCAGGGGCCGGGCTGAGTAATCCACTCGGGTTTGCTTTCGGGAGCTTTTGTTCCCTGAGCGCTTTCCGTAGAGTTCCGGAGGATGGGAATGAAGATGGCGGCCTCCCAGTCTCTGGCCCGGAGGAGCCGAGAGCCCGGGGCCCCACTCCTCACTGCGCCCTCAGAGAACAGCGCCCAATTACTCCCGTCACCCTGCCTCCGGCCGCGCTCCGAGCTGACTGAGCCTGTGACCGGTTCAAGGTAACCCCAAGCTGAGAGCTCACTCCTCGGCTCTGTCTCTGTAGCCGGCTTCCCCGTTCTAATACCTGTAAGCTCTGCGACACTCAGACACCCCCGATCCTTCTGTGACCCTGCGGGACCTGAGTCCACGCTGACCCCACATGGGCTTCACCCTGGTTAAGCCTCTGGAGCGATGTCCCTCAGCAGAACAGACTTTTAAAAGTCCTGATTTTGTGCTCTGTTGCTCCTCCGCTTGCCGGGAGCCGGCCCCTCCCCCTGGGTCTTTCTTCCCCTCGCTTTGGAGTCACTTCTCCGCCAGTCCTACCTTTCAGAAAGTGGTTGATTTTCTGTTTCTAGAATTGCTGTTCTTCTTCTCTTCGATCTCCTGTTGGATTTGTAGGTGTTTGCAATCTTTAGATAAGCTATCTAGCTGATCTCCCACTACCTGAAGTAGTCTCAGCCTGCTACTTCTCAGCCATCTTGACTCCTCCCGTTTTTGGGTGTTATTTGATCAGTCCAGGGCCTCTCCATACCTCATACTGTCAAGAAAGAGTTACTGACACTTTCAGCACCCATAATGTTAAAACAAGCTGAACATCTTTTAGGCCATTTTCGACTTTAGAGGCAATATATTCCTCATTCACAAGTTTTGTTTAAGCTAATTTATACTGTTACTTGAAAAATCAGCCCACTTTGAATAGGACCCTCCAGAGCAAAGCTCTAGAATCTGTTTAAATTGTAGTATAAAAGGCATTTCCATCAATGCCCAATAAGACTCATTTTACAGAGGCCTTAACAACCTTCTTTCTTGCCTCCTGGAGTCTCTGGTCGGCCTGTGATGGCCATAAATTATCCACCTCCCTAACCAGCCTCAAGCTGCAGGCCACACAATATACCATAATGGTTTATGTAATAGTGTCTTCTGGTACAAGAGACTGCCCTCTTAAATCCCATACTGTATGCCATTAGAGTGATAACTGCTGGCCACATACTATTTTCTTTTGGGAAATTTTTAGAGGCCCTGAGTCTATGACCTTCCATACCAAATTTCCTATTAAGCCTGTGTCATGGAAGCAGTACCCTACAAGCATGGCATGACCTCTAAATCCTCCTTGCTAAAATGAAAATAGGCATTATGCAGGATGGGGCCAGATCTGGGGTCCTCTAATATATGCCACCTGCAAGAGGGGGTGGTGTTCTATCCTTAGACCCTTGACAAATGCCATGGTGATGGGGGAATTCATCCATCTCCTGGACCCCTTGGCTACATGGGGAGCCCCTAGGAATCAACTGAATGAACAGCAAAAGGAGTTTGTTCATTTTGCAGATGGCTGTGCCACCATTACACATAAGGAGCTCCAAGGAGAGTTGTTGACTTTCATTTTGTACACTGAACATCCCTGTGAAGGATGGGACTCAAAGGTCAGCACAATTGGCTGAACTTCAGTCACCAAGATTGCTTCCTCTGAGGAAAAGGACTGTGATAATTTCCTGCCTCACAGATGTGCAAAAATATAAATCAAGGCCCCATATGGATGTATACGTGCTAAAGCCATAATGAAGGACTTATCCAGACATTCCCTATCACCCAGGTTTACAGACATTATTGGTAGTAACCAAATCACTGATTTCTCTTCTTATAATACACAATATTAGGCTCTTGAAGATGGCAGTCAGTAGAATTTTTACCTCTCTTACCAGCCTCAGACTTTCTGGCCATGTAGGATTCCATAATGACTTAAGTTCAAATTCAACTAGATTAAATGAACAGAAGCCCTATGGAACTCTTACTTTAGCCTCACACCTTAACCACAATAAAAGCCAAAGATAATCACTGCAACTTGCTCTCTAGTGTCATTTTTGGTCCTGGTTGAGAGTCTGCTCTCTTCCTGCCAGAAAACCTCATTATATGAGTAATAAAATTTTTCAGTTTCTCTTTGGTGTGTGGCATCATTAGCCTCATCATTTTACCTATTAAGATATGGACAAAAATAACCAGTTACAATTTGGTTACTTTTCCATTTTTAGTCAAAATTTTAATTTTTGTATGGGTTGCTGCACAATTTGCTAGTTAATATCTGAAGGGAAGAGTGACATTTTGACATATGTATATACCTATATACCTATATTTTGGATACTAAAACCCTTTATCGTATATATGTCATTTGCAAATATCTTTTCCCATTCTGTAGGTTGCTTTTGAGTTTTGTTGATTGTTTCTTCCATTGTGCAGAGGCTTTTTATTTTGCTGTAGTCTCAATAGTTTATTTTTGCTTTTGTTTCCCTTGCCTCAGCAGACGTGTCTAGAAAGAAGTTGTTATGGCCCATGTCAAAGAATTATTGCCTGTGTTCTCCTCTAGGATTTTTATGGTTTCAGGTGTCACATTCAGGACTTTAATCCATTTTGAATTTGGTTTTGTGTGTTGTGTAAGAAAGTGGTACAGTTTCATTCTTTTGCATGTTGCTGTCCTGTTTTCCAATACCATTTGTTGAAGAGACTTTTTCCAATTGGATTTTTTTTCCTTCTTTGTCAAAGATTAATTGACCATATAATCGTGGGTTTATTTCTTGATTTTCTGTTCTGTTCTGTTCATTTATGTGTCTGTTTTTGTGCCAGTACCTGTACTGTTTTGATCATTACAGCGTTGTAATGTAGCTTGAAGTCCGGAATTGTGGGGGCTACAGCTTTGCTTCTCTTTTTCAAGATTGCTTTGGCTATTTGGGGTCTTTTGTAGTTCCACAGAAATTTGAAAATTGTTTGTTCTAGCTCTGTGAAAAATGCTGTTGGTATTTTGATAGGGATTTCATTAAATATGTGGACTCCTCTGGGTAGTATAGACATTTTAACAATATTTATTCTTCCAATCCATGACCATGGGATATCTTTCCATTTTTTGTGTGTGCCATCTTCAGTTTCTTCTATCAGTGTTTTATAGTTTTCAGAGTTCAGATTTTTTTTTTTTTTGACTCTTTGGTTAAGTTTATTCCTAGATATTTTGTTGTTTTGGTGTAATAATAAGTGAGATTATTTTCTTTATTTCACTTTATCCTGCTTCATTATTAGTTTATAGGGATGCAACAGATTTCTGTACCTTGATTTTGTATTCATTACTGAATTAATTTATCAGTTCTAGTAGTTATTTTTTTGTGACATATTTAGGGGTTTTTTTTATATATAGTGTCATGTCATTTGCAAATAGTGAGAGTTTTACTTCTTCCTTACCAGTTTGGATGTCTTTTATATCTTTTTGTTGCCAACTGCTGCACCTAGGACTTCCAGTACTACATTGAATAGAAGGGGTAAGAGTGGACATCCTTGTCTTATTCCTGACCTTAGGGGAAAAGATCTCAGTTTTTTATCATTGAGTATGATGTTGGCTGTGAATTCTTCATATAAAGACTTTATTAGGGTTAGGTATGTTCCCTCTAAACCTGAATTGCAGGGTGTTGTGTTTGTTGTTGTTGTTGTTGTTGTTGTTGTTGTTGTTTTTCTTTTTCTTTTCTTTCTTTTTTTTTTTTGTAATGAATGGATGTACCTTGTGAAATGCTTTTTCTGCATCTAGTGAAATGATCATATGGTTTTATGCTTTTTTGTATTGATGTGATATATCATGTTGATTATGTTCTGAATGTTGACCCACCCTTGCATCCCAGAAGTAAATCCCACTATACTCTCTAGCTCTATCCATGTTGTTGCAAATGGCTAGTTTCATTCTTTTTTATAACTGAATAATGTGTGTTTGCGTGTGTGTGTGTGTGTGTATGTTTATGTGTGTGATCTTCTTTATCCATCCATCTGTTGATAGACATTTGCCTCAGCCATCTTTCAGAGCTTTAAGACTTCTGAAGGGATAGATCTCACTTTTCGTGTCAAGGGGTATCTCATCTTCTTAAGTTCACCATTCTCGGTGAGTACATATTTGAGACAATTTGTAAAAGTCTCTTCAGTGAACAACCTCTCCTCTCTCAGAGACCTTATTTGAGATTGTGGGGTTGTCCCTTCTTTAGCTGGCTTCTCTTGATCTCACACCATGAAGAACATAGGTAAAGCTAAGCTTCAAATTAGCCATCACATTAGGTAGAATAAACTTCAGAGTAACTTCATAGTATTAGAAAAGCAGTGATAGAAAAATAATGCCAAATGCCCTTCTATAAGCCCTTACTTCTGTTTTCTCCCCTTACTATATTGGGAGGTACAAAACCACATAGTTTTCCTCTGAAGTTAGGCTTGGAGGTTCCTCCAAGGTCTGCAAGAGATCCCTCCTAGGAAATGGATACTAAAGTAATGCACATACAATGCACACACAATGTACATACACAATGCACATACACATACACACATTTACATAGAGTTCTGGTCAGCCTTTCACTCAGGAGAAAAGCTAATGGGGAAGCATATTAACCTACACAAGAAGAACATCTACCTATAATCAGCTTAGTCATTCATTCTTGAACCAGAATGCACCGCACATAAAATACATAACTAGCAGTATATATATATACACAATGGAGTATTATGCAACTATTAAGAAGAAGGAAATCTTGTCATTTACAACATGCATGAATCTAGAGGGTATTATGCTAATAAAATAAGTCAGTCACAGAAAGGCAAATGCCATATGATTTCACTCATATGTGGAGTTTAAAAAACAAAACAAATGAACAAAGAAAAAAAAGAGACAAACCAAGAAACAGACTCTTAACTATAGAGAACAAACAAACTATAGAGAACAAACTGTGGAGGTGGGTGGGTGAAATAGGTGAAGGGAATTAAGACTACACTTATCTTGATGAGCACTGAGTAATGTATAGAACTGTTGCATCACTCTATTGTACACCTGAAACTAATATAATACTATATATTAATTATACTGGAATTAAGTAAATAAACATCTTTTAAAAATACATATCTAGCACTATCATCTATAAGAAACAATAATACACAAACACACACAAAGTACAGAAAATAGAAGACTGAGTTTTTAATAACCTAATGTATGTGCTTAGAGAGGATACAGATGGTATTAATTTTTTGAAACAGGAGGATGCTATGAAAAGGGAACAAAGAAGAAAGCATTCTTGGAAATTTAAAACATGACTTCTAAAATTACAAAATAGTAACAATTATGATGGTGATGAAAATCCTTGAAAATCATCTAATAAAGGGAAAAAAACAAACAAACAAAGCCCCTAGAAATTATGACAGGAAAAAAATTAAGGGGAGCAAAAAGGATATTAGGCAACTAATTCTAATTTTATCTAAAGAGACAAGAAACAAAAAGTCAGAAATTATAAAGAAATAGAGTATTTCTCAGATCTAAAGGTATAGAATACTTAAAAAAAACCCTCATAAAGTATTCAAAACAATTTGTATGTAGAATGAAAGTGGTGAGAGTGGACATTCTTGCCTTGTTTCTGACTTTAAAGGAAAAGTGCTCAGTTTTTCCCCATTGAGTGTGGTGTTAGCTCTGGGCTTTTCATATATGGCCTTTATTATTTTGAGATTTATTCCCTCTAAAGCTATTGTGTTGAGGGTTTTTTTTTTTTAAATCATGAATGGATGTTGTACTTTGTCAAAAGCTTTTTCTATATCTATTTCGGCATCTCTTGAAATGATCATGTGGTTTTTATTCTTTCTGTTATTGATGTGATATAGCACATTGATTGATTTGTGAATATTGAACCACCTTCACATCCTAGGAATAAATCCCACTTGATTGTGGTGAATGATTTTTTTGTTGGATTCTGTTTGTTAATATTTTGTTGTGGAATTTTGCACTTATAATCACCAGAGATACTGGTCTATAGTTCTCTTCCTTGTGTGGTATCTCTATCTAGTTTTGATATTAGAATAATGCTGGTCTCACAGAATGAATTAAGAAGTTTTCTTCCAGTTCTTTTTTTGAAAAGTTTGAGAAGAACATGTATTAATTTTTCTTTAAATATTTGGTAGAGGGGTGTCTGGATGGCGCAGCTGGTTGGGCATCTGACTCTTGGTTTTGGCTTAGCTTGTGATCCCAGGGTTGTGAGATCCAGCGCTGCATCTGGCTCTGGACTCTGGGCTCAAAGGGAATCTGCTTAAGATTCTCTCTGTTGGGGATCCTGAGTGGCTTCGTTGGTTAAGCTACTGCTTTTGGCTCAGGTCGTGATCCAGATTCCTGGGATCTAGTCCCGCATCGGGCTCCCAGCTCTATGGGGAGTCTGCTTCGCCCTTTGACTTCTTCCTCTCATGCTCTTTCTCACTCTCTCTCTCAAATGAATAAATAAAATCTTAAAAAAAAAAAAAAGATTCTCTTTCTCCCTCTCCCTCTGCCTTTCCCCATTGCATGCTGTCTCTCTCAAATAAATAAATTAAATAAATAAATAAATAAATAATTTGGTAGAATTCATCTGTGAAGCCATCTGGTTCTGGACTTTTTTGTTGGCCATTTTTTGATTACTGATTAAATTTGATTTCTGGTAATGGGTGTCTTCAAATTTTCTATTTCTACCTCTTTCAGTTTTTGTAGGTTATATGTTTCTAGGAACGTACTCATTTCTTCTAGAGGCCCAATTTGTTGGCATACAATTTTTCATAATATTCTCTTACAATCTTTTGTATTTTTGTGGTCAGTCATTTCTTCTCTTTTCTGATTTTGAGTTTTTTTTCTTTTTCATGAGTCTGATGAGAGGTTTATCAATTTTGTCAATTTTTTCAAAGAACTGGCTTCTAGTTTCTTGAGCTATTCTTTTTTTTTTCTTTTAATTTCTGTATCATTTATTTCTGCTCTAGTCTTTATTATTTCCCTCCATATGCTGGTTTTGAGTTTTGTTTTTTCTTTTCTAGCTCCTCTAGATTACTTTTTTTTTTAAATAAAATAAACTTTTCATTGACATGTAAGAAACATACAGAAAAACTCACAAACCCTTAGTATGCAGCTTGAAGAATTATCACTAAGTGAACACTTTCATAGAATCATCCAGGTCAAGAAGTGAAACACTTCATTAGCATCTCAAGGGCCCACCTTGCTCACTTTCTCAACCACTAACTTCTGCCTAAAGATAACCAGTATATTGATACCTAGTCATAAATGAGTTTCATCTGTTTTTTAAATTTATAAAAATACACTATCTATTCTTTTGTATCTGGGGTCTTTTGTTTAACATCAGTTTGTGAGATTCATTAAAGTAATTGTTCTAGTGTAGTTCATTTATTTTCCTTCCTGTACAGTCCTTGATTCTGTAAATATACCATAATTAATTTGTGTGTTCTACAACTGATAAACATTTGGGTTGTTACTAGATTGAAAATACCATGGGTAATGCTACTTTGGGAACATGCTAGTGCCTGCCTACCTTTTGGCACATATACCTCTTACAGTTTCTATCCTAGAGTCTGTCATTTCAGTGCTTTCATTAATAACATCAAATCCATGAATCACATTAGTACATTAGCAAAGTCAAGATTCAAAAAGCTGTTAATGTGTTGCAATAACTGGCCTGAACTAATGAAGTTAAATGTAACAGGGATAAATGTAAAGCTTTACATTTAGCTTTAATGAACATATAAGATTACCTTGTTTATTTGAGATTTTTCTTGCTTCTTGAGGTAGGCCTATACTGCTTCCAAGTTCCCTCTTAGAACCACTGTTGTTGTATACCAAAGATTTTCAACCATCTGTTTTCATTTTCATTTGTTTCCATCTAATTTTTTACTTCTTCTTCGATTTTCTGGTTGACCCATTCATAGTTGAGTAGCATGTTATTTAACCGTTATATATTTGTGGTCTTTCCAAATTTTTTTTCTTGTGATCGATTTCTAGTTTCATAGCACTGTGTCAGAAAAGATGCATGATGTGACTTTGATCTCTATATTTTTTGAGACTTGTTTTGTGGCCTAATATGTGATTTATTTTGGAGAATGATCCATGTGCACTTGAAATGAATTTGCATTCTGCTCTTTTAGAATGGAATATTCTGTATATACCTGTTGAATGCATCTGGCCTAGAGTGTAATTCAAATTCACTCTTTCCTTGTTGATTTTCTGTTGGGATGATCTATCCATTGATGTTAAGTGTGGTGTTAAGTTCCCCTACTCTTTTTGTGTTTTTATAATTTAGTTCCTTTTTGTTTGTTCTTAACAGTTTTATATATTTGGGTGCTCCCATGTTTGGTGCATACACATTTATAGTTGTTATATTTTCTTGGATTGTCTCTTTTATGATTATATTGTGTCCTTCTTTGTCTCTTGTTACAGTCTATTTTTATGCTGTGTAAGTATTACTACCGTGGCTTTGTTTTGACATCCATTTGCATGAAACATTTCTCCACTCCCTCACTTTCAATCTGCATGTGTCTTTAGGTCTGAACTGAGTCTCTTATTGGCAGCATATAGATGGCTCTTGCTTTTTTATCCATTCGGTCATCCTATATCTTTCAATTGGAGCATTTATTCCATTTACATTGAAGTAATTATTAATAGGTCTGTGTTTATTGCCATTTTGTTACTTGCTTTGTGGTTGTTTTTGTATTTCTTCTCTTATCCTTTCATCTCTTGCTCTCTTCTCAGTTTGCTGGCTTTCTTAGGGATATACTTGGATTCCTTTCTCTCTCTCTCTCTCTCTCTCCCTTTTGCATACCTGTTACCAGTTTTTGATTTGTTGCCATTATATTTGTATATAACATCTTTTGCATATAGCCATCTATATTGAGTTGATGTTTGCTTACATATGAACCCATTCTTTACTCCCCCTACCCACCATGTTTTAGGTATATGGTGTCAAACGTTACACCCTTTTATTCTGTGATTTCCCTGACTGATTTTTGCAGATATACTTATTTATATTCACTGCTTTTGTATTTCTTACTTTTTTTTTTTTTAATCTTCCTTGTGGTTTTTCCTTTCCACTCAATGAGTTCACTTTAACATTTTGTAGGACTGGTTTAGTGGTCATGAACTCCTTTAGTTTTTGTTTGTTTCAGACACTCTTTATCTTTCCTTCTATTGTGAATGATAGTCTTGCTGGATAGAATACTCTTGGTTGCAGGTTTTCGTCTTTCAGCACTATTGTGCCTCTCTCTTCTGTCCAACAAAGTTTCTGCTGAAAAATCTGCTGATAGCTTTATGGGGTTTCCCATGTTTATAACTGTCTCTTCACTTGTTGATTTTAAAATTCTCTCTTTATCTCTACTCCTTGCCATTTTAATTACTATGTGTCTTGGTGTGGATGTCTTTGGGTTGAGTTTGTTGGGGGACTCTCTATACTTTCTGCATCTGGATATCTATTTCCTTCCTCAGATTTGGGAAGCTTTCAGCTATTATTTCTTCAAATAAATATTCTTCCCAATTTCTCCTCTTTTCTCCTCCTGGGATCCCTATAATGCAAATGTTTTTTGTTTTTTTTTTAAAGATTTTATTTATTTGACAGACAGAGATCACAAGTAGGCAGAGAGGCAGGCAGAGAGAGAGAAGGAAGTAGGCCCCCTGCTGAGCAGAGAGCCCGATGCGGGGCTTAATCCCAGGACCCTGGAATCATGACCTGAGCTGAAGGCAGAGGCTTTAACCCACTGAGCCACCCAGGTGTCCCAAATGTTTTTATTCTTGAAAGTGTTGTTGAAGTCCCTTAATCTATTTGCATTTTTTAAATTATTCTTTCATCTTTCTCCTGTATAACTTGATTGCTTTCCATTACTTTGTTCTATAGGTCACTGATCCATTTTTCTGTTTCCTTTAGCATATTTTTAATTTCAGTGATCGAGTTCTTCATCACTGATTGGTTCTTTTTAATTTTTTCTTTCTCTTTGTTGAGGATTTCACTGTGGTCCTCCACTCTTTTTTCAAGTTCAGTGACTATCCTTATGACCATTACTTTAAATTCTCTAACAGGCTTATTAGTTATCTCCACTTTGTTTAGCTCCCTTGCTGTGATTTTATCCTATTCTTTCCTTTGGGACATATTCCTCTATTTCCTAATTTTGTTTAATTCTCTGTGTTTATTTCTCTGTCTTAGCAAAGACAGGTATGTCCCCTGCTTTTGAAAGTAGTGGCCTAACGAAGATGTCTTGTAGTGTCCTGCAGTGCAATGTCCCCTGTTCACCAGTACCTAGCACATCAGGGGTGACCTCCTATGTGTATTGCATGCACACTACTATTGTGGCTGAGTTGTGTTTGCCTTCCGTCCAGTCATCTGTGATGGCCCTCTTTGCCTGTTATGAGCAGGGTTTGGTCCCTGTGTTGTTAGTGGGCTATTCTGGGATGCAACAATGCTACCAGTTTTTTTTTTTTTTCTATTTGTGATATACTAAGAATGTGTTCTATTACTGTTTTATTTTCTTTCTCATATTTTAGGTCGATTTGATAGCTTTTATATTTTATTTAAAACAGTTTTCATTGGGGAGGCCTAGGTGGCTCAGTCAGTTAAGTCACTGCCTTTGGCTTGGGTTGTGATCCCAGGGTCCTGGGATTGAGTCCCGTATTGGGCTCTGTGTCCAGCAGGGAGCCTGATTCTCTCTCTGCCTCTGCCTGCCACTTTGCCTGCTTGTGCTCTCTCTCTCTCTCTGAAAAATAAATAAGTAAAATCTTTAAAAAAACCCAGCTTTCATTGTATTCTTTTGAAATTCAATTCTTCCTAGTCTTAACTAAATTATTAATTTATTCTGTAAGATGTTTTGATTCTATAGTAAATTTTTATTTGACTGATTAGTTTAAAATATTCTTTGCTTTATCTTCTCCCTCTTTTTAAAAATCCCAATTATTTTATTCTTTAAACTTTTTAGAGGCTTTCCATTTTATTTGTATGCTTATACACATGATCTCCAGTCTTAAAAATCATCCAACAACTTTGCTCTTATTTTCTCCATTTTATAGTGGGGCAGTTGATACTCAGAGAGGAAAGGACAGGATCATATTTAACATAGTCACCTTTGGAAAACATTTTTTTCATGTGTTTTCTTTAATTCTTGGACCTTCCCCCTTTATGTCAACTGGCCATTCTGTGCCCAAATATCAGAAAGGGATATTGCAACTAAAATGATTATAAGAGAAATTTTACTCTTGGCTTTTGTGTTTCAAAAGCTGAAGGATTAAGGAGAGTGAAAATGACTCAAGGACAGATGAAAAATATAAGAAAAGAAGCAGGATAAGAGGACATAAGTTTTTGCTTCTGTTCCCAATCTCTCAATCCCAATGAGGGAATGATTATACTGACTCAAAGACTTTAAAAGAAAGTTAGGAGGCTGTAAATATGAAGGAATTCTTCTGAGAGGGTCCTATACCTGCTATGTAGGGGTGAAGTTGGCAAGATTTTCCAAATGTGTTTTCATGTTTGAAAGCAGATGGGAACTGTGGCCTGACATTTCATGGGTAAAGTCATATGATAATTAGGATTAGTATAGAAAACGGCTTACTGTGTCCTGAGTTAGACTTCCAAAGATTATGACACCCCAGCATGTTGAAGAAGCAGCAAAATCATACAAACTCTTTTATGGCATGAAAGATACAGAGAAATTTGTGTATTATGGAGGTACTCTGTGGATGGAAACAAGGGATAACTCAATGACACTTTTATGGACTGGTGACAGAGGTCAGTTGGGTTGATGGGCATTATCAACAATGTCACCACTAAATCCCATCATCTCTCTTCTTAAAGTCATAGAATGAATTATATAACATCCGTTCTCTAAGAAGTTATTTTATTACAGCTACATTCAAGATGCATTATTTTATTTTGCACAGTTACACTACATTTCCATCTTTGATACTCTTCCTCTGTACTGGAACAATCAGAGAGGTGATACACGAAGGAATGAAATCCCCAAGGAGGTCCCTGCACCTTTTATCATCTGGGATCTCAGAACAGCAGGATACAGCGGATGCTGAAACAAAAAGTGCAGTAATAAAATGATTGGTTTGCTTAAGAAACAGTGATTTCAGCAAAGCAATTTTGCACAGTACCATGTGAGGTTGCATTGCCTACTTTCTTCCCTGTACCCGCTCCTGACCACCTTCAACCCAGTACACCTGTATGAAATATTGACTGATCATCTGCTTGGTATCATCATTAATATCACCACCTGGATATGGTGAAAGCAGGATCAACATCAGGATCCAACATCAGAAAGGAAGGCCTCAGCTTTTAGCCCTGCTCCCTTAGGCTGCATGACCACAAAGACATCCAAATCCTCTGCTATAGCTTCTGATCAGCATCTGTCAATCCCAAGATCTAGCACTGTGTCTGACGAGGAAAGAAAAAATGCATTTTGGGGGGATTCCTTTCCTTTTGCAGTCTTTCTTCTGCTTGATAGATCCCCTCTCTGCATTCTCTGTAATCTGATTCTAACATTTCAGATGAGGTTTCTTGATTCTTCATCCCTGATCTAGATGGGCTGACATGCTGGGTCAAAACCAAGAAAGCAGTATAGCAAGGTAAAACTTAAAGACCTAGAGAAAATTTTTAAAAAATCACTTAAGCAGAAAATCTATAGGTAGAGTTGGGGAAGAGAATATGAAAAGGAGATGTGTCTAGAATCAGAATAAGAAAATCAAAGCATTCATCACAGGTGTAATTCCCCATTTATTTATTATTGCTTGTTCTCTTCCGTGTATCCAGCACTTAGGAAAGTCCTGGCTAATATTATACTATCACTAAATAAACATTGAATAAATGAACACACTGAGTGAACACTCTATTCCTGCTAGCTGAAGCAGAGTGTCTATTTGTCAGAAATGACGGAGAAGGATTTGTGCTCTAGGTGGAGTCTAAACCTTGGCCTCTAAGATTCCTCACAAGATTGTATGACTCCAATCATGTCAACTCATTCATTCTAGATCATGTCTCTAACCAGAAAAAAAAAAATAATAATTGACCAATGTAGTGTTGAGTGGTTCTTCGTATTATATTGAATTCTTGAACATTTCTTTAAAATAGGTTGATGAGAATATTTCCTAAAGAGGGACCTACAGGTAAAACCTTTTCTTATTCTGGTGACAGTCAGGAATAGGGTGGAGCATGTGAAAGATATTAAAGATCCAAATAGCCATCTCTTTGTCACAAAACCACTTGGAAATGTTTGAGTAGTCATTTTCATTGTGAGTTCGGGGTATAGGAGATCATCAAATAAAACACTCACGTTTTTCCAGCATGGTACAACTCGAAAGCTTTGTGGAGTTGGTCAAAAGGCAACTGATGGGTTACTAATGGATCTATATTAATTTTATTTTGTAGGTAACTAGTCACTAGTTGGGGAATACAGTCTCTGGTTTTATAATCTGCAAAACAAAAAAAATATGTCATGGAGATTTTCTTCTAAAAAATTAACATTAAACATGGAAAACAAATCATTTGTACATCAGAAACCATTGACTACTGTTATTAAGTGTGCTGCTCCAGAAATTCTGTTACCTAGAATTCCTTTGGAGAAAAACTGGGTCAATATTCACGAGTTACTCAGTTGAAAAATGGTCCTTTTAAACTAGAATTCTCTAGCTCAGTTCCTGGGCTTACCATGGCATAAACATTTCATCCTTTGTGTATTCACACGCATGGAGATGGCATTGGAAACTTAGTATCAGAGCAATGGGGAAAGATGGGAATATTAATTGATTAAATTAAATTAAATTAAATATTAATTGATTAAAGCTGTTGGTTGATATTGCTCATAAATAAAGGCTCTTCTTAAAAGGTAAGAGCCAGGACCAAAACAGTAGGTTAATGTTATATATTTATAAATAATTTATATACATGTTATATATTTATAAATAACATATATAAATATATACGTAGAGAGAGCTTATATAGTTTATATATGTAAATAAATATATATATTATTTATATAGTGTTACACAATTGAGAAGCTTTGCAGCTAAAAAAGCACAACAACCCACTGGCATGGAACTGAGATTGACTAAATTATTTGAAACATTGGAAAAACCCAAAAATTATTTTGCAGGAGATAAAAATTATATTTGAACTTAAAAAGCCTATTTAATTAAATTAACTAAAATGAATTTAACAAAATTTCCAACTCATTGGAGAAATCTTTTCTAACATTATAGTTCTGTTTCCTCAAGGAGAGGAATTTTGAATTCTATGTTTCTGCAAAGTCAAAGGGATTTCATGAGAGCAACCAACCAGCCCCTCCTAGTCATTGACCTACCTCCTAAGCATACACCCTTCAAAGTCCGTCCAGAGACAATCATTGGTGCATCCAGGGAAAGCTTTGAATTTACTGGAGCCACTCCAACGATCAGACAGACACCATGACTCAGGTGGCAGGAATCCCAAGCAGCAAGCTGATAAGGATAATAATGACCATACACACACCCCCCATGAGTAAGTGACAACTACCACCAGAAGTGGAAGGAATCAAGTTCCTAAATCTTGCATCTCTTCCTGGCCAGATACCTCCTCAACCTCAGCTTCAACACTGCCAGTGATGGGATCTCATTAGAAAATCAGCAGAGTTTAGTGGGAAAGAGCACAGACTGTGCTAGGTGTATGACCTTAGGTAAGTTACTTAACCTCCCTATGCCTCAGTTTCTTCGATTGTAAAAAGAAGAAGAATACTACCTTACTTCATAGAGTGGTTATGAGGTTTAAGTGATTTATCATTCTTAAAACATTTAGAACACTACCTGGGATATAATGAGGACCGTATATTTGTTAAATAAAATTGTCCGCTAGCCATGGTTCTCTGTCTAACCCATTTGTATTAAAATAAAACAAATATATACATATGGGTGTGGAAGTTTTATTATTTTTTTAAATTCAGTTTTGTAGGGATGTTCAGTGTACTTCTTCACATTTATTTATTTTACTTTCTTCTCTGGTTTGTACCAGAAAAGGTTGACTGAATCTTTCTGTCTTTCACTTTTCCTCTGTTTTGCTTTATTTTCTCTTTCCTGTTATCTCTATCACTACCTTTACTTCCTTTATTTTTCGTTAAGTACATTAGGTACATATGAATTGTCTACATTCTGTCCTCTAAACTATAAGATCTGAAAGGTACATATTTTATTCACCCTTGTATCCCTAGAACATAACACATTGGTGCATAGGAATTCATTTTTCAAATGAATGAATGAATGGTTCTAATATAGGACCCATAATTACCACGTGAGTTAAATAATGTTTATACTTAAATATAAAAGCATACATGCAGAGCTAGGAATAAAGAAAAGGGGCTACTGGTATTGTGGCCTTTCGAGTGTTTAAACTTTGTGTGCTACAATGACATATTTTTAAGTATATATTGCTTTTATTTTTAAAATAAATATTTTAGAGTGAATTTACATTCTGCTTTTACACTTGGGGTCCACAGGTCCAAAACCTATGCTCAGAAGAGTTTATATGTATCTACATGAAGATATTTAGCATGTCCTCCCCCCCACCCCGCATTAAGCATCTAATCACTGTGCCCCAAGCCCACGTACCATGACATCACTGAGTCCAATGGCCTCAAAGGCAAAGTCAACACCAACTCCTGTCATTTCCCTGACCACCTGCTGGACAGGCTTCTTGAGTTTTTGAGGGTTGAGACAATCAGTGACTCCTAACGCTCTGGCCCGGGGAAACTTCTCCTCATTGATGTCAACCCCAATGATTCTAGAAGCACCAGATGCTTTACAGCCCATGACAATGGCTGAACCGATTCCACCAAGTCCATAGACCACGCAGGTGGAACCACGAGTGACCTACAAATTCACAAGACAGGTATTAGGAATCAAACCTAGGTGCACATGTAATCAAGAAAACAAACAAAAACAACCATTGAAACTTCTGGAACTGTATATAACAGTTGAATATTTAGACTGATTGGCATAATTTTGATGTTTTCCAGGCAAATCACTGTGACACATACTAACACACAGGTAGCTTCCTCACCTTGGCTGAGTGCACAGCAGCCCCATAACCTGTGGGTACCTCACAGCTTATGAGACTGACTTTATCCAGGGGAGCAGCATCATCAATTTTTGCCACTGCAATCTCAGGTACAACAGTATATTCAGTGAATGTGCTTGCACGGAAAGAGTGATGAATCTTTTTTCCTTTGCAGATGAATCTGCTTGTCCCGTCCAGCATTAATCCAGAAGAAGGCAGAACACTGTTTTGCAGTGACATAGACACGGGTGCAGGCAGTGGCACAGACACATGGAGTTGTAAAGACAGAAGTGAGCCCCTTTAGTTACAGGTTAGTGCTTATACAATATCAGCAGTTTAATAAAAGAGTAAGGAGTAAGTTACTAACTCTTGCTTCTCGCAGAAGTTTCCTTTGGGATGCAAGCAGGAACTGCATTCTCTACACTGTGGAATAATGAGTGTGAGGACTTTATCTCCTGTATATAAAAATAATAATAATACAAGCATTAGTTTGAAATACTATTGGAACTGAAATACAATAGTATGTTTATAAACGTTTCATTGGATGGTTTGAAAACTTGCTGCGGGCAGATTATGGCAGCCAGGATAACACTGATCATTGTTGTTTTTTTTTTCTTTTTAAGTTTTTATTTAAATTCCAGTTTGTTAACATACAGTGTTATATTAGTTTCAAGTGTACAATATACTGATATAACACTTCCATACAGCACCCAGTGCTCATCACAGCAAGTGCCCTCCTTCATCCCCATCACCTATTTAACCTGTCCCACTGCCCACCTCCCCTCTGGTAACCATCAGCTTGCTCTCTATAGTTAAGAGTCTGCTTCTTGGTTTGCCCCTCTCTGTTTTTTTTTTTTTTTTCCTTTCTTTCTCTTTGCTTGTTTATTTTGTTTCTTACATTCCACATACAATTTAAGTCATAACGATATTTGTCTATCTCTGATTGACTTATTTCACTTAGCATAATACCCTCTAGCTCCATCCATGTCATTTCAATAGGCAAAATTTCATCCTTTTCCATGGCTGAGCAATATTCCATTACATATGTACATATACCACGTCTTCTTTATCCATTCCTTTGGGCTATTTCCATAGTTTGGCTATAGTTAATAATGCTCCTATAAACATTGGGATGCACACGTCCTTTTGAATTAGTATTTTTATATCCTTTGGGTAAATACCTAGTAGTGCACAATTGCTGAATTATAGGGTAGTTTTATTTTTAACTTTTTTAAATAATTTTTTTTTATTGTTATGTGAGTCACCACACAGTACATCATTAGTTTTTGATGGAGGGTTCCATGATTCATTGTTTGAGTATAACACCCAGTGCTCCATGCAATCCGTGCCTTCCTTAATACCCATCACCAGGCTAACCCATCCCCTCACCCCCCTCCCCTCTAAAACCCTCAGTTCGATTCCTGGAGTCCATAGTCTCTCATTTTTAACTTTTCGAGGAACCTCCATACTGTTCTCCAGAGTGGCTGCACCAGTTTGCATTCCCACCAACAGTACAAGAGGGTTCTCCTTTTTCTGCATCCTCCCCAACACCTGTTGTTTCCTGTGTTGCACATTGCTGTTTTGAAGGAGAAACCATATAGCCTGGTTTTAGAAATTACATTATTCTTTTGGGCAAATAATGGAAATTTGGGGATATTTTTTATGGGGTGGATAGTTGTAGGTTTGCTTTCCTCTGCTCTGGAAATAGAATGATGAAACTAAGAGCAAACCTTAGAGATGTTATCTGATTTAACACTTTTGTTTTCCATTTGAAGGATTTAAGCCCCATAGTGTAGTCACTTGCCTAAAGTGACCCCACTAGGTTATAACAGAGCACTTTTCATTGAGTCTTCTTGCCCCACGATGGCACACTGACCCATAGCAGCCTCTGACGTATTTTCTTTAGTGGGGTTAAGTTCCTAGATATGCTAATTCCAGAGAATAAGAGGAATCATAATCCCTCTGCAGAGAGAGTTCTGGAGAGAATATTGATTATATTTGGATCCAGTCATTAGATAGCCCTCCTGGGCCTTAGGGTGACCGGCTGGATAGAGTCTGTGAAGAAAATTAATTAACACAGTCATCACAGACTTACAAAGGCCTGGTCAGAAGTCTACAAGATTGTTTCTGATAACCCTTACAATTTTCTTAACAAGGAAACGACCCCCACTTCGGCCTTTTGCAGAGTTTAGATGGCATTAAAATCTCTTGTAAATTTAAATAAGATGCAACTTAACTTCACCGGCCCTTAAAAATTTCAAAGGTCCTAAAAAAAAAATTTTTTTTTTCAAAGGTCCTGCATCTCAAATTCAGGAGAACTTTTGCTCTCTTATCCTTTCCCTCCAAATGTTCATTGTTTTCCACAAAACTTTCACTGGCATTTCCTCTAGCTAAGAGGAGTTAGAGCATGTATCTCACCTGTTTGCATTATGTTCTTGGAGACATAGAGAACACGCCTTTTACTTTTGTCCCCCTGCTATGCCTAGTGTCAGATGCATGGTAGCTACTCCATAATTGTTTGCTAAATGAATTCCCTGGTAAGAGCTTCGCAAGTGTCCTGACCATGCACTCTCTTAAATCTCTTTGTGGGCCTGGCTCCAAGCTGTGAGGTTCTGTAGTATCTTAGTCTGTGCGATTGCCCTTACTCTTTCTGTTCATTTCAGACATGCTAAGAATAGCGATGTGAAGATCTGTTTTGATGGTCTGGTGAAGAGCATATACTTGCTTTCTTTGGTTCTTTGAAATATCATTATCATCCAGTCAATGAAAATTCAAATTCTATATTCCAGTTGATTAGAACATTCATTTGTCAAACATTCTAATGCATTCTGACCCTGGGACAGGCACTGTGCTAAGCATGTCGGGATATAAATATATATAAGAAATAGTCTCAATAGCTTCCAATCTATTTAGAAGTACACTGGTCCTATCTCAAACCTCTTTTAGCTATGGATATATGTTTGGCTCAGCTACTGCCCCTCTGGATTGCTAGAGAAGGCAGTAGGGAACCTGTGACTCTTGGAGTCACTGGATACACTTAATATAATGATATGTGATTCGTCAGAAGAGTCTAGAGGCAAACCAATTTTTTCTTCTCAAATGTACGTTAATGTGTTTTAAGTTCCCCCTCTGTGCAATAGTTGCTCTTTGGGAGGCTGTTTGTGGGAAGCGTTTTATGGCCCCACCTCCTACCTGGTTTCACTGAGCACACTCCTTTGCCAATACTCTCCACAATCCCAGCTCCTTCATGGCCTGGGATGAAAGGAAAGACTACTGAGAATAATCCTTTTATTGTGTGATCATCAGTACCGCAGATCCCTGTAGATGCCATCTGCAGAGGAATTAAGTGAATAAGGATCACCTGGTTTGGAATTTTTCTTTCCTTCTTCTTTTTTTTCTTTAATCTGAGACTGATTATTAAAAATTTTTTTTACATGAATTATGCCATTTCATCCCTATACCACTGTGCAGAGGAATACAGGGCAGATCTTATCATTTCCAATTTAGAGATGAGGAAAGGGAGATTCAATGACTGAGAATGACTTGTCCAAATTTGCATGGCACATGTTCAGATCTGGAAATACATTTGGGTTTTTTGAAATCTACTCTGTACATTTATGTCATCAAATAGTTTTGAAGTATGAGGGACAGTTGCATAAAATGAAGGACTTTTTGCCCACATTATCAACAGCACTGCCATTGAGAAACAAAGAATTTTAGGCTCATACCATGGAATGTTTTTCCCCTGCTCTGGGAAAATCTGTTTTTTTTTTTTTTTAATTTATTTTTTTAAGATTTTATTTATTTATTTGTCAGAGAGAGACAGCACAAGCAGAGGAAGAAGCAGGCAGAGGGAGAAGCAAGAAGGCTTCCCATTGAGCAGGGAGCCCGAAGTGGAACCCAATCCCAGGACCCTGAGCTGAAGGCAGACGCCTAACCAACTGAGCCACACAGGCGTCCCTGGGAAAATCTGATTTTAGCATTTTAAACTTGTATGTTGAAAACATTCTTCAAATCAATAATGTAAAAATGAGTTTCAGTTAAAATTAACCATTGCAAAATTCAGTTGATACTGGGTTTTGAAACTTCTTACTTGATGGACTGAGTTTTCTTTCCGTTAATAGACTCAACCCAATTACATTGATCATAAAAATGAAACAGTTCATGTACCATGATCCCTAAGTTACTGCTCCGCCTAGAATACAGCCAGAAAAGCATATGCCCGAGTGTATTGACTAGTTTTCCAGTATGCATAGTGGGAATGGCAGCATTTATAACTGGAACATTGGGAACAACCACGGTATATGATTGTGGTGAATGGCTAAGAAGATAACTCATAAGAAATATGCTGTGGTTTTGGTTTCCATAGAGCTAAAATGGCTTTGAGATGCTATCAAAGGTTAGAAGTGTTGTTTTAGGTAAGCAGCAGGCTAGAATTCTCTCATTAGGTTTGCTCTATCAGATAAGAATATGCAGTTATTTTTGGGAAGTTGTCCATGGCATAACTGGAGGTGGAATTGTCTGTGCTTATGAACAAATCCAGTCCTTAAGCTTGATTTTGTCTAGGGTTCAGTGTGATATTGCTCAGTTCTTGCTGATGCAACTTTTAATTTGGTGGATTGTGGATTTATTGTTTAAGATTTAGCTTTTGTGGTGAAGGAGCATGTCAGTGTAAGATCAGAGAATATTGGCTAATTAACTAGGAAACATTTCAGCAGATGGTGACCCAGTATACAATAAGCCCTAATTAAAAGCTGTTTGAAGGGATGATAAATAGAAAAATATAGCTTTGGAAGAGCAGTCAGTTACTAAACTCCTTCCTCTGTGTACATTCTGATCACTTTTCATTTTGTTCTTTACCATCTCTCACTGGTGTTATAAAATCTCTAGCGTAACAGCAGACATGGAATTGATAATTTATTTAGTGCTAGTTCCCATATTCTCCTGTTTTGTCTTTCACTGCCCATCTGTCTTTTCTTACTTTCCTTCTTCCCTTCACTGCCTTTCCCTTTGTCATCTTTCCAATTCCCTTCATTCCTTTTCTCCTGTAACCAGCTTCCTATACCTTCTACTTTGATTAGATATAATATGGACTAGAAGCATATGGATTTCAGTATTTGTTGTGTTCATTAAATCAGGTGTTGAATTTCCTGGTCTCAAATTTAAAGATAGGTGAATTTAATGTTTAATAAGATTTAAAGCAGTAGTACTCCTAAAACTGGGTATTTAATGATTTTGTAAAATTTGAGATGTATTGATTGAGAGGAGACTTGAGAGTGGCAAGGAGCCTTTGACAGGTCAGTATTTTCCCATCCCTGGTCTCAGTTCTGTTCAATAATCGTTAACCCTTCCAAATCACTTTGGAGACTACCATGGTGTCCTAGTGTGCATTTCTAGACTTTTTCAGACAAAATCTGAGATCACTATAATGTATGAGTCCAAAACAATAGAGATGGAAAATTAGTCTGTTAGCCACTGTATATTCATTTGTTGGTATCAATTTTGTATCATAGAAGTAGAGGGGAATAAACTTCTTGTTCTCTTTCCCTCAAAAATGAAAAAAAAATTACTACTTAAAACACCTTCTAGGTCACATTGTGAACTATATAGGCCTATGATATTATATAATTTAAGTAAAATTTTCAATCCTGAAAAAATAATTATGGTGGATGAGTGAACTACTAGTATTTTACAAGTATTAAGAATATCTTAAACATTCATTACCTCTATTCACTTATCTTAGTTTTAAAATTTCTTCTTTTACTAAGAAAAGTGAACAGACCTCAAATCCAAATTCTGTGCATATTATTTATATATGTAATATGTACATGAAACAAAACAGGATTTCCTTACATTTACCCTCATAGGTAAAAGTTAAAAGACTTAAATTTACCTTAATACGAACTTCCCCAGCCTTTGGTGGTTCAACTTGTACTTCCTCAATTGAAAGAGAAGAATTTGCTGCCCAGGCAATGGCAGCCCGGCATGTAATTATCTGTTGACATGACGACAATAAAGTGACATCATTGAGTGAAAAAAATTAACTTTCATTCTGATCACACAAATGACAGTTATTTGTTATAATTAGTAAAAATATAAAAATCAAAAAAGAAACAGAAGAAAGATCCTTGCAATTTCATATACAACCTGTTGAAATTTTAGCATATTCCCTTCCAGTTTAACAACAATTTTGGTATAGTTGAGATTGTGTCTATAAGCGTTTTATATTCTGCTTTTTTGCTAGTAACAGCCACCATATAGTGAGCATTTTTCATTTACTTGTAAGTAAGCATTTTCTCATGACTTCAAATGCTTTGTAATCAGAAATTTAAATGGCTACTTTATATTTCATCATTTGAATATGTCCCAGTTTGCTTAATGACTATCTAGACATGTAATTATTTCCATTGTTTTGACTACTCTAAAATATATTTTGATAAACAACTTTGTTCATAATTTTGACTTGCCTGGTTTCCTAAAGTAACAATTACTTTGGAAAAGATAGAGACCTTTTTAGGGCTAAATTGATTTCCACATTTCTTTACAGAAATGTTGAATAACTTGGCATAATTCCTAGAAGTATAAAAGAATATCTGTATCATCATTTATTCTGCCCTCTTTAGCATTGACAGTAGTCATCCAAAACAAAGTATCTAATAGGTACAAAAAACTAGCTCTTTTTTTTCACTAGTATTTTTATTAAAGACTTTATTTATTTATTTGACAGACAGAGATCACAAGTATTCAGAGAGGCAGGCAGAGAGAGAGGGAAGCAGGGTCCCTGATGGGCACAGAGCCTAATGTGGGGCTCGATCCCGGGACCCCGAGATCATGACCTGACCTGAAGGCAGAGGCTTAACCCACTGGGCCACTCAGGTTTTCTCTCTCTGTCAAATAAATAAACAAAATCTTAAAAAAAAAATACAAAGAAAAGGGACAAATGCCAGAAGAGAAATTCAAATAAAAGGATACAAAAAAAAAAAAAAATTACTTCTGGGATGCCTGGTTAGCTCAGTTTGTTAAGTGTCCACTTCTTGGTTTTGGCTCAGGTCATGATATCATTGGTTGTGGGATGGAGCCCCGAATCTGGCTTCTTGCTCAGCCAGGAGTCTACTTGAAAGATTCTCTCCTTCTGCCCGCATCTCCCCACTTCATGCTTGCTCTCTCTCTCAAAATAAATAAACAAATCTTAAAAAAAAAAAAGGAAAAAACATTACTTGTTTCAGGATGAAATAATTCTGCTTTTACCTACTGAACTCAATTAAAAATTTATGAAAAATCTTTTGTAATTTCAAAATAATACACACTCAAGGCAAAAAACTTGGAAAACTCAGACAAATGTAAAAAGAAAAAATGCAGTTCTGGCACCCAGCTATTACTATTTCTAACATTTTAGGGTAAGTCTTTACAATTGATATTCCATGTGTGTCTGTGTAATCATACTAAGGATACTGTTTTATAGTCTGTTCTTGCAGTTTGCTTTATAAATATTTCCACGTAATTTAAAATGATCACTTAGGACTTTATTGACTAATATATTATAATTTATTTAATCAGTTTCCTAGTATTTGACATATCTGCTTCCAGTGTTATACTTTTGGGGTTTTTTTAAGAGAGATTTAAAGAGAGAGAGAGAGTAAGCACAAGTGTTGGGAGGAGCAGAGGGAGAGGGACAAGCAGGCTCCATGTGGAGTGCAGAGCCCAACATGGGGCTCAAACCCACTACCCCAAGATCATGGCATGAGCCGAAATCAATAGAGGCTTAACTGACTGAGCCATCCAGTTGTCCCTCCAGCGTTATACCCTTTAAAACAATGCCACAGTTAACTTGTTTATAGAAACAACATTGTTATTTCTTTTAAATAAATCTCTGGGTCAAATGATAGACATGTTTTTAAGACATTTGATACAATATTGTCAAACTATCACCTAAGAAATTTCTAACAAGTTATTTTCCCACCAGTGATGTGTGAGTTTCCACAGTTGGGAGACATTAGGTATTGTCACTAAAAATCTTTGCTAATCTGATTGGAGAAAATGGTGTCTTAATTTTGTTTCAGTGTACGTTTTTTAGATAACTAATGAAAATGATATAGATCTATTTGAAAGGTAGCACTTACTTTGCCTGAAGTGTCCATGATGAATTTTCTTTCCTTGGTGCCTTACAGGTATACCCGAGAGAAATGCACTTCTTTGACTGCTCCTGGACAACCTAGACACAGTATTTATACTGTTTGCACACCAAAAGTCATTAAAAATAATTACATAATCACACATCAACTTGGGGAAAACCAGACAGGCGAAGTGATTAGCAAATAGGTGAAGGTGAAGGTCAGAAAGGAACATGGGAGAGTGATTAGGAAGGCAGTGGGTCGAAACAAGGATGCTGAATAAGGAGAGCTTGAAAGGTAGCAATGCATGAG
Organism: Lontra canadensis; assembly: GCF_010015895.1. Taxonomy (NCBI): domain Eukaryota; kingdom Metazoa; phylum Chordata; class Mammalia; order Carnivora; family Mustelidae; genus Lontra; species Lontra canadensis. The sequence continues at coordinate 106,315,391 of NW_022630995.1, read as the reverse complement.
AAAGCAATGAAGAGACTATTAAAATGTGAATCAAGTGATAGTAACTAAAAGGAAGATCAATTATTAATTAGTTAACAATAAGACTTTCTGGAATGTCAGTTACATGAAAGGTATTGCTAGATCCAGGCAAGGAAAGTTTAACACAGGGTCTCTGGGAGTCAAAAAAGATGGAAAAGCATAAATAATTATACAAAATACTACAAAAGTGTAGCAGTTTCTCTGCCACAAACATATTACCTTGACAATTCACAGCTACTATAATTTGGGTAGGAATGGAAGTGAGAGTAATTTGGGACGAGCTTCAGTAATTAGTAGCTCCCTAGTTTGGAATCTGGCAACAGAACTCTCTTAACCCCCTAGTTAGTTGTTTATAAGTTTCATTTGAAGGGTTTTATATCTCCTAATAATTCAGAAATCCTCTCAGGCCCTAAAACTACTGTCTTATCATGCAGTGTAGGGACTTGCCATTCCCCTAAAGATATTCTGAAGCTCTTGCTGCAAAACTTGGATCAGAAACTGGACTAGGGTGGAGAGACTCAGCTTCTTTGTTCTGAAACCTGGCCAGAAGAATGCTCTATGGAGGCATGTCAAGTAACTATGCTTTATATAGGGAGGTATCACCTTTCTGGGCAAGATGGTACAAGAATGGAGGTTCTTGGATGGAGTTGAAGGAATTTAAGATTGTACATTCTTCTCTCTCCTTAAATAAACTTTCTCTGCAATACCCTTGTCACGAAGCTTTCTGTATCCATGCACTACTTGTGGAAACTACACATTGTACCTGTTCAGCAATGCTTGGATGATGAGATTTCAATATTGTCTGAGAAGATTGACTGTGACTTGAAGTGAATGAATGTTCTGATGTGAATGATTTTTTTCAGAAGAACCAGTTTGGGTTTGTCTCTCCCATAGCATCTTGCTAAAGGCTAAAACATTAGGAAGTTTTTTTTTTTTTTCTTCCAAATTGCCTAACTTTAGAGTTTCAGTGGGCATGTGGTCTGAATCCTGAGATGACAGGTGATAACTTACAATGTAATTGCTTTTCTACAAGATCTATCTTCCAAATCAAGGATGGTGGGATCTTCATTGCTTCTCAATCCCCTCCACTCAGTGAATTCCATAGTTCTGGAACATCAGTGAACCATTTCTCTTCTGGAACCCAATTTTTGTATTAGGGCTCTTTTATTTCCAAATTACTGAAACCCAACATGAGCAAACTTAAGGCAAAGGAGGAAAATGTTGACTTCACAGAAATCATGAAAGGAATGAACAAACAAGGTCAAGGGCGGGAATGCAACTGGGAACAGCAACTAGAATCAATTCAACTTCAGTAGGATTTTCCCTCTTCCTTATGTGAGGCAATGCAACAAAATGGTTAAAAGCATGGACACTAACAATCCTGTGTTCAATCTTAGCTCCATCTCTTATGTGCTGGGACATAAGGCAAGAAATCCAACATCTCTGTACTTCAGTTTCCCCATCAATAAGGTGAGGATGACTGTAACAGTTTCTACCTCATCGGTTTGTTATAAGCATTAATTAACAAATAACAGTTGTTTAGAACTGTGCCAAGTACATAGCATGGCCTATATATAGGTATTATCGATTATTATTATTGTTATTGTTATTATTTTTATTATGGTGTCTCTGAGCACTTTTATTGCCTCTTCTCAACACTGTCTTTTTTTTTGCCATGTAGTGGGAAATATGGCCACAAAAAAACCACTTAATTCTTAAATCTAACAATTGTAACTAGAGAGTTCAGATCGGTCTGTGCTCTTAGGTTCAAAAATGTTAAGGGAGTCTCTCCTTGCTCAATTTGGGTCAGGTGCTCACTCTTGGACCAATGAAACCTGCCCATGCTGTGCAGATGTGGAAGAAGTTGGTAGTTGTTTTCACAGCCATGTTGATGAATAGCTGAAGGTTGCTGGGGAAGATCACAGGGCTGATTGGCTCCATTGTAAATTCTGGATCACCAAGATGAAATGAAGTCTCAATAGTGCTTGGCAATATATCATTTTCCTAGCCAAATTGCTGTCCAATTTCCTGAAATAAATATCAGTCTTTCAACACTTGTGTCAAATATCTGACCATTATCCCATTCCCCATCTTTTTCCATCCTCCTTTCCCTCTAGAGAAGAACTTACAGCACACTGAAAATTCACCCAGTTGTTCTGGACAAAACCCTTCCCTTTCTATATTCACTTCATTGACAATTCCTGCCAAATCTACCTCTGATATATTTCCCAAATTTGCTAGTGTTTAATATCTTATTCTCTACTCTAGAATACAATTTCTATAAGACTTGGAACCTTGAATCTCAATATTTTTTCCTCTCTTCAAAGTAACTGGAATGATGCCAGATACATAGTAGGAACTCAGTAAGTATCTAATTAATGAATAAAAGTGAAGTTATCAGAAAAGAACTTCCTTGGATGTCTATTATGTAATCTATGTATAACGCGGTCATCCCTACTCATCTTTTTCTTCCCTATTACTTGTCTCTGCTTGGGAAACTCAATGTTACTGATTTCTTCTGTCAGTGTGACTTGTCAGCTTTTTTTAATGATTTTATTTTTTAAGTAATTTCTACACCCAACGTGGGACACGATCTCACAACCCTGAGACCAACAGTCACACACTCCACTGATTGAGCCAGCCAGGCACCCCAACTTATCAGCTTTTTAACATAATCATCCCTCTCCCACTAAGAAGAAAAGCAGAAACAAACTTTCCATTTCCCACATCTCTTTCCAACTACTACTGGGAATCACGATGGATGTTTATGTGGCTCTGAATTGAGGGTTAAGAGTTATAAGCAAATACTATTAATCTGGGCTTCTGGTTATTAGCTTTGAGAAATTTTAATTATCTTGGGTGTAATTGGGACATTGCAAGTTGACCAATTGGTGGGTGGATTTTTATATTTGAATAATTTTAGTTTCACTTCATAATCTTAGTAAGAGGATGCCAATGTATAATTTGACTTTGTAATTTGGGCTGTATTGCTTCAGGGAGTTTCTACAGTGTTTTGGTAGGTGTTTGGTAGTGACTGCAAAGATAACAATAAACCAAAGTCTTATCATTGCAGACACAATTTAAGAAAATATGCTTTACATTCACTCTTTCTTCATCTTCCTTTCACTCCTTCACACGCAACATCCTGTTTTTACTCCCAGCACTCCACTAAAGCATCCATATTGAACTTTGTTCATGATCTCCATTTCAGTAAAGTCAATGGCCATTTTTCAACAGTTACCCTGACAGTTCAGTGCCACTGGTCACAACCTCCTTGTAACTCTTTCTTCCTTTGATTTCTTGGTTCAAACCTCTTCTGTTTTTTTCCCCATAATATTTGGTTGTTCCTTTTCTGACTTTTTTTTTTTTTTAAAGCTTCATCCTCCTCTTCTTAACAATTAAGTATTCATGCTAATGTTCCTGACTTTGGCAGAGCCGACTTGCTGAGGTTGAGAATTCAGCCTCCTCTCTCTCTGCTACCCCTGCAATAATTGTAGACTTTGATGCTTAGCTGTGGTTAGCTCTTCAGCTTCAGGAGATTGGAAATGAAATGTTTACTGTGGAATTGTTCTTTTATGCTTCATTCTCTTCCTAAGCCATCATCTTCAGTATAGTTGATGTTTAAACAAGAGGCTTATCATGTCTCTTTATTAAAGCAATATTTTTTCTTATTATAAGTGACGTGCTCATTTTCAAAAATTTAGAAAATTTAGGAAGCATAAAGGAAAAATAAAAATTCTTATAACCACATTACTTATTAATCACCATAAGTATTTTAGAACTTTATTCTACAAATATAAATTTTATTTTTTTCAAAGTTAAGATTGTATGGTTGTATTATATATGTTGTCCAGTTTTTATAGTTATCATCATTTGGAGCTTCAGCCTCATATAAAGGCTCCATCATGGTAGTAATTGGAAGTTTCACCACAATGTGATCTTCATGGAGTTCCTGATGAAGATTTTTGTTTCCAGAAATTGTGGAGCAATTTATATTCCTAGAAGGATTAAACAGAAGTGCAAATTTATATAATTTCACTATCATTGAATATTATATCATTTTATATATTTCTCATGTTGTAGGGTTTATTGTACTTACTTATGCATAGCAAACTTTAGAGTGAGAGTTTAACAATATATCAACATTTCCTTTGCTGTTCAGTGTTGCGATTGAGAGCAATAATTCTTCCTGATCACAAAGTAGTGATGATGATGCTAATGATGATGGTTTAACTATCTAATAGTTTTAAGTAATTTGTATATATTAGCTTTTGGTATGATATACTATGGTATAGTATAAAAGTATTATCTTCGGTGTCAGTAGACATAGGTCTCAATTCTGGCTGCTCTGCTTACTAGCTTCATTAACTTGGCAATCCGTTATATATCCAGGTCTAGGTTATCTCTCCTCTAAAATACCAAAGTAATACCTCTCATTATTATGTAGATCACATGATGTTATATATGTATGGAACTCTTACATACTCTTACATACCTTACATATATAAGGTACTCTTACATACATCACTTCATGTGATCTCCATACTGTACATAATAATGTTTTTTCTTCTGCTATTTATAGCTATAATTTTTAAATGGTTATTATAAGCCATGAGCTATGCTAAAAACTTTGATCATACTTCAGTTAATTTTTAATTAAACAAATCTGAAATATTCTCAAAGTATTTCAGGATTAGTTTTTTGCTATTGAAGTTCCAGGTGGATTGCCTAAGTTCTAATAGTTATTGAACCAATCTGGCATTTTGTGTTGATTTGGATTATATGGAAATAATAATTTTGGTTATCATTATGAACAGAAGTCATTGGCTTTTTGAAAACAATATGCTTAGATTTATTATGATGAGTATGCTTTTTAAAAATTTTTTTTAAAAATAAATTTATTTATTTATTTATTTAAATAAACATATAATGTATTTTTATCCCCAGGGGTACAGGTCTGTGAATCACCAGGTTTACATACTTCACAGCACTCACCATAGCACATACCCTACCCAGTGTCCATAACCCCACCCCCCTCTCCCAACCCTCCTCCCCCCAGCAACCCTGTTTGTTTTGTGTGATTAAGAGTCACTTTTGGTTTGTCTCCCTCCCAATCCCATCTTGTTTCATTTATTCTTCTTCTACCCTCTTAACCCCCCCATGTTGCATCTCCACTTCCTCATATCAGGGAGATCATATGATAGTTGTCTTTCTCTGATTGACTTATTTCACTAAGCATGATACCCTCTAGTTCCATCCATGTCGTCACAAATGGCAAGATTTCATTTCTTTTGATGGCTGCATAGTATTCCATTGTGTATATATACCACATCTTCTTTATCCAGGATGAGTATGCTTTTTCTAAACTTTCATTTTAAATGTCATATGCAAAGGCAGTAAAAAAGGAAGTCAAGGAAAAAGAATGCAAAAATGTCTATAAAAGCCTCCATTTCTAGGAGTAATTTTTGGGCAGGCATTGTGGGATGAAAATTGAATTTTAAAAGTTTTGAAGTAATATAGTAAAGATGTCATTCTCTCCAAATTTATCTACACATTTAACAGAATTCTTATTAAATTCCAGCAATTTTTTGTAGACATAAATAAGATTATTCTGAAATTTATATGAAAAAGCAATGAAACTAGAATAAACAATTTTGAAAAAGAAGAATTAAAGTGGGGAGTTTTACTCTACCTGATCTTAGTACTTACCTTCTAGCTACAGTAATCAGAACGGTATGGTATTAGTGGATGAATAGACACACAGGTGTCGATAGACACACAGATGGAATAGAAAATCCAAAAATAGAGCAACACAAATATGTCCATTTTGACAAAGTATAAAAGCAATTCAATGGAAGAAGAGTAATCTTTTCAACAAATGGTTCCTGGGTCAATTAGACATTAATAAGCAAAAAAGTGAACCTCAACCTAAGCCATGTACTGTATAGAAAACTAACTCAAAATGGACCATGGATATAAACAAAAACAAAAAACTATTAGAAGAAAACATGGGAGAATATCTTCAGGACTTCAGGTTTGATAAAAAGTTCTTTTTTTTTTTTAAGATTTTATTTATTTATTTGACAGACAGCAATCACAAGTAGGCAGAGAGGCAGGCAGAGAGAGAGAGAGGAGGAAGCAGGCTCCCTGCTGAGCAGAGAGCCCGATGTGGGGCTCGATCCCAGGACCCTGAGATCACGACCTGAGCCGAAGGCAGAAGCTTTAACCCACTGATCCACCCAGGCGCCCTCTGATAAAAAGTTCTTAAACATGACATCAAATCATAATCCATAAAAGAAAAATAATGTAAATTGGACTTTGTCAAAATTAAAATTTTTTCTTTGTAATAGATCTTATTAAAAGAATCAAAAGATACAGATTGGGAGAATGTGGTTGTAATGACATCATCAAAACAAACAAAAATACCATATAATCGACTATAGCCTTATATCTAGAATACATAAAAAAACTCTCAAAACTCAACAGTAAATGAGCAAAATACATAAAAAGATATGTCACTAAAGAAGAGTTCAGCATCATTAGCCATTAGGGAAATGCAAGCTAAAACCATATTATATATACCTATTAGAACTATACACCATTAGAACAGCTAAAACTAAAAATAGTGATAATACTGTGCTAACAAGGATGTGGAAAAACTAGATCACACATGCATCACTGGTGGGTACATGAAATGGTACAGCCATGCTGGAAAAAAGTTTGGCAGTTTCTAATAAAATTAAATATGTACTTACAATATATACTGGCTTAAATAACATTCAAACCTCTTGGCTATCCAGAACCTCAGAATGTGACCTTATTTGGGAATAGGGTTGCTAGATACTGAATGTTTGAGTCTTCTCAAAATTCATAAATTGAGACCTAATCTCCAATATGATGGTATGTGAGGTAGGGCCTATGGGGTCTACTTAGGTCATGACAGTGGTGCCCCCTTTTAAAAGAAACTCCAGAGAATTCTCTTACCTTGTCTGCAATGATGACACATTAGGGGAATGGCCATCTATGAATTAGGAAGCAGGCCTGAACCAGGTACCAAATCTGCTAGCACCCTGATCTTGGACTTCTCAGCCTCCAGAACTGTGAGAGATAAACGTGTTGTTTAAATAATGTAGTTGAGAGGGTCCAAGATGGCGGAGGAGTAGGAGACCTTAGTTTTGTCTGGCCCTAGGAATTAATCTAGATAGCTGTCAAAGCATTCTGAACACCTGTGAACTCAACCAGAGACCTAAGAAAAGAATAGCTGCAACTCTACAAATAGAAAAGTGACCACTCTCTGCAAGAATGACAAGGAAAAACTCCCCTCAAAAAAGAGAACAAGAGGCAGTACTGACTGTCAGGGACAACTAATCAGTATGGACATAAGATGCCAGAACTATAGTTCAGAATAGCAATTATAAAGAAAATACCTAGGCTTGAAAAAAATAGTACAAGACACTAGATAATCCCTTTCTGGAGAAATAAAAGAACTAAAATCTAAGTCAAAATAAAAAAGGCTATTGATGAGATGCAATCAAACATGGAGGCTCAAATTACTAGGATAAATGAAGCAGAAGAGAGAATTAGTGATAGGGAAGATAAAATGATGGAGAATAAAGAAGCCAAGAAGAAAAGAGATAAGCAACTACTGGATCACAAGGAGACAATTTGAGAGATACATGATACCATGAAGTGAAATAATATTAGAATAATTTGGATTCCAGAAGAGGAAAGAGGGGGAGTATATTGGAGCAAATTATAGAAGAGAACTTCCCTACTCTGGGGAAGGAAACAGGCATCTAAGTTCAGGAGGCACAGAGACCCCTCCTCAAAATCAATAAAAATAGGTCAACACCCCATCATATAATAGTGACACTTGCATGTCTCAGAGACAAAGAGAAAATTCTGAAAGCAGCTCAGGACAAGAGGTCCATAACCTAGAAGGGTAGAAATATTAGACTGGCAGAAGACCTATCCACAGAGACATGACAGGCCAGAAAGGATTGGCATGGTATATTCAGGGCGGTAATGTGAAAAATATACAGCCAAGAATACTTTACCCAGCTAGAACGTCATTGAAAATAAAAGGAGAGATAAAAAGCTTCTAGGACAAATAGAAACCAAACAAATTTGTGGTCACCAAAACAGTCTTAACAAGAAATATTAAAAGGGGTCCTCTAAGCAAAGAGAGAGCCCCAAAGTAACATAGACCAGAAAGGAACAGAGAAAGTATACAAAGATCCCACTAAAAAGGAGACTTACAGTCACCTTACAGACAATATAATGGCACTAAATTCATGTCTTTCAATAGTTACTCTGAATGTAATGGGCTAAATGCCCCAATCAGAAGATTGTATAAAAAAGCAAGACCCATCCATACGCTGTCTGCAAGAGACTCATTTTAGACCCAAGGACACCTCCAGATTGAAAGTGTGGGGGTGGAGAACATTTATCAGGCTAATGAACTTCAAAAAAAAAGCTGGGGTGGCAATCCTTAAATCAGACAAATTAGATTTTAAATCAAAGACTGTAATAAGAGAGGGGGAAGGACACTGTGCCATAATTAAAGGTTCTATCCAACAAGATCTAACAACTGTAAATATCTATGTCCCTAACATGGGAGCAGCCAATTATATAAGCCAATTAATAACAAAATCAAAGAAACACATCAATAAAGTAAAATAACAGTAGCTGACTTTAACACCCCCATCACTGCAATGGACAGATCATCTAAGCAGAAGATCAACAAGGAAATAAGGGCTTTGAATGACACACTGGCCCAGATGAACTTCACAGATATATACAGAACATTCCATCCTAAAGCAACAGAATATACATTCTTGAGTGCACATGGAACATTCTGCAGAATAGGTCACATCCTGGGTCACAAATCATATCACATTTTTGGACCACAATGCTTTGAAACTGGCACTCAATCACAAGAGGAAAGTTGGAAAGAACTCAAATACATACAGACTTAAGAGCATCCTACTAAAGAATGAATGGGTCAACCAGGGAATTAAAGAAGAATTTGAAAAATTCATGGAAATAAATAAAATTGAAAACATGACAGTTCAAAATCTTTGGATGCAGCAAAGGCAGTCCTAAGAGGGAAGTATATAGCAATACAACCTTCCTCAAGAAACAAGAAATGTCTCAAATACACAGCCTAACTCTATACCTAAAGGAGCTGGAGAAAGGACAGCAAATAAGGCCTAAAGCCAGGAGGAGAAGAGAAATGATAAAGATCAGAGCAGAAATCAATGAAAGAGAAACCAAAAGAATAGTAGAACAGATCAATGAAACTAGGAGCTTGTTCTTTGAAAGAATTAGTAAGATTGACAAACTCTTAGCCATACTTATCAAAAAGAAAACAGAAGGGACCCAAATAAATAAAATCATGAATGAAAGAGGAGAGATCACAACCAACACCAAAAAAATACAAACAATTATAAGAGAATACTATGAGCAACTATATGCCAAAAAATTAGGCAATCTGGAAGAAATGAATGCATTATGAGAAACATATAAATTACCAAAACTGAGCCAGGAAGAAATAAAACCTGAACAGACCCATAACCAGTAAGGAAATTGAAGCAGTAATAAAAAATCTTCCAACAAACAATAGCCTAGGGCCAGATGGGTTCCCAGGGCAATTATACTGAATGTTTAAAGAAGACGTAATACTTTTCTTCTGAAACTTTTCCAAAAGAGAGAAATGGAAGGAAAACTTCCAAACCCATGAGGCCAGTATTACCTTTATCCTAAAACCAGACAAAGACCCACTGAAAAGGAGACTTACAGACCAATATCCTTGATGAAATGAACACAAAGTTCTCACCAAGATACTAGTTACTGGATCCAACAGTACATTAAAAGGATTATTCACCACAACCAAGTGGGTTTTATTCCTGGGCTGCAAGTGTGGTTCAACATCTGAAAATCAATGTGATATACCACATTAATAAAAGAAAGGACAAGAACCATATGATCTTCTCAATAGATGCAGAAAAAACTTTTGATAGAATACAACATCCCTTCTTAATTAAAGCTCTTCACAGTATAGGGATAGAGGGAACATACCTCTGTATCATAAAAGTCATCTATAAAAAGTCCACAGCCCATATCATTCTCGATGGGGAAAACCTGAGAGTTATTTCTCTAAGGTCAGGAACACGACAGGGATGTCCACTATCACCACTGCTGTTAAACATAGTATTAGATGTCCTAACCTCAGCAATCAGAAGAAAAAAATAAAAGCATCCAAACTGGCAAAGAATAAGTCAAACTCTCACTCTTTGCAGATGACATGATAGTCTATTTGGAAAACCCAGAAGACTTCACCCCCAAATTGCTAGAACTCACAAAGGAATTTAGCAAAGTGGCAGGGTATAAAATCAATGCATAGAAATCAGTTGCATTCCTATACACTAACAATGAGACAGAAGAAATAAGAAATTAAGTAGTCAATCCCATTTACAGTTGCACCCCAAGCCATAGGATACCTAGGAATAAACCTAATCAAAGAGGCACGTTCTAAACTCAGAAAATTATAGAACACTCATGAAAGAAATTGAGGAGGAAACAAAGAAATGGAAAAACATTCCATGCTCATGGATTGGATGAACAAATATTGTTAAAATGTGTATGCTACCTAGAGCAATCTATACATTCAATGAAATCCCTATCAAAATAACATCAGTTTTACTCACAGAGCTGGAACAAACCTTTCTAAAATTTGTATGGAACCAGAAAAGACCCTGAATCTTCAGGAAAATGTTGAAAAAGAAAACCAAACCTGGTGGCATTACAATGCCTGACTTCAAGCTCTATTACAAAGCTGTCATCATCAAGATAGTATGGTACTGGCACAAAAATAGACTCACAGATCAATGGAACAGAATAGAGAACCCAGAAATGGACCCTCTACTCTTGGTCAGCTAATCTTTGACAAAACAGGAAAGAGTATACAATGGAAGAAAGACAGTCTCTTCATCAAATGGTGTTGGGAAAATTGGACAATCACATGCAGAAGAATGAAACTGGACCATTTCCTTATACTATACTCAAAAGTAGACTCAAAATGGATGAAAAACCTAAATGTGAGACAGGAATCTATCAAAATCCTTGAGGAGAACAAAGACAGCAACCTCTTTGACGTGGGCCACAGCAATTTCTTGCTAGATGTATCTCCAAAGGCAAGGGAAACAAAGGCAAAATTGAACTATTGGGACTTTATCAAGATAAAAAACTTTTGCATAGCAAAGTAAACAGTCAGCAAAACCAAAGGACAACCAACAGAATGGGAGAAGATATTTGCCAATGAAGTATCTGATAAATGGCTAGTATCCAAAATCTATAAAGAACTTGTCAAATTCAACACTCAAAGAACAAATAATCCAATCAAGAAATGGGCAAAGACATGAACAGACATTTCTGGAAATAAGACATCCAGATGGCCAAAAGACACATGAAAAAGTACTCAACATCACTTGGTATCAATGAAGTATGAATCAAAACCACAATAAGATACCACCTCACACCAGTCAGAATGGCTAAAATGAACAAGTCAGGAAACGACAGATGTTGGCAAGGATGTGGAGAAATGGAAGCCCTCCTATGCTGTTGGTGGAAATGCAAGCTGGTGCATTCTGGAATTGCACTCTGGAAAACAGTATGGAGGTTTCTCAAAAAGTTGAAAATAGAGCTACCCTATGACTCAGAAATTACACTACTGGGTATTCACCTCAGAGATACAAATGTCATGATCTGAAGGGGCATGTGCACCCCAATGTTTATAGCAGCAATGTCCATAATAGCCAAAATATGGAAAGAGCCCAGATATCCATCAAGAGATGAATGAATGAAGATGTGGTACACACACAAAGACACACACACACGCATACACACAATGGAATATTATGCAGCCATCAAAGAAATTTTGCCATTTGAAACAATATGGATGGAACTAGAGGATATTGTGCTAAGTGAAATAAGTCAATCAGAGGAAGAGAATTATCTATGATCTTACCAATATGTGGAATTTAAGAAACAAAACAGAGGATCATAGGGGAAAAGAGGAAAAAATAAAACAAGGTGAAATCAGAGAGGGAGAGAAACCATAAGAGACCCTTAATAATAGGAAACAAGTGAGGTCTGTTGGATGGGAAGAGTTTGGGGGTATGGATAACTGGCTGATGGACATTAAGGAGGGCATGCGATGTAATGAGCACTGGGTATTAGATAAGACTGATGAATCACTGACCTCTACCTCTGAAACTAAGAATACATTACATGTTAATTAATTGAATTTAAAAATGTTTAAAGAAATATGTCTTTCAGAATAAATTTATCTAGGGATGCCTGCATGGCTCAGTTGGTTAAGTGTCTGCCTTTCAACTGGGGTCATTACCGGGGTCCTGGGATTGAGCCCCACATTGGGCTTTCTGCTCAGCAGGGAGTCTGCTTCTCCCTCTGTTCTCTTTCTCTTCCTTTAAAATAAATTAAAAATAAATAAATAAAATATTTTAAAAAATAAAATAAAATAAATTTAAGTAAAACGGTTAAAAAAAAAAACAAAACTCGATCTCTTTGATGGTGTTTGTTAGAGCACCCTGGACAAAGACAAGGGTCTTTGCAGATGTATACTTAAGATGAGGTAATACTGGATTAGGATAAGACCTAAAGTCAGTATGATCATGTGTCCTTATAAGAAGATACAATAGAGTGATGTGCATGCAGGTGAAAAGGCCATGAGAAAATGGAAACAGACAGTGATTGCAGTGATCTCACAACAATTCAAGGAATTTGAGGGAATACTGAAAACCATCAAAACCTAGGAAAGGGATAGATTCTCCCTTAAAGCCTGCAGAAGTAACTAAATCTTCTGAACCCTTGATTTTGGACTTCTAGATTTAGAATTGTGAAAGAATGAATTTTTGTTGCTTTAAGTTATCCAGTCTATGGTGATTTATTACAGTAGCCCAAGGAAACAAATACAGATTTTAAAAAAAGATTTTATTTATTTATTTGAAAGCGACTGAGTGAAAGAGAGCAGGAGCGGGGGGTGGGGGGAGCAGACTCCCCACTGAGCAAAGACCCCTCCTCCCCCCCCCGCCAATACGGGACTTGATCCCAGAACCCTGGGATCATGACCTGAGCTGAAAGTAGTCACTTAACTGACTGAGCCACTCAAGCTCCCCATAAATACAGATTTTTGTATAGAGAAGTGGGGTTTTCCTTTAATAAATGCCTAAAAATGAGGAAGTGGCTTTGGATTTGGCAATGAGTAGAGGATGGAAGAATTTTGTGACATAAGATAGAAAAAGTTTAGATTGCTTTGAAGAGACTGTTGGTAGAAATACAGTTATTAAAAGGTGATTCTGGGGGCGCCTGGGTGGATCAGTGGGTTAAAGCCTCTGCCTTTCGCTTGGGTCATGATTCCAGGGTCTTGGGATCGAGCCCCACATCAGGCTCTCTGCTCAGCAGGGAGCCTGCTTCCTCCTCTCTCTCTCTGCCTGCCTCTCTGCCTACTTGTGATCTCTGTCTGTCAAATAAACAAATAAATAAAATCTTTAAAAAATAAAAGGTGATTCTGGTGAGGGATCAGAAGGAAATGAGAAATCTGTTATTGGACCCTGGAGGAAAGGCAGTCCTTGTTATGAAGTGGCAGAAAACTTATTTGAATTGTATTCTAGTGTTGTGTGGAAAGTAGAACTTGGATGTGATGAACTTGGTATTTTAGCTGAGATTTCTGAGCCAAGTGTGGAAGGTGTATTCTGGTTTCTCCTTGATGCCTAGAGTAAGTAGGAGAAGAAAAAGATAAATTGAGAAGGGAAGTGGTAAGCAAAAAAACAACCAACCAACCAAACAAACAAATAACCCAAAAACGAACAAACAAAACGAAACAAAACAAAACACTTGATGATCTAGATAATGCAGCTCTGAAACAGATCCAAGGATGTGACTGGACAACCTTTACTGAAGAGATCAGGTGTGTCATCCGCGGATCTGATCAACTATCTCATCAGAAGGCAGGAATAAAAGTGAGGTTACCAAAGAAGGATATGTGGAAGACCCTCTTATGTAATGGTGTGGATCCCCTGACATACAGAAAAGACTAACAACGTTCTTGAAAACATTATGACAGCAGAAATACTACCAGATTGAACTGAGGGAACCAGAGACAGGATGAAGGAGGGCTGCTGGACTTCTGGGAGTCTACAAACAGGAAAACAGCTGAGAGAATTATGCAGCTACATTCATATGCTACCCTTTAAGACAAAAGAAAAATTACCCTGAGGGTAGGGCTGTGGATGCAGAGTCCACTGTGACAGACCCAGAGATCTGAGCCTCCATGAACCTAGAGGGGGTCTCCACCATAGAAAATTATTCTCAGTCCTTGAAACCTAATGGAACTTGTCTTGCTGGATTGATAACTTTCTTTAGACCAAAGACTCCTTTATTTCTTTCATTTTATCCCTTTTGGAATCCTATGCCTGTCCCACCATTGTACTTGGGAAGCAGGTAACTAATTTTCCAGGTTTCTAGGTTCACAAATAGGGAGGAACTTTGCCCCAGGATGGATCATACCGAAAGTCTGACCCATACACAATATAAATGATAAGATTTGGAAATTTTGGGTTGAAGATATTTAGATGAGATTTAGAATTTAGAGTTAGTGCTGGAATAAGTCAAGCCTTTTGGGGTATATTGGGATGAGGTAACTGCATTTTGTACATGAGAAATCTGTTATTGGACCCTGGAGGAAAGGCAGTCCTTGTTATGAAGTGGCAGAAAACTTATTTGAATTGTATTCTAGTGTTGTGTGGAAAGTAGAACTCGTATGTGATGAACTTGGTAATTTAGCTGAGATTTAGATTTAAATTTAGATTTCCTAGTGCAGTTTTATCAGTGGTTATCTAACGACAACTCTGGGTCAGTGCATGAAGTTCTGTATCACCAATATTTGGTGATAGATATTTGTGTTTTTATTATTCTTATTGCCTCCTTATTCAATTGTTTGCTTCAGCCACACCAATCTGTGGGTTTTTTTTTAATTTTAATTCCACTATAGTTAACATCCTCAAAAAGTTAAAAATAGAAATACTTTGATCTAATTGTGCTACTGGGTATTGACCCCCAAAATACAAAAACACTAATTCAAAGCAATACACACACACCTATGTTTATAGCAGCATTATTGACAAATAGCCAAATTATGGAATCAGCCCAAGTGTTCTCCTTCACTCTCTACATATTTGCTCCACCTTTATTTAACTCTCTCTCCAGATAACTACAGAGGGAATTTTTGTTCATGTAGTTCATTTGGAACTGAGCATGCACACAGTCTTTTGCTTTGTGTTTTCTGTGTAGGGACTGCTTTCTAGACTGGAGCTGGGTCAAGAAATGCAGAAGTCAAGGGGCACCTGGGTGGCTCAGCAGGTTAAAGCCTCTGCCTTCGGCTCGGGTCATGGTCCCAGGGTCCTGGGATGGAGCCCTGAGTCGGGCTTTTTACTCAGCAGGGATCCTGCTTCCTCCTCTCTCTCTGCCTGCCTCTCAGCCTACTTATGATCTCTATAAAATAAATAAATAAAATCTTAAAAAAAAAAAAAGAAATGCAGAAGTCAAAAACTACAAAGTAAAACTTTCCTTCTTCTTCCCCTTTTTCTTCCTTCTTTTCATCTTTTACATAGGACACTGGGTTTGAGTCTCTACCTGGGACAGTTTAATGATAGTTATTTTTAGGGATTGAATTTGCTTAGATATTTTTAGTTTTGAACTACAGTTGATATTGAGTTAAATATTGACTCAATTGTTAGATATTGACTTGAGTTAAATTGACATTCATTCATTGATCTCTTTTCATTATTATAAAACTATTACCATTCAAAACACTTTTTAAAAGATTTTATTTATTTAATTTTGAGATGCAGAAAGAGAGAGAGAGAGACCTAACAAGCAGGGGCAGTGCCAGGCAGAGGAAGAGGGAGAAGCAGGCTCCACTGAGTGGGGAGATGGATATGGGACTCAATCCTGAGCTGGGATCAAGACCTGAGCTGAGGGCAGATGCTTAACTGACTGAGCCAACCAGGTACCTCAGTCAAAATATTTCTGTGGAGAGGTTGACATATGCTCCAGCACTCTCTTCCTCTTCACTGCAGGGAAGTCATACATGCCAGTTGGTCACAGCAAAGTGCTCACTATCTCTGGCATTTCTGTTCCATACGACAGAAACCAGCACTGACTGTGCACCTTCCCATTCCAGGCACTCAGCTGGGCACAGTGGGCTGGCAATGATGGGTAAGAGGTGGCCTCTGCCTGTGCAAACAGGTTATGACATATCCTTGGGTTCAAGCAGACCCTATCACAACTAGTTGTTTAACTTAAACTTATTGTTTAACCGTCCTTGACTCTAGTCTCCTTATCTCTAAAATGAGGAAAATAATAGTACCTCTACAAAGGGTGCTTTGATGAACAAATGAGGTAATCCTTTTAAAGGATTTAGGAGGCATTCTGGAAAATAAGACAACCTTTGATACATATTAGCTACAATTATTATCCATAAAAGCAAAATCACAATCTATGGGAGAAAAGAAACACAGACAACCAGTTCTTGTGTTGGCCTATCTGGGAAGTGCCATATCATGGGTATGAGATGGTGTTCTGGGAGCAGAGAGGGAGACAACATTCTGAATGAAAGACTCAGAGGAACTTTGTAGAGGAGCAGGCATTTGAGGTAGACTTTAAATAATCTTGGAGAATAGGGGAAAAAACCTTACTGGGCCATGCTTATTGACCTTTATTCAGAATAACTAGTATGTGTTTGGTTTCCAGGGAATAGAAGTTTGCTTTTTTTTTTTAATTCACATTTGACAACCTTATAAAATCCATAGGACAGCCAGCTATCTAATGAAATATAGTTTGTCCAGTTGGATAAGTTAACATAAAGGACATCTTTCCCTAGAATTGCCAATGGAATAATTTCATAACTGGTCCATGGCTGTATCAGCAAGTTTTAATCATGTAGTCATTGAGAAATGAATGGGAGCTAAGAAACTTTCACCTACCAGAGGCAAGGGAGGTCCTATGATTTCAAGTTGCTTCCAGTTTGGGAAGGTCTGAAGGAAAGAAGAAAGTGCCCAATCTTGTGTCTGGCATTCAAGACCCTTAATAATCTGACTCTAACTTTCCCATCCACCTTACCTCTCCATTTTCTCCAGTATAGGATGGATGTATGTTCTTTAACATCTTCTACGTGGTCCCCAGAACAGAAATCTGTTCCTCATTCAGCCCTTGCCCATCACGTTCCTTCTTTTTTTTGTCCCCTTGGCTCATTCAGATCCTACCCAAATGATGAGACCTAGGTCAAAGTGCCCCACTACGGGGATATGTCAGCTCCATCTCATAGTCATTCCTTCGACACTAGCATTCCTCCTGCGGCATCTAGGACCCATTCTCTTCTGTTGCTCTTTGTATTTAGTATAGAGATCAAACTTTCAAATCCTACAGGAAATGTCTGGTCAGGGACCTTCTTAAATTTCATTTATGTTCTCAGCTGTATTTAGTAGCATTATGCAATAGGTGTTTAATAAATAATTGATGAATTTTTGTGCTCATTTACCTTAGGGCAGGCATATAATAACCATGAGGAATCTGTAATGAATATAATCCAGTGCTGCTTCTTTAAGGGCTTGCAAATAGCTGTGGGGTCAGCATTCATGAGGTCAACAAGATAGAGAAAACTTCATATGAGGTAGGAAGTGGTCATTGCCAGTAGATTTCTAAAGTGGTATCCAGAGGAAGAAGACGCCACCCTGTTTTTTCATTTATGCATTCTCTACACCTAACTCACTGCCTGGCACATAGTGAGTGCTCAGATATTTGTTCACTAAACTGAGGGAGTAACTTCTATTTAGAGAGTCAAAGAAGCTTTGAAGGAAAGTATTCTATTAAGTCTTACCTAAAAAGATGAGTTGGAAATGAGAGGTGTAGATGGGATCAACATAGACAGAGAACCTTCAAATCTTTTCCCTTACTATCCTCTTATACACATTTTCCTGTTTACTCATCTCCCCTACCCAGAGACCTGGTTTGAGGGTTTGAGGGAATTATAGCCATTACAAGCTTGTTTTCAAGTCCTAAGTAATTTTGGAGCTCTGATACCCAATGATTACATTCTGTTACTCCATGAACCTATGGCCCCAGGAAAAACCAAAAACACATGAGGACAAACTCCATAGAGTCAGACTATCTTTGTTATGATCTGGAAAGTTTTCTGCTCTTACCCATTGTCCTGCCTTCTAGAAGATTGGCAGGTCAGAAGAGTAGGGGACATGTACTAGTGTTCCAAAATTGAAATGCCATGACAGACCTGGAACACTGTTTGGGATGTTCAAAGGTAATCCTCTCAATTTCTAAAGGGTATCCCTCACGTCTGTCTCTCTCTCTCTCTCTCTTTCTCTCTCTGTCTCTGTCCCTTCTTCTCTCTGTAACTGAGCCCAAATCTATATAACATTGTGATGCAAGCACCATCTTCTAAGTTCAGATTCTCCAGAGAGAGGATATGATTGTTTCAGACCAGGTCACAGATGCTCCCTCAGGTAGTTGGGAAAATAGCCTTCAGGAATGTCCATTCCTAATCCTTGGAACCCATGAATATAGTTGACCCTTGAACAACTCAGGGGTTGGGGTACCAACACCCTCTTTCCACTGCACATTTGAAAATTGCATATGACTTTTGACTCTCCCAAAACTTAACTAATAATAGCCTACTGTTGACTAGAAGCCTTGCCAATAACACAAACAGTTCATTAACACGTATTTTGTAGGTTAAGTGTATTACATTCTGTATTTGTACAATAAAGTAAGGTAAAGAAAAGAATATATTATTAAGAAATTCATAGGGAAAAAAACTAAAAGAAAAAACATTAAAAAATCATATGGAAAAGAAAATAAGTTTATATTACCAAACTGTATTTATTGAAAAAAAATCTGCCTGTATAGTTCAAACCTGTAGTTCAAACCTGTGTTGTTTAAAGATTAACTGTATGTTACCTTGCATGCAAAAGGGATTTGGCAGATGGATTAAATTAAAGATCTTTCTGGAACACTGAAAAAATAAAATAAAATAAAATAAAGATCTTTCAAAATTACTATTATTTTATTTTTTATTACTGAAGTATAGTTGACATACAATGTTATATTAGTTTCAGATGTACAGCATAGTGATTTGATGATGCCATATATTATATGATCCTCGCCATGATGTGTAGTTACCATACAACATTATTAAAATATTATTGATTGTATTCCCTACACTGGATTTTTCATCCCCATGACTTAACTTATTTTATAACTGGCAGTTTTTACCTCCTTATCACCTTCACCTATTTTGCACATCCTCCCGCCTCCTACGCCCCCACACTTGCTCTGGCTTCCACTAGTTCTCTGTATTTATGAATCTCTTTCTGGTTTTTTGTTTGCTTGTTTATTCATGTGTTTGTTTTTTTGCATTCCACATATAAGTGAAATCATGCGGTATTTGTCTTTCTTTGTCTCACTTGCTATTAACATGTTACCCTATAGGTCTATCCATGTTGTTATGAATGGCAATATTTCATTCTTCCTTATGGCTGAGTAATGGCTGAGTATATATACCCATATATATGTATGCATACACATATACATATATACACTATACATACACACATCACATCTTTTTTTATTCATTTATCTATCAATGGACATTTAAGTGCTTCTGTATCTTCACTATAGTAAATAATGCTACAATAAATATAAAACTGCATATATTTTTTTAAAATTAGTATTTTTGTTTTCTATAAAGATCTTGAAATGAAGTGATTACCCTGGATTACTCAGGTGGACCCAATCTATGTACATGAGTTCTTAAAATAGAAGAAACTTTTCAGGTTGTGGTCAAGGAGAGTGACAGGACTACCCACGGTCCTCAGGTGGCCATATGACAATAGGGGGTGTATTAATTTTTTGTTGATATTACAACAAATTACCACAAACCATGAAGGCAAGGACTGGCATCTCTAATACGTCAAACAGCTAATAATGAGCATTGCTAGGATTTGACTCCAGAGACTGAGAGGAAAAAATCAGCATCTTTGCAAGAGACTGAACTATCTCTTTTTTACCTAGAGGGCTCATAATTTATAAGAACCTAAGAAAGAATATTACAACTTGCAGAAATCATTCTCAGTCCAAATTCTTAGTTTTGAGAGGTTAAATTGCTTGGCAAAATGATGAAATTAGTTATTTTTTAAATATTTAGAAAGAAAAAATGTAACCCTTCAAATATGCACGTAAATAGTCTGGAAACTTTAAAGTATGAAAGATGAATTACAGATTGAAGAGTGGGGGAGGGAATTTGGTAACAGTAAATATAACTCTGGACTAAGATTTTAAATTCCTAGAGCAATTTTGAAAAATAGCCACATTCAAGACCATTAGTTACTTCACGATTAGCATTTTATTTTGATTTTTATACCAAAGCCAAAAATGTTGAGGGAATGAAAATACTTGCCAGTACTGTTGGGGCTGCGGAGCCAGGAACCTTGCCAAGAACAATATTGTGAGTGATTTGTAACTTCCTGTCTGCCTGTCTCCTGAGAGTGTTGGGAATAATCTAGGAGAAGCCAAAATCCCAATCCACAAAGATGTACACTTCATTTCTCTGCGAGAACCAACTGACAATCTGAATGTTCCCCAAATGTTTGGGGGACTTATTTTAAATCGTTTTTATGGTATGTTTGGCAGAGGCAAAATAAAATTGCTGAGATGATGTCGAAACACCAAATGTTCACAATACTTTGAAATAATACAAAGTAATACAAATGCCATGGTTGTGACAGCATACGAATATCTTCAAATTAAAAATAGTCCTTTAAAGGTGGAGGGTTTTCTCCTCAATTTAAGAATACAATTTTTCATGAAAAACAAATTATTACTATCAATATCTAATATTCACGGGGTGCTTAGTTTGCCAGGTACTTTGCATACATTGTTGCATCTAATTTATTTCTTAAAATTAATGTATGAGGTAGATATCTTTGTGATGTATGTACCACAAATGAGGACAATGAGGCTTAAGGAGTTTACATAAAATTTTCAGGGTAAAATAACTGGTGGTAGAGCTAGTATTCCAGGTAACCCAACTCCAGAGTTAAATAACCTGCCTAATAGCACAACAGCAACAACAACAACAGTGATAGCTGGTATCTTTGTCATTCTCACTATGTTCCAGGTACCATTTTAAATGCTTTACATTTAACAATTCATTTAATCCTCACAATGATTGTGTGATAGGTTCACTATTATCCCCATTTTAGAGTTGCATGTTTTTTGCCAATGTCTTTGTCATCACTAAAACCACTTTTTCGGTTTTGTGGCAGTTTTCCAGAACATGTCAACTATACTTCCATCTAAGTTGCTCGAGACACAGTACATTTTTCAAACAAGAGCTGATACAGCACAGGAAATTTTATTGCCAGACACCTTTCCTACTGGGGTCTTTGGTGTATTCTAGCATAGGCTGGCAATGCCTTGCATCTGGGCATCCCTGCCACCCTGGAGCTTCCCCACCCTTGTCCAAGGGAAATTACTCTACTTTCTCCAGGGTGAGAGCATCGGCTTCTAGATCCCATGTCTTTCTCTCTCTCTCTCTTTTTCAGAGATTTTTTTCCCAGCTCTATTGACAGGTAATTGGCATATACCATGTGTAGGTTTAAGGGTACAACCTGTTGATTTGATACATTTCTATACTGCAGATGATTTCATCACAGCATCGGCTAATACCTGCATCATGTCACATAGTTATTTCCTTTAATGTGGTACAAACATTTAAGATCTACACTCTGACTGACACAGAGATTTTATGTGGAGCTGATAACAACTTCCTCAGTCTGCCACCTGGTTGTGCCCCATGGAAGAGAAAATATATATCTCCTAGCATGTCTTGCATTTTTCTTCCTACAAAAACCATTCAAAGGTGGATATAAGATCTTCCCATAATAAGCACTCTCATCAACAGCTTCAGTGCTTCCCTATGTGGGAGCCCCAGGATTGCTTGCGGGTTTTGTTACAAATACTCAGGGCTCTCCCCAGACCTACCATTTTAGAATGCTGAGCGTGGCCCCAGGAATCACTTAATAAGCCCTACAGGAGAGGCTGATGCACAGCCATGTGGGAATCCTGCTCTACGAGCTTGCTACTTCAGTGTGTGATCTGAAGACCAGCAGCATCAGCACCAACCTTGTTATACACCCAGAATCTCACACTGTACTCCAGACTGTCTAGATCTTTAAAAGTCTGGGAAATTCTTGTACACACTGAAGGTTGGGTGTTCCTGGTGTATGTGCCAGACTGTGCAGTAAGTTCTGGTTGTGCACTCTGATCAGCTTGCTTAGCCTTGAAGAGTCCATGGTTTGGTCTGGTTCCTTTCTTTCCCTCTTCTTCCTCCTCCTTCTTCCTTTTCCTTTCTTTCTTCTTCCTCCTCCTCCATCTCCCTCCCCTTTCCCCTCCTTCTTCTTCTGTTTCAGAGGTAGAATTTAGTGTCTTTGTCTTGATTTAGTTTGTCACTTTGGTAGAACTTCTTTAGGCAACTTCATGAGAAAAGGTGCACAGGGGCATAAATTCTTGAGATCTTTTATGTTTCTGTTGGATTTTCATTCCTTCTTTGAAAACTTTCAATTCTCAAGTGCTTTTTTTCTCCATTGCAACCTTTTCTTATTTCATATGTACAGTATCTTGCCTCCTTTAGGATATTAGTAACAGCTTTTGGGGAGATTTTAAAATTCTTTTCATGGATTATTTCTTCTAACTCCTTTTTCTTTGTTTGCTTTGTTCCCTGTCATGTTGGAAAGCTAGAATCACCTCTGACATCTGGGGGGTTTTGATTGTTTGCTTCTGTTGAAGAATGGGACACCAACAAGCAGCTGGGAAGCTCTGGATACATGGGTGGCATTTGCTGACCATGGGATTTACTAGGGAATTATCTGGTGGTTTTTATTTTTAGGGAATCTGCAATGTCAATATGTCTAAATCTTTTCTCCTTGGTCTCTTTCAGTTAGAAGGATTTTCCAATTTTTTGTGTGAAGCATACATGCCCAACTGCCACTATTTAGGGGTCCAAGAGGGCTGTTGAAGATCCCAGTATAAGTCTCTTGGAAGAAAAAGGCAGAGTCTAGGAATGTGCAGGCAACTCCAGAAAGTTTGTTTACATTAACCTCATATGACTATAAGCCAAAACTCTATTAGACCTTATCATCTCATGTTTACTAGCTCTTAAATGGACTCTTTTAAGGCCTGTGAAATTTTTTTTTATATCTAGACTTATATATCTGCCTTAGATACTCTCAGGTTCCTAAATGATCCAGTGAGAAAACACATCTATGACTCTAAGAGTACATGCAAAATGTAAAAAGTTTTGAAATCTTTTCAAGGATTTAGACATCTTAGAATAACTTACATTATTTAGACAATTGTTTGGCCAGAGGGTTTTTTCTTAATGAAAAGAAAAATCACAGTAACTTCAAGTTATTTTATAGTTACATGTGAATGTTGGCAGCTGAAAGCTTTATTTCTTCATGACTTCTTTATAAGTAATAAAGCCATAAATCTCATTGTAACAAGTAAAACCAAAAAGGTACAGTTAAAAAAGGTAAATTTAGTTCTCTACTTCCCTTCAGTCACAGGTATCTGAGGTAAACAGACGGTTTTGAACATTTCCACACCTTTCTCCTTGTTCATATAAACCTATGTACTAACAAATGGGAATATTTTTACTTTGTCTTTCACAAAAATTGGATCACACAATACGTTACTCTGTACTTTGTTATTTACATGTAATGATGCATCATATTCATCCCTCTTAAAAATATAATTTATAAATATCCACTTAACATTCAAAATAGGGGTTTATTATTCCTTATCCTGTTTAAAGATTTTTTTTTCTTCTACAATAAAGACTGCAATAAATGACCTCGTTTTTATATCCTTACACCCAGATGCTTTTATTTTTATGGAGCTGATGCCCAGGTGTAGTATTCCTGGTGATTTTAAAATGTATGTTTTAAAATTTTCATAAATATTGTCAATTGCTTTTCAGAAACCTGTAACAAGTCACATTTTTATCAGTTGTATAAACTGGGAGGTGAGGTAATAGATAAAATAAACATTTTATTTATTTATTTGAGAGAGAGACAGACAGAGATAGAGAGGAGAGGGAGAAGCAGGGAGGAGAGGGGGAAGTGGCTCCCTGCTGCGCAGGGAGTCCGACATGGGACTCCATCCAGGGACTCTGAGATCATGACCTGAGCTGAAGGCAGACACTAATCTGGCTGAGCCACCCAGATGTCCTCTCATTTTGTTTTATTTTATGTTTTGTGGACTACTATCATGATTTTGCCTCATTTCATATGCTTGCTGGCCATTTGTATTTTCTCTGTCATTTTCATTGTTGCTCATTTTCCTATTGAACTGTTTGTCTTCTTTGTAAAAAAGCTCTTAGATATTAGAGATCTTAATTCTTTGTTAATCATGTGTTGTAAATATTTTTCCTTTTGTATTATTTTCTTTTTGACTTCATTTTTTATACAAAAATTACAAGTTTTCTACATACTCAAAGTTTGATATTAAATACTTTCATGAAATTATTGAAGTCAACTTCTCATTTTATTTGAATTAATATATCTCATGAGAAGTCAGAGATTTAAAGTGATTATTATATACCACACACATTTTCTCCTTTACCCTCCATGCCCTATGCTTCAGTTACTCTTAAAATCCTGTTGTCAATATCTATGACATCTGCCTGTGCTTTCTCCTTTTCTGTGGAAATTTTCAATTATGATCCTAGCCAATAACTTCTGTGCTGGAATACATATTTTTATATAAATATAATCACTTGAGCTATTTAATCAGCTTTCTCCATAGTAAAAGTTGATTTAAACTGATTTTTTTTTTAAGAGGGAGGGTAGGGACAGATGAAAAGAGAGATGGAAAGATCCCAAGCAGCAAGCAGGTTCCTTGTCCAGCATGGATCCCTATGGGGTGCTAGATCTCATGACCCTGAGATCATGACCTGAGCTAAAACCAAGAGCTAGATGCTTAATTGACTGAGGACATAGGTGCCCTGATCCAATATTCTTAAAAGTCTTAAAGAGTGGACAGGTAGACAAATTGCTGTTAAGCACATTCTTTAATAATTTATAAGATCTTGATATTGAGGGTTTCTAGTTCTGAATTGTATTGTCATATTGCAGTAGGCAGTATTCTAAGATGACTCCAAAGAATTCCTTACCCTGTGTACACCCTTTGCATAATCCCCTACACCTAAGTGTAATTGGCACCCTTGAATATGTTGGGCTAGTCACTTGCTTGATTAGGTTATTTTGTATAATAAATGGTGATGGTATTGTTACTGCCATGATTATGTTGCACTGCACAAGACTGGAGGAGGATTGGAAGGAGCACTGGATGTGGTGCATAAACAATGAATCTTGGAACACTGAAAAAAATGTAATATCAAAAAATAAAAAATAAAAAAAAGAAAGTCAGGAGATTGTAAACATGAAAGGACAAATGGAAGAAACCAGGCTAAGATTTTTCCTGGCCTACTAACATCAAGAGTGGACACTTTAGTTCTCTTATCACAGGAAACTGAATTTGGCCAGTAGCCATGTGAACCTAGAGGACTCCAAGCTCCAGAAAGGAATTCAGCCTAGCTGACACCTTGATATCAACTTTGGGAGACCCTGAATGGAAAGACCAGTTTAACTGGTCCCCCAATTTTTTAAGAAAATTAACATAAAATGTATTATTTGCCCCAGGGGTACAGGTCTGTGAATCATCAGGCTTACACATTTCACAGCACTCACCCTTCCCAATGTCCATCACTCAGCCATCCTATCCCTCCCCCCACCCCCCAGCAACACTCAGTTTGTTTCATGAGATTAAGAGTCTCTTACGGTTTGTCTCCCTCCTGATCCCATCTTATTCCATTTTTTTTCCCTCCTTACCCACCAAGAACCCCCCGCACTGCCTCTGAAATTCCTCATATCAGAGAGATCATATAATAATTGTCTTTCTCTGATTGATTTATTTCACTTAGCATGATACCCTCTAGTTCCATCCACATTGTTGCAAATGGCAGGATTTCATTTCTTTTGGTGGTTGCATAGTATTCCATTGTATATATATACCACCTCTTCTTTATCCATTCATCTGTTGATGAACATCTAGGTTCTTTCTATAGTTTGGCTGTTGTGAACATCGCTGCTATAAACCATGAGATAACACATGGATGTTCTTTCAAGCCACGAATTTTATGATAATTTGTTACATAGCAGTAGAAAACTGATATACATATGGCGAAATGTTTCATGCCATTATGAATCACCTACAACTATGTTTATTCTTCGAGTACATTGTCTCAAATTTAGAGTAAACCTTTATGTGTAATCAAGGGAGATGTTTAGAAAGGGATTGCTTTCAGGTAATAAGGACAGACATTAGGGAGGACGGGAAATTATGGAACTTTTTTAGTGATATGAAGGGTGAATAAGACGGGTGAGTAGAGATGGGGAAGTCACTTGGGCTAAGATTTTGACTCCAGAGGGGGAAGCATTTAGGAAACTAACAATAGAATACTACTTGCTAGGAAATTTTTGAAAATGGAAAATTTAGTTTAAAATAAAAAAGTGTGATACAAGGATAGAAATAAGCTCTAAAACAATTTTAAAGGTCTTATAAACTGGCTAAATGTTAAAATTATTTATTTTTACTTCTGATATTTATATAAAGGAGGTTTTTTTAAACTTTTATTTATTTAAGTAATCTTTACACCCAGTGTGGGGCTTGAACTCACAACCCTGACATTGACATCTTTTCTTTATTTTTAAATTTAAATTCAATTAGCCAACATATAGTACATCATTAATTTATGATGTAGTGTTCAGTGATTCATTAGTTGCATATAATTTCCAGTGCCCCTCAGATCATGTGCTCTCCTTAATGCCTATTGCCTGGTTACCCCATACCCCCACCCCTCCATTCCACAACCCTCAATTTGTTTCCTGAATTCAAGAATCTCTCATGGTTTGTCTCTTTCTCTCTGCCTTCTTGCCATTCAGTTTTCCCTTCCTTTCCCTGTGGTCCTTTATGCTATTCCTTATATTGCACATATGAATGAGACCGTATGATAATTGTCTTTCCCTGCTTACTTCACTTAGCATAATCCCCTCCAGTTCCATCCATGTCAAAGTAGATGGTAGGTATTCATCCTTTCTGATGGCTGAGTAATACTCCATTGTATATATGAACCACATCTTCTTTATGCATTCATCTGTTAAAGGACATCTCAGCTCCTTCCACAGTTTGGCTGTTGTGGACATTGCTGCTATGAAACTGGGGTGCATGTGTCCCTTCTTTTCACTATGTCTGCATCTTTGGGGTAAGTACTTAGTAGTGCAATTGCTATGTCATAAGGTAGCTCTAGTTTTAACTTCTTGAGGAACCTCCATACTGTTTTCCAGAGTGGCTGCCCTGGCTGGCATTCCCACCAACAGTATAAGAGGGTTCCTCTTTCTCCATGTCCTCACCAACATTTGATATTCCTCGTCTTGTTAATTTTAGCTATTCTAACTGGTGTAAGGTAGTATTGCATTGTTTTTGATTTGTATTTCCCTGATGCTGAATGACTTTGAGCATTTTTTCATGAGTCTGTTGGCCATTTGTATGTATGAACAGAAGTGTCTGTATATGTCTTCTGCCCATTTCTTGACTGGATTTTTTGGTTTTTTTGGGTGTTGAGTTTGATAAGTTCTTTGGATAGTTCTTGGATACCAGCCTTTTATCTGATATGTCACTTGCAAATATCTTCTACCATTGCATAGGGTGTCTTTTAGTTTTGTTGACAGTTGCTTTTGCTGTGCAGAAGTTTTTTGCCTTGATGAAGTCCCAATAGTTCATTTTTGCTTTTGTTTCCCTTACCTCTGGAGACATGTCTAGTAAGAAGTTGCTGCAGCGCAGGTCAAAGAGGTTTCTGCCCATGTTCTCCTATAGGGTTTTGATGGCTTCTTGTCTCATGTTGAGATCTTTCATGCATTTTGAGTTTATTTTTGTGTATGGTGTAAGAGAATGGTCTGGTTTCATTCTTCTGTATGTGGCTGTCCAATTTTCCTAGCACCATTTATGGAGACTGTCTTTTTTCCATTGGATATTATTTCCTGCTTTGTTGGAGATTAGTTGACCACAGAGTTGAGAGTTCATTTCTGGGTTCTCTATTCTGTTCCATTGATCTGTATGTCTGTTTATGTGCCAATACCATTGTGTCTCGAGGACCACAGCTTTGTAATATAGCTTGACATTAGGCATTGTGATGCCAACAGCTTTGGTTTTCTTTTTCAACATTTCTCTGTTGATTTGGGGTCTTTTCTGGTTCCATACAAATTTTAGGATTGTTTGTTCCAGCTCTTTGAAAAATGTCAATGGTATTTTGGTAGGGATTGCATTGAATGTGTAGATTACTCTGGACAACATAGATATTTTAATGACGTTTGTTTTTCCAATCCATGAGCAAGAGTCACATGCTCTTCTGACTGAGCCAGCCAGACATCACTATATAAAGGAGTTTAAGGAGAGCATTTAACCAACAGTTTTTATAGTTCCAAAAGTATAACAAAGAGACCTAAAGGACTGCTGTAACAATTTGGGCCAGTGCTTCCTTCTTCTGGAATATTATTAACTATTGGCCCTACAACAACCCCAGTATATCTAGAAGATTGGTCAGGGGAAGGAGGGGTTTTTAGTCATGAGATTTTGTCCCACTTGGAAGCACTGTAGCTCTTCCTTCCCTTCCTATTTCTTTCCTAACTTGTGGGAAGAGCTGTGAGACATTTGCTCACCCAGAAAGTTGCAGAGATTTCTACTTCTGAAGCAATGCAGATCATATAATCATGATAGCTAGGTCCCAAGGTGTTATCAGTCTTCAAATTTTGGAAATGTATTATATAAATCTCCCCCTTTCCCAAATGAAAGGAGATAACTGAATATACTGTGACTTCTTCAGACTGTTAATGATTTACTTCTCATTTAATGTTTAATTTATGAGTCATTTTTTTCTAGTTTCCCAGCTTCCAAGTTGCCCAGGGGGTAGACTAGTTTGTACTAAGAAGAAAAGAAAAGAAAGAAAATCAGTTTCAAAGTTATCATTTCTTCTTTATGTAATACTAATTTTTCATATATGAACTATCATTCAGTTAGAATTCCTCACTTTTTCTTCACTTACCAAACTAGAAAGAGATGTAATTCTTTTTAGGAACTGTTTTAGGGAAAATAATAATTTTTGGCTATTTCACAAGAATTTTTGTCTCTTCAATGATCAGTAGAGAGCCACAGATTTAAATGGAAATGTAGACCCAGAGAGGCAACAAGACTCATTTGTGAGCTTAAACTTTACTCTCAGGGCAATGGACATGATGAAATTTGATCACACCAGTGTGTTCTATTGCTGATTGCAAATGTCTAAATTGCACAAGATTAAGTTTCAGAACAATATTTACTCCTCCCCTACCATGTGTATTGCAGTGTTAGGTACTGGGGAGACTAGATACATACAAAACAAGGTCTTGGCACAGTAAGACACTCCCTTATAGTGAGAGATTTAAGTGAAAGTTCAACATAATTTAACATAATATTAAACATAATAAACATATTAAAGGTCAATATAACCTTGAGGTTTCACAGAATATAAAAGGGCACATGTAAGGCAATAACATGAACACTTGACTTATAAGCTGTAGAACTATCTGTTCAGAGGAGAAAAAATTCTCTTGCTTCCATGTCTTGTGATGTCCATGTTTTCATTGCTGGGTAGCCTTTGTTACAATAAAGGAACTTTGGTGTCTCTCCCAGAAATACGTTAGTAGCTCATTTTGTTTTTTCACTTTCTCATTTCTCACATCAGCAGTTTTTTCACTTTCTCATTTCTCACATCAGCATGATGGCATTTGATATTTGGCAGGCTTCCACAAGGAAGGAGGAGCACACCAGGTAATGGGGCTCAAGTTCAACTTTCAGTGTGGGGATTACGAAGTCTAAGAAGTATATTAGTTTGAAATGGATTCAAGGGCAAGTAATTGAAAACCTGACTCAGGACGAACTTAACAGTTAGGGGTTATTTTCTTCCGAAGATAATCAGAATTTGGAGGTAGACATTTTCCTGCATGTGTTCAGCAGCATGAAGACATTAAGGCTAGGGTTTCAGTAAGTTCCTTAGCCTTTCCCATAATTGTTACTATTGGGTCCAAGATGAATGTCCCAACTCCAGGTTTTACAACGATGTTTAAACAGGCAAAGGGGAGAAGGAGGAAAAAAGAGATACTGCTAATCACATTTGCTTTCTTCATAAAAAAAAATGGGCAGCTTCATTCTAGAAGCCTTCATCAAAATTTTGTTCCATCTCTGTTGGTAAGAAGAATGTCATATGGCCACTCCTAGATGCTAGAAAGGCTGGGAAAGCAAGTATATAACTCCTAAGCCCTGTGGTAGAGACAGCAAGGTAGAATTAGTTTGAGGTATACTGGTTTAGGCAATGGATATTATTGGTCAAGAACAAAGGACTACTGGAGGTAGGAATATGTGTTTTACATGAATAGTCTCAGTTATCACAATGATGCTATAGATAGGTGCTTTTATTATCCTTATTATACAGGTGAGACAACTGAGTTTAGCTATTTGTACTAGTTACTTGCTAGGATTCAAACTAGATAGTTGCAGGGATCCACACTATTTGTTGACATTCAACATTCAAACTTTTTTTTTTTTTAAAGCAGTGTTCATATTCTTACTGCATTTAAAATCAGATGTCGCAGACTTTTACGTCCATGCTTAAAAACATATTTTGAACAACGGCAACATGACCGGAATAAACATACCAACTTCTAAAGATAATAAAATTAGGTTGCCTAGGTGGCTCAGTGGGTTAAGCCTCTGCCAAAGGTCATGGTCTTAGGGTCCTGGGATCGAGCCCCACATCGGGCTCTCTGCTCAGCAGGGAGTCTGCTTCTCCCTCTCTCTCTCTGCCTGCATCTCTGCCTACTTGTGATCTCTCTCTGTCAAATAAATAAATAAAATCTTTAAAAAAATAAAAAAATAAAGATAATAAAATGAAAGCAGTAATAGCCCATTGAATCTGTAAATTTTGTTTCTTTTTAAAAACTTCATCTTATTTTTCATATAGTCAGTTTTCATACTTGGGAGAGAGTCAGTGCAGATCTTTGACAGCATGTTCTGGGCAGCGGCCCCAAGGAAGAGCTGGCTTGATAGTGAGAATTGACCACTGGACTTGGGGCTCCGTAGCCCTGGTGAAAAACACTGCTTCAGTCTTTCTCTATGGGAACTTGACAGATGGCTAATAGTCTTGAAAGCCTTGTAATAGTCATTGGACAACATATTGTCTAGGGTGTCATCTGTGAGGTTGGGAACAAGTTAGGTTTTTGTTTATTTGTTTGTTTTTTAGCGTGAGGTAAACATACAAAATCTGGCTTCACTGTCTTCCAGGAGTTTGACTTGTTTGTTATTGTTTTCATTATTTATCTTTGAAGCATAGTCATTTCCTGATAAATTTAGCTTAAATGCTAACAATGTGGGAGAAAGAAGGCTATATAAGGTTTTTCAGAGTTTTCATATTTACTGGTGGACCTTGTAGAAAAAACATCTCTAATACGGTAGGGCCGATATTGACACAGTGTTTTTCAGAGCATGATGTTTGTTTAAGCTGTGTGCCTTTAAACCTCAGACTCTCGTTGTTTTTATGTATGCACAAATCAGAGTTAAAAAGTCCTTCCTTGGCAGTTAGTTGGTCTCTTTTATGTGAAACATCTCACTCTACTAAAAATTTGTAAGATTCAGGAACTCATAAGGATTGATACTTGGTTGATAAATGAAAATTGTGTTTCTTCACTTGAGATCTTCATGAGGCCTCCTGTAGGACAAGTAGTGGGTTGCATTGTAGTGTTGTAACTGGGATGCCCAAGGGAATGGATAGGCTTTTCCCCTCTCACATCCAGGATCTATATTCAGACTTCCAGTATCTTCCTGTCTACTTGGTTATTTGCCTACCATTCTGGACTCACGTTTGAAATGTATACCACACTTAACAAGGCATACAGTGAAGGTTCTGTTGCCTGGGATCACAGAAAGCATTCCCAGCACCCAAAGAATCAAAATCTTGTGCTTTTATCCTGGGATGTAAGTTTTATTTTCTGTATGTATAAACTACAATACACTACTACCCATACAAAAGGTGCACTAGGTTGGTGACTACTGTGATAACCAGTCATCTTATTTATTAATTTTTAATTTTGATGCTTTAGGATCTCACAGTCCAAAGTTTCAACTTAGAGTTGTTAACAGTCAGTTAGCCCATGAACTTGCTAGGTGAATTGACTGAGATGGCTCTTACAAGAAATGTCCAGGTCACACATCATATTTTAGAAGTTCCCTTCTAGATTTTTTGGAATTTGGAAAGCATTTCCCCATGCACAAAATTATGGGGAAGATGTAGTCCATACTAGAGATCTTCCTCTCATGGCTCCCTAAAAAGAATTTCCTTTCCACCCTGTTGCTACTGCTATTACAGTCTACTTGTCCAATCTTTTAAAGTTGATCATACTTGCCTCTTTTCCCTTATTGCTCAACTCTTGAGTTTCTTCATGTATTCCATTTACTTCTCCCTCTCTCCTTTTTTGCTAGAATTGTCACTTCCAGAGGTAAAAGGGAGCTCTTTCCTAAGATCTCTGGCCTTTATAACCCAGTGTCTCCTCATTGTCTTCCTGTCTTTACTGGCTGCTGCTTGTCTGTCCTCCTCAGAGAACTTCCTTCTCCTTTTTTTACCCTAAAGATGGGGACACATCCCAATACTCTACTCTCAAAAACTGTTTTTATCTTCATGCTTTTTCCTATTACCTCTGCCTGGTATGACTGGGGAATGAGGCAATAACCACCTCATCTCCTGTGCCATCTTGGACCTCACATCTCACATCTACTTACTGGTCATCTTTTGAATACCATCTGTCGCCTCCATTATGGTGCATCCTGCACTCTCTCAGTCTTGCTGCCAAGTCACTTGTACTCCCTAAAGATATCTCATTTATCTGGTGCCCTCTTTCCCCTTTGACACTGCTCTAGAACAGGTTCCATTCTCTATTGTGTCTACCTAGTGAAAGCCTTCTTACTCTCCTCACCTCTCATGCCCCCTCCCCAAGGCTGCAAGAATGAGCTACTGATGTGTTGTGATCCATCACCCCTCTGCTCAGAAAATTTCAGTAAAGCTCTCATGGTCCAGGGGATAAAATCTAAACCTTCTTTGAAGAATTCAGGAATCCGTGTTACCTAGCCCCACACATTTCCCTTCTTAAAGTTGGCAGATCAGCAATATGAAATGATTATAATTCCCTGAACACATTCCACTCTTTCATGTTGAGCCCTCTGTCTGGGACCCTCCACCCCCTTTTCTTTGTCAAACTTCTCTTTACTTTTTATTTATTTATTTTTATTTATTTATCTTTAAAAATTTTTTTGAAGATCTTATTTACTTGTCAGACAGAGAGAGAGAGAGAGAGCGTGAGAGCTCACAAGCAGGGGGAACAACAGGCAGAGGGAAAAGCAGGGTCCCTGTTGAGGAAGGAGTCTGATGCAGGACTCGATCCCAGGACCCTGGGATCATGACCTGAGCTGAAGGCAGACACTTAACCGACTGAGCCACCCAGGCATCCCAACTTTGAGAATTTTTTTTTTCCAACTTTGCAAATTATTAAGCACTTCTGGGTTCTCTTGATTCTGACAGGATTGTGCAGATGATCTTCTGGACACCGGGTCCCAAGTGAATACAATGAGCAAACCAAGGCCACATATACAACATTAACATCATCGAAATTGTGTTTGGCCCCGAGTCTCGTGTTCCCATTCTTCTTGTATTCTTGCCTCCCTAATTTTGGTTTCTCTTTTTATTTGGTGACCCATTTCTTAAGTATTATTAGGTTTTTGACAAATAGAACTTAATGAACTTCAATAAAATTGTTATTTTAACATTTTCAGGGAACATCTAGTAGAGGTTATTTGTGTAATAATCATTTACTAACAGAATTAAGTAGTCAAGTGTCTAAGAAATATAATTTTCAAATACAGACTTGATCTCACTCTGCTTCAACTTCTGAGTGATTTTCTAATGGTTCTGTCCAAATGACTTTCTTTCTAATCCTAAACCAGCTTATATGATTTGTAAAATGGCAAGGGGTTAATTAAGAGATCCTATTGCTTCTTTTTGCTTATTTACTATTTCAGAAGGAGCCGTGTCACTGTATCAGAGCTATTAGTTACACCATCAACATGAAATTATTTCTCTGCAAACTGAAAATTTTCTTCAATTTGACAGAATTTTGGGGCTGGATAAAGGTCAGTGCAAGGTATGTATATTCACAGTTATATATTTTTAAAGGAGACCAGCAATGTGGAAATTTTTGGTTCTAGAGTCAAAATTTTCATTGCTGGAGACCAGTAGGACACCATGACCAAATGCACCATTATAGCCTCATCAGGATACCATTTTTATACTTTGATTTCAACCTGCCTCCTTTCCCACCAATGTCAATCCAGTGCTGGGTGCGGAAGGTACCTACCCCCAACTTCCCCACAGATACCCCATGGAGGACTGTGCCACTCAGTGACATGCCCTGTCCTACTCTCCACTTGCTACCCATAGCCTGGGAGGAAGGAGTGTTGGAGGTGATTATAGGCCTCTGGGCATCCAGTAGGATTTTATGCCCACTCTTGTGATGTGTGCATTTGGAACCATGCCTTCATTCTCTGGCAGCATCAGCATAAAACATTGGTGTGCTGAGTAATATGGGACCCATAGTATTCCATGGTGTTTTCTTAGAACCATTCTGAAAGCTGCCTTGACCATAAATATCTCCCTCAGCCTCTTTGACAAAACAATTAAACTCTGCCCTACGTGTACATGGCACTCCACAGTTGACTAGCATCATATTGTCTAATCTTTATGAAGCTGGGATGGCCTGGTAGAGTAATCTGTTTGTTTGTTTGTTTGTTTTTTCTCAGATTTATTGGTCCATTATGTTAATTGAGGTAAAGAAACCTTTTAAAATTTACAATAGTTTATCAAGTAATATAAATTTTTCTGTTTACCTCAAAACGTAATGCTAATCTCATTGTAAACAATGGACAGAATTTTTTATACCCAGATATATGAACAAAAGTTGACAAAGTAGACCTCATGCCAGCATCAAAAATACAACAGAACCTTCATTTTTCTTTTTACAATCACTGAATTCCATAACAAAGAGAAAAAGGGTAACTTTTTTTTGCCCCAAGTTTTAATTTAAATTTCCGTTAGTTAACATACAGTGTAATATAAGTTTCAGGTATAGAATGAAAAAGTTTGGTAGCTTCATGAAACAAAGACTGTGATCTATAAATCTCACTTCTCATCTACACATGTTCTCAAACACTTTTTTGGGGGGGGCGATGGCTTTTGACTTGGACTATTAGCAGCATGGAGAAAAGAGAACACATTTACGTGGGGACTTCATCAGTACCTCAGTTTTTTTCCTTTGAAAATTTTAAAGGTAAGAAATGATTTCTAAAAATAAGAAGCACAGTCCATAATTTGGACATGACTTAAGCAAAAGTTTTTAATCTCTTTTTCAATAGTTAAAAAGTTAGAAAGTTTGCTGGCAATTTATTTCAAGGGAATATATCAGATATACATCATCTCTCAATGCATTGCCAATGTACAGACGTTAGGGACAGGCACAAAGAAGTACAATGGTCAGGCTGTCTGCTGGACAGGACCAAAACCTCAGGGGTGTCTGGGTGAATGGTGCTGATTGTTAAGAACTGCTGGTTTGGTGTTCACTGAAAGTCCAGCTGACACAGGCATCATTTTATCACACTGATTCACATTTTGTTTGCAAGCTACTTTCCCCTCCACATTTCTGCACTGGTGAAAAAGCAGTCCCTCTCTTTTCCTTCCACTTTTGTTGTGACTAAAGGGTTGGTCTGAGACCAACTCTATGTGTCAGATAGGGGTGTGGACAGGTGTTATCTGCTCTGCCCTGGCCTACAGAAAATCCAGAATCATCTGGTAAGTGTGGTGCTGCGGGGTGAGGTGTGTGTGCCATACGCAATCATTGGTTAATAGGAAACACATCGTTGGTTAATAGTCAACACACAGGTGTTAGTTCTTCAACATTTCAGTCTATGGAGAATCTCTTAGCTGAAGCATGCTGCTCTGAGGTCTTCACAGCATCTTTAAGAAGCTCTTCTGCAGAATTGGATAAATCCTTAATATTGTCATAAGCTAGAGTTCTTTGTGTCTGTGTGATCTGTCAGTGCTGATACCGTACATCCTCCACAATCAAAAGTGTGTCAAAGGCACTAAATTAATCTTTTATACTTTAAAACAAACAAACAAAAAGGTTTCGTGGGCCTTGTGTTTTGAGGAATTCTTTAAAGCAATGGATGAAACAGCCTCAGAAAGGTTGAGAGACTTAGGGAAGGTCACCATTAGGTAGGTGCTAGATCACTTGCTCTCAGTCTGAAGTCCTTTCCACAATATCAAACAAACTGTGGACACAGAAACAAATAACTCTTTTAGAGAGAGACAAAACCCCTTAAAAGAGTACATCTGGAGATAAACCTTAAAATGCAAATCTTCCCTCAAGAGTGGAAAAGCATGGACAAATGAGTAAGTACCACAGGTTCTTGCATATTCAAAAAAATAACATTAATTCCAGGATTATAGATTTAAGACATGATAGTTACTAGAAAACTTCTAGATTGAAAATGCACATCTGTATATGCA
This sequence comes from Lontra canadensis, assembly GCF_010015895.1. NCBI lineage: Eukaryota > Metazoa > Chordata > Mammalia > Carnivora > Mustelidae > Lontra > Lontra canadensis. The sequence continues at coordinate 106,278,460 of NW_022630995.1, read as the reverse complement.
TGTATGTTTACTTAAAAAAAAAATCTATCACTTTGGATGTTTGTGCATTTCTTAGTTCCCCATTTTACATGTTGGGTCCACAGCTGCTTCTTTCCGATCCCTACCCTTCAAGTCACCATACTACCTTTTAATTACCGTATGACTCATTTTAGTTAATTGTAATAATTAACTGTGTAGCCAATAAAGTACCAAAAAATTACAGATTTTTGAATATGTTTCCAGGAATAGTTCAGTTTTCACATTTAATATTTGAACCTCATATTTATCACATGTAGCATGAAACTGCTTCTGTTTTAAAGAATAATGGCATATTCACTGTGAACAGTATGAAAAGCAGTAAGTGTACTTCCCTCTGTCATATAACAATATGTGACATTTCCCTAAAAAATTCCTCGTTTTTAGAATATAGCTAATAATTGGTAACAACTTTGTATGGTGCCTGATGGTAGCTAAATTTATTGTGGTGATTGCTTCATAATGTACATAAATGTTGAAGCACTACATCGTACATCTGAAACTAATATAAGATTGTATGTCAGCCACACTTCAATTTATTTATTTGTTTATTTATTTATTTTAAAGATTTTATTTATTTATTTGACAGGGATAACAAGTAGGCAGAGAGGCAGGCAGAGAGAGAGAGGTGGAAGCAGGCTCCCCGTAGAGCAGAGAGCCCAACATGGGGCTTGATCCCAGGACCCTGGGATCATGACCTGAGCCGAAGGCAGAGGCTTTAACCCACAGAGCCACCCAGGTGCCCCTACACTTCAGTTTAAAAAAAAAAAAAAAGAAATTCCCTGCATATAGAGGTTCTAGACCTTCCCTACTGTTAAATCTAAGTGTATCCTTTCCCAGACAATAGCGTTTCCCTTAGGACTTTGGTACATTTCATAAAAAGGAAAATATAGACAGTGGAAATAGAAATAGAAGAGTTCAAGCACAGTAGCTCATCATATGTATGTTGGAGGTTATTATGTACCATATAAAGTATAATGAAGACCTCCTCCCCTAGGTTTCAGGGACTAAAGGCGGCACAGGTACAAGAAATTCAAGAAGTCAAAGAAATACCTATCTTTCCTCAATGGAAAGATGCCATAATTCAACATGAGTAGAATGATTAAGAAGGAAAGTTTACTGGATTCAACTATGCAGCTAATGATTCATCTAGCTCTCACTTGAATTTTAAACATTGGCTTGAAAAAGTATTTCACATGAATTTTTGTTTCTTTTGGATAGCTCTCATGCATGATTTGTTGACTGCATCTCTGAAGAACAGAATTGGTGATGTTGTTTGGCTGCTCATTCCAGAAGGTTCACGAGCCAAAAGCCTGCTGCAATGAAGCCATCCATATGGTCTCAGAATGTTAGGATGGTGCGGATGCTGCAACAGGAAATAAAAGACATATTAGTTGTTTTACTGTTCAGATAACCCACCCTCTTCCATGTGAGAGTTCAAGGAACATTCAGCCTTGTCGCAGTGAGAGGCTCTTTGTGGTTCCCTCTACTTTGTTCACAGCCCTGTGCATTCACGTCAAGTCAAGTAGTACAGTGGGTCTTCTTTTGCTGGTCCTCTCTTGTGTGTTCTCCTGCCTTAAGCTCAATCATAACATCCTGAGTAGGACTGTCATTTAGGCTTCATTGTATATGAACATCCTCCAAAAATCACTTTGGAGAGCATGGATATCTGGCATAATAATGCAAAACAACAATGGATAATGGCGTGTAGTAAGTTCTTGCTGTTTGTCACATATTCTGTAAATGCTCTTCATATATTTTATCACTTAAACTTCAGCTGAAGCAACCATGCTAGGAGGCAGGCCATAATGTTTCCTTTTTAGAGATTAAAAACACTGAGAGAGAGAGGTTTATAACTTGTTCTAGGTCACATATCTATGTGGGGTGTGAGAATTTAAACCTAAATATAAAGTTGCAGAAATTACAAAATGATAGATAACTTGTCTAAAGGAACCATAATGTAATAAAGACCACCTTGAAGGTTTCATAGAGCTTTGATAAAGAAATGTTGAAGGATTCTTAAAAATAGATAATAAAGTTGATTTGTATTCAGAAACTTCATTCTTGTGGAGATTAGAAATGTAATACTTACACTGGAACTAATGTCCTTCCTAAAATCTATCTTCTGATGGATATATATTTTTAGAACAAGATGGTCTTTGTGCCTTAAATACATACATATATATATTCTTATATTTAATAAGGGAAATATATGTAATTTTAGAAACAAAGATAGTGTGAGGAAGAAAATAAAATTACTAGTAATCTCATACCCACAGATAATCAGTGCTAATATTTTCTTGAATTTTGATCAACTTTTTTTTAGAGTATGTCAATTTTTTACTGCTCATATTGAAAACTTGGGGTCATCCTGTATATGTTTGTATTCTCAATTCTGTAACTTAAAATTACAATATGAGAATTTCCAAATTTCATGAAATAACTTCTTTTTAATGGCTTCATTGATTTCTAGTACATTGTTGGAATTTATTTAACCATCCCCTTAATGTTGGACTTTAGTATGTTTCCAAGTTTTGATAATATAGATAATAGATGAGTGTGCTTAAATAGATGTATGTTTGTATCTCTGATTATTTCTGTAGAATAGTTTCCCAGAAATGGAATTGCTGGGACTAAGGATCTAAGTTTTTTTTTTAAAGGTTTCTGATACAAATTAACCAAATTACTTTCCAGAAAGGATGAAATCTGGTGCTCTCCTTTCTCAATAAGACTTGTCAGACTACCCAGTATGTTATGTGTGTGGGTGCTGAAGAAATTTATTTAAAGTTGAAAAACTCATGAGAAGTGTGTGATAGCAGAAAAAGTTATGGGCAATGCAACTAGAAGGTGGGAGTTAGCTATAACTGCTTAGTTCAAGTTATACCTCATGTATAAATGCAGACGACAGAATTCTTCTTAGGTGGTTATTATAGTTAAATGTTAGAGGTAGGAAATGGAAATCGGCTTTTTCCCAATCTTGGAAGAAAATGTAAGACTTCAGCCTTTAAAAGAGCATTCCCCTTTACAACACAGGCATCCCTCACTCTTCCTCCTTGCAGATGCTGCGTTCTTTATGAATTGAAGGTTTGTGGCGACTGTGTTGAGCAAGTCTCCCATTACTACTTTTTCCAACAGCGTTTGCTCACTTCCTGTCTCTTTGTCACATTGGGGTAATTCTTACAATATGTCAAACTTTCTCATTGTTGTTATATTTGTTCTGGGAACCTGTGATCAGTGATCTTCGATGTTATTAGGTAATTGTTATGTATTTTGTAATTGTTTTGGGGCTATCATGATTACACCCATAGAAGATGATGAACTTAATCCATGAGTATTGTGTATATTCTGACTGCTACTGGCCGTTCCCATCTCCCTCTATTTCCTGGGACTATCACCCAAGACACAACAATATTGAATTAGGCCAATTAATGACACTGCAGTGGTCTCTAAGTGTTCTAGTGAAAGGAAGAATCAAACTTTATTGCAGTCTTATTTTAAGAAATTGCCACAGTCGCCGCAAACTTCAGTAATCCCCACCCCGATCAGTCAGCAGCCAATGACACTGAGGTACGACCCTCCACCAGCAAAAAGATTACAACTCACTGAAAGGTCAGATGATGATTAGCATTTTTTAGCAACACAATATCTTTTAACTAAGGTATGTCCACTGTTTGCAGACATACTGCTATTGCGCACTTACTAGACTACAGTACAGTGTAAAAGTAACTTTTATAAGCACTGGAAAAGCAAAAACTTCTTTGACTCACTTTACTGCATATGTGCTTTATTGCAGTGGTCTGGAGACAAGCCCACCATACCTCTAAGGTATGCCTATAATTTTTAGTTGTGAAAAGTTCTTTGTAAACTGAAAAAAAAAAGTGGTGTCTTTCAATGAAAAAATTAGTGATATCTGTTTAGAAAAAAATATCAAGGTAGTTCTACCTGCTTCCATAATGAAATAGGCCCTTAATCTAATTTAAATTTATTTGTAGCCATTAAAGGTCAACCTTTTTAGGTGGCCAGGCAGAGGCAGCAGTGACTTCAAGTTATAGTTAAGACTGTGTGGCTGATTCTTTTCCTTGCAAGGGTGACTCTTCTTTAGTAAGTAAAGCTGAGTGGCTCTGATTATTCAGAGTCACTGTAACCAAAATAATTTGGTTTCAGTAGAAAAGGAAGTAAGAAAGCAATTGTTTTAGTTTCTCACAATACAATCTTAATTGTTGTTTATATCCAAAGACTGAACTATGAATGGAGAAACAAGGGACTCCAGTATTTTTTCATTCTTTCACCTTTTTTCTCTATTGACCCATACCCACCATAAAAAGAAACTTAGTATCTACCTCTTCCCAGAGCGAAGCAGGTCAAATCCTTCATTTATTTTTTCAAAAGGTAAAACATGGGTTATTAATGGATCCAGTGGAAACTTCTTAGCCATAAAATCAGCCACAAGTTTGGGGACAGAATCTTTACTCTTAAAGCCTGAAAAGAAAACATCATCGTAAGTTTCAGCTATGGTAAGAGGAGAAATGGAGAGGAGACTTTCCAAGCAGAATTAAGAGGAAAGTTTATAGAAAGTGCTATATGTCCCACAATATGTCTATGTCCCACAGACTACTATTACTGAGGCTAATAAGAGATAGTATTTCAATATCGTTTTGCCATGTTATTTTTTTTTAATCCACCTGGATAAACTGGGGTTCTTAATTATTAGCTCTCCATAGTGAAATTATACCATAGGTGCTTATTCCCAAAATCAAGGAGAAAATTTAGCCTAATTTTAGGTGATGAGAGCACACATGAATGACTGCTATGGATTTCCTGGGTCCTGTGAGGTATTTCAGTCCTTGTGCCATCATGGGTATAAAAGAAGGGTACTGGAAGATTCTAGTTAACTTATGGGAACACCAAAAATTGTGTCTTTGAACCTTCTGTGTGCATCAGATCCATAACTCTAGTTGATTTAGAGCCTATAGCTTATAAAGGAATTTTAATTTATTTTTAACCATGTTGCTTTTTAAAACCCGGTTTTGTCACTTGTAAAAGGGAAGAACTCCTGAGGTTAATAAGAATTCAGCCATCAAGCCTAACTACATACCACCAAAAATTGCTCCTTTCCAGGTACGTCCGGTCAATAGCAACATGGGGTTCATAGAGAGATTTTGTGAATTAGGAGGTACTCCTACAATGACGCTTACACCATAGGACTCTTGACAGCAGGACAAGGCAGCCACCTGGAATAAAATTAGTATTTAGCATCATTAAAGTGAATTTTCTGATAGTTCCCACTCATGATGCATGGTATCATGCAATACTGATTTAGTTAGATTGTGAGTGTGTTCGGGGAAGAGATAATGTCTTTTGTTTCTTTATTCCCCATTGTGCCTAGAATCGTGCTGTGATTATTTTAGGAAATGTCCAGAAAATCTTTTTTTTTAGTGAGACCAGTGGATGAATAATTTGTGTATGCATAATTCTTCCTTATAAAATACTGAGGGCAAACATCATTACAAACATATCTATATAAAGTCTGAGTCCTCAAGTAAAATTATTGTTTTGTCATCACATGGCTCTCAGGCAGTCTATGAATTCATTAAGTCATTTTTCATTTATTTATCAAGTCAATATTTTGAATGCAGTACTTTGAACTACGTGTTTTGATGGCAAACAAGATAAGGTCAATTACATCATCCAAATTGGTCTCTTATCCACTTGATGGTCTCCTGGAACTTCACAAGAAAGACTAGCTCCTCCAGTCAAGTTTTTAAACATGTTCCATTGTAAGAGAATTGTTGAGGACCTCCCTGCCCCAGCAATACATAAGGATTCATCCTTCGATTTCGGAATATGATGTATATGAAACCAGGTAACCTCAGAAGATGTGGCTGTTGGGTATTTGGTATCTTCACATGAAGTAACAATCCAATTTCACAGAAGAAAAGAGAGAGAAAACAACAGAAAAAAGGCATAAGAAGAAATGCTACCACTCTGAATAAAGTTGGATTCCTTTGGAACTTCTGTCCTCTGAAGTTGGCATATTGTCCCAAGTCAAGGCTACAAAGAGCTTAACTCTTAGGGCAGTGCTCCCTATTACAGCACTCCTGGGATTTACTGAAGAACCTCAAAAGGTGGATTTGTTGGCTTCTGGAGACTGTTTCAGTAGGATGCTAGAGAATTCTGGTTAGGTGGACTATAACTGGAGATGTGTTCCTCATTGCAATTGATGATATTTATAATTATTTGAAAGTAGCGTTTTGTATATTCCAACGGTGATGGAAACACTGCAAGATCAGAAACAGTATTGCAGGGCACCTGGGTGGCTCAGATGGTTATGCATCTGCCTTTGGCTCAGGTCATGATCCCAGGTACTGAGATCGAGTCCCACATCAGGCTCCCTGCTCAGCAGGGAGTCTGCTTCTCACTCTGCTCCCCCTGCTTGTGCTCTCTCTCTGTCAAATAAATAAATAAAATCTTAAAAAAAAAAAACCAGTATTGCATGTCAATAATACTAGCTACTGTTTATGGAGCTTTTCATCTGACAGGTAACACTGTGCTAGGTATTTTACATGTGTTATCTCATGTAATTTATAAACAATGCTATGCGATATGTATCTCTTAAATTTTTTTGGTGGAAAAAATATTTTGACTTTCTAAAGCATTTAGCCCAACACATAGATATTGGGTGCTAACTCTGTGCCAGGCACTGTGCTGTCTGCTGTGGCAAAATGGGGCAGTGTGGTAAATGGTAAAATGCAATATTTTCTATTAATAAAATGATACTGGTCTAAAATTGAACATTATCTCTTCTGGCCAAAGTATGATATATGAAAAGAAATCAAAACTTATTAAAACATAAAAAATTGTTAAACCATTTTTGTTAAGAATGTGGGGAAAAGTCAAACTTAGCAGTCTGAAAATAGAATTTATATTATCTATATTTACTTGAACTTGAAATTTTTTACTAAAAATTAACAAAGTAAATTTGTAATGGCTTAATTAAAAAAAAAAAAGGCCCCCTTCCTTCTCTAAAGGGGAACTACTGAGACAGATTTGCTTAGCTGATGGAATTAAAGATTTCTCATAGTAATAAATTGAATATCCCAGGTAACCAACAGGGGATAGAAAACCACCATTCATAGTTTTAAACATATTATTTATATATAATATTTATATTATGCTGCCTAAAAGTACACCCTGGAATGTAGAGACCGATATCTCAGGGCATTTCCTGTTACATACCATGGTGTCAAGCCGCCCGATGACTTCAAATGAAAAATCCACACTGCCACCACTCATTTCCTTCAGCACGTCCTGGATGGGTTCCTTGTAGTCCTGAGGGCTGATGCACTCAGTGGCACCCACTTCTTTGGCCTTTGCAAATTTGTCTTTGTTGATGTCCACCCCAATGATCCTGGCTGCTCCTGCTACTTTGCAGCCTATGATCACAGACAGGCCGACTCCTCCAAGGCCAAACACCACACAGGTGGAGCCCTGGGTGACCTGTATTTACAGAAAATGCAAGAATGGATTAAATAATGATTACTAGAAATTATCTAAGCTGAAGAAAGTGCCATGCCTTGTCTGTTATGAGAAGCTCTTCAAACTCTTAGGTCCAACCAGCTGTCAAATCTCATTAGGCTTTAGTTGCTTTGTGTTGAAATTAAGAGGGTTGAACTAGATGAGTGGTTTTTAGACTCTGCTGGACGTAAGACTCACCTGGGGAGCTTTAAAACATCTCCGTGCCCAGATCATGGCTCATAATCAATTTCATCAGAGTCTCTGCTGGTCAGACCCAGTTCCCAGGTGACTCCAATGGGAAGCCCAGGTTTGGAGCAGTGCATTGCATGATCTTTAAGCTCTAAATGCCAGTGACTCCCATCTTGAAGAGAATCTAATAGCTCAAATCCATCAACGCCCAGCTTTATTATATCACGCATAGAAATGCAAGTTTGGGGAAATGAAATAATAAGTGGAAAGATTATTCTGCAATACTGAAAAATAATCCAAACAGATCCTCAATAATTAATTCCTTGGTTCATTAGCTTTCAGTATCATGACCAGTATCACGAGAGCAGAAATGAGCTGTGAAACGTAGAAAAGTTATCCTTAGTTTAGAGGAAAGCCTGAGAACAGGGGAAATTTAACAGATAACTAAGATAATACAGCTTGAGACTGCTGTGATCTTGTGGGTTGTTATTCCTGCTTTTAAGAATGTACTAAAAACAATAGTGCACTGAAAAGTTGGTCTGTATTTTATTAATGGCTGAGATTAATTATTACGGGTGCCCTTGCTTCTGCTCTGCTCAAACAGATGATGTAATCGCACAAGACACCTAGTGCTAGAGCCACAGAAATTTGGAAAACAAGTGCGCTCAATGATTTAAATTGGTCTGTTAGTAAATCTAAACTGCTATGGTCAGCCTTCCGGGTGGCTGACTATATTTCTCCTGTCCCAAGTAATCATTCTGTGGGAAACAACACCACTTTTTACCTTACTTAGAAAAAATTGAGACTCGTGATTCTAATTTAAAGGTGAAGGTATTTATGTATCATGACTTAAGATTCAGCAATTTTTAAAAAGATTTTATTTCTTTAACAGAGAGAGAGAACACAAGTTGGCAGGGAGGCAGGCAGAGACAGAGAGGGGGAAGCAGGCTCCCTGCTGAGGAGAGAGCCTGATGTGGGGCTCGATCCCAGAACCCTGAGATCATGACTTGAGCCGAAGGCAGAGGCTTAACCCACTGAGCCACCCAGGTGCCCCTAAGATTCAGCAGTTTTGAGAGAAAGGCTAGTGGCTGCTCTCACACTAACCAGCTGTGAGATTTTCGGCAAATGGCTTTAGGTCTCTGAGCCTCCATTTCATAAAATGAAGGGATACTGAGAGATTTCCAACCTTTTGAGAAGAGGGGCCTTTAAAGAATTGCTCTTTAAAATCTGCCACCTTTAAAATCTGTGTGTGTGTGTGTGTGTGTGTGTGTGTGTGTGTGTTCTTGGCAGCAGACGAGATGCAGCAGTGAAATCCCGTAATGACTGGACTAAATGCCAAATGCATTATTGAAGCTTCATTACTTCCCTTTCAGGGATCCACAGAGCGGGTGGGTTGCTGACTCTTGGATTGGAGGTGTTCCAGATAAGGCTTTGGAATCTACTGCTGGTCTTAATTCTGGGAGTAGAGGATCCATGGGCTAGATGTTCCTCAGAGGCAACCCCTTCATCTCATTGACATCTGCTGCCTCAGAAGATTGCAGAACCTACTCTACCTGATGCATGTTGGTGCTAGCAATACAGTAAATTACTAAATGAGCTCCCAGCTCTAAAATTTAGTGATCACATAAAGAACAAGTAGAGAAGAATAATTGTAATAATAATTGTGAAAATTACAACTTTACTTTTGCCTAACTAAGCATCAATAGCTTTTTCGTCTGTGGTAAACAGATGAATTCTCTAGGAAACGCTCCTCAATTCCTTCCGAGGCCATTTTTGTGCTCATAACTGATAACCTAAATTTTGTAGAGTATATCAATGTTATTGTGGTAACAAGGCAGAAAGCTACCAGCAAATCTATGAAGAGTGATCTCTGATTACTGTGAGAAATGGCTCTCCTTTTAGTTCCTAATAGTCTGAGTATAACCAATTTTATCACTCATTGTCATTCCTACCTTGGCAATGTTGACTGCAGACCCATATCCAGTAGAAAATCCACAGCCAATGAGACAGACTTTCTCCAATGGTGAGGCTGCATCGACCTTGGCCACTGCAGTCTCATCCACCACTGTGTACTGGGAGAAGGTGCTGGTGCTGATGAAATGGTGGATGGGCTTTCCTCTGCAGATGAACCTGGTAGTTCCATCCTGCATGAACCCCCGAGGCTTGCTCAGACTGGCCAGTACAACACATAGACACAGAGGGCATGAGACAGGGACATAACCAATGCACAAATCCATTGGCTATGTAAGGAGAGTATCAGAAACTTACTCATTTTTCAAGCAGAAGTTGCCTTGCGGGTGTTTACAAACATCGCATTTTCCACACTGGGGCATGAAGAGTGGAATGACTTTGTCACCTGGAAGGTACAAAACACATTCTTCTTAAATTTCTACTCAGGAATTAAGGGAGTAAGAACTGGAAGCTAACGTGTGCGTCTTTGGAAAATCTCCAAGAAATAGAGTTCAGTCACCACCATGTCATTGGTCCCTCCCTGCCAGCACCCTTAATGGCCTGGGTTTGTATGTGCCTGAAGATTCCCAAAGAGGAAATGCGAATATAGGAAACAATGTGGATTTAAAGGACTACTTCTCCTGTGTTAATAGTTCTCTTTCATTGGATGCCTTTTCTCTTGGGGATTTTATACATACCATCTCATAAACCCTTGATAATTAAACCTTAAATATTCTCACTGTAACTGTAAATACAATTTTCAGCTGTAAGCAGGCTGCCATGATTCCATTAGATGCCTGGTAGACCTCAGTAGTTTTAATAGTTTGGGATGAAGTAAAAATGCATATTTTAGCAACCATTTCTTGGCTTTTCAGAGTGACTATGCATTTAGGGTTTTGTTTTGTTTTTTTAAAGGAAAACTAACAAAAATGGAACAAAAAGAATTCACCAAATCCCTCTGTAGACCTCAACAATGAGTTAGGCATGCTCTTTGAGGAAAAAAACTGACTTTCAAATGTTTGTATCTGGCAACCGAATTGGTAAATTATTTTTTCTGCTTTGGTAGAAGGAACAGGGGTAAAAAGTAAGTGTATTATTTATTATTAATTTATTTCTAACTAAAGGAAAGATTAAGAGCTGAAATTCAAACCAGATGATTTATTTTATTATTTTCTGTTGATAGGTCAATTAAGTATTTGGTAAGGGGGAGGGCACATTTACTGTTAAAGTGATTTTTTAGAATTAGAAATTTTATTTTTAATCACCTAAGCAACCTATCCACAAGACCCAGAAAAGTGGTTAGGTCATAATATTTAATACATAAATTTTAGATGGAGATGATGGCATGGAAATTTTCTATGTATTCACCCGTAAATTGTTAAACTATTAGGATAGGATATCCTATAGGATAAAATAAACATTAAAGATAAAGTAGTACTTTGTCACCAATCATATAACCACTTTAAAGGTACTAAAACAGATATTGTTTATGGCAGGATGTTTTCTGCTGGGTATACTTCCTTCCCTTCCATCTAGACTGTCTCATTCATTTCATGTTCAAGATGGGAGGCCATACTGGAAGAGGAAATCAGTGAATGGGCTCCTCTTCCCATCTAAGAGGAGATCATGTTGATTTAATTGTAGACTCATGGCCCCCATCCTGTGAAATCAGCATGGAACAGTTTCCATACACTGATTTGGAGGATCAGGCCATAGTCTTAATTTTTCTTATTTTGTCTCATTTGTCATTCTTTTTGGACCTGACAGAAGACAATACTCAGCAACAGTAAAATGGAAATTATTTGTTTATGAACTCTAACTTTGGCAGGCACTGCATCTTTTTCAATCCTGATGTGTCCCTGGGATCTAACCTGGTGTCTGACATCTAGTAGGTACTCAAAAGGCACTTGCTAAATGAGAGAACTTATGAGTGCATGAATGCACACATGTCTGAGTCAGACAGGGAGGAAAGAAAGGAGGAGACCTATGTTCTAGTCCCAGCTCTGCCATGACCTTCTGTAAGGTTTTTCCTGGCTGGATGATCTTGGGGTCCTGAACTGAGACACATTCCTTAAGTGAGAATTTTGTACCTGGTTTTACTGTAGTCACTCCTTCTCCAATGCTTTCCACAATGCCAGCTGCCTCATGGCCCAAGATTATAGGGAGAGGTGTGACAAGCGCTCCACTAGCCACGTGATCATCAGAACGACAGATTCCTGAGGCCACCATCTACACAATAAAAGGAGGATATTTAGATTTAGAAAAGATTAGGACCCTTTCCTTTTCCTCATCAAACAATTTGGAATAGTCCATAAAATAGTTGTTTCTGAAATATTTAAGTCTTATTTAATATACAAGAATATATCCTTTTTTATAGAAGTAGAAATTTCAGGTTAACACTAAGAAAATTGTCACTTAAGTTCTACCATCTGATGCTAATTGATTTCAAAATCTTGATGTATATCCCTTTGTGCTTTTTTCCTGTACAAACGCGTAAGTTCTTTTTTTATTTTATTAGGATTATACTGTATATACTCCTTGGTTCCTTCTTAAAAATTTGATGATTTGTATGTACATCTTTCCTTGACAATAAATGTAATTCCACTGCTTGGATCACCATATAAAAAGTGCCTTTTAATGGATTTTTGCTTATTTCCAATTTTACCATTTTCTGAAATTTTTAAACCTAAAACTAAATAGAAATGGAAAAATGTTTCACCTTAATACGAACTTCATGGGCCTTAGGTGGTGCGACCTCGACCTCCTCTATGGAAAAGGGTTTCTTTATCTCCCATAGCACAGCTGCTTTGCATTTGATTACCTGGAAATTGAACAGAACGATGATACCAGTTTTTCCCCACTCTTAAAGTCAAGGAGAGTGACTTTCATTTTGTTATGTGCAACATCTATCCCATGTCTAGAAACTAACAAGGGTTCCATAGAAATGAAAGATCTCTGATTTACAAAGAGAATAAAAATACTTTTTTAAACAACAGGCAAAGCAATAACATAAGGAAAGAGAAACAGAATTAACTCTAATGAGATATTGCGATAAAAGGGAATATATTCTTTTAGGCCTCTGTATGTTGGTTTTTCTTCTCCAAGGGATGTTTCTTCCTCATATTTCTTAATGTGGTCCTTAAATTGGTTGTTTATCCACAACTGTTGACTAGTGCATGAAGTTCTGAATCGAGATAATTTCGCTGACAGGTGTAGTGCTATTCACATGAAATCTATTGCCTTCTTGCTCAATTCTCTGCTGAAACCCAAACGATCTAACTTTATGATTTCATTTGCACATTTGCCTCCCTGCCCACAATGCCTTCTTTTTCTCTATTTGGCTGTTCTCTTCTTTTGACTTTGTTTTCCCTACTGTTTGTGTGTGCTACTTGTTTGCATCACTCATTTGACAGTTAGCTTTGATAGTCCTGTCTTTTTCATCAAATGTATGTGTAGAAATTCCTTCCATATTAGATTTGCAACAAAAATTGCCGAGGTTATAGCTGTACACACCCACTCACACCCACCCACATTTGCACATATATATTTAAAAATGGGAGAATGGTGTGCTTGAATTTCTAGCTTGCACAGGCGACTCATGGAAGTTCTTAAAAATAAAAAGGTGAAAACTGTTTTTAGTGCTTGGGAATGTAATATAAAACTTGTCTTGGGGCTCCTGGGTGGCTCAGTCGTTGAGTGTCTGCCTTTGGCTCAGATCATGATCCCAGGGTCCTGAGATCCCAGGGTCCTGAAATGGAGTCCCGCATCGGGTTCCCCGCTCAGTGGGAGGCCTGCTTCTCCCTCTTCCCACTCCACTTGCTTGTGTTCCTTCTCTTAAAAAAACAAACAAACAAACAAAACAAAAAGAAACAACAACAACAAAAAACTTGTCTTCATTGTTGCAAAGCTTATACAGGTAAGGGAGTTTTTCCCAGAAAGAATTGATGTAATTGCAAATATGATAAAAAAAAATCTTCAATAGAAATTTATCCTTCTGACAATTCATTTTCATTATTTATATGTCAAATCCTTCCACTTTGCAAGGCTTTTGCATTGACCATAGTCAATGCCACAAAAAATGTGAAAGCTCTTGGAAATAACACACTAATGATAGATGGGTCCTAATTATAGGGTTCTGTTCTGGGTGAATTACACGCTTGATCTGTAAACCTCACAATAATGCTACCACGGCAGTATTATTGAATTTTTGGTCTATTTTACAACTAAAAAGATTGAGCTCAATTGACTCAGTAATTAATTGAATAATTTTCCCAAAAGTCACAAAGCTGGCTGTCCAGAGAATCCAACTTAAAAAAGAATCATCCAACTTTACTTGTTTGCTACCCCATGGTAGTGAAAGATTAACAAAGGTTAAATAGTAGTAGCAGCAACAGTAGTGATAGCAGTGACTAATGTTTATTGAATTATTTCTATGTGCCAGGCACTATCCTAAGTGTTTTGCAGTATTGATTTATTAAGTTCTCACAACCACCTTATAAAATAGATATTACTGCCTCTTAGAATTTGAGGACAATAGAATGCAGGAAGGATAAACCTAAATGGTGTTGCGCAAAGCTAAAAGTGATTGATGTTGCATCCAAAGGGAGAGGATTGTTTTCATTAATACATTTGGTTTACACTTTTGCTCTCTGACCTCCTTCTTTTAAGCTGAGTTTTGGCATATTTAACTTTCCTTTTTCCTAACTATTCTTCATTTGAAACCTAATGCCATTGTAAAGGGTAACTAGTAATGAATGAAAATAAAGAGAGTTGCAATGAGAAAACTGACAGCTGGTGGCCTGTGTGATTTTCAGCAGATCTTACTGATACAACAGGAGTGTTGTATCACAGTGTGTGTAGAAACCTCTGAATGTTTAATTTCTCTTAGCAAGATAGCATGCTGTGGGTGGGGTCCACTTCTAGCATAACACCTATGCTGGAAACAGCTGCACAGGCTTTTGCAATTGATCAGTTAAACAACATGAATTGTTTATGTTGCATGACCACTTGCGTGTTTCTCTGCCCCCTTGAGCACACTAAACAAATAGACGCGAATCCATGGAAGACTTGGAATCGGCTATCTGTGTTCCGGTGCTAATAAGTGATTCAAACTGTGTCACTCTTACTATTTTTTTGTAAACAAACAAACAAACAAACAAAAAACGGAAAAGACATTATTCCATAGGATTTCTATGGAAATTTCCTGGATTATGCCACAATCGGACCCTTTTATTTATTTATTTATTTATTTATTTATTTATTTTTAAATTATTTTATTTATTTATTTGACAGAGATCACAAGTAGGCAGAGAGGTAGGCAGAGAGAGAGGAGGAAGCAGGCTCCCCACAGAGCAGAGAGCCCGATGTGGGGCTCGATCCCAGCACCCTGGGATCACAACCCGAGCCGAAGGCAGAGGCTTTAACCCACTGAGCCACCCAGGCGTCCCAATAAGATCCTTTTAATTCATAATTTGCATGCTGATATTGGCTTGCTTAACCTTGATGATTCTAATGCTTTGAAATCAATATGCCTTTTGTAAGAGATTTCATAGGAAGCTTCAAAGGATAAAATTCTCTGAACCAAATTCCTGTCATAGACCTTTTGTCAGATTTAACTTTCCTGTGTTCCTAAAAATATGATTACAAAAAATAACACATTTAAATTATGGTTTCTTAGTATAAAGATAACTTCTTGATTAAGAACATAGAATTTTAGATTTGCGAATTATTAGTGATTGGCCATATCTACTGCACGTTAATATAGGAAGTCAAGACTATTAGGTACAGATGCTATTCATTCTTGATAAAGATATTTAGGAATTGCCTTTTTTTTTTTTAAGAAATAGAAATTAAATTTAGAGATCACCCAATTCAACAGAAAAAAAAAAAAAAACCCTCCACTGGTTTTTACATGAAGCTTTGCATAAGCCAATTATTAATAAGACAATTTAAAAAAATATTTTTCCTTTTAATTGAACAGATGGGGAGACAATGCATAAACAGGTATTTTGCATGATTTCATGAAGGCACTTTTAGTTTTCTCGTGTGACTTCCGCAAGTTACAGCAAAAGCTGTAGGAAACATTAAATTGCCATTGCATAGCATTTAAAATTGAATTCAGACAGGACACTCAGGTGTACAAAGAGCTAAATTTTTTGGAAAAAAAGTGTTCTGAAACTCATCAACTATAAGTGTACTATAAGTTATACTTCAAAATAATTTATAAGAAATATGTCCCAGTTTTGTCACAGTCTATAAAGTACTCTTAACAGAGGAATAGCCTATTTTCATTGTAGTGTAGTAGAATAGCATATTGAAGCACATAATGTTGTATTTCAGTACATATTATTTCTTTTTTTTTTAAGTTTTTAATGATTTTATCAATTTATTTGAGAAAGAGAGAGAGCATGAGAGGAGAGAGGTCAGCGGGAGAAGCAGACTCCCGAGCAGGGAGCCGGATGCGGGATTCGATCCCAGCACTCCAGGATCACGACCGGAGCTGAAGGAAGGCAGTCGCTTAACCAACTGAGCCACCCAGGTGCCCCTAAGTACATATTATTTATAATTTTCATGTGAATTTTAAATTATTCATTAATACTATCTCTTTGTGTATTGTATAATAAGAATATATTTCTGAAAGGAAAAAAAAAAGTTTTTTTGCTTACTTTTCCTACTGTGCTCATGGTTCCGTTTTCTCTTCAAGGCAGGAGACTGGTGAATCCTTATACTGTTTTCTGCTTGAGTACATAAAGTTGATACATTACACAGATTGTTTGCTTCAGTAACAACCCGTTGCACTCACATGATCTGAGGTTTTTAAGCCAATCTCCTCAGTTTATTCTCCAGCCAACTCAAATCAGAAAGGAAAGGTCACCAAGCCAGCGTTCACGCACTGACTTTTTTGGCAATATGCCAACTTCAATTAATATCTTGATTTCATTAAGTTAAATATTTCCCTACATATAAATTTTAATCTCCCTCTTTTTCCTGGATTCTATATTTCTTCTCTCTCAATCCCACATAGGGTGTTCAGAGTTGTTTTCTCATTGCCTGCACTAATGTCCAACTTCTTTTTTTTTTTAATCTTTAAAGATTTTATTTATTTATTTGTCAGAGAGAGAGAGAGAGAGAGAAAGCACAAGCAGGCAGAGGGGGAAGCAGGCTCCCTGCTGAGCAAGGAGCCCAGTACGAGCATGACCTGAGCTGAAGGCAGACGCTTAACCAACTGGACCACCCAGGCACCCCAGGCAGACCTTAACCCTACCAGCTATGTGCACTTGGATTTTTTATTTAAGTGTCTTTTGTCTCAGTTTTGTTATCTATAAAATGAGGATGACTAACCTCCTCAAGGAGTTGTCTGAGGAAAACAGATCATCCTTTTAAAGCGCTTAAAAGAGAGCCTGAAATAGGACAAACTTGGATGCATATTAGCTACTCGCTAAGGTTTCAGTGCTAACTACATTATTAAACCACTTTCTTCCTGTTCTCCGAGCACTCCAGGGGCTGAATGTTCTTAATGTTCTGTGTGGCCTTAACATGCCTTTTGTGATCTTTCAGCTTTCCAGCAATTGTGCCACCAGTTTTCTGTATTAAATCCCCTTTGTTTGAAATAGTTTTCTATTTCCCTTACTTAAAACTAAGACAGTTCTTCTCACCAAGAGTCCTCCTGGAAGTGCATTCTCAAGTAAACAAAGTATTTAGGCAGAGTTGATGTCTTTGTAATGGTCGCAGTTTGCTGACAGAAAGCACTGGAATGAGTATGTTTAAGGAGGTTGAGAAGAAAGGAAAAGATCCAGAATCATCAACAGAGAAGTGGAGAGATGACTAACAGGGCCCAGTTGCTCTTTTCCATTACAGATTGAATGTAGGCCTCATCTGCAATGTTTTGCACACTGTCCATGTGCCTTCCAGCAGTTTTCTGGAGCACCTGCAAGGGGTTCAAAATATAGTACCTTTTGAATCCTCATATGATAAAGTCACTGAAAATGTGATGATCAGCCACAAAAACCTATTTGCGTAAGGCTATGAAATTTGTTTTAGAATTCCCATTTATTTTGTATTCTATGAGTCCTAGAATATGACCAACTCTTTTGTCTTCATCATTTTTCTAGTTTTTGATTTTTTGTTTTCATTTTTGCCAAAATTATACATGCCTATATGTAGGCAAAAATTTTTTTTCTACAAAATCTCATAAGAGACTCTTAATCTCACAAAACAAACTGAGGGTTGCTGGGGGGTGGGGGGAGAGGGATGGGGTGGCTGGGTGATGGACATTGGGGAGGGTATGTGCTATGGTGAGTGCTGTGAATTGTGTAAGACTGATGATTCATAGACCTGTACCTTTGAAGCAAATAATACATTATGTTAATAAAAATAATTGAAAAGGAAAAAAGAAGCAACTTCTTAAGAGAAGCAGCAGTATTGACCCTCCTACTTCTTCCTACATTTATTCCTCCCTAGCAGCCACAGCTTTCAACTTTTGAAACTTGCTATATTGTTTTTTTATTTCCACATCTCTTAAGTAGTATCCCTATATTCTTAACTTGGTTTTTCTTTGTGCATGTCTATTAACTTCACATTTTGGAGGATGAAAATTTGAGATGGTCATTACCACAAAAATACTCTACTTCTCTTCTGCTTCTCAAAGGAGTAACAATATAATTTGTATTATTCAGACTATGTGAATGCTGCTTATGGGTGAGCTGTGTAGTTTACAGTGTTTTTTGTTTTTGTTTTCTACCTTTACCTAAGCAATTCTGCTTTCCCCTAGGATTAATTTTTTTTTTAAACTAGTTTGGTTTTATGGCTAACAGACACATGAAAAAATGTTCTTCATCATTAGCCACCAGGGAGATTCAAATAAAAAACCACATTGAGATACTAATGTGGGAAACAGAAGCAGAAGAAAAATTATTAAATTTCCTTACCCACTGACAAGTCCTTGAAACAGGCAGAGTGATTCCTCTAGGGATTCTCCACCTTAAGGCTTCGCTAAGGGCAAAGGGCTATCCTAGCCTGACCGACCCCTATGCCCAACCAGGATCCTGTGAGTCTACTTTAACAATTTCTTTGGAAACTTCCTTTATCTCTAAACCCTCCAAGATAGTGTTGACAATCATCCCCAAGCATATGGCCCACTGATCTAAAGGGTCTCAGGACAAAAGTTTTATTACCAGTAATGAATAACCTTTTCCCCAACAATAGCAGCCCCTCAAGGTCCTGGAAACCTTGCTTCCAAAATTCCTTAGAGACTTACACCATCCCTGACTCCCTCCCAATTGCAAGTATATAATGGACCACTCCTCACAGCCCTGGAGCAGTAGCTCTTTCTGCCCATGGGTCCTGTCCCCATGCTTTAATAAACCACTATTTTGCACTGAAGATGTTTCAAGAATTCTTTCTTGGTCATTGGCCCTGGACCTCACCCAACCGAACCTCACTTATATTCTAAAATGTCATCAATACCACCTTACATCAGTTAGAATGACAAAAATTGACAAAGCAAGAAACAACAAATGTTGGAGAGGATGTGGAGAAAGCGGAACCCTTTTACACTATTGGTGGGAATGCAAGTTGGTGCAACCACTTTGGATAACAGTGTGGAGATTCATTAAGAAATTAAAAATAGGGGCACCTGTGTGGCTCAGTGGGTTAGAGCCTCTGCCTTTGGCTCAGGTCATGATCCCAGAGTCCTGGGATCGAGCCCCGCATCGGGCTCTCTGCTCAGTGGGGAGCTTCCCCCGCCCCCACTCTGCCCGCCTCTCTGCCTGCTTGTGACCTCTGTCTGTCAAATAAATAAATAAAATCTTTAAAAAAAGAAATTAAAAATAGAGCTACCCTATGACCCTGCAATTGCATTACTGGGTATTTTCCCCAAAGATACAGATGTAGTGAAAAGAAGGGCTATCTGTACCCCAGTGTTTATAGCAGCAATGGCCACGGTTGCCAAACTGTGGAAAGAACCAAGATGCCCTTCAAAGGACGAATGGATAAGGAAGATGTGGTCCATAATACACTATGGAGTATTATGCCTCCATCAGAAAGGAGGAATACCCAACTTTTGTAGCAACATGGATGGGACTGGAAGAGATTATGCTGAGTGAAATAAGTCAAGCAGAGAGAGTCAATTATCATATGGTTTCACTTATTTGTGGAGCATAACAAATAGCATGGAGGACATGGGGAGTTAGGAGAAGGCAGTTGGGGGAAATTGGAAGGGGAGGTGAACAATGAGAGACTATGGACTCTGAAAAACAATCTGAAGGGTCTGAAGTGGGGGGGAGGTTGGGGGAACCAGGTGGTGGGTATTAGAGAGGGCACGGACTGCATGGAGCACTGGGTGTGGTACAAAAACAATGAATACTGTTATGCTGAAAATAAATTAAAAAAAAAAGATTAAAAAAAAAGCAAAAAAATAAAATAAAAAAAGAAACCTCAAAATAAGAGGAAACTGACTTCAAAAAAATGACCAGGATTATAATAATTTATTTATTTAAGTTTCAAAGTGACAATAGTCCAAATCAGGTGAGATTTGTTTTACCAAGCATTCTAGAAGCAAGTAGGAATGAAACAGGACCTCTGGCAATGCTAGGGCTGAGGTCTTGGAATGTAGTCCTCTCTCTTTCTGAGTTATTACTCCATTAGGTGGACACACTGGAGAGTTTCTTTAGAATTCTGCCATGTGCTTTGCAGGACATTTGGTGGCTTCCACTAAAGGAAGAGAGCCCATTTCTGTGATTCTCAGTTGCCAGAATGAAAGCACTAGTGTGGGTCCTCTGTTTTGCAAAAATAAAGTGGAAGTTCTTTACCACCTTTTATTCCTAGGAAAGCACTCCTCAGCATTCTTTTCCTAAAGACAGAGAAACCAGAAGCCCTCATTCTAGTTACATTAGGCCATGAAAGTTTGAACAAGATGGAACCTCAAATGTTGAGAGTTGGAATCCAGGCCTTGGACTCAGGTGGACATATCAGGCTTTTGATTAAATTCTAATCCATAATTACATATGCTATTTGTGCTTCATGGGTTTTTTTTTTTTTAATATCCAAGTTTGTTTTAAGAAATGTTTTGCTGAGTAAATAGTGCTACTTTTGAGATATGCCAGATAGTTATGTAAGTATATGGTTCTTTGCTAAATTTGCATTGAAATTTATAAAATGCCAGCAAAGTTAAAACTCTGTTCCTCCCACCCCCCAAAGGTACAAGTTTGGGTAAACATTATTTTTAATTGAAATGTTGACTTGATTTTTAAGTGAGAGTCTTATTCATTCAGAGTAGAAAAAAAAATCCAAATATGAAATTAGATAATTCGGCTGCCAGAAAGAGCAGTGGCCGAGAACATGTTTTGCTACTTCATTCAGTTCTTTGGCTAACATGATGTTGTATTTAGTTTGTTGGATGCTTGGTGCTGCCAGAAATACATATCCTTTCAACCGGATTGTTGAATCAGTCGAGAATACATAGTGTCCATTGGGAATAGGATGTTCTACTAGGTACTGTTTAAAGAAAGAATTTGCAGTAGTCTCTGTTTTATGAAACTATATGTATAAAGGGTTGAATTCTCAGGGAAGGCATCAGTCACTTCCCGTCAGGTCAAGGGGTGACTTGCAATGTCAGCAAGGTAGTGGAAAGAACTACTGGAACCCAAGGCTAATTGCCTGGAGTAACAGGGATTTTTACTTTTTCTTTCATGAAGAGAATCCAACTCTGTGAAGAAATGAGGAACAAAAAGATGAACAAATATTTGTGCATGAGAAAGATAAATATTACTTTATGAGGGCACAGCTAATTATTACAGAAGACTAGAAAACCTTATAGATATAAAAAAAGAGCGAGAAACAAGAAAACGCTGGTGGAGGGAGGTACAGAGTGGAGGAAGTCATGGGGAAAGCTACATATGTAGCTATATATAGTCTTTTTCTTCCTCTAAGTTAAAATCATTTTATACCAATCTTGGTAAAAACTAAATCATGTTCTCTTTTGGACAAATGTATAAGGGAACTGACTATTGAGATAAATAGATACACAAAAATGTCCTTAAGGAATTAGCATTTTTTTTTTCAGGTTCATGAACCCAAACAATCTTACTAACATTTTGAGGCAAATACCAGTTGTGCTGACCTTTTTATAATTCCCAGTAGGATACTGTCAACTTTTCCAGATTACTGGCCTTTGGCCATGTGGTTCCTTCAATGAGAGAATTTTTCCTGTTTCCAGCTCATCCTTAACATGTGAGCTTAAAGTGATCTTGTTAGATAGCCTTCCAAAACACCCTCTGGAAAGCTGAACATTCCTTCTTTTTCTACCTTTTCTTCCCCTCTAACATGGTACCTCGGTCATTCCCTTATTTACATGGTCTCTTACTACACTATATGATCTATAAGGACAGAGACCATATCTGTTTTACTTGCCACTGTGAGCTAGCTGCTTACCTAACTCAGTACATGGTACATGGCTGAAGAGGGAAAAAACATTGCAAATGAATGAATACCCCTCACACATTAAGTGATCACAATTTTATTCTTTAAAAAAGAAGCTTAATTAAAAATGATATTTCTTTTAACATCCTCTAGGTATTTCTTGCTTATTTATCCTTTGATTTAACATCCAATAATTCAGTTTGACATTGCTTCATGGCTTCATTGACTAAAAATGAAAAATATACAAAAACTATCAATTTCCTGATCTCACATTAAGACCAGTGTTTTCTGATGATTCAAAAAACCATTCATAGGCAGGTTTTCTGGCAAAATAGTAGAATGTCTTTTTCTTCACTATTTGGCCATGACAAGTACAGAAGTGAAAAAAGATTTCATAAAATTTCATAACAAATATTAAATATATGAAATCATGACATATGCAACATTTATAAAAATGTAATTGATAGGAAATTCTAATCCAGCCAAAGTAGAGTTTATTTAAAAACTTATCTTTTTAAAAAAATTAACATATAATGTATTATAAGCCCCAGGGGTACAGGTCTGTGAATGGCCTGGTTTACACACTTCACAGCACTCACCATAAGACATACCCTCCCCAGTGTCCATAACCCCACCACCCTCTCCCTGCCTCCCTCCCCGTGGCAACCCTCAGTTTCTTTTGTGAGATTAAGAGTCTGTTATGGTTTGTCTTCCTCCCAATCCCATCTTGTTCCATTTATTCTTTTCTTACCCCCAACCCCCAAAATTGTGTTCAACTTCCTCATATCAGGAAGATCATATGATAGTTGTCTTTCTCTGATTGACATATTTCTCTAAGCATAATACCCTCTAGTTCCATCCACGTCCTCGCAAATGGCCAGATTTCATTTCTTTCGATGGCTTCATAGTATTCCATTGTATGTATATACTACATCTTCTTTATCCATTCGTCTGTTGATGGACATCTAGGTTCTTTCCATAGTTTGGCTATTGTGGACATTGCTGCTATAAACATTCGGGTGCACGTGCACCTTCATATCAGTACATTTGTATCTTTAGGATAAATACCCAGTAGTGCAATTGCTGGGTCATAGGGTAGCTCTATTTTCAACTTTTTGAGGAACCTCCACTCTGCTTTTTTCCAGAGTGGTTGCACCAGCTTGCATTCCCACCAACAGTGTAGGAGGGTCCCCCTTTCTCTGCATCCTCGCCAGGATCTGTCATTTCTTGACTTGTTAATTTTAGCCATTCTGACTGGTGTCAGGTGGTATCTCCTTGTGGTTTTGATTTGTATTTCCCTGAGGCCAAGTGATGTGGAGCACTTTTTCATGTGTCTGTTGGCCATCTGGTTGCCTTCTTTGCAGAAATGTCTGTTCATGTCCTCTGCCCATTTCTTGATTGGATTATTGGTTCTTTGGGTGTTGAGTTTGATAAGTTCTTTATAGATTTTGGACACTAGTCCTTTATCTGATATGTCGTTTTCAAATATCTTCTCCCATTCTGTCAGTTACCTTTTGGTTTTGTGGACTGTTTCCTTTGCTGTGCAAAAGCTTTTGATCTTGATAAAATCCCAATAGTTCATTTTTGCCCTTGCTTCCCTTGCCTTTGGCAATGTTCCTAGGAAGACGTTGCTGTGGCTGAGGTCGAAGAGGTTGCTGTCTGTGTTCTCCTCAAGGATTTTGAAGGATTCCTTTCTCACATTTGGGTCCTTCATCCATTTTGAGTCTATTTTCATGTGTGGTGTAAGGAAACGGTCTACTTTCATTCTTCTGCATGTGGCTGTCCAATTTTCCCAACACCATTTGTTGAAGAGGCTGTCTTTTTTCCATTGAAATTCTTTCCTGCTTTGTCGAAGATTAGTTGACCATAGAGTTGAGGGTCTATTTCTGGGCTCTCTATTCTGTTCCATTGATTTATGTGTCTGTTTTTGTGCCAGTACCATACTGTGATGATGATGACAACTTTGTAATAGAGCTTGAAGTCTGGTATTGTGATGCCACCAACTGTGGCTTTCTTTTTCAATATTCCTCTGGCTATTTGAGTCTTTTTTGGTTCCATACAAATTTTAGGATTATTTGTTCCATTTCTTTGAAAAAAATGGATGGGATTTTGATAGGGATTGCATTAAGTGTGTAGATTGCTTTAGGTAGCATAGACATTTTCACAATATTTGTTCTTCCAATCCATGGGCATGGAATATTTTTTTCCTTTCTTTGTGTCTTCCTCAATTTCTTTCATGAGTACTTTATAGTTTTCTGTGTATAGATTTTTTGCCTCTTTGGTTAGGTTTATTCCTAGGTATCTTATAGTTTTGGGTGCAATTGTAAATGGGATGGACTACTTAATTTCTCTTTCTTCTGTCTTGTTGTTGGTGTATAGGAATGCAACTGATTTCTGTGCATTGATATTATATCCTGACACTTTACTGAATTCCCGTACAAGTTCTAGCACATTTGGAGTGGAGTCTTTCGGGTTTTCCACATATAGTATCATATCATCTGCGAAGAGTGATAGTTTGACTTCTTCTTTGCCAATTTGGATGCCTTTAATTTCCTTTTGTTGTCTGATTGCTGAGGCTAGGAGTTCTAGTACTATGTTGAATAACAGTGGTGATAATGGACATCCCTGCCATGTTCCTGACCCTAGCGGAATAGCTCTCAGTTTTTCTCCATTGAGAAAGTTATTTGTGGTGGGTTTTTCATAGATGGTTTTGATGATATTGAGGTATGTACCCTCTATCCCTACACTTTGCAGAGTTTTAATCAGGAAAGGATGCCATCCTTTGTGAAATGCTTTTTCAGCATCTATTGAGAGTATCATATGGTTCTTGTTGTTTCTTTTATTAATGTATTGAATCACATTGATTGATTTGCAGATGCTGAACCAAACTTGCAGCCCTGGAATAAATCCCATTTGGTCGTGGTGAGTAATCCTTTTAATGTACTGTCGGATCCTATTGGCTAGTATTTTGGTGAGAATTTTCACATCTGTGTTCATCAAGGATATTGGTCTGTAGTTCTCTTTTTTGATGGGATCCTTGTCTGGTTTTGGGATCAAGGTGATGCTGGCCTCATAAAATGAGTTTGGAAGTTTTCCTTCCATTTCTATTTTTTGTAACAGTTTCAGGAGAATAGGAATTAATTCTTCTTTAAATGTTTGGTAGAATTCCCCTGGGAAGCCATTGGCCCTGGGCTTTTGTTTGTTTGGAGTTTTTTGATGACTGTTTCAATCTCCTTACTGGTTATGGGTCTGTTCAGGTTCTCTATTTCTTCCTGGTTCAGTTGTGGTAGTTTATATGTCTCTAGGAATGCATCCATTTCTTCCAGATTGTCAAATTTACTGGCATAGAGTTGCTCATAGTATGTTCTTATAATTGTTTGTATTTCTTTGGTGTTGGTTGTGATCTCTGCTCTTTCATTCATGATTTTATTTATTTGGGTCCTTTCTCTTTTCTTTTTGATAAGTCTGGTCAGGGGGTTATCAATCTTATTAATTCTTTCAAAGAACCAGCTCCTAGTTTCCTTGATTTGTTCTACTGTTTTTTGGTTTCTATTTCATTGATTTCTGCTCTGAGCTTTATTATTTCTCTTCTCCAGCTGGGTTTAGGCTTTCTTTGTTGTTCTTGCTCCAGCTTCTTTAGGTGTAGGGTTAGGTTGTGTATTTGAGACCTTTCTTGTTTCTTGAGAAAGGCTTGTACTGCTATATATTTTCCTCTCAGGACTGCCTTTGCTGTGTCTCACAGATTTTTGAACTGCTGTGTTTTCATTATCATTTGTTTCCATGAATTTTTTCAATTCTTCTTTAATTTCCTGGTTGACCCATTCATTCTTTAGAAGGATGCTGTTTAGTCTCCATGTATTTGGGTTCTTTCCACATTTCTTCTTGTGATTGAGTTTTAGCTTCAGAGCGTTTTGGTCTGAAAATATGCTGGGAATGATCCCAATCTTTTGGTACTGGTTGAGACCTGATTTAGGACCCAGGATGTGATCTATTCTGGAGAATGTTCCATGTGCACTAGAGAAGAATGTGTATCCTGTTGCTTTGGGTTGGAATGTTCTGAATATATCTGTGATGTCCATCTGGTCCAGTGTGTCATTTAAGACCTTTATTTCCTTGTTGGTCTTTTGCTTGGATGATGTGTCCATTTCAGTGAGGGGAGTGTTAAAGTCCCCTACTATTATTGTATTATTGTCGATGTGTTTCTTTGATTTTGTTATTAATTGGTTTATGTCGTTGGCTGCTCCCATGTTAGGGGCATAGATATTTGAAATTGTTAGAGCTTCTTGTTGGACAGACCCTTTGAGTATGATATAGTGTCCTTCCTCAACTCTTGTTATAGTCTTTGACTTAAAATAAAATTGATCTGATATAAGGATTGCCACCCCAGCTTTCTTTTGATGTCCATTAGCATAGTAAATTATTTTCCACCCCTTCACTTTAAGTCTGGAGGTGTTTTTGGGTCTAAAATGAGTTTCTTGTAGACAGCATATTGATGGGTTTTGTTTTTTTATCCATTCTGATACCCTGTGTCTTTTGATTGGGTTACTAGCCCATTTACATTCAGGGTGACTATTGAGAGATATGAATTTAGTGCCATTGTATTGCCTATAAGGTGACTGTTACTGAATATTGTCTCTGTTCCTTTCTGATCTACTACTTTCAGGTTCTCTATTTGCTTAGAGGACCCCTTTCAGTATTTCCTGTAGAGCTGGTTTGGTGTTTACAAATTCTTTCAGTTTCTGTTTGTCCTGGAAGCTTTTTATCTCTCCTTCTATTTTCAATGATAGCCTAGCTGGATATAGTATTCTTGGCTTCATGTTTTTCTCATTTAGTGCTCTGAATATATCATGCCAGCTCTTTCTGGCCTGCCAGGTGTCTGTGGATAAGTCTGTTGCCAATCTAATATTTTTACCATTGTATGTTACAGACTTCTTGTCCCAGGCTGCTTTCAGGATTTTCTTTTTGTCGCTAAGACTTGTAAATTTTACCATTAGAAGACAAGGTGTGGATCTATTCTTATTGATTTTGAGGGGGGTTCTCTGCGCCTCCTGGATTTTGATTCTTGTTCCCTTTGCCATATTAGGGAAATTCTCTACAATATTTCTCTCCAATATACCTTCCGCTCCCCTCTCTCTTTCTTCTGCTTCTGGAATCCCAATTATTCTAATGTTGTTTCCTGTTATGATATCACTTTTCTCTCGAATTCTCCCCTCATGGTCCAGTAATTGTTTGTCTCTCTTTTGCTTAGCTATATTCTCTGTCATTTGGTCTTCTATATCACTAATTCTCTCTTTTGCCTCATTTATCCTAGCAGTAAGAACCTCCATTTTTTATTGCACCTCATTAATAGCTTTTTAAATTTCAATTTGGTTAGATTTTAGTTCTTTTATTTCTTCAGAAAGGGCTTTTATTTCTCCAGACAGGGAGAAATAAAATTTCTCTAATATCTTCCATGCCATTTTTGAGCCCTGCTTGCACCTTGAGAATCGTCATTCTGAGCTCTAGATCTGACATATTACCAATGTCTGTATTGATTAGGCCCCTGGCCTTCAGTACTGCCTCTTGTTCTTTTTTTTTTTTTTTTTGTGGTGAGTTTTTCCACCTTGTCATTTTATCCAGATAAGAATATATGAAGGAGCAAATAAAATACTGAAAGGGTGGCAAAGGCCCCAGGAAAATGTGCTTTAACCAAATCAGAAGGGCCCCAAATTGTGGGGGGAAGAAGGGGGTAAAAAGAAGTTCAGAAAAAAAAATTTAAAAAGGAAAAAAAAAAAGGAAAAAATATAAAAAAGAATATATATATATAAGATATATATATCATATATATATATATATATATATATATATATGAATAGAACAGGGTCACCCACTTAATTTTGGGAGTATTTCAGTCTCTTAGAAGAAACTACCTCCCAAAATTTTAAAGAATGAAAAACATATATAAGGGTAAACACAATGAAGGTATGGAATATGACTATAAAGATGAAAATTAAAAAAAAAAACAATTTCTAAAAAAAGGAGTTGATAAGATAGGTTAGTTGGGAGAATAAAGAAAAAGAAAGTGGAGAGAATTTGCTCAGTCTGGAGACTAGAACAAAGCCCTGTGCTAGATTTAGGGTATATTTTGATCTATTAGAAGAAGTTGTATCACAAATTTTTTTTAGAAGAAAAAACCCTATGTGTATACAAAAAATTAAATTAGATACAATGAAGGATAAAATATGACTATAATAATGAAGGTTCAAAAAAGATTTTTTTTGAAAGGTATTGTTAAGATAAACTAGTTAAAAAACGTTAGAAGAGGAAAGTATAAAAGTTAAATTTAGCAGAAGAAAAAAATAAAATAAAAAAAAATTAGTTAACTTTGCAAGACTAAAGAATCATGGGGAGAAAGCCATGAATTCCATGTTTTGCTTTCTCCTCCTCTGGAATTCCGCTGTTCTCCTTGGTAAGTGAACTTGGTTTTGGATGGATTTCTTGTTGATCTTCTAGGGGAGGAGCCTGTTGTAGTGATTCTCAAGTGTCTTTGCCCGAGGTGGAATTGTACCACCCTTACCAGGGGCCAGGTTAAGTAATCTGCTTGGGTTCGCTTTTGGGAGCTTTCCATAGATTCAGGAGGACAGGAATGAAAATACGACCTCCCAATCTCTGGCCTGGAGGAGCCAAGAGCTCAGGGCTCCACTCCTCAGTGCACCCGAGAAAAGCACTCAATCACTCCCATCTCCCTGGCCTCCGGCCGCGCTCCAAGCTCACCCAGCCTGTGACCAAGCATCTCTGTCTCTGGCACACAGACCTGCCTGGAGTCTCCAAACACCGCAGATCCCTGCTCTTCCAGGGGTGTCCCCACTCACAGAGTAGTGGCCTTTGCCACGGATCACAATTTAAGGTAACCCTGAGTTAAGAGCTCACTCCTCTGATGTCTCTGTAGCCGGCTTCCCTGCTCTAATACCTGTGAGCTCTGTGACACTCAGACACCAGTGATCCTTCTGTGACCCCGCGGGACCTGAGACCATGCTGTCCCTGCGTGGGCTTCACCCCAGTTTAGCTTCTGGAGCGATGTCCCTCAGTGGACCAGACTTTTAAGTCCTGATTTTGTGCTCCATTTCTCCACTGCTTGCCGGGAGCCGGGAGCCGGCCCCTCCCCCAGTGGTCTATCTTCCCGTCACTTTGGATTCACTTCTCCGCACGTCCTGCCTTTCAGAAAGTGGTCAATTTTCTGTTTCTAGAATTGTGCTCTTCTTCTCTTCGAACTCCTGTTGCATTTGTAGGTGTTCAGAATGGTTAGATAAGCTATTTAGCTCATCTCCTGCTACCTGATATTGTCTCAGCCTGCTACTTCTCTGCAATTTTGACTCCAGGATAATCAAAACTTATCTGATAACATGTTTACTCCTTCTTGGATTTATTTCTTTGCTGTAACTGTACTTGAATATAACTTTATATGTCCTTATTTAATGTTATTTTTAAGTTTGAGATAAGAGTTAATTCATTTCACATATTTTTCTGGTTAAAAATGCTTCTCTGGGGGCACTTTTTACTTCCTTAATTAGGTCATAGTGTTCTAACAGTAGACATTGCTAATGGATGAGGGAAATGTCTCTAAATGATTCTTAGGTGGAGATTGTACATATATATCATAAATACATGTATTTATGTGTGTTATATATATATTAATAAGCTGTGACTATCACAAGTGCTTTGAAAATTGCTATAGCCAAACTTAGCTGATGATGAAGGTATGTCACAAAGGAATTCCATATACTTTTTAGGTATTTCAGCTGTTTGTTTTTTTTTTTAAACCTAGTTGAACTAGATCAGCAAACTAGGAGAAGGGAAGAAAATTTTTACTCCTTGACTTCAAGCCATTTTTCACTGGGAAATAGTCATTTTGTAAAAGTGGAGTTTTGGGAGATTTTGCAATCTACCAAGGCAGGTCTGCCTGAGCTATATTATGGACTTGTATTAAAACCCCCAATTTCTGCTATACCCCCCTTACTTATTTGTTTTTTTACAAAACATCTCATATGTTTTTTCAGGTGTTTTAATACTTTATCCAAAGCCAAGAAAAGCTCAATAACAAAATAAAACTGCCCTCTCCAAACAAAATATATCACCACAAAACATTTTATAAACTATTCAATTTTTGTTATGAAATTTTAGTGCATTATACATAAAGAAATAGATAGATGATAGATTGATAGATTATATAGACAGAAAGAAAGGTGATAGATGCAGTTGCACCAAATTGAAAACATTTTTTTGTTAAATCAGAGTCAATACTAAGTAAACAGGGGCTTGGAGACTTATGATTCTACTTTACTGAGCTGAACATTAGGATTTTTCTTTTAAGATTTTATTTATTTGTCAAAGAGGGAGGGATAGTGGCAGGCAGAGGGAGAGGGAGAAGCAGGCTCACCTAGCAAGAAGCCTGAAGCTGCTCACCTAGCAGGACCCTGGGATCATGCCTTAGCTGAAGGCAGACGCTTGAAGACTGAGACACCCAGGTGCCCCATAGGATATGTTTTACAGTGTGATTCTAGCTGCACTTTTATATTTAGTAATATTATAAAAAGGCATATTTTCTGAAATATTAATATATGCTGGTAAAAAAGCCTCATGCACTTTACTATGCTTTTTGGTTTCACCTAGTTATATAATAATGATTCTTAAAGTTAATCATTAAAAAAATGTTCTTTGCCCTTAAATGACCCTATTTCTTTCCTAAGCTCATCAAGGAACTTGTACCATTCAGTGAGCAGATTTGAAAACCTAATTCAAGTTAATTTATAAAAAGTGTTTTAAAAAAATTTCCATTTCAATCCAAAAAAATATGGTTACAATGTTAAAGACCATCCATAACATTACTATTACTTTAAGAAATACAAACTGTTATCTTTACATGCCCAATCTGCTCTAAGTGGTGGCAGCTGGTTAAATCTCTTTTAAAAAAACTATTCAATGTAAAAATCCAAACATAACTACAGATGCAGAAAATGTAAATTAAAAATTTTAGTATTATTGACCCTCAAACCCCCTGCTAATTCCCTGGGGCTAAGAAACCTCTAAATATTTATTTTATAAGGATTATATATCTTCCCCAAATCTTCTACTTCTGCTTATATTTTTGAAACAGATCCATGATCACAGTGGAAAGAAGTGTGAAAAGGCAGCTCCAGGTTGCCATTATACAATAGACTTCCTGCCACTTTGACTCAAAATGTCTAGACAGTTCAGAAGCGAAAGGGAAAATGGCCATTTTTGTAATTTGTTTCCATACCTCCCAGATGACAGTTAAACCAATTGGCCTTCCTATCTGTTACAGAATCTTCAGGTAAATTCTGTTATTGGTAATATCCTGGACCTGAAGTCCTCACCAATTAATTTCCTTCTTGTGGGTCTTTGATAAGGATACCTGAGCCAATTCTTGAAGCATCAGTATGGTTGCCACGGGCTGACAATAGGAAGTGAGTTTTTCTGGCTGAAGGGAAAGTATGTTTAAGGCTAGCAAGGTGTGAGCAGGAAGGATAATTGAGTACACTTAAACTTCTGAATGCCTAGCTGACTTATAAAAGTAGATGAGACCTCTTCCCTCACTAGGTCTCCAGAGTGTAGCACAGATACTGCAGAAGAATGGGTGCTTAGTTCTTAGTTTTTGAAAGACTGGATACATTAGGAAATAAAATAGGTTGTGGTCCAATAGTAAAGACTTCCAGAACTATTCTAAGGCATTGTTGGCATTTGGGGGCAAGCTGAGTTTTAGCAGCTTGGCAAAGGCCTGACAATTGTGCTAAAATGCAGTAGGCAGGAGATTTGTTATCCCACTACTGTGTTAATTTGTCCAGATGATGGATGATTAGACTGAGCTAAGGTAATGATTGTGAGCAAGAGAGGGAGGCAGACTGGAGGGGGAAACATCGGGTCTTACCATCAGTTTGTTATGTGCTAGGCAAGAGTGAAGAAGTCAAATGTGAGGCTGTGGCTTCTAGTCTATAAAAGCAGAAAAGGGGGCATTATTTCCTGAGATAAGATGTGCAGGTGAAAGAACTGTTTGGAACAAAGCAGGTGCAAGTGGGACATTAAGGTGGAACTCTACAGGAAGTAGGTGGAAATTGAAGGGCTTGGGTTTATAAATATTCATTTGGAAGTCACTGCAGAAGGTGGAATATTTGAAGCAAAATTCCTGAAAGTGGAATTTATTTCTTTGGACAATAATTTGTAATTATTATATTAAACTATTATTTTTGCTTCACCAAGTAAAGGCATGTGGGCAATCCTAACAGCTGGACCCACTTTTTTTTTATTATTATAAATGGTTTGAATGTTCATGATAAAATGATCTAGTAATCTAGACCAGATGTAGAGAGTAGAGACAACACTGAAAAGGCATGCAGGAGAAAAACTAGTGAGAATTTGGATCTCAGATTTCATTAGCACTGTTCCTGTTGCTAATGAAACCCAAAGCCTTGGCGTGTAGTGGATGTTTAGTAAATTTAGACTCAGGGAATGAAATTTATTTCATCTTGTACACAGGATTTCTGACCTATGAGATGGATCCCAGTTGATATTTGTGTGAATTCTTCATATCTTACCTCAACTCTTGCCCAACCCTCAGAAGTAATAAGTAGTGTGACAAGAAAGCCCTTGTTGGCCTGGAGCTTGCCCACTCTTTGCCAGAGGAGCTCGAAAGTGGTGGGAAGAGCCCAGGCTTTGTGCTGAGTCTGCCTCTGTGAGGTCTGGGAAGTTATTTACTTGCCACTCACAGTCTTCGTTTCTTCAACTGGAAATGGTTGCAACAACCACAATAATAGAAGGATCAGAAGATAGTAGGTTTAGAAAAAGCACTTTGAAAACTGTAAAGTAAGTTTCTGTGGCCTTACTTGAAAAAATAAACATCTTTATGATGAGATAAAAAATAGCGAAGATGAAATCAAGTGAAAAAGAAAATAAAAAAAGATCCCAGCTTTGTAGAAGAGGACGGTTTTATAAATAGATGCACAATACCAGCCAGCTGTTCCAAATAATTGCCAGGCACTATCTGGTGATCACAACTTGAAGAGTCATCAATGCAATTTTTTCATACCAGATCAGTCCAGCGGGTCTGTTGAATCCTCTTGCTTGTTGTGAGTGAATGAAACACTCATTATTTTGAAATGCCAATGTTGCATGCTCCTTTCTTTTTCTGTAATAAGCAATTACTTCAACAGTACAAAAAAAAAGTGGCTAATATAGGACAGTGATACACTAAATCTATGAAGAAATAACCAGTGATATCAATCTTGTTAGATTAAATAATCAGAAATAAAATATGAAGGAAATGGATACATTTATAAATATTACATTTTAAAAGTTGACTGTGGGGAGGAATCGAGATCACCAGACAAACAGAGACCTTTGTCCTGAATAAGAGGAGCTCAAATTCTTTACCGATTTTATTTTAAAACGTGAAACATGGATAATCAACTGGTCTGGGTCAAATTTCTTTGCCAGGAAATCAGTCACTAGTTTTGGAACATTATCTCTACTTTCCCAACCTATAAATAAACACACATTTTCTCTTTTGGTTTTACCAAGTGATCTTTATATTTTATCTTATATTTATCCCTTTTCTCTGATGAATTATTACCTTTTTCCCAAAATGGCTATTCTCATGAGCACACCCATAAGCTGTATTTCACCTGTCTTGAGAAACAAAGGCAAAAACAACAACAACAACAACAACAAACCCTTTCTTGATGCTTGCATCTTCTTTTTGTTGCCCTGGATGTGTTCCTTTTACATAAAACAGTCTTTACAGAAAGAATTGTTTCTAGTTCATTGTTTTCGATTCCACTTCCTTTCTTCTCATTCTCCCTGGAGCCCACTCAGCACTCTGCTTACAGCGTTTGTCAGGATCACCCATGACCTAGTGGTTGATGTGAAGCCAAAGCTTGTTTTCTTTCCACAGTAATTGGGATACAAGAGTGAGGGGCTGGTTGGTATGGATGGGGTTTTTTGGAGAAGACTCCTTCAAGGAAATAAGACTTGAATTAAGGAACAAACAATAAGAGATATAATTTGAGCCTCCTCACTTGGACTGTGTGTGTGGTATGGGGAGATTCTGGATTATACAGGAATATTAGAAGTAAACTTCGGTTGTTCAGTAAATACCTATTGAGTATGGACTGAGTATCAGGCACCATTTCAGGGCTGCCAGTATAGTGAAACATACCAAGTCACTGCTTGCAGGAAGCATGAGAATCGTCTCCTTTCAGTGTTGAGAACTGACAATAAATGAGTAATCCGTGACAAGCATGAAGGACAAACAGAGTAAAGGCAGGAGGAACTGCCAGGGAATGAGGGTGGGGAGGGAGGGAAGGAATGTCACTTAATAAAGCTCAGGGAAAGGCTGCTTGATAAAGTGACATTTGAGCAAAAACCTAAAGGAAATGAGCTAGCCAGAAATCTTGGGAAAGAATATTTCAGGGAGAGGGCAGAGTAAACGCAAAGGCCAGTGAGGTCGACTGTTGGCCTGTAGAACAGGGAGGAGTCTAGTGTCACTGAGCAGTGTGAGGACAGAAGAATAGTAGCACCTGGGGTCAGAGGGCCAGATCATGTGGGGCCTTTTGGCCATTGCATATTTTGGAATTTTATTCTGAGTGTAAAAGGAAGCCATTAGAGGGTTTTGAGAGAGGCGTGACCTGATCTGACTCCCATTTTTAACAGTCTGGCTGCTCTGAGGGGAACATTCTATATAGGGGCAAAGGGCAAAAGCAGGAAGGCCATTTAAGAAGTTACTCTAATGCAGGAAGGAGATGATAGTGGCATGGACAAGTGAAGGTGCTGGTGAGAAATGGTCAGACCCTGGGTATGCTTTGAAGATAGAGCCAATAGGACTGGATGAAACATTCATTATTTGAGAGAGAGGGCATAATCCAGGTTTTGGAGCCTGACCAACAGGAATGATGGAGCTATTGTTTATTGCAGTGGGAAGATTTGGAGGAGTAGGTTGGGGTCTTAGGTTAGAGGTGGTGGAATCATGTGTGGTCTGGGGCAAGTTGAGTTTTCATGTCTATCAAATATCTAAGTGGGGGTGTCAGGTAGGTTATTGGATATATGAGTCTGCAGCTCAGGTAGGGGTCTAGGCTGAAGAGATAACCTTAAGTGTCATAAACAGTGTATTTAAAGCCATGAGACCAGAGGAGATCCCCTTGGAAGTAAAGGTAAGTAAAGAGGAGGAAGTCTGAGGACTGTGCCCTAGGATACCCCAAAGCTAGATGTCTGAGGAATGTAGAGGCTCCGGCATAGATTCCTGGAAGGAGTGACCAGGGAGACAGGAAAATTAAAAAAAAAGAAAAGAACAATAAGAAGAACAACAAAGTAATATCAAGAATCCAAGTGAACAGAGTGTTTGAGAAAAAGGCAGCCACCAGCAGTATCAAATTCTGCTGATAGTTCATACAAGACCAGGACTGAGAGTTGACCATTGTCCATGTCACTCATTTTAGTGTGACTCTCAATTGTCCCTATAAAACGTAACACATTCTTTTTGTATATTTGGGCTTAGGGTCTAGAATTTCTTTCTGATGCTATTGTGAATTGGATACTTTCTATTTTTAATACACATTCTTGAATATTTTGAGAACAATCAACTAGAACTTCTTGTCCCACAAATCATTATGAGAGAGACAGTGCTGGTGCTTCTATTCGAGCCTTTGAGGAACTTGAGTTGTAAATGCCAATTTTAAACACATGCCAACTAAAAGCCCTAAATCAGGGTGAGGGGTGGGTAATTCTTCATATCATGTGGTCATGGTTTCATTTTATACCCATCCTTGGAAATTCTGTAAGGGGGGTTATAATGAGAGAATAGGCTTCTCTCACTTGTTGAAGCTCCAAGGTTTAAGACACCACTCTCAGATCAGAGGCTCTGCTGTCCTTACCCCTACACAATCGCATCCACGTGTGTCCAGTGAGGAGCAGCATAGGGCTGTGGGTGAGCATGTTGGCTCATGGAGGAGCAACTTGCACCATGCTTGTTCCATAGCAGGATGCAAGGGCATCAATCTGAGTTTAAAACAAAGGCAATTATTTGTTCCTTCTGTTTTGTAATATCTCATGGACCCTGAAATTTCCTACATGTTACTGTGGTTCCAGCAGATAGTTCAATTTCCAAGTCATGATGCTGAATTAGGTCCCCATGCCTTTGTTTTCTGCTTGCTTAAAACAAAAAATTACAGGGGCACCTGGATGGGTCAGTGGGTTAAGCCTCTGCCTTCGGCTCAGGTCATGGTCTCAAGAGTCCTGGGATCAAGCCCTGCGGGAAGCCTGCTTCCCATCCCCTCTGCCTGCCTCTCTGCCTGTTTGTGATCTCTCTCTCTCTGTGTCAAATAAATAAATAAGATCTTTTAAAAAATTACAGTGTAATTCTAGTCTTAATTTAACTTTTTCGTACATTTGCTCTTCAAGGCAGAGAGCAGAAATTATTGTGGTCGGTGTTCATGGCATTTCAATGTACCATGGACCAAAACTCAAGAGAAAATTCCTGTGCTATTTTCAGACCAATATCACCACTTCTGATGAGCCCTGAAAAGTCATTTGAACTCAATTAAATTGAATTAACTCTACTAAGTCAATTGACTCATCTTTTTAAAAAAGGTATGAAAATAAAATATTAAAACGTGAGACAAAGGAGTTTCTTTTTTTGATGATATCTTGGAGGCTAAACCCACATTTTGTGGCCATTTGTCCAAGTGGTTTTCTGGGTAGTTGCTGGATTATAACAATGGACGTGCACATTTTTCAAAGACCAGTGTTCATCAAAGTATCATCTAGAAATCAATAGACCCTAATAATATACCCCGGACCTACTTCTCAAATCTAAAGGGGGATCTGGTGCTACTGGCTGCTGCAATGGGGGCACATTTTAGAAAGTTGAAAGCTGGGGCATCTGGGTGGCTCAGTCATTAAGCATCTGCTTTCTGCTCAGGTCCTGATCCCAGAGTCCTGGGATCGAGCCCTGCATGGGGCTCCCTGCTCAGTGAGAAGCCTGCTTCTCCCTCTCCAACTCCCCCTGCTTGTGTTCCCTCTCTTGCTGTGTCTCTGTCAAATAAATAAAATCTTTAAAAAAAAAAAGAAGTTGAAGGCTTCTATTTTAAGGGAATTCACATTCAGGAAAACAAAACTCAGGCGTAAAGAGTGCAGTTGGTTACATCATGGATTTGGGGGATGAGACTGCCAAATTTGGAAAAGTCCCCTTTCCCTGTGGATCTCAGAGGGTCACTTTGTGATATTTGGCTCGTTAAGGTATAAGAGATGGAATCACTTTGTCCAGAAATCCAGATATACAAGAAAGAGATATACAAGATATGCAAGATACACAAGATATACAAGAGATATACAAGAAATCCAGATATACAAGAAAGAGAACACAAAAACTTATCTAGGTGTTTGACTGCCTTGCACTCTGGTCACATGAGAGTGGTGTAATGTGATACTTATGGTTAGGAGACACACTTATAAGCTTTTGACTTTTTAAATAAACCTGCTTCATGGTTACTAGTTTGAGCATAGCAGGTTTATTTCTGTAGTTGGTTGTTAACAAAGCTATAGAAAGTGAGTTTTGCCTTGTGTGATCAAAGAGCTTGGGTATTGTATGGCTCCCCTATCTTGGCTCTTATCACCATTTCAAGATGCCCAATGACTTCAAAACTCCTAGGCCACGGTGTCGCCTGTCATTTCTGAAAGCACCTCACTCATGGGCTTTATAGAGTCCTGGGGATTGATGCATTTGGTGGCAACCATAGCCATGGCCTTCTCAAATTTGTCTTTGTTTAGGTAAATCCCAAGAAACTTGGGTACCCAGCCAGCTTACAGCTCATGATGACTGAAAGGCTATCCCTCCCAGGCCAAAGACAGCACAATTTCACCACAGGGTGACCTGTAAATGCTAGAAGTAGGATCAAAAGGCAGTATCATGAACACAAAATTCGGAGGCTCTGTATGGTATCAGGATTGGATGACTTATTCTGATGATAATGCTTCAAAGAGGATTAGAAACAGCAGAAGGTCTGAGAACAGAAAAGGAACAAAAACAGTATTTGCCAGATAACTGAAAACCCTTTATAAAATGTTACATTATTCAAGCCTTTGCATGGGAATTTCTGTAGCCTTCCTGGCCACCACCCACGACCTCATCTTACCTCATAATGGGATGAAATAAGTGGCAAGATCTCTATTATCTCTTCTCCACAGAGTTATTCTAAATCTAGGTTTGCTCTGACTAACATTTCCTTAAATAACCATGACTCAGAGTCATTTGTAAATTGGTTTTTCATCAAAGTCAAACCTCCACGTTGCCATTAAGTGATCCATGTGTATGTAGCTCTAGGAAGGAAATGAGGCTAATCAGTTTTGGGATTTTTACTCAGCTATATTAAAGAAGGCTCTAGCCAGAAGTTATTTTCCTGCTAGAAGAGTCCTAATCCTGTTTCACATCAAGTATCAGAGAGACCTGAACACAGGGAAACCCATGGAACAGGTACGACACTTATTGTGATAGTTTCTCCCTCCCTCCCTTCCTCCTTCCCTAAATGCAGAGGCTTATGGGTAAGCAGGGCCTATTTTAAGACCTTCTGATTCTCTGGTTTTGTCCTTCCTTGAAGGGACCACCTGAAGGAATACCTTGTGTATATGTATGTGCGCATGTGTTTTGAAATGTCTGTACCTATAATCGGAGATTTACAGAGAACTACAGATATATTACACCTACTGTCCATGGGGTTTAATGTAAGTTATGGCATCCTAATCCTTCAGTTCAGTTCCTGAGTTTGAAGCTTTGAAGCCAGTGCAGTCATTCTCTCAAGTATCATTCATTCTTTCAATAAACTTTATTGATGGATTCCTTAATGGGGAGAATTTTGCACCAGAAACTCAACTGGTATGTTCTGCCTTTCCTTTCAGTTTATGTACTAGCTTTATTGTCCAGATTTGAGACAGAAGCTTTTGTTGCTGGTTGCATTTCAGGTTCTAGATTTAGGCATGAAAGCTTATGATTTTAGCTCAGTCTTCCGAAGCTCATTCAGCTTTATCTCTAGTAAGTGTTTGACTTACCAAGGTGGCCCTGAAGTGTGACCTTTCTAATCACAAAACTGTACCACTCAACTTCTCCCTAGGTCTCAGCTATCCATCTGTCAAGCGATAGTTTCTTGACCCTCTTGTTACTTGCCTCTGAGCCTCTAAATGGATCATGGCCCTATCCTGCTAACTGTTCCTTCCATCTGAAAACAATGACAACCCCACCAAACAAGAAAATGAACAACAAACCAATGACCCTCTCCCTTTCCCAACCTTCCTCTTTGAAGGAATGGGAATTAGAGATTAATGTCTGTAGTAAATTATCCATATCATTATTGCAGAAGAATACCATAGTCTAAAATAAAAATACCAAATACAGGAATTTTAAAATATAATTAAGGTCTACTCTTTACCATTGTTTTTCTTCATTGTTCCCATCCCCTTAGTGTTCTTTAATTAAAAAAAAATCTTTGTTTCACTATTCCAGAAGTCTTTTTTTTTTTTTTTTTAAAGATCCATTTATTTGACACAGAGAGTACGAGAGTACAAGCAGAGGGAAAGGCAGGCAGAAGGAGAGGGA
Organism: Lontra canadensis; assembly: GCF_010015895.1. Classification (NCBI taxonomy): domain Eukaryota; kingdom Metazoa; phylum Chordata; class Mammalia; order Carnivora; family Mustelidae; genus Lontra; species Lontra canadensis. The sequence goes on along the minus strand of NW_022630995.1, from coordinate 106,238,742 downwards.
GAAGCATACTCCTCGCTGAGCAAGGAGCCTGATGCAAGATGCAGTCCCAGGACCCTGGGATCATGACCTGAGCTGAAGGCAGATGCTTAACAGACTGGGCCACCCAGGTGCCCCATATTCCAGAAGTTTTCAGACTGACCCTTGATCAGCTCCTAGAAGATAACTTTTGAGTCCTTAGGTTATCCTGCCTTATGTGTCTGTATATCTGACAACTTTGGATATGATAGTTTATGCTAATAATCATGTATGGTGAATGCCCATTTTTGCATACCTGGGGCTTTGAGCTATGAACTTGACTTCTGGTGATACTGGGGTCTGAATAGCTGAGGTTGGTCACAGGAGTGTTCCATGCCTATGTTCCCCAATAGAAACCATGGACCTCAAGATCTGGGTGAACTTCCATGGGTGACACACATTGTTGCTGGGAAAATTAAGCTCTGTCCATGCGATATCGTTGGGAGAGGACAACCAGAAGATTGTACCTGGTCTTACCTGGACTCTGCCCTATGTGCCTTTTTTGTTTGCCATTTTTGATCTGTATCCTTTTGCTGTAATAATCTGTAAACATGAGGATAATTACTTTTCTGAGTTTCATAAATTCTTCCAGTGAATCATTGAAACAAAGGGGGGTTTGGAGACCTCCCCCTCACATACTCTTATATTGTAAGTGTGACCTATTTTCAAATAGGCAAAGGCAAGAACATATGTTCATTCAAGTGATTTGCCTTAAGATATAGCTTCCAGGGAAAAAAAAATACCTCAAAGTGGAGATTGTCTTTTTTAATAGTATATTAGTCAAGTGTTAATACAGTATCAATACATCTTATACAGTAAAAAAAATTATAAATACAAGTTGTAAAAATAAATCCAATGTTTCTTTTTTTTTTCACCTCTATCTAGGACAGAATGTTACATCTTCAGGATTTTCCAAAGAAATCTATAAGCAAGTGGTGACTGAAAATGCTACTGATATGTGCATGCACACTAATGTTTTAGATTTGTGGACCTCAGACTTGTCATGGGCTCATGTTTAGGACAAATCTGCCTCCACATCTGCTGCATATTTTCCGCAAGCTCCTTCATCTTTTCCACACCTCTTCCACATATTTGGACATCCCCTTCTTTTATTCATTCATACATTCCTTTTTGTCCAACTGCTAATTATTAAGCCATTGCTGTGTTCATGCTCCTTGATAAGCACTGTAGTGATTAAAGAAGACTTGATCAATACCTTCCTAGAGCTCATAATTTAATGAGGAGGACTTAGCTATATTGAGAGTTTGAGATTTGGAGCACACACTTTAATGAAGCAGTCATGTTCCCTTGAATAATGGGAAGAGGTTTCTCCACAGGTAGAGTAGACAAAGAAACAAGAATTTCTCAGACTGAGCATGTGATTGAAATGCTTTTACGCAGGAAGAGCTCAGCAGGCTTGAGGGTCTCAAGAGAGAAAAGTGTGGCCATTTTGTCATGGGAGGGATGAGATTTTTCCATTATAGAATCTACTGAAAGATTCTTAATGAAAAAGGAAAGCAGTCTGATTTATGTTTTATGAAATTACTCTGGCTGATAAATGGAGACTTATTGGAGTAATGAAGAGTAATGAGGACAACAGAAGGGAAGCCATTGCATCATTCCAGGCAAGATGTGACGATGGTGGTGAGTTGAAGAAAATGGCCAAATTTGAAATATTGCCTGTAGGTAAAGTTAATAGGACTTGCAGCTAGATTACGTATAAGGTGATGGAGAGGGAAGATCAAGAATAAAGAAAATTCTTTGTGTCTGGTATTAGAAAGTGGTCCAGTTTCATTCTTTTGCATGTAGCTGTCCAGTTTTCTCAGGACTATTTGTTAAAGAGGTTTTTTCCCATTGCAAAGTCTTGTCTCCTTTGTCATAGATTAGTTGACCATATAATCATGGTTTTATTTGTGGAGTCTTTATTCTGTTCCATTGTTCTGTGCGTGTATTTTTGTGCCAGTACCATACTGTTTTGATTCTTACAGCTTTGTCGTATATCTTGAAATCTAAAATTGTGATACTTCCAGCTTTGTTCTCAAGATTGCTTTGGCTATTTGAGGTATTCTGTGGTTCTATAAAAATTTTGGGATTATTTATTCTAGTCTTGTGAAAAATGCTGTTGGTATTTTCATAAGGATTGGATTGAGTCTATAAATTGCTTTGGGTAGTATGAGCAATGACTTTTTACTATGTGAGAAGGCACAGTATTGTCAAAGGGGTGGTGAAATGGTAATGGGTGTTATATGAACACCTTTGGAAAATAACTTGTAGTATACACATCAGGATACTTAAGACTGTTTTATTTTTGTGGATGACCACACTTTATTTCTTTTATCAACATTTCTACAATATCTTTGTCATATGAAATTTATATATGTTTAAGAAATATAACTTGATGTTTTGATATATGTATACATTGTGAAAAGATCTTCAGTCAAACTAAATAACTTATCCTTCACCTCTACATTGTTACTATTATGTGTGTGTTGAGAAGATATAATTCAAGGAGTATTCTCTTAGCAAATTTAATGTATACAACATAATATTGCCAACTGTCATCACCATCCTGTACATTACATCTCCAAAACTCATTCCTCTTGCATAACCAAAACTTTGGACCCTACTTACAAGTATTTTGACACTTTTACCCTATAATTCCATTTTTTAAATCTACCTTAAAAAAATGCTAAATTCCAAAAAAATCTTAATATATATTAGAGGTCATCACAGCACTGTTTATAAAGGAAAATATATAAACAATATTTGTAAACAAATATGTAAACAGTAGAGAGAAATGATGAAATAAATTATGGTAAATCTAGAAAACAGAGTTAAACATTTAAAAAATGCTTTTAAATCATAATAAATTTAGAAAATAGAGTGAAAATTTTAATATATTGTGTGAGCATAACTTCATACATTATGGATGGAAAACTGTAAGAAGGGAAACATAAACAAAAATGAAATCAATGGTTGTCTTTAGGATATAAGACTATGGTTGATGTTTCCCTCTCATATTTTCTGATTATTCACATTTTATAAAATGATTATGGTTATGTGCTGGATTGTATTGCCCTAAACTGCATATGTTGAAGTCCTAATCTCCAATTCCTTGGGACATCTCTGTATTAGAGATGGTGTTTTAAGAGAAAATTAAGTTAAAATGAGGTATTAGGGTAGGCCTGTAAGCCATTAGGACTGCAGTCCTTTTTTTTTTTTTAATTTTTATTTATTTTTTTAATTTCTTTTCAGTGTTCCAGAATTCATTGTTTATGCACCACACCCAGTGCTCCATGCAATACATGCCCTCCACAATACCCACCACCAGGCTCACCCAACCTCCCACCCCTTTCTTCTCCAAAACCCTCAGTTCCTCAGAGTCCACAGTCTCTCACAGTTCATCTCCCCCTCCAGTTTCCCCCAACTCCCTTCTCTCCATCTCCCATGTCCTCCGTGTTATTCCTTATACTCCACAAATAGCGAACCATATGATAATTGACTTTCTCTGCTTGACTTACTCCATTCAGCATTAATCTCTTCCAGTCCCATTCATGTTGATACAAAAGTTGGGTATTTATCTTTTCTGATGGAGGCATAATACTCTATAGTATATATGGATGACATCTTCTTTATCCATTCATCCATTGAAGGGCATCTTGGTTAGAATGCAAGCTGGTGCAACCACTTTGGAAAACAGTGTGGAGATTCCTTAAGAAATTAAAAAATAGAGCTTCCCTATGACCCTGCAATTGCACTGCTGGGTGTTTACCCCAAAGATACAGATGTAGTGAAAAGAAGGGTCATCTATACCCCAATGTTCATAGCAGCAATGGCCACGGTTGCCAAACTGTGGAAAGGACTGGAGTCTTTAAGCATGGGACACCTTGCATGACTCAGTACATTAAGCATCTGTCTTCTGCTCAGGTCATGATCCAAGCTCCACATGAGGGTCCTGCTTCAGTGGGGCGTCTGCTTCTCCCTGCCCCTACCCCTTACCTCCACACTTTGTTCTCTCTCCCAAATAAACAAATAAAATCTTTAAAAAAATTAAGCAGAGTAGTCCATACACAGACATGTACTGAGAGAAGACCATGTGAAAAAGGAGAAAAAATGCCATTTACAAGTCAAAGAGAGAGGCCTCAGAAGAAACCAACCTTGCTAACCTTGATTGCAGACTTCTAGCTGCCAGAACTGTGGGAAAATCCATTTCTTTTTTCTTTTTATTTATTTATTTTTTAAAAATTTTAAATTAATTTATTTTTTTTCAGCGTAACAGTATTCATTGTTTTTGCACCACACCCAGGACTCCATGCAATCCATGCCCTCTCCAATACCCACCACCTGGTTCCCCCAACCTCCCACCCTCCGCCCCTTCAAAATCCTCAGATTGTTTTTCAGAGTCCATAGTCTCTCGTGGTTCACCTCCCCTTCCAATTTCCCTCAACTCCCTTCTCCTCTCCATCTCCCCTTGTCCTCCATGATATTTGTTATGCTCCACAAATAAGTGAAAATCCATTTCTGTTGTTTAAGCCATCCAGTCTGTGTACTTTGTTGTGGCAGCCCTAGCAAGCTGAACAATCAATCATCTTTCACCTTTTAATTAAAAAGAAAATGTTTATTCAAAAAAAGAGAAAAAACAATCCCCAATGTTAAGAGAATGCTTCCTTTCATGAGGTACCCTGAAACACTATAGCAACTTGGGATATATATATATATCCCAAGTTGCTATATATATATATACATATCCCTTATGCAAACCACACTACTGCATGGCTACCTTTATATCAAAATTATATGGCTCTTACACTATATCTTAAATTATATACTTTATCATTAATTATAATTGGAAAGTGTCATCTTGAGGTTACTCAGTTCATCATTGGAAGTTTTCTTTCTTCCTTTTTTTTTTTAAGGTTTTATTTATTTATTTATTTGACAGAGAGAGAGAGAGAACAAGCAGGGGGAGCAGCAGAGGGAGAGGGAGAAGCAGGCTCCCCGCTGAGCAGGGGGCCCAATGTGGGGCTCAATCCAAGGACCCTGGGATCATGACCTGAGCCGAAAACAGATGCTTAACTGACTGAGCCATACAGGTGCCCCATCACTGGAAATTTTCTAACAGTGTGCACAAAGGTGCAAGTTCAGGGCAGAAAGGAAACTGAAATCCAGCCTCTATACTGACTTCCAAATATCAAGGGCTTTCATTTACTTGAGCAAATGCTTAGCTTTTCTTTTCTTTTTTAATAAAGATTTTATTTATTTATTTGACAGACAGAGATCACAAGTAGGCAGAGAGGCAGGCAGAGAGAGAGGATGGGAAACAGGCTCCCTGCTGAGCAGAGAGCCTGATGTGGGGCTCGATCCCAGGACCCTGGGATCATGACCTGAGCTGAAGGCAGAGACTTTAACTCACTGAGCCATAGCTTTTCTAAAGTAGCTACTTGACCACTTCAGTCCACTCTTTCTTAATTTAAGATGTAATGATGCTATCATCTTCTGAATCTTCTGCCTCTATCCACAGGAGGGTGCCCGAAATAGATTTTACTTCTTCTTTTTTTTTTTTTTTTAATTATTTATTTCTTTTCGGCATAACAGTATTCATTGTTTTTGCACCACACTCAGTGCTCCATGCAATCTGTGCCCTCCCTAATACCCACCACCTGGTTCCCCCAACCTCCCACCCCCGAACCCTTCAAAACCCTCAGGTTGTTTTTCAGAGTCCATAGTCTCTCATGGTTCACCTCCTCTTCCAATTTCCCTCAACTCCCTTCTCCTCTCCATCTCCCCTTATCCTCCATGTTATTTGTTACGCTCCACAAATAAGTGATTTTACTTTTTATAGTGTTTCGTGGTGACACTCGCACACTCACCTCCGAGTACATTCTTTCCACAAAAGGGGGATTTTACTCTTATAGAGTGAATCGGAGAGGCAGGTTTTCTAACTCTTCAGACAAAGCTGTTAACACTATGAAATATTTTTCAGATAATGCATACAAACAACACTGTCTTAGGAAAAACTGGTATGACTGCCACAAATATCTCACCTCATGTAATATGTAATATGTAATATGTAATCTCAACAGTCAAATTTAAACCCACCAGATAAAAGCACACTATTGGTTGATCAGGCCTGAGTGTGAGGGTCATTGTTTTAGCAGTGAAAACACTAAAGAAAGCCAGCATATCTTGCAGGTATTATCAAGCAAAGGAGAAAATGCAGGTATAGACAAGCATTCTGATTCTCAGCCTTCAAACCAAAGAAAACAAACTTTATTCTCAGCAATGAAAAGTTGTTTACTTATGAACAAAGGCAAAAGAATGCCAAGATGGGATGTGCCACTCAATTGTAAATTCCTTCTAAAGGCCTTGGCAAAATCCTACAGCATGTTAACCCCCGCCCCCCAAAAATAGTGCATTGAGTGAGGCTTAATATCAGTATAAATCTTTCTGGTCTTAATCCCTTTTCTAGGAGAGTTGATTGGACAATAAAATGTCAAAAGCCAAACTACAGAAGGTGACCTACTTAAAAAAATGAAAAGTTCAGTTAAAAAAATGCAGTAACTGGGGCACCTGGGTGGCTCAGTGGTTAAAGCCTCTGCCTTCGGCCCAGGTCATGATCCCAGAGACCTGGGATCGAGCCCCGCATAGGGCTCTCTGCTCAGCAGGGACCCTGCTTCCTCCTCTCTCTCTGCCTGCCTCTCTGCCTGCTTGTCATATTTGTCTGTCAAATAAATAAAAATCTTAAAAAAAAATGCAGCAACTTCTTTCAAGATATGTCTCCAAAGGCAAAGGAAACAAAAGCAAAGATCAACTTTTGGGACTTCATCAAGATCAAAAGCTTCTGCACAGCAAAGGAAACAGTCAACAAAACAAAGAGGCAACCCACAGAATGGGAGAAGATATTCACAAATGACAGTACAAACAAAAGGTTGATATCCAGGATCTACAAAGAACTTAAACTCAACACACACAAAACAGATAATCATGTCAAAAAATGGGCAGAAGACATGAACAGACACTTCTCCAAATGAAGACATACAAATGGCTATCAGACACATGAAAAAGTGCTCATCATCACTAGCCATCAGGGAAATTCAAATTAAAACCACATTGAGATTCCACCTTACACCAGTTAGAATGGCCAAAATTAGCAAGACAGGAAACAACGTGTTTTGGAGAGGATGTGGAGAAAGGGGAACCCTCTTACACTGTTGGTGGGAATGCAAGTTGGTGCAGCCACTTTGGAGAACAGTGTGGAGATTCCTTAAGAAATTAAAAATAGAGCTTCCCTATGACCCTGCAATTGCACTGCTGGGTATTTACCCCAAAGATACAGATGTAGTGAAAAGAAGGGCCATCTGTACCCCAGTGTTTATAGCAGCAATCGCCATGGTCGCCAAACTGTGGAAAGAACCAAGATGCCCTTCAACGGACGAATGTATAAGGAAGATGTAGTCCATATACACTATGGAGTATTATGCCTCCCTCAGAAAGGATGAATACCCAACTTTTGTATCAACATGGACGGGACTGGAAGAGATTATGCTGAGTGAAATAAGTCAAGCAGAGAGAGTCAATTATCATATGGTTTCACTTATTTGTGGAGCATAACAAATAACATGGAGGACATGGGGATATGGAGAGGAGAAGGGAGTTGAGGGAAATCAGAAGGAGAGATGAACCATGAGAGACTATGGACAATGAAAAACAATATGAAGGTTTTGAAAGGGTGGGGGGCGGGAGATTGGGGGAGCAAAGTGGTGGGTATTATGGAGGGCACGTATTGCATGGAGCACTGGGTGTGGTACATAAACAATGAATTCTGTTACACTGAAAAGAAATAAATTAAAAAAAAAATGCAGTCATAAAAAAAAAATGCAGTCATGTTGGGTAATACAGCACATCTGTCCTAAATTTGGGTTTGGAGGAGTTACCGGCTGGATCTCTCTTCTAAACCGCTTTACCGTTTTTCTATGACATTCTGGGGCCAGTTCTCACAGAGTACTGAAACTCCTAACTGTGATCCTTGTTCTACTCCAGAAGTTTACAAGAGCCTCGAAAGAACGGTGCTAATTTCAAAATACCAGGCAACTCTAATTTGCTCAGGATAAGACATAAGGGACCCGGAAGAACTTGGAGAAGTGTACTGCAGGAAGGAGGAAGGGCTTTGGAGTCATATACACCTGGTACATGGTCTGGAACCTTGCTCGAATGTGTAGTACCTCAGCTGGACATTCATAAAATGCGAATAGTACTGACTACATTTCATGATATGCTGAGGATTAGTGGTGAGGATCATAAAGCTCTTCCTGCCTGGTGCATAATGAGTAGCAAAACTCCGCCAAATAACCTTGCTTCCCATTGGCAACCAAGGGCTAGGATTTTTTAAATAGTGGGATACTTGGAAACAGAATGACCAGGAGTCCAGGTTCAGCAAAAACTTTTTTGCAGAGATCAGTTGTGGGGTCTCAGAAATCTCCAACATTTCCTAAGAGTTTAAGGCTAAGAATCTTCTGAACCTGGAGGTACTACCAGAAATTCAGGCGGAGCAGAAGCAAAATATAACCCACACATGGGAGGAGGAACCATTCTGGTTTGCCCAGGTTTGAAGGAGTTCCCAGGACGCCCGATTTTAAGTGCCACAGCCAGGAGAGTCTCAGGCCAATGGAGACCTACTGGTTCTAAATCACAACAGGGTCCATGCAGGTGTGTGGCGTGCGGGGTCGCCTTAGCTTCAGAGGTCAGAGCCCTCCTCTCTCTCAAGCCTCAATCCTTCCCCCTTTAGACCGCAAACAGGACTCTGAACACCCCCGTCTCAACATGAGAGCGGGGAAGTGAAACCAGTGACCAGGGTCAGGAGAACCGGGTTCAAGCATGAGCTCCGGCCGCCTTGTGGCAAGATGCTAAATGCTCTGAACTTAGCCCACAGAGGAAGTTATACCTGCTTTACGGCTTGTCGTGCAATCTCCGCGAAGTAACGTGCGGAGATGCTTATTAAACTGTAAGTCAGTAAAAGAAAATTGCCGTAAGTGAGAAGGTTAAGAGAGGAAGAAAAGGGACCCACAGGGAAATGAACTTCGGCCTGTTGCTGAGTCATTCATCTTGGCGGAGGGACTCGTGTAGTTGTGAGGCTGAGTGGCACACAACTGCTAGTCGCCAAAACTTCAGGATGGGATTTGTTTCTGGCCTCTGTTCCTAAAAGTTTCTCTCTCCAGCACCACAAAACTCAGATGGTCAGACAGCCAGATGAAAGCTGAAACTCATCCTTTCATCCTTCCAGTGTGCCAAGCCGCGTGGGGATGGGGCCAGGCTGGAGAGCCAGGCTGGGCTGGGGTTTCTGCAGCTCTAACCTGGCAAAGGAAGATTCTGCTGATCCTTTCTTCAGGCGCAGGGTGTGAGCTTTCAGAACCGCCCTGTGAAATGTGCTTGGTGTTTTCTTTTGCATGCACACCCTGCCCAAGAAAAGAATCCAAAGCAGATTTTTCATAAGGCAAGAGTTCCACATTTGTTAAACATAAACTCTCCATTGTGCTCAACTCACCAGCTGAGTGTGCTGCTGATGAGAATTTCCATTTGAGGGGATCAGGAAGCGAGTGAAAAGATAATCCAAATTGTTTGTACTCCCCTGCCCGCACCCCCCCCCTGATTTTCCCCCTTAAAAAAAAAAACATAGAAAGACCAGTTTTGCTGTGTATGTGGCTGAGAACAAGTTGATAATAACTCCCAAGGCACCAAAGCCTGCCAGCTCTTTATAGATATGAGCCTAAGGGTTGTTTTTTACTGAGAAGGATAGGCCACAAATCATCAAAGCAACTGGAAAGGGAGCATGTCTAAGAACTAGAAGGCAGGAGGTGTGGCCCTGGGAAGAAGGCAGCTATGACTCTGGGAAGCGTTGTATGTCATTAAGTCGAGCTGGTGATTTGTTCTCTTTTTTTTTCATCTATTTCCAGAGACACCCCCCCCACGCCCCCCAGAGCCTGTTTCAGGACAACATGGAGTAGGATTCTTTATCATTGTTTGTTTCATTAGGAGGGTTAAGTATAGCATCTTCAAGAATTGGCTTATCTTTGCCAGTTTCTGTCAGAGGACATCAATGTCACAGATGCAACACTCTCTCATGACTTTTATAGTGTGCCTGGGGGGAAAAAAAGGAGCTTCTAAGTATGAAATGTAAATTACCTCTAAATGATAAAAGCAAAAGGAAGAGCTCAATAGCACTTTGAAATAAAACAGTAGGTGCCTGTCTTCTAGCAAACATGAGGCCCTGAGCCAAACTCACTCCTGGGGGAAGAACCCTGAGCCTTGTTGAAGACCTGTGGTCACAGATTCATAGATCTGCTTTATTTTTTTCTGGCCTTAGGAATGAAGTTATGTGACAGGATGGAGCCATATGGCAGTTCTCACTGCGGACAAGACCCCAGGATTGCATAATCTTGGAAAAGCTAGTGGCTAAATTGAGGTCTGAACAACAATCCAAAGGAGAGAACCAAACTGACAAGTCTGTGGCTTGTTCTGGATTATTTCAAAACAAAGACCCTCTAATTTAAAAATAAAAAGGTTTAATTATGCTTATATTTATATTATTTTATTTTCCTAATTAAAAATCAATGCACAGTCTAGTAAAGGGTTTTTTTTGGCTTTGACATTGGTTTCACTTCCATATTTGAGAACTAGTCTTAGAAATATGATTTGGATACTCAAATGTAGCAATTTTCAGAAACATTTCAATGATTTATGGGGAAAAAAAGGAACAGAATATTTTCTATCAGAATATGCTTGAAAAGCAGAAATATGGCCAAATTTCTGCCAGTCTGAAAGAAGGAGAATAGATGGCCTTTTTCATCTGAATATAGTCTGCAATTTGCTAGAAGTTACCTTGGTCAAAACATGCTCTGTATCTTTCTCTTTGTAAGTGATGATTCCCTCAGTTGACATAGCTAACATTTATTAGCTCATTAAATCATGATATGATTTAATGTTTATAAAACCCCTACAAAGCACATAATGATAAGTCTATTTTATTTTTTTTTAAGTTTTTACTTAAATTCCAGTTAGTTAACATACAGTGTAATATTCATTTCAGGTGAACAATATGCTGATGCAACATTTCCCTATACCAGTGCTCATCACAACAAGTGACCTCCTTAATCCCCATCCCCTATTTCTCCCATCGCCCCACCTCACCTCTGGTAACCATCAGTTTGTTCTCTATACTTGAGAGTCTTCTTCTTGGGTTGCTTTTCTCTCTTTTTCTTTGTTCCCTTTGCTCATTTGTTTTGTTTCTTAAATTCCATATATGAGTGAAATCATATGGTATTGGTCTCTGACTGACTGACTTCACTGAGCATAATACTGTCTAGCTTCATCCATGTCATTGCAAATGGCAAGATTTCATTCCTTTTTTATGGCTGAGTAATATTCTACCATATATGTATACCACCTCTTCTTTATCCATTCTTTAGTCAGTGGACTGTTCCCAAATTTGGCTATAATAAATAATGCTGCTATAAATAGCTGGTACATGTAGCCCTTTGAATTAGTGTTTTTGTATTCTTTGGTTAAGTACCTAGCAGTGCAATTGCTGGGTCGTGGGGTAATTCTATTTTTGACTTTTTGAGAAACCTCCATACTGTTTTCCAGAGTGGCTGCCCCAGTTTGCATTCCCACCAACAGTGCAAGGGGATTCCCGTTTCTTCTTATTCTCATCAACACCTGTTGTTTTTCTTGTCTTATTGATTTTAGCCATTCTGACAGGTGGGAAGTAATTTCATTATAGTTTTGATTTGCATTTCTTTTTTTTTAGGATTTTATTTATTTATTTGACAGACAGAGATCACAAGTAGGCAGAGAGGCAGAGAGAGAGGAGGAAGCAGGCTTCCTGCTGAGCAGAGAGCCAGATGCGGGGCTCCATCCCAGGACCCTGGGATCATGATCTGAGCCAAGGCAGAGGCTTTAACCACTGAGCCACCCAGGCGCCCCTTGATTTGCATTTCTTTGTTGAGAAATGATGTTGAACATCTATTCATGTTGACCATCTGTATATCTTCTTTGGAAAAATGTTTATTCTGTGTCTTTTAGCCATTTTTAATTATTTGGTTTTTTGATGTTGAGTTTTATCAGTTCTTTATATGTTTTGGATACTAACCCTTTTCAGATATGTCATTTGCAAATATCTTCTCCCATTCAACAGGTTACCTTTTAGTTTTGTTGATTGTTCCTTCACTGCACAGAAGGATTTTTTTTTTTTTTGTGGTGTGTGTGTGTGTGTGTGTGTGTGTGTGTGTTTTAAAGTAGGCTCCACAACCAGCATGGAGCCCAACACAGGGCTTGAACTTATGGCCCTAGGTTCAAGACATAAGCTGAGATCAAGAGCCAGGTGCCTAACCAACTGACTCACCTGGCATCCCTTTGTGGAAATTATTTATTTTGTTGAAGTCCCATAGTTAATTTTTGCTTTTGTTTCCTTTGCCTCTGAAACAAAGAAGTTGCTACAGCCCGTGTCAAAGAGGTTACTGTCTACGTTCTCTAGGGTTTCTATGGTTTCAGGTCTCACATTTAGGTCTTTAATCCATTTTGAATTAATTTTTCTAAATGGTTTAAGAAAGTGGCCCAGTTTCATTCTCCTGCAGGCTGCTGTCCAGTTTTCCCAACACCATTTGTTGAAGAGACTGTCTTTTTCCCATTGGGTATCCTTTCCTGCTTTGTTGAAGATAAACTAATGATACAGTGTGGATTCCTTTCTGGGTTTCCTGTTCTGCTCTATTGATCCATGTGTCTATTTTTGTGCCAGTACCATACTGTTTTGACCACTACAGCTTAGTAATACAACTTGAAGCCCAGAATTTTGATGCCTCCAGGTTTACTTTTCTTTTTCAGTATTGCTTTGGTTATTCTGTAGAAATTTCAGGATTGTTTGTTCTATCTCTGTGAAAAATGCCGTTGGTATTTTGATAGGGATTGCATTAAATGTGTAGATTGCTTGGGTAGTATAGACATTTTAACAATATTTGTTCTTCCAATCTGTGAGCATGGAATGTTGTTCCATTTCTTTGTTTCATCTTTGATTTTTTTCATCAGTTTTTTTATAGTTTTAGGGTATAGTTCTTTCACTTTTTTGGTTAGGTTTATTCCTAGGTATCTTATGGTATTTGGTGCAATTATAAATAGGACCTATTCCTTAATTTCTCTTTCTGCTGCATCATTATTGGCATATAAAAATGCAACAGATTTCTGTACATTGATTTGGTATCCTGTTACTTCAGTGAATTCATTGATCAGTTGTAGGAGATTTTTGGTGGAGTCTTTCAGGTTTTCTATATGTAATATCATGTCATCTGCAAATAGTGAAAGTTTTACTTCTTGCTAACTTGGATGCCTTTTATTTCTTTTTGTTGTTTGATTGCTGAGGCTAAGACTTCCAGTACTATGTTAAATAACAATGTGAGAGTAAACATCCCTGTCTTGTTCCTGACAATAGAAGAAAAGCTCTCAGTCTTTTTCCCATTGAATATGATGTTAGCCTGGATTTTCATATCAGGCCTTTATTATGTTGAGTTATGTTCCCTCTAAACCTACTTTGTTGAGCATTTTCATCATGAATAAGTCCATTTTTATAGATGAGGGACTGATACAATTTGAAATAAGCCTCAGAGGTAATCTCAAAGGGGAAATGCTACTTGAGTGACAATGAAAATTATGGGTGGGTTGTAGAAGTGTTTACAAAATAGCTGAATAAAGAGGAGGAAGAAGAGGAGGGAGGAAGAAAGAGAAAATAAATGAGCTGGAAACAGACACATGATCTGAAGCTTACATCTAAATTCTACAATGAGCCATCATTCTCAGCTTGAAGTGTATGATAGGATTGCCCCTATGGCCCTACAGCCAAGCAGCCTAAAGTAGGATGAAACTTTCATTGTCTTGCTCACCCACACATAGAATCAGCTTCAAGAAGGAAGGAAGGCACAGCCAGGCCCGTGTGTATTTAACAAACTCTTTGGTCATTATCCATAATTCTGCTGCCTCTTTTTCTTCCTCCCTCCCTCCCTCCCTCCCTCCCTCTCTTTCTTTCTTTCTATCAGCTGAATCCTCAAAGATCCAAATTATCCTCTATTCTCTATTACCATCATCGCCTGGGCCACCGTAGAGCCCAAAATGTCATTCAAGAATCATAAACAAAATTTAGACTGAAGGTAAAATACACCAGGATTTGCATTTCAGATTTACTGGCCAGAAGACCTCAGGCAGATGACTTAACTTCTTGTACTCATTTCTTTCTCATCTGCCAAATGGAGAAGATAATGTGTTTCTTATGAGGAGACTACACTGAACACTGTTTAAAAATTCAATCACCTTACTCTGACATCCATTTGAGAATGGTTTTACCTTCGATAAATTACCTAATTTCAGGAAGTCTTAATTTCTTTCTTTAAAAGAGGATAAGGCTGATAGCCTTTAAGTCACAGAATTGTTAAAAAATCCAATGAGATACTATACATGAAACACTTCACATATTCCCTAACAGTTAATGATCAGCAAGTATTAGCTTTTATTACTGTTACTGAAGCTCAGTGGTAAGCCTGGCACAGTGTAGCTACCTGATGCATGCTAACTAGACTATTAAGGTATATGTGTCAAGCTTTGAAAAATTTGGGGGTGCCTGGGTGGCTCAGTGGGTTAAGCCTCTGCCTTCAGCTCAGGTCATGATCTCAGGGTCCTGGGATTGAGGCCTGCATCTGGTTCTCTGCTCAGCAGGGAGCCTGCTTCCCCCTCTCTCTGCCTGCCTCTCTGCCTGCTTGTGATCTCTCTCTTTGTCAAATAAATAAATGAATAATCTTTAAAAAAAAAAAAGCTTGAAAAATTTGTATTTCATATTATTTTCTCCGAACTGCCATCCTTAAGTGTGCATTCAATGATGAAAAGCTAACTTTCTATTTTTTTTCTTTTTTTTGAATCTGGATAAATGAGCCTTCATATAGAGATGCAGACTCATGGTGTGGGTAAAATCTCAAGCAATCTTGAATGATGCCTCATGCTCTTATAAGACCTAATTAGGAAGAAAGGAGTGGGTTGAATCTTGTCCTCTCAGAATCCATGTCTACGAGAACCTCAGAATGTGACCTTATCTGAAACTAGGGTCTTTGCAAATGTGATGTAAGTAGTTAATATGAGGTTATATTGGAGTTGGGTGGGCCTTCAATTGAATGACTGGTGTCTTTATAAGAAGGCCATCTGTCCACAGAGACAGAGATTGGAGTGTTTTTTCTATGAGCCAAGGAATGTCAGAAATTGCCAGCAACTTCCAGAAGCTACAAGAGACACAGGGGACAGATTATGCTTGAGAGATTCCAGAAAGACCCACCCTGTCAACATTTTGATTTTGAACTTCTGGCTTCCAGAAACTATCAAGTTTGTATGACGCATTAGGGTAGCCCTAGGAAACTAACTCATGAGGGACCTGTAGCCAAAAGGGGGATGTATTACAGCATCTCTTCTCTCCAGGGTCTTAGCAAGAAGTGATGCAGAAAGTGTAGATATGGGAATCCTGAACATATCCAGACAAACATAGGACCTCAGAAAGTGGGTCCCAGAAGCCACAGTAAGGGCAGGTGCATGTTCTCTTACACCAGAGGCCCACTAGGAAACTGAGGGTTGTTCTGTACCATTAGCAGCGGGTGGCAGGGCACGAAAGGACAAGGATGAATAACCACGTTGCTATGCAGAGATTGGGCTGCACAAATACTCAAGGGGGACCTGCCAGACAGATTCAGGGGCTGGGACATCCCAGGCAGCACTAACTCATCATTCCTTTCAAGAATATAGCCAAAGGTATGAACTTCTTACACTGCAAGGACAACACTGATGTCAGAAACCCCTGAGGAACCTGGCAGAGCTTCTGGAGCTCTGAAATAGGGCCTGCAATTTGTGTTTTAAAAAGCCTTCCCTGGTAGGTTGTTTCAGAGCCTGGGTTGAAAAAAATAGCGAGTGCAGTTAAAGTTTGCCAATAATATGCCAGAATAAGGACAGGATGCCCAGCCCATCATAAATGAGCAACTAAGCTGTCAGGTGTGCCTTCAATATACAACATTTCAGATCACGCGGAGGCACTGACAAAACAGGCATGGGTGAGCCCAGGGTGAAAAGGGAAGAGGACAGCTGGGTGCTAGGGGAACAGTCAAGGTCTGTAGAGCAAGTCTTTGCTGGAGGCCTGACTCTACAGCTCTTTTTCATCCTGGAATAATAACTTAATAGTCAATGGCAGCCCATATTTCTCTAGCACTTTTGAATTTGTAATACATTTCTGTAACAGTTATGTTAATTGTTCATCTGCTTTTCCTGCTATGTAATATTGCATCAACCTGGATGAGGAGAAAACTGGTAAATGGCAAAGCCAAGATGTAGACTGTTCTACTAGTGGAAGTGATCTATTGTAGACATTCTAATTTATTAAGAGGATCCTCTTGAAGGAGCTGTGCATAAACCTTTGTTGAATCAATCTTTCTTTCTTTCTCTCTCTCTCTCTCTTTCTTTCTTTCCTTCTTTTCCTCTTTCTTTTCTTTTCCTTCCTTCCTCTCCCTTTCTTCCTTCCCCTTCCTTCCTTCCTCTCTTTCCTTTCTTTCTTTTTCCCTTCCTTCCTCCTTCTCTCTCTTTCTTTCCCTCCCTTCCTCCCTCCCTCCCTCCCTCCCTCCCTCCTTCCTTCCTTCCTTCCTTCCTTCCTTCCTTCCTTCCTTCCTTCC